>NC_134689.1:66355000-67036628 GCF_050947455.1 Rhinoderma darwinii
TATAGTAGAAATATGACGATAATATCTGTGTGAGACTGTCTAGAAAGAACACCAACATTTGTTATGTTCTATAAGTGTTCATTTAAAAGATTATAGAATAATACTTTCTACAGCTGAGAAAAAAATAAGTTTTTGGAAGAGAATTTCCCAGACTGTGCTCTAGTTTGGCTAATTATTTACAAATGATAAAGTACTTCTTTTATGAACATGCCTTTTTTCTTCATTTCTTTTGTTTTTTAATCAACAGTATAACACATTTATTTTGTATTTGTATTAGAACTTAAGAGATTGATTAATAGAAACAAATTAAAACTGGATTTACATTAAGGTCATTATTGAATCGCATCTGGCTGTTGGTAGCATAAAAATCAATTACTGTCTCTCTTTCCCACTGACAGCGTATGTTGATCAGACTGGCAAAAAAAAACTTCAAGGGATTGCTTTTGCTTTAAAAACCAACACTAGTGACACCATGCTGCTTGACTGAATGTATCTCTGCTACACTGTGACAGTAGAAAACTATGATCTAAGAGACACAGGACACTACCCTCAGGTTAATAGTATAGCACAGTGGGAAAGAGGAAACAAATCTAAATGAACTAATGCACAATCAGCTAAATCTCATCCCATGATGCCAGCAGTGCAGTTAACCTTAAAGATACCATTTGTGGTTACCTGCTGGGAGGTCACTTTCTGTTGAATCACAGCAGTTGTTACAAATATGACCCATGAAGTGGGTCATTGCTTATGCACATAATATTAATATGTATCTTCATAACAATAGAATGTGATGTACAGATATTTGTAAACAATATATAGGATCACTTATGATTACTGTATACAGGAGATGGTATGATTTGTATTATGGTGATACAAATAGTTAACTACAGAAGTTTAATGTTAGTTGTGCTATGTGCAGTTTGATCTATTCAGTTAATGGGCAATGGTTCATTTGCTCACTCAGTACTTACTTATACTTTATGTCACATTGTGACAGGCAGAATTATGATTTTAATTTATTTTAATTTTTTTGTTTCTGGTTACTAGATATAGTAGAAAGGGAGATGTATATATTGCTTTTTTTTTTTATTTGTTTAAATCAAATATGCACAAAGCAATCTGAAAGTGATAGTGAACGTGATAGTGATGTCCAGCATATGGAAGGAATCTACAGGAGGGAAGCTAACAGTTGATGTTGATCTTCACGTTTTTTTTCAGAAATTAAATCTTATTAGGCTCATGGTTCAGAGGTGAGGTGTCATTTATGCTTTAAGCCGTGTTATATTTCCAAGTGAGAGTCTGCAGCAGTGTTTAGTAACAGGCTTGCTTATCCTAATTGGGTTTCTGAGGCAAACCAGGTTCCTTGGAAAAGAGCCAAAGGCTTTTCATAATTGTATTGACAAGAAAATGAATATGATAAATGGTGTTCATTCAGTTGAGACAAGACTTGTCGTTTTCCTCTGGGCACGGCATAAAAAGTGAATATTTACAATAATAGTAAAATGTGTTTAAAATATTATCATTTTATGTTGCAGAAGGCTTTATTAAAACCCTTCAAAATAGTTTTACATTCCGTGAAGTGAAAAAGTACAAGTTTTATTTTTCCTATTCCATAATGAATGATAATCTAGTAAATGATAAAACAAAAATATAAGAAACATTTTTTCTTCTTCAAACATTGTAAAGCCACGCTGTCACCCTTAATTACAAGTACAGTAAGGAACTGCATCTGTTAATCCACAGAGGGTGTATTCATGTATATATATATATATATATATATATATATATATATATATATATATATATATATTTAGGAAGAAACACAGCACTCAAGGCAAACTGAACATCAGGCCATGTGCACGTTACCAGTAGAAGGATGAATCAACTCCTTGGAATGGAATAACAGAAACAAAAGACGAGTAACAGCACCAGGACTTCAGTATTGGGGAGATGTTGGTTTATTCACTACCAGGTGGAAAGAATGAGCAACGTTTCGGTTCACACCTGAACCTTTCTCAAGCTAATACTGGGGGGGGGGGGCTAATTGGAATTAGCTTGAGAAAGGTTCAGGTGTGAACCGAAACATTGCTCATTCTTTCCACCTGGTGGTGAATAAACCAACATCTCCCCAATACCGAAGTCCTGGTGCTGTTACTTGTCTTCTGTTCCTGTTATATATATATATATATATACAGGGCCGCCATCAGGGGGGTATTACTGGTACTCCCGTCAGGGGCCCGGCCACATGGATGAAGAAAAGGGGCCCGCCGGGCTGCCGTCGCCCCCCCCTCGGACTTTCCCCCCCCCACCGCAACGCTCACGGGCCCCTCCTCGCAACGCTCGCGCCCCGCCCCTAGCAATGCCCGCGGCACCCCCCTAACAACGCCCGCAGCACCCCCCTAGCAACGCCCGCGGCACCCCCTGCATACCTGTTGTAGCTTCACTGGACGGGGAAGATGCAGCATGTGCTGAAGCTCCGTGTGGAGATCCCGCCCCCCAGCTCCTCTACACTGCCGAACGGACCTGCAGGCTGGTGAGTATTTTACCCTATCCATCCTGCTTCCCATCCCCCTGACCCCGTTTGTAGTTGATTAAAATGTGTTTTTCGTTTTCCTAGCGTTTTTTTTTGCCGCGATTTTCGGAATCGCGGCAAAAATGGCGCCGTTTTGCCGCGATTATATAAAAATCACGGCAAAACCGCGTGATTTGTGCCACAATTATGAAAATAAGACATGAAAAGTGGTGTTAGGCTATATTCTCACAGTGCGGTCAAATCACGTTTTTGCCGCGATTTTGCAAAAATTGTGGCAAAAAAATGGGATTTGACCGCACTGTGTAACTAGACTAAGGCCTTATTCAGACGGCCGCATTCGGTCCGTGACATACGGAGCGTGTATCGGCCGTATTTCCCAGGCTGACCACAATTCATGGAGCCGGACTCCTAGCATCATAGTTCTCAGTGTTGCTGGGAGTCCCTGCCTCTCCGCGGGAAAACTGTCCCATGCGGTAATGATGCTTTCATTACGGGACCGGGGACAATATTCCGAGGGGAAGGGAGGGACTCCTATGATCATAGATGACTGTGATGCTAGAAACCCGGCTCCCTGAACTGTGGCCGGTCCGGGAAATATGGCCGATACACGCTCCGTATTTCACAAACCGAACATGGACGTCTGAATAAGGCCACTTGCTTGCCTCCTATTTTTGGTGCTGATTGCGCACTGAAAATTCACTACAAATTACAATATAAGGCCTTATTCACACAAACGTGTTATACGTCCGTGCTACTAGCATGATTTTCACTGGCATCGCACGGACTTATGTTAGTGAATGGGGCCGTTCAGACTGTCAGTGAATTTCATGCAGCGTATGTCCGCTGTGTAAAACTCTCGACATGTCCTATACTTTGCCCGTGTTTCGCGCAGCACGCACCCATTGAAGTCAATGGATGCGTGCAAATCGCGCACGGAAGCACGCGTGATTCGCACTACAGTAGGTAAAGAAGAGAAGGGAAACATAAAAGCCCCTCCTTCTTTACTGTGTTGTAACATCAAAACAGAGTGTCATAATGATGCCGGCTGCGCGAAAATGACGCAGCCACGCACCATATGCTGCTGACACACCGAACTTTTGCTCGTGCAAAATGCAGCGTTTTTGCGCGTGCAAAACGGACACGTTCGTGTGAATAAGGCCTAAGGCGATATTCAGACCAACGTGTGTGAAATCAGACGTGAAGAACGGCCGATTTGTAGCCGTGCGGGACCCGTTTTCACAGACTTGAGTCTATTGAGGGATCCGTGAAAACGCACAAAAATAGGACATGTCCTATTTTTTTTACAGGCCCTTCACACGGTCTGTTAGAACAACGACCATGTGAATAACCCCATAGAAATACACGCAGCCGGATGACGGCCATTAAAAAAAACGTCCTTCACACGGACGATTAACACGTTAGTCTGAATAAGCCCCAACTCATGTGAATGGGGTTTGTCAAAACCTCATGCACGTGCAGCATTTCACCCCACAAATATTTTTTTTTCAGCTTCCCAGTACATTATGCGGTACAATAAATGGTGCCATGAAAAACTACAACTTGTACCGCAATAAAAAAGCCCTCAAGTAAAAAAAATGATAGCTTTTGGAATGTGGAGAGGAAAAAACAAAAGTTAAAATCCAAAAAATGGCTGAGAAGGGAAGGGGTTAAATAAGCTGCATGCCTATTAGGCTATATTCACACAATTCGCAAAAACAGTCTGAAAATACGGAGATATTCAAGCGAAAACCGCTCCTGATTTTCAGAAGTTTTTTAAGCAAACTCGGTTTTTTTCGCTGTGTTTTTTACGGCCGTTTTTGGAGCTGTTTTTCTATAGAGTCAATGAAAAACGGCTCCAGAAACGTCTGAAGAAGTGACCTGCACTTCTTTTTCGCGGCCGTTTTTTTACGCAGCCGTTTTTTTCTCATTGAAATCAATGGGCAAATGTTTGGAGGCGTTCTATTCTGATATATCAGACAATTACGGCCAGAAAAACTGCAGAAAATAAGCTGTGTGAACATAACCTAATGTTGCAGAATTGTAACGTATTTCATCCTTTATAATGAAAAGGGTTAATTTGCGGTAAATCCCCAGCAAATTCTGTAACGCACACATTGAGGAATTTGGTGCACAAAATCCGTATCAAAACCGCAGGTAAAATCTGCACCTAATACTGCGTTTTATTATACATTTTTAGGTGCGGTTTTTACTTTTTGATGCAGAAATAGGTGCAGGTTTTATGCTGCAGATTTATTTTATTTTTTTAAACTAGTCAGAAACAATTCGCAAGCGGAAACGCAAGATATAGTGACATGTATCATATTTTCAAATACGCACCGGAGGTCAGTTTTTGTGCAGAAAATGCGACAGGCAGATGAGATTTCTTGATCTCATTTACTTTGCTGGTCCTGTATTACACTGCAGATTTGCCGCACGAAAATACCCACGTGAGTGCCACAATTTCCGTTGCCCACCCCCGGTAATGGAGGGGGGCCCCAGACATCTTGGCTGTATGGGGCCCAGAAATTCCTGATGGCGGCCCTGTATATATACATCGTGAGGGTTTAGCATCAGGAGAGGTTGGTACAGCGGTTTCTTAGTAGCCAGAGACAGGGACACCGTGCATTAAAGTTCATAACAGGGCTTTGCCTGTGTTTTATTCTTGTCAAAGAAACAGCCTCTTGTACAACAAGGCAAAATACAAAATAAATCCTGCTTGTCTGAGCACTAACTAAACAAGATATTATCTAACTATACCAAGTGCCTTCCTACCAGGCACTGGACACAAAGTAACACAGGTTTTTACTCACATAGAATACAGGCTACTCCAGACTCAGGGTATGTTCACACGGCAGCGTCCGTAACGGCCGAAATTACGGGGCTGTTTTCAGCAGTCATTTCAGCAGTAACGGCATGTGCAGGCGCTTGAACGCCGCGTCCATTACGGACGTAATTGGCGCTGCTTTTAATTGGAGTCAATGAATAACGGCTCCAATTACGCCCCAAGAAGTGACAGGTCTTTTGACAGCGGCGCATAAATATACGCCTCGTGTGAACAGACAAGCGTCAGCCCATTGTTTTCAATGGGCAGATGTTTGTCAACGCTTTCAAGCCGTAATTTCAGGCGTAATTCAGGGGTTAAAACGCCAGAATTACGTCCATAAATAGGCCGTGTGAACATACCCTCAGTAGTCTCCGGTCTGAGTCAGGGGTGAGAGATCACACACTGTGTCTGCACCTTTTTATATACAGGCTGCAGGTGCAGCTAATTGAGCAGCAGCCTTGTCCTACAAACAGAGATGGACTAGGGATTGGGGAACCCGCCCTGCTCTTCCCCAATCTAACTCCAGGCCCTTTTTCCGGCTTTTCCATAAGCCGAGATTGGAAAGCTAGAGCTTTCTATTGCAAAAAATACTCATTCCCTGGAGCCTAGCATACATATGACAGGATTCTAGGGGAAATGTACCTTCCCTCAATGACTCTACCTGTCACTGTCTCCCAACATATATATATATATATATATATATATATATATATATATATATATATATATATATATATATATATATATATATATATATATATATATATACAAAAAAGTTAATTTATTTCAGTAATTCAATTAAAATAGTGGAACTCATATATTATATAGATTCATTACACAAAGAGTGATTTCCAGCATTTTTTTTCTTCTAATGCTGCAGATTATGGCTAACAGTTAATGAAAACCCAAAATTTTGTGTCTCAGAAAATTAGAATATTAATAAGCCCAATTTAAAAAATGATATTTAATGCCGAAATGTGGGCCTACTGAAAAGTCTGTACAGTATATGCACTCAATACTTGGTCGGGGCTACTTTTGCATGAATTACTGCATCAATGCGGCGGGGCATGGAGGCAATCAGCCTGTGGCACTGCTTAGATGTTATGGAACCCCAGGTTGCTTTGATAGCGGCCTTCATATCGTCTGCATTGTTGGGTCTGGTGTCTCTCATCTTCCTCTTGAAAATACGCCATAGATTCTCTATGGGATTTAGGTCAGGTGAGTTTGCTAGCCAACCAAGCACAGTGATACAGATGGACATGAATGGAGAGAAGTGTATGATGCTGATTGATCAGCATCATACACTTCTCTTTACAACTCCCACATGGTCAAAAGTTAAAAAGCGCCCAGTTGGACATTAAGAAACTAATTAGCATAAATCTAAAATTGTTCATAACTTTCTTAAAAATTATCGTTTGTTTTTTTTAAAAAAAATCACAATTTTAAAGAACTAGGCTACAAGCTGAAGGGAAGGACCTCCAAGGTTGTATTCTCAGGAATACTGTCTGTGCCATGCGCATCACAGGAAAGACAGCGGGAGCTCAGGGAGTTAAATGCATGGCTTAAGTCTTGGTGTAGAGGAAAAGGCTTTGGGTTCCTAGAGCACTGGGCTGACTTTTCATTGGGGTACAAACTGTATTCTGCAGATGACTTGCACCTAAATGGAAGGGGGTCCGCTGTGCTGGGGGAGAGAATTCTAGCTGGGGTGGTGGAGTGTTTAAACTAGGGCTGAGGAGGGAGGCCAATGTAGAAAATAAAGGGGTAGTTAGGTTAGAGAGGGGTCAGACTATATTGGTGGGGGGAGAAACAGACGGTGGGGAGAGGACTAGGCAACAAGATAAGGAGATCCTTTCGTTACAAAACAGCAGTGAAAATAAAAATGCCCAAATGTCAAATAATCACATTTCTGATACTGAAAGTGAAACATTTAAAGGCAAGTTAAAGTGTATGTTCACAAATGCCAGAAGTCTAGCAAGCAAAATGGGGGAGCTGGAGGCCTTGATACTGGAAGAAGATAAAGATATAGTTGGTGTTGCTGAAACATGGCTGGACTCTTCACATGATTGGGCTGTACATCTACAGGGTTTTACACTGTTTCGGAAAGACAGGGCAAATAGGAAAGGTGGTGGTGTATGTCTGTATGTGAGAAGCGATATGAAGGTGAGAATTGAGACATTAGAGGGTGAAGATTCTGAGGAGGTTGAAACCATGTGGGTGGAATTACAAAGGGAGGTAAACACTGAAAAAATTACTTTTGGTGTAATCTATAGACCCCCCAATATAACTGAAGAGATAGAAGGTCAAATATATAAACAGATGGAGCGGGCTGCACAGGCGGGTACTGTTGTGATAATGGGAGATTTTAATTATCGGGATATTAATTGGTGTCATGGTTCGGCTTCAACTGCAAAGGGGAGACATTTCCTCAACCTGTTGCAGGAAAATTGTATGGGCCAGTTTGTGGAAGACCCGACTAGAGGTGAAGCTCTGTTGGATCTGGTCATTTCTAATAATGCAGAGCTTGTTGGGAATGTCAATGTTCGTAAAAACCTTGGTAACAGTGATCATAATATAGTTATATTTTACCTATACTGTAAAAAACAAACACAGGCTGGGAGGGCAAAAACATTTAATTTTAAGAAGGCCAATTTCCCCAGGATGAGGGCTGCAATTCAGGATATAGACTGGGAAGAACTAATGTTAAATAATGGGACAAATGATAAATGGGAGATTTTCAAATCCACTTTGGGTAATTATAGTGCAAAATTTATTCCTACAGGTAACAAGTATAAACGACTAAAATTAAACCCCACATGGCTTACACATTCTGTAAAAAGGGCAATACATGACAAAAAAAGGGCATTTAAAAAATACAAATCTGAGGGTACAGCTGTAGCCTTTGTAAATTATAAAGAGCTTAATAAAATCTGTAAAAATACAAAATGAAAGGCAGGTGACCAAGGATAGTAAAACAAATCCTAAAAAATTCTTCAAGCATATAAATGCAAAAAAGCCAAGGTCTGAACATGTAGGACCCTTAGATAGTGGTAATGGGGAGTTGGTCACAGGGGATCAAGAGTTACTAAATGGGTTCTTCCGCTCTGTATATACAACAGAAGAAGGAGCAGCTGGTGTAGCCGCTGCCGGTGCTGTTAATATATCAGTTGATATACTGAATTGGATGAATGTAGATATGGTGCAAGCTAAATTAAATAAAATAAATGTACACAAGGCCCCGGCACCAGATGGGTTACACCCTAGAGTTCTTAAGGAGCTTAGTTCAGTTATTTCTGTCCCCCTCTTCATAATATTTAGAGAGTCTCTCTTGACTGGTATAGTACCAAGGGACTGGCGCAGGGCAAATCTGGTGCCTATTTTGAAAAAGGGCTCTAGGTCTTCGCCGGGTAATTATAGACCAGTAAGCTTAACATCAATTGTGGGGAAAATGTTTGAGGGGCTATTGAGGGACTATATACAGAATTATGTGACAATAAATAGTATCATAAGTGACAGCCAGCACGGTTTTACAAAGGACAGAAGCTGACAAACCAACCTGATTTGTTTTTATGAAGAGGTAAGCAGAAGCCTAGACAGAGGGGCCGCTGTGGATATAGTGTTTTTGGACTTTGCAAAGGCATTTGACACTTTCCCCCATAGACGTCTAATGGGTAAATTAAGGACTATAGGTTTAGAAAGTATAGTTTGTAATTGGATTGAGAATTGGCTCAAGGACCGTATCCAGAGAGTTGTGGTCAATGATTCCTACTCTGAATGGTCCCCAGTTATAAGTGGTGTACCCCAGGGTTCAGTGCTGGGACCACTATTATTCAACTTATTTATTAATGATATAGAGCAGGGGTCTCAAACTCGGCCGGGTAAGTGGGCCGCATATAGAAAAAATGGGAAGTTGACGGGCCGCATTACTTTCAAATTTGATACAATACAAAATTATTGTTAATCAATTAGTTATTTGAACTACTATAACACTATATTACTATAATAATAATACTACATTACTATAATAATAGCGCTAGGTTTAAAATTTTAGATATTTATCCACGTGCTTATTTCAACAATCCAGCTTTCCAGTTTAAGTGTCGCTAAATGCAGTCCGGCGGCTCAGTTAGCACACATGTCAAGATTGGGCAGCCCCTTTTTAGATAGTGCCGCAGTGCCCTCTGTGGATGCTGCCGCAGTGCCCTCTGTGGATGCTGCCGCAGTGCCCTCTGTGGATGCTGCCGCAGTGCCCTCTGTGGATGCTGCCGCAGTGCCCTCTGTGGATAATGCAACACACCCCTAGATAAGGCCACAGTGCCCTCTGTAGATAAGGCCACAGTGCCCTCTGTAGATGAGGCCACAGTGCCCTCTGTAGATGAGGCCACAGTGCCCGCTGTAGATAAGGCCACAGTGCCCTCTGTAGATAAAGCCACAGTGCCCTCTGTAGATAATGCAACACACCCCTAGATAATGCCAGTGTCCTCTTCAGATACTGTCACACACCCACTTGTAGATAACGCCACAGTGCCCGCTGTAGAGGCTGCCACAGTGCCCTCTGTAGAGGCTGCCACAGTGCCCTCTGTAGAGGCTGCCACAGTGCCCTCTGTAGAGGCTGCCAAAGTGCCCTCTGTAGATGCTGCCAAAGTGCCCTCTGTAGAGGATGCCCCAGTGCCCTCTGTAGAGGATGCCCCAGTGCCCTCTGTAGAGGCTGCCCCAGTGCCCTCTGTAGAGGCCGCCCCAGTCCCCTCTGTAGAGGCTGCCCCAGTGCCCTCTGTAGAGGCTGCCCCAGTGCCCTCTGTAGAGGCTGCCCCAGTGATGTCAGGGGCTTGCCCAGAGCTGGAGTCCCAGGCAGAGCGCTTCCTGGGACTCCAGCTGTGCTCCTGACATCACTGGGACTCCTGCTCTGGGGAAGCCCCTGACATCATTGTCGATGTATGGACAGCGATGTCAGAGGCTTCCCCAGAGTCCCGGAGCAGAGCCGATAATAGCGCTCTGCCCGGGACTCCGCTCTGGGGAAGACCCTGACACACTGTCCATATATGGGCAGCGATGTCAGGGAATTCCACAGAGTCCCGGAGCAGAGCCGACACCAGCGCTCTGCTCGGGACTCCGGCTCTGGGGAAGCCCCAGACATCGCTGTTCATATGTAGACAGCGATGTCAGGGAATTCCACAGAGTCCAGGAGCAGAGCCGACACCAGCGCTCTGCTCCGCTCTGGGCAAGACCCTGACACACTGTCCATATATGGGCAGCGATGTCAGGGAATACCACAGAGTCCCGGAGCAGAGCCGACACCAGCGCTCTGCTCGGCACTCCGGCTCTGGGGAAGCCCCAGACATCGCTGTTCATATGTGGACAGCGATGTCAGGGAATTCCAGAGTCTTGGAGCAGAGCCGATACTAGCGGCTCTGTGTCCCGCGGGCCGCAGGTGACAGCCCCAGGGGCCGCATGCGGCCCGCGGCCCGCGTGCTTGAGACCCCTGATATAGAGGATGGGATTAATAGCACTATTTCTATTTTTGCAGATGACACCATGCTATGCAATATAGTTCAGACTATTAGAGATGAGCAAACTTTTCAAAAGTTCGGTTCGGCTAGTTCGCCGAATTTCACAAAAAAGTTTGATTCGGACCGAACTAGTTCGGACCGAACCTGTCACTTCCGTGCGCCGAGCATGCTACTGTCCAGGGTGCTGATAGAGTTAATGGGCTGCACTAACTCTTTCAGCAACCTTGACAGTACATGCTCGGCGCGCGGAAAATACAATTTAAATGTAATAAAAAAATACAAATTATACAATCGTACTTACTTTCCTCCTGTCCGGCCTCCAGCGATGACGTTTCATCCCTTTCGCCGCTGCAGCCAAACACAGGCTGTAGTGGCGGTCACGCACGTCAGGATGACGCTTCATCCAACGTGACCGCCTCTGCAGCCAATCACGGGCTGCAGCGGCGACATGGATGAAACGTCATCGCTGGAGGCCAGACAGGAGGAAAGTAAGTATAAACATATTATTTATTTTTTGGCATGTATGTATGTTGTCATGTATGTATGTATGTATGTATATATGTGCATGTATGTTTGCATGTATGTTGGCATGTATGTATATATGTGCATGTGTGTATGTATATTTGCATGTATATATTTGCATGTATGTTTGCATGTATGTATGTTTGCATGAATGTATGTTTGTATGTATGTATGTTTGTTTGCATGTATGTATGTTGTCATGTATGTATGTTGTCATGTTTGTATGTTGTCATGTATGTATGTTGTCATGTATGTATGTTGTCATGTATGTTTGCATGTATGTTGGCATGTATGTATATATGTGCATGTTTGTATGTATATTTGCATGTATATATTTGCATGTATGTATGTATGTTTGCATGTGTGTATGTTTGCATGTATGTATGTATGTATGTATGTATGTTGGCATGTATGTATATATGTGCATGTATATTTGCATGTATATATTTGCATGTATGTATGTATGTTTGCATGAATGTATGTTTGTATGTATGTATGTTTGCATTTTATGTATGTTTGCATGTATGTATGTATGTATGTATGTTTGCATGTATGTATGTATGTATGTTGTCATGTATGTATGTTGTCATGTATGTATGTATATATGTGCATGTATGTTTGCATGTATGTATATATGTGCATGTTTGTATGTATATTTGCATGTATATATTTGCATGTATGTATGTATGTATGTTTGCATTTATGTATGTTTGCATGAATGTATATTTGCATGTATGTATGTATGTATGTATGTATGTTGTCATGTATGTATGTATGTATGTATGTATGTATGTTGTCATGTATGTATATATGTGCATGTATGTTGGCATGTATGTATATATGTGCATGTTTGTATGTATATTTGCATGTATATATTTGCATGTATGTATGTTGTCATGTATGTATGTATGTTTGCATGTTTTTATTTTTGCATGTATGTTTGCATGTATGTAATTATGTTTGCATGTATTTATGTTTGCATGTATATTTGTGCATGCTTGTATATATGTATGTATGTATCTTTGCATGTTTGTATGTATGTATGTTTTCATGTGTGTGTGTATGCATGTATATATGATAGTTTGCATGTATGTATGTATATATGTGTGTATGTTTGCATGTATATATGTGCATGCTTGTTGTAAAAGGGCTCTATATACATATATAACTATAAATATAATATATATATATATATATATGCTCACTTCCTTACTACACACTCATACACATGTGTACAAGGACTGGTATAATAGCTGGGTTTCACCTACTTGGTCGCCCACTATTACTACCCCCTTTATAATCAGGGTCACTAGGGTTATGCCTAGTTCCCCTACCTTTTCCTTATACTAACGTCTAGTTGCTTTGCTTTGCTTTGCTTCTACGGAATAGGACCGTACAATAAATACAATTGTATAGTAAATAAAGGGTAATATTTATTACTAACAATAATCACACTTACATATAAAATACACCAAACTAAACACAGAACACAGTAACTGATCACAGTATAGTATCAGTATACCCCAATACACATAACACGTTAATATATACTGAGTATACTCACACTATACGTAGTACAGTATAAACACGGTATCCTATGTTATGCCTCCACCCACATACCTAAACATACATATGAATACAGTTACGTTACAATCCAATACACGCTCACTATTTCTGTATCACTCCCTCCTAATATAACTTTCCCTATACTCTAAGGGTTAATAGCAAGGGTTACCAGGGACAGCATGAGGATAAAGTGTTAACTCAGGAAAGGGTTAAAGTAAGGAGGGGGAGAACATAACGTGTAGCTGCTGCTACACGTGGATACTTAGCAGTCCATGTGGTACAAGTTGGTGTGGTCTCTCAGCAAGGGCCATGAGCAGGCCAGGAGGGAAGAGGAGACCCTTAGTGGAGTTGGGGAGCAGGAACAAGAGAGTGAGCTTTGGGAACGTTTGTCCTTTTTAAACATCCCCGTGCACACCTGTGTGACCTCACAGGCTCATGCACATGAAAGGGAGGGGCCTGGGCCTCATGGAATACCATTATCTAGTAGGTGAATGGGTATACACCTTTCTGGAGGGACAAATCTATATATATCTACACTCCCATGTGTATAGATATAAATGTATAAAACACTTCCCTTTACAATCCCCCTGTTGTCGGGAACACGACAATGAAATTTGTGGAAGTGTTTGTTCTGTATTACCCCTTCAACCTTGTTACTGGTAATGGTCGGAGATGGAATGAAGTATACTATTGGACCTAGATACGTGACATCAGCTATCTCCTCAAGGACACCTTCCCGCCAGTCCTCCGACTCTGGAGTCTAGTGTCGAAATAAAATAAACCTCACAGTCCATAGAATGAAGTTGAAATGAAATCTCTTAGTCCATTGAACGAAGCCTCAAGGTCCATAGAACGAGGTTGAAACAAAACCTTCACAGTCCATAGAACTCAGTCTCAAAGTCGATTGAAACTCCAAGTCTCTATCCTTAATCTTCTTCTTTCTTGGATCTTGATCTTTCTTATAAATCTTTTCCTCTTTAGCGGCGGAACGAGGTTGAAGCGACTCAGTCTCAAAGTTGATTGAAACTCCAAGTCCCTATTCTTGATCTTCTTTCTTGGATCTTGATCATTCTTATAAATCTTTTCCACTTTAGAGGCGTCAGCAGGTCTTTTAGCGGCCGATCCCATTTGAGCATGCCAACCCGTGTAAGGCTACTTGTGCCCTCACACGGTCAGCCTTGGAATGGCTTAGCCCGCCTTCCGACAACCTTTGTACGCAGACCGTTATCTTTCCAAATATTTTCAGTATCTTGATTGAAGACAAAACAATCTTTGTGGGCCGATATCCATGTCTCTATCATAGCAGGTTATCATCCCCGAGGAGGAGATGATGTCTTAGTACCCAGGAATCTACTGTGGAATGGAGCATCGCCTTCCATTTTCCCTCTAACATTCAATCCATCATCGTATTGACCATACCAGTTCTCAGGTTGAGGTAGCAAATACCTACCAGGGTGTGTGTGTACCTTACCTGTCCCTAATGGTTCCTACACACTACCCACTCATACATACAAAATGTAAAATAATCAAACATACAAAAATATTCCGCCCCAAACCATAGGTATATGTACATATAGAGATTCATGCTCAACCAGCATCTCTCACTACTCCTCCATAAACACGTGAAAGGTACACATGTAAATGGGGTGACTACAGGCTGTAAATATATGTCCACCTACACGTACACACTCACTCGCTGTGGGACGGGCACGTCCTCACTGAGTATACCTATGTTGCGGACACATATCTACACCTAGAATGTCTATACGTACACCTTGAAAGTTTTTGTACGACACATTAATACATATTACATTACACAAATATATATATACATAAACTTGACGATTACGGGTCACAGGACAGTATTGCTGTTATGTCCTTAGTCCAAGTTCATGCTTTTACGCCTGACCTAATTTACTTGGTCGGCAAGTCCTTTCACCCATCAGTACTATCACATTGTGGATGAGCAGGTTGAAGAAGAAAATTGCTTTGGGGTTGTAGCCAAACAGGCTCTCCCATCAGGACACCTCTGAGTCTCTTTTCAGGGAATGGGATGTGGGCTATATTCTCAGACTCTTTAAGCTCCTCCACGATATCCTCTTCCTCACTGAACTCAGGATCATCTGGAGTCTTATAGGAGCATCTGAGCGAATATCGAGCCTCTACTCAGGGGTGACTGGAGTTCTTCTGTTCTGCTACATCGATACCTGTGATAAATCAAAAAGGTACAATGCTCCTTGGAGGAGTATTCCTCTTCCGGTGCAATTAGTCGCACAGATGGTGTGGTAAACATATTGCACTCGGTACCAACCCCAATACCCTTGACCCATGTATCTTAAGCTTGAAGAGGGTATTGGGTTGACCTTCATCTCACAGGTCCCCTTAGTATCTCAACACTGGTGTCTAAGCACCCGGTCCTAACTACCTTGGCAGAGGATCGTATCCTCCTCCTTTCAACATCCATCTGTACAGACAGATATGGATGGCTGCTCTTATAGGTTAGGATATCTGAGGGGAGTTGTAGATGATGTACCATTTTGTGGATCTTCACAATTCTCATGTTTGTGGAACTATATCCCCATCTTACCAAACCCATTATCTTAAAATCAAGATATGGGTGTAATGCCAGGGTAACCTCCCCCTGTCAACCTTTCCTAAAGGACCACTCCAGTTAAACACAAAAGAATCAGCCATACTGTTATTCGCTGTTTTTAATTGCACTCAAATTAGGCCTCAGATGGAGTTGTGTTACCTGTCTGAACCCCCCAGGTCTAGGTGCACAGAATAACATAAAACACTACACCGTGAACTTATGTTACATATTCGCACTGCTCAACCTGAGTTCACAGTATAATAACAACTTCAACGTTATCCTAATAGAGAGCAATTAAAACATTGGGCGATTATAGATGTAAATGTATTATCATCTTGAATTTCAAGGTCTAGGTGCGCAGCATAACATAACACTATAAGTGAACTTAAGTTACCTGTCCGTACTTCTATACCTAATATAAGTTCACAGAACAAGCAAATACATCACTATTCATTGGCTGGTTCTTCAGTTGTATTCCTGGAGTGGTTTTCTAATTATGCATTATAAATACAGGCAACACCCATATAGTATAAGTACATAACTACTGATAACCAGGAATACACCACAATAGAATCTGTGAAGGAGCCACAAAAGAAAACACAATGACAACAAAAGAACTGTGAACAAACAACAGAGCATACAGGAAAAGGGAGACCATAAACACACCTTACAGACAAAGAGATAACACTTAAGTATGGACATGTAAATTATGGCCTACTTAAAATTCACAGTTGAATTCCAAACCAGTTGTGGTTCGTTATTCAGTTCTTTGAACACATGGTTTAGCAAATTTGTGGGGGAGATACTCATGTAGCCATTTTGTCCTTTCCTATAGTCACAATTTGATGTAATGTGGCCATTTTCTATTGTTTCATTACTAGGCTTTCCACGGTTGCTCATACCATGGCAGTTTCTAGCAATATGCCCCATCTGACCACATTTAAAACATTTAACAGGACCACATTGCTTAGTACCCAAAGACTTGCAGTACTTTGCAATATGGCCTGAGCCGGCACATGCAAAACATTTAACAGTACATGCTCTGCTGGACTTAGGGCAGTCACCAGTGCATGATCTCTTAAAGTTCTGCATGGCTAGGGACGCACTTCTGACTATCGTACACTTACATTTGCTTAACACTTTTGTAACAATGTTACCTTCAGGTTTCTGGATGGGATCACGATTTGGGACATCTGATCCATCACTCTTTCTACTCCCCCCTTTTTGCCCTGTAGAGGGCAAACTTACAGCAGAATCAGGCCTTGAAAAAGACAAGGCCGGTAACATTTTTGAAAAATCTTTTATGATGTTTTGCATACTGGCAACCAATTGTGACCTAGCAGCAAGCTCATCATTCAACTTGGCAATGATGGCATCCATATATGCCGCCTTATCCTTAAACGCATTGATCACAGCATAAGACCCAGTCAGCTGTGCATCAATATCATCACCACGATTTTTCAAAACTATCACCTGCGATTCCAGCATGCAAATTTGCTTATCTCTATCAATGTTACATTGGGCATTCTCTGCCAGTTGTGTCTGCAAAGCAGAAACCTGCTTCACATTGTTGACACAACACTGGCAGTGAAGATTTGGGGAATCACTCTTTTCTGAGTGATCAGGCTTCCACGTCTCTTCATAAACACATATCAGTTTAGCAAGCATGTGGAGCCTTTTGGAGGTTTTGTTAAAAACACTCCTCTTGTTTATGCACATCTTATCATGCGCATAAGCCTCGTCCAGCAGAGTGGACCACAGCATTCCTTCTGACTTGTATGTAGTGGGGGGTACTGGGTTGAATGAACTATGTTTAGAAAGTTTTTTAAGTGTGGAGAAATCCATACTTACTCTATCAGAAGTCCTCTTGGTTACTGCATAAGACTCTAATGTATTGCTCGATCGCCCGACGATTTGTCGCCGTAGATCAGCACACCGCAAAGCAAAATAAAAACGTTAATACCTTAGAAAAACAAAACAAAAAACAATAGGTTCGCTGTTCTCAGTTGTATCCTGTATTAAGCCTTAAATAAAACTGTGTTACTCGTCAAAACTTCAAGGTCTGGGCGCACAGCATAACATAACACTTCACTGTGTAAGTATGTTATCAGTACACGCCTCTCCGCCTATCTTAGTTCACGTTATAACACAATTTTATTGTACAAAACACAGAAATAAATTGAAAACAGTTCGGGCCTTGGCTCGCCAAATGTAAAAGGGCGTATCCTATGTTATGCCTCCACCCACATACCTAAACATACATATGAATACAGTTACGTTACAATCCAATACACGCTCACTATTTCTGTATCACTCCCTCCTAATATAACTTTCCCTATACTCTAAGGGTTAATAGCAAGGGTTACCAGGGACAGCATGAGGATAAAGTGTTAACTCAGGAAAGGGTTAAAGTAAGGAGGGGGAGAACATAACGTGTAGCTGCTGCTACACGTGGATACTTAGCAGTCCATGTGGCACAAGTTGGTGTGGTCTCTCAGCAAGGGCCATGAGCAGGCCAGGAGGGAAGAGGAGACCCTTAGTGGAGTTGGGGAGCAGGAACAAGAGAGTGAGCTTTGGGAACGTTTGTCCTTTTTAAACATCCCCGTGCACACCTGTGTGACCTCACAGGCTCATGCACGTGAAAGGGAGGGGCCTGGGCCTCATGGAATACCATTATCTAGTAGGTGAATGGGTATACACCTTTCTGGAGGGACAAATCTATATATATATCTACACTCCCATGTGTATAGATATAAATGTATAAAACACTTCCCTTTACACTTGTATATATGTATGTATGTTTGTATATATAGTTACATAGTTACATAGTTAGTACGGCTGAAAAAAGACACATGTCCATCAAGTTCAACCAAGGGACGGGAAAAGGGAAGGAAAAATTTCTACACATAGGAGCTAATATTTTTTTGTTCTAGGAAATTATCTAACCCTTTTTTAAAGCCATCTACTGTCCCTGCTGTGACCAGCTCCTGCGGTAGGCTATTCCATAGATTCACAGTTCTCACGGTAAAGAAGCCTTGTCGCCTCTGCAGCTTGAACCTTTTTTTCTCCAGACGGAGGGAGTGCCCCCTTGTTTTTTGAGGGGGTTTTACAAGGAACAGGATTTCACCATATTTTTTGTATGTGCCATTAATATATTTATATAAGTTAATCATGTCACCCCTTAGTCGTCTTTTTTCAAGGCTAAATAGGTTTAATTCTTTCAATCTTTCCTCATAACTTAAATTCTCCATGCCCCTGATTAGCTTCGTTGCTCTTCTTTGTATTTTTTCCAACTCCAGGGCATCCTTTCTATGAACTGGAGCCCAGAACTGAACTGCATATTCTAGATGAGGCCTCACTAATGCTTTGTAAAGTGGTAATATTACATCCCTGTCCCGTGAGTCCATGCCTCTTTTAATACACGACAATATCCTGCTGGCCTTTGAAGCAGCTGATTGACACTGCATGCTGTTATTGAGTTTATGATTTAGTACACCCAGATCCTTCTCAACAAGTGAATCCGCCAGTGTAGCTCCCCCTAGGACATATGATGCATGCAGGTTGTTGGTACCCAGATGCATAACTTTACATTTATCTACATTAAACTTCATCTCCCAAGTGGACGCCCAAACACTTAGTTTGTTTAAATCTGCCTGCAATTCATGAACATCTTCCATAGACTGAACTATATTACATAGCTTGGTGTCATCTGCAAAAATAGAAATAGTGCTATTAATCCCATCCTCTATATCATTAATAAATAAGTTGAATAATAGTGGTCCCAGCACTGAACCCTGGGGTACACCACTTATAACTGGGGACCATTCA
Source organism: Rhinoderma darwinii (assembly GCF_050947455.1). Taxonomy (NCBI): domain Eukaryota; kingdom Metazoa; phylum Chordata; class Amphibia; order Anura; family Rhinodermatidae; genus Rhinoderma; species Rhinoderma darwinii. Next base: position 66,374,371 of record NC_134689.1, read on the forward strand.
GAGTAGGAATCATTGACCACAACCCTCTGGATACGGTCCTTGAGCCAATTCTCAATCCAATTACAAACTATATTTTCTAAACCTATAGTCCTTAATTTACCCATTAGGCGTCTATGGGGGACAGTGTCAAATGCCTTTGCAAAGTCCAAAAACACTAAATCCACAGCGGCCCCTCTGTCTAGACTTCTGCTCACCTCTTCATAAAAACAGATTGGGTTAGTTTGACAACTTCTGTCCTTTGTAAAACCGTGCTGGCTGTCACTTATAATGCTATTTATTGTCACATAATCCTGTATATAGTCCCTTAATAGCCCCTCAAACATTTTCCCCACGATGGATGTTAAGCTTACTGGTCTATAATTACCCGGGGAAGACCTAGAGCCCTTTTTGAAAATAGGCACCACATTTGCGCTGCGCCAGTCCCTTGGCACTATACCAGTCACTAGAGATTCTCTGAATATTATTAAAAGGGGGACAGAAATAACTGAACTAAGCTCTTTAATAATTCTAGGGTGTAACCCATCTGGTCCCGGGGCCTTGTGCACATTTATTTTATTTAATTTAGCTTGGACCATATCTACATTCATCCAATTCAGTATATCAACTGATATATTAACAGCACTGGCAGCGGCTACATCAGCTGCTCTTTCTTCTGTTGTATATACAGAGCTAAAGAACCCATTTAGTAACTCTGCCTTCTCTTGATCCCCTGTCATCAACTCCCCATTACCATTATCTAGGGGTCCTACATGTTCAGACCTTGGCTTTTTAGCATTTATATACTTGAAGAATTTTTTGGGATTTGTTTTACTATCCTTGGCCACCTGCCTTTCATTTTGTATTTTTGCTAATTTTATTACCTTTTTACAGATTTTATTAAGCTCTTTATATTTTACAAAGGCTGCAGATGTACCCTCAGATTTGTATTTTTTAAATGCCCTTTTTTTGTCGTGTATTGCCCCTTTCACAGAAGGTGTAAGCCATGTGGGGTTTAATTTTAGTCGTTTATACTTGTTACCTATAGGAATACATTTTGCACTATAATTACCCAAAGTAGATTTGAAAATCTCCCATTTACCATTTGTCGCATTATTTGACATTAGTTCTTCCCAGTCTATATCCTGAATTGCCGCCTTCATCCTGGGGAAATTGGCTTTCTTAAAATTAAATGTTTTTTCCCTCCCAGCCTGCGTTTGTTTTTTACAGTATAGGTAAAATGTAACTATATTATGATCACTGTTACCGAGGTTTTCACGAACATTGACATTCCCAACAAGATCTGCATTATTAGAAATGACCAGATCCAACAGAGCTTCACCTCTAGTCGGGTCTTCCACAAACTGGCCCATAAAATTTTCCTGCAACAGGTTGAGGAAATGTCTCCCCTTTGCAGTTGAAGCCGAAGCATGACACCAATTAATATCCCGGAAATTAAAATCTCCCATTATCACTACAGTACCCGCCTGTGCAGCCCGCTCCATCTGTTTATATAGCTGAACTTCCATCTCCTCAGTTATATTGGGGGGTCTATAGATTACACCAAAAGTAATTTTTTCAGTGTTTACCTCCCTTTCTAGTTCCACCCACAAGGTTTCAACCTCCTCACAGTATTCACCCACTATTGTCTCTTTCACACTCGCCTTCATATCATTTCTCACATACAGACATACACCACCGCCTTTCCTATTTGTCCTGTCTTTCCGAAAAAGTGTAAAACCCTGTAGATTTACAGCCCAGTCATGTGAAGAGTCCAGCCATGTTTCAGCAACACCAACTATATCTATATTTTCTTCCAGTATCAAGGCCTCCAGCTCCCCCATTTTGCTTGCTAGACTTCTGGCATTTGTGAACATACACTTTAACTTGCCTGTCAGTTTTTCACTTTTATTCTCAGAAATGTGATTTGACATTAATCGGGCCTTTTTATTTACACTGATGTTTTGTAACGAAAGTATCTCCTTATCTTGTTGTCTAGTCCTCTCCCCACATTCTGTTTCTACCCCCACCAATATAGTCTGACCCCTCTCTAACCTGGCTACCCCTTTTTTTTCTACATTGACCTCCCTCCTCAGCCCTAGTTTAAATACTCCGCCACCCCAGCTAGAATTCTCTCCCCCAGCACAGCGGACCCCCTTCTATTTAGGTGCAAATCATCTGCAGAATACAGTTTGTACCCCAATGAAAAGTCAGCCCAGTGCTCTAGGAACCCAAATCCTTCTCCTCTACACCAAGACTTCAGCCATGCATTTAACTCCCTGAGCTCCCGCTGTCTTTCCTGTGATGCGCATGGCACAGGCAGTATTCCTGAGAATACAACCTTGGAGGTCCTTCCCTTCAGCTTGTAGCCTAGTTCTTTAAAATTATTCTTAAGGCTCCTCCACCTACCATTTATTCTGTCGTTGGTACCGACATGGACCACGACAGCTGGATCATCACCAGGCCCTCCCAGCAATTTGTCCACCCGTTCCACCACATGCCGAACCCTGGCACCTTGGAGACCGCAAACCATTCGGTTGAGGTGGTCTTGGCGACAAATTATTCTATCCGTCTTCCTGATTATAGAATCCCCTACGACTATCAATTGCCTTGGCTTACCTGCATTACCATCCCGCCGACTACTAGCTGGGCTGTTCTCCCGGCTGTTAGGGAGATCAGTATCCACTAGGGCTGCCATTTCTGAGACTGACACCCTCGCATCATCACCCAATTTGGCAATTTTGCCTGGAATGTCAGAAACCGGATCGGCCTTCCTTTTCTTTGACCCCTTTCTACTGCCCCTAACTACATTAACCCAGCTACTTACCTGATCCTGCTCACCCATGTCTTCACCCTCCAGTTCTAACCCACTAACTGCATGCTCCGTGAGCAGCATGCTCAGCTCAAGATTGTCTATCCTCCTCAGTGTTGCATTCTGCTCCTCCAGATCTCTAATACAAGCTTCCAGGTGACCAACATGCTCACATCTGCCACAGAGATATTCACCCTGGAACTCCGGCTCCAGTCGTGCATACATATGGCAAACTGTGCACTGAAGAAAACCTTCAATCTTGCTATCCATTATCCAAGTTACAAAAAAAAACAGGAACAGATGTTAATCAAAAAGAAAAAGTAGAAGAGTACTTACTGGGGCTTCAACTCCTCTTTTCAACTCCGGTTTTTGGAACTCCACTTGATCTACAACCCACTTGTTTTTTCAAGCCACAGAGCAGGATGTGTGTATGTATGTTTGCATATATGTTTGTTTGTATATATGTCTGTATGGCCATGTATGATACTGTCTGCTGGAGCCCTGTATCTAAGCCAACTTTTGGCAGGCTTCTATACATGGTAAAACAGTCAGTATCACACATTAAACTGAATCTAAGCCTACAACATGTTTTATTTCATTATTTTTTTTTTTTTTACAGGTTTGGTGTTTGGACTACGTCGGTTTCGAGGACTACTTCGATGACGGGTTTTTTTTCTACAATAAAATGGTTAATGAGGGTTGTGTTGGGGGTGCTTTATTTCAATAAAATATTTTATCTATATCTTTGTCTTTTTCTTTTCAAATTTTATTACTACCACTTTAGTAATGGCCGCTGTCTGAGTGACAACATCCATTACTAAGGCGAGGCTTAGTGTTAGCCGGTGCAGAGGCTAACACTAACCACCATTATTACCCCGGTACCCACCACCACCAGGGGTGCCGGGAAGAGCCAGGTACGATCCAGTACCCGACCATCTGTTGTGATGGTCGGGCTCTGGGGCGGCCGCAGGCTGGTATTATGAGGCTGGGAAGGGCCAAAAACAGTGGACCTTCCCACCCTTGTAATGCTAGGCTGCTGCTGCTGTGTTGTATCTGACTGGTTATAAAAGCGGGGGGGGGGGGGACCCCACGTCATTTTTTTAAATTATTTATATATTTTTTTTTAAAAGACATGGGGTTCCACCCAATTTATCATAACCAGCCACAAACAACACAGTGTTATTAGCCTGGGAATGGACAAAACCAGTGGCCCTTCCCACCCATGTAATGCCAGACTGCTGCGGCCTTGTATATGGCTGGTTATTAAAAATGTGGGGGACCCAACGTCTATTGTTAAATTTGTTAAATTCAAAAAAAAAAAACGACGTGGGGTCCCCCCCATTTTTATAACCAGCCCGATACAACACAGCAGCAGCAGCCTAGCATTACAAAGGTGGGAAGGTCCACTGTTTTTGGCCCTTCCCAGCCCCATAGTACCAGCCTACGGCCGCCCCAGTACCCGACCATCACAACAGATGGTCGGGTACTGGATCGTACCAAGCTCTTCCCGGCACCCCTGGTGGTGGTGGGTACCGGGGTAATAATGGGTGGTTAGTGCTAGCCTCTGCACCGGCTAACACTAAGTACCGCCTTAATAATGGACGCTGTCAATCAGCCAACTGCCATTATCTAGGCACTAATAAAGTTTAAAAAAAAACACAAAGACAATTCTTTTTTATTGAAATAAGAAATCCCCAACAAAACCCTCGTTAACCATTTTATTAAAATTTGAAAAAACGTAGATCTACGCAGTAGTCCAACGAATCGAAGATGTAGTCCAATCGGTACATCAAAATCTGCAACAACATAAAAAAACAGTTATCAATGTGAACAATAACAATACTTCTACTCACCTACACACATATATACACGCACACACACACAAACAACCATACACAAACATATACACAAACACACATATACACACATATAAACAAACACACCCATATATACACAAACACACACACATAAACACACACCCATATACACAAACACACACATATACAAAAACACACACACACACAAACATCTACACACAAACATATACACAAATACACCCATATATACAGACACACATATATACAAACACATATACACAAACACACCCAAATATACACAAACACACACATAAACACACACCCATATACACACATATACACAAACACACACATATACAAAAACACACACAAACATATACACACAAACATATACACATACACCCATATATACACACACATATACACAAACATATACACAAACACATATACACAAACACACCCATATATACACAAACACACATAAACACACATATACACAAACACACATATAAAAACAAAAACAGACAAAGACGCATACCCAAACACACACACTGTTTCTTTTAATACACCCATATATACACAAACACACACACATAACACACACCCATATACACAAACACACACATATACAAAAACACACACACACACACACACACACAAACATCTACACACAAACATATACACAAATACACCCATATATACAGACACACATATACACAAACACATATACACAAACACACCCATATATACACAATCACACACATAAACACACACCCATATACACACATATACACAAACACACACATATACAAAAACACACACAAACATATACACACAAACATATACACATACACCCATATATACACACACATATACACAAACATATACACAAACACATATACACAAACACACCCATATATACACAAACACACATAAACACACATATACACAAACACACATATAAAAACAAAAACAGACAAAGACACATACCCAAACACACACACTGTTTCTTTTAATACACCCATATATACACAAACACACACACATAACACACACCCATATACACAAACACACACATATACAAAAACACACACACACACAAACATCTACACACAAACATATACACAAATACACCCATATATACAGACACACATATACACAAACACATATACACAAACACACCCATATATACACAAACACACACATAAACACACACCCATATACACACATATACACAAACACACACATATACAAAAACACACACAAACATCTACACACAAACATATACACATACACCCATATATACACACACATATACACAAACATATACACAAACACATATACACAAACACACCCATATATACACAAACACACATAAACACACATATACACAAACACACATATAAAAACAAAAACAGACAAAGACACATACCCAAACACACACACTGTTTATTTTAAATGCTGCTGGGGAACCCGCTCGATCCACTATATAAGGCTGCGCTATAGTGCAGCATTTAAAAGAAACAGGATCCTGACCTGTCCATAGAGTTTAAGGCAGCACAGAGTATTTCAGGAGATGAGCGTGCAGATTCAGTGCTGCTGTGAACTCTGCTCTTACCATTACGTAGCTCTCAGTCTGTTACCTCTCCTCCACTCCTGTCCTCAAGAACACCTTCACATGATTGGCAAGTCACACAAGATCCGCACGCTCATCTCCTGAAATACTCTGTGCTGCTGTGAACTCTGCTCTTACCGTTACGTGGTGACTTGCCAATCATGAAGGTGTTATTGAGGACAGTAGTGGAAGAGAGGTAACAGACTGAGAGCTACGTAATGGTAAGAGCAGAGTTCACAGCAGCACTGAATCTGCATGCTCATCTCCTGAAATACTCTGTGCTGCCTTAAACTCTGTGGACAGGTCAGGATCCTGTTTCTTTTAAATGCTGCACTGTAGCGCAGCCTTATATAGTGGATCGAGCGGGTTCCCTAGCAGCATTTAAAAGAAACAGGATCCTGACCTGTCCACAGAGTTTAAGGCAGCACAGAGTATTTCAGGAGATGAGCACGGCTGGCCACAGGCAGCCGGTCGTTTTTCCAAGCCGTGCTCCCATTATGCACACGACCGTAAAAACACCTGTTATTGCGGGTCGTAATTACGACCCGCAATAACGGGCTCATAGACTTCTGTTACCCACGGGTACCTTCTCGTTTTCTCACGGGAAGGTGCCCGTGCCGTTAAAAAAATAGAACATGTTCTATTTTTCTATTTTACGGGCCGTGCTGCTATAATTAGGGTATGTTCACACGACAGCGTCCGTAACGGCTGAAATTATGGGGATGTTTCCGCCTGAAAACATCCCCGGAATTTCAGCCGTAACGGCATGTGGAGGCGCTTGAACGCCGCGTCCATTACGGACGTAATTGGCGCTGCTATTCATTGGAGTCAATGAATAACGGCTCCAATTACGGCCAAAGAAGTGACAGGTCACTTCTTTGGCGCGGGCGTCTATTTACGCGCCGTCATTTGACAGCGGCGCGTAAATTACACCTCGTGTGAACAGACAAACGTCTGCCCATTGCTTTCAATGGGCAGATGTTTGTCAGCGCTATTGAGGTGCTATTTTCGGACGTAATTCGGGGCAAAAACGCCCGAATTACGTCCGTAATTAGTGCGTGTGAACATATTCTTATAATGACAGCATGGCTCGCAAAAGCGGCCGGCTGCCCGTGGCCGGCCCTGCTCGTAATTACGAGTCGTAATTACGAGCACGGCCCGTAAAATAAAAAAATAGAACATGTTCTATCTTTTTAACGGCACGGGCACCTTCCCGTGAGAAAACGGGAAGGTACCCATGGCTAACAGAAGTCTATGGGCCCGCTATTTCGGGTCGTAATTACGACCCGTAATAACGGGTGTTTTTACTGTCGTGTGCATGAGGCCCCGTAATGACGGGTGGCTACATGTGTGCACCCGTCATTACGGCAGCGTTGCTAGGCGACGTCAGTAAATAGTCACTCTGCAGGGTGCTGAAAGAGTTAACTGATCGTTTAGTAACTGTTTCAGCACCCTGGACAGTGACTACCGATCACAATATAGAGTATCTGTAAAAAAAAAAAGACGTTCATACTTACCGGGAACTCCCTGCTTCCTCCAGTCCGGTCTCCTGGCCGTTACCTTGGTGACGTGTCCCTCGCGACATCCGGCCCGACATTCCTTGATGACGATGCAGCCCATGTGAGCGCTGCAGCCAATCACGGGCTGCAGAGGCCTCTGCAGCCAATCACAGGCTGCAGAGGCCTCTGCAGCCAATCACAGGCTGCCGCGTCAGAAAAGAAGGTCGGACTGGAGGAAGAAGAGGGACTCGTCCGCAAGACAACGACCAGGTACGTATGAAATGCTTTTTATTTTATTTTTAATCAGCAGCCTCTTTTCTCTATCAGTGATTGATAGAGATAAGTGGCTGCCGATTTGTATAATATTTTTGACCGGGTTCGGTCAAAACGGGTTCGGTCGAACCCGGTGAAGTTCGGATCCGCTGCGAACCTAAATTTTCCGGAAGTACGGACCGAAACCGGGTTCGGTTGTCCCGGTTCGCTCATCTCTACAGACTATGGAAGATGTTTGTGAATTGCAGGCAGATTTAAACAAACTAAGTGTTTGAGCGTCCACTTGGCAAATGAAGTTTAATGTAGATAAATGTAAAGTTATGCACCTGGGTACGAACAACCTGCATGCATCATATGTCCTAGTGGGAGCTACACTGGAGGAGTCACTTGTTGAGAAGGATCTGGGTGTACTTGTAAATCATAAACTAAATAACAGCATGCAGTGTCAATCAGCTGCTTCAAAGGCCAGCAAAATATTGTCGTGTATCAAAAGAGGCATGGACTCGCGGGACAGGGATGTAATTTTACCACTTTACAAAGCATTAGTGAGGCCTCATCTAGAATATGCAGTCCAGTTCTGGGCTCCAGTTCATAGAAAGGATGCCCTGGAGTTGGAAAAAATACAAATAAGAGCAACAAAGCTAATAAGGGGCATGGAGAATATAAATTATGAGGAAAGATTAAAAGAAATAAACCTATTTAGCCTTGAGAAAAGACGACTAAGGGGGGACATGATTAACTTATATAAATATATGAATGGCACAAGGGGGCACTCCCTCCGTCTGGAGAAAAAAAGGTTCAACCTGCAGAGGCGACAAGCCTTCTTTACTGTGAGAACGGTGAATTTATGGAATAACCTACCACAGGAGCTGGTCACAGCAGGGACAGTAGATGGCTTTAAAAAAGGCTTAGATAATTTCCTAGAACAAAAAAATATGAACTCCTATGTGTAGAAATTTTTTACTTCCCCTTTCCCATCCCTTGGTTGAACTTGATGGACATGTGTCTTTTTTCAACCGTACAAACTATGTAACTATGTAACTGTTGTTATCTACATTACAGTGCACTTATAAACTGGGGACAGAGCCTCTTTAAATGGTTTATACCAATACTATATATTATTTTTGCTTATTTTACTCAAAATATTTTTTTTATTTTTTTTGGAGTTTTATATATTTTTCATATTTTTAGTATATTATTTTTATTATATTTTGATATTGGTATTTCCCAGTGGGGACAAGAAACCCCACTGTCCAAAGACCAGCACCAGGGTTTTCCTGTCCAGTATCACACACTATAGCTGCCACTTTTATAGAGCACTTATAGAAGGTAGGTATAGGATGTAGTGCATGCAAGTGCTTCAGCTATATCCTGTATGACCCTCGTGCTAATCAAACACTCCCCTTGCCTATCTAAACAAACAACTCTCTGTATGCATTTCTTCACTTTTAGATAACTCTGCAGTTGCAGGTATAATGACAGTAATTAGGGACCAGGGTGAAACAAGGACGTGTGACAGGCTATTTGCATTGTAAAAACACATGACATTTTCCAATGCATGGGGCGTACTGTATGTAATGTATTGGGCCTATATCTATGTCTCTATTATATTTCCTGCTCATTTTATACTTCTTTAAAGATAGTTGCCATTGGACTTGATAGAGTAGGGGCGCTTGTGCGATTCCTTCATTACACCTATATATACAAGGGATTTTGCTATACAGCTGCCGCGTTGTCAGGAGTGTGAACAGCACTGTGAGTCATACTAATGTACTGTGAGTCATACTTCAGCCAGCTTTGTTTAACATGTTACCATGGTATTGCATGACATCAGTATCATGACTATTGGCTGTACATCCAAGAGTGCTGACTGGTTGTACAGCTTAGAATGTTTTTGATTTTTTAATAAATTATTTTATTTTCAATTTTCTCAAAACAAAACACGGCAATGCAAGCATCTGCAGTACACACATCGGCTCGCAGGCCAGTATAAGTGTTCACATTAAGTGCAAGGAGAACAATAAGGTATATCTGATACTACAATTAAGACAGACCACCTATGCATCCTGGCATCCACAGCCATGCACAGAGGTCAGTGGGTAAACATATCAGAAAGGGAGAATAAAGAAAGAGAAGAGGAATGGCAGAGAGAGGGAAGGGATGGAAGAGAACTAGCAGTGTCCCCTAGGCTTCAGAAATATATTCAAGAGGCTACGATGTTCCTGAACTCCGCAGAAGATTGGAATCTGACCCAGTGACACCAAGTCTTGAGGAACTTGGCATGGGTGCCTCTCATGGATGCCGTGAGATCCTCCATTCTCATGATCTCCTGTATCTTACTGAACCACATGTTAATCGATGGAGAGCAAGTTTGTCTCCACAGCGCAGGGATACATGCACTAGCTGCATTCACCAGATAGCGAACCACAGAACGGCGGTACATGGATAACGGAGCCTCGCACAGATGGAGCAAGAAGAAGACTGGCGTACACAGGAGGTGGAAATCCGTGAATTTGGAGGAGATACGCCACACCTCTGACCAAAAATGTGTCAGCCGTGGACACTCCCAGAAGATATGTAAAATCGTGCCCATCTGGTATCCACAACTCCAACACAGCAGTGAAACCGCAGGAATCATTGCATGAAATCTGGAAGGCACTCTATACCATCACGATAAGATCTTAAATCCCGCCTCCTGATACCTGCTGGCCATGAATGATTTATGTGTCATAGTATACACACGATCCTTTTGTTCTGCTGTGAGTGTCAGACCCAAGTCCCTCTTTTTAGTTGAGCAGATATGTAGGTGTGGGAAGATTGGATGGGGAAATCAGTAGGGTATATAGCCTGGACAGTGAGTGACGTAACGTGCCCGTACCTATGCAAAGGAGCTCCAAAGGGGTTTTGTCCCGCGCATGTTCAGAAGGGTTAGGCAAGGACACAAGAAAATGTCTCAATTGAGTGATCTGCCAAGGAGTGAAAGGAAGAGGGTCTGTCAGAGATGCTAATTGTGGACCGGTCATCCAGGGCTCCCCTTGTATGAAATGGGAAGCATGTCCCTTACCTGCCTGCAACCAGAACCTGAATGGACCCCTTTCTCGCCCCGGAGGGAATAGACTGGGAACAGGGGGGACGGAGATGGGGAGATCTCTTTCTGGCGAAAGGGCCGGGATAGCAACTACCAAGGCAGGTCCAATCGTAGGGTGTGTCCGCGCCGGTAGGGGAGTATCCCTGCCAAACCAAGGCAGAACCTGCAGAGGAACTGCCATAAAGAACTGTTCCATCGACACCCACTGTTTAACCTCCGTGTGCTGGAACCAGTCCAGAATTCGCGTCAGGTGTGAGGCCTGGTGGTAAGAGACAAAGTCCGGAAGACCCACTCCGCCGTCACACCTGGAACGGAAAAGCAATGAGCGTGCTATACGGGCTGGTTTCCCCACCCATATGAATCGATGGAGTAAGGACAACAGGGCTTGAAAGAAGGTACGGGGGAAATAAATCGGCAGGGCCTGGAAGAGATACAAAATCTGCGGCAGGATATTCATTTTAAAGATTGCACATCTGCCGAACCATGTGAAGGTGCCCGTCATCCAGGAATCCAGATTGCTCTTTACACGTTGTAGGAGGCGAGGAGAGTTAGCAGCATAAAGGCGAGATAGATCCCTGGAGAGCTGGACCCCCAAATACTTGAGCGAGTCTCTAGCCCACTTAAAGGAGAAGGATCCCAACAGATCTTCCACCAAAGACTGTGGCAGCGATAAATTAAGAGCCTCCGACTTCTGGTAGTTAATTTTGAAGTTGGACAATTTTGAGTATCTACTCATCTCCGACATGAGATTGGGCAAGGAGATCCTGGGTGCGGTGAGAAAAAAAAGAAGGTCATCCGCATATGCTGCAACCTTATGGGACCGTCCTCCCAGTAATACACCTGTTATGTCTGGGTTGGAGCGAACCTGACATAGGAAGGGCTCCAGGCACAAAATGAAGATTAAGGGGGACAAGGGGCAACCCTGCCTCGTGCCGTTAGAGATAGCGAGCGTGGAGGAAAAGGTACCATTTACCTTAACCCGGACCGAGGGAAAATAGTAGAGGCCCGAAATCCATTGCACCATTTGAGTGCCCAACCCAATATGCCGCGTAGTGGCCTCCTCCGCATCCGTGGACAGCAAGAGTGTGGGCAGAGCCGAGGCAGCCGCATGATAAATCAAGCTAATTGCCCTTGTGGTATTATCCCCAGCTTTCCTAAGAGGCATGAAGCCCACCTGATCGTAATGGACCACACTGTGGAGGAGGGGGGTAATCCTATGGGCCAGGATCTTCGCAAACAGCTTTAGATCCACGTTTAGCAAAGAAATGGGGCGATAGTTTTGGCATATGGATGGATCCTTCCCCTCCTTGGGTATTACCGTGATGTAGGCCCTCAGTGTGTGCTGGAGGAGGGAGCGCCCCTCAGTAAGTGAGTTGTAGGCATGCAGGAAATGGGGAGCTAGCAGGTCTGAGCAGACCTTATAGCATTGTATGGGCAGACCATCAGGACATGGCGCCTTCCCTGTCGGCAAATCCTTCAAGGCCCATGACCACTCTTCCGGGGAAATGGGCTCCTCCAGAACAGCAATAGCCTCCTGGGGATACATTTCATCCCCGATGACCGGAGGTATGCCTCCATCTGCTCCAATCAGTTCCTCCCATCCACAGACGGAGAGGCCCGAGTTAGATTATAAAGGGAGTGGTAATATGCCAGGAAGGCCTCCGAGATCTCCTGGGGGAGGTACATACGCCTATTTCCGGAAGCCTTAATATGTGGAACGTAGGTACGTGATCTTGTTTTCCTAAGTGCCCGAGCCAGAGTCTTATCAGGTTTGTTACTGAATTTGCAGAAATGTCATCTCCGATCCAAGGAGGCCTAATGGGACTGTTCCAAGAGATGTATGCGGGACAAAAGATCAAGCAAGTGTGCAGTCCGCTCCTTTTTTGCGGACGAAAGAACCGCGGATCACAAACTTATGGGCCTCCCAAATACAAAGCGGCTCCACCACAGATATCATGCAAACCAAAACCGATGCCCCTGTGGAGAGTATTAAACTATAAAGTCAGATTTTGGTAGGTCAGTCTCTGCGTGAGGAACGCTGTCCAGGTGTCCGCTGCTCGATTTGGCCGTCTCTGGAACGAGGCGTATTTTGCCGTGCAGGATCCGGGTAAGGACCGCCTCTAGGAAAGAGCGGAGGCTCTGTCCAGTCCAGGAGCTGCACTGGGGAGATCTCCAGAAATCAGAAGGCTTCTTCCAGATCATCCGGGGAGCGGACAGCAAATGAGTGTCACTGGCGGCGAAGTATGATGTGGAAGGGATGGCCCCAACTGTAGGTAGCGCCCGCCTCTTTAGTAGCCTCCAGCAGGGGGCGGACCACCCTGCGCATGTGTCAGTCTGGAGACGTCCAGCAAGATGGTAACCTCGGAGCCGTTGAAGGGAATGGCCCCCTTCTCCCAGGCTCTCCGTGCAATGTCCTCTTTTTGTTTATAAAAGTGCACTCAGCATATGACATCCCGCGGGCGATTACCTTCCGGAGCCCACCAATCTATGCACCCTGTCCATATCAATGGCCATATCGCGTGGTCTGTCCATGAGCTTATTGAAAATATGAGTAGCCGCATCATATAACCCCTCCGGGGGCACAGATTCTGAAATGCCTCTCAACTTCAGATTGTTCCGCTTCCCCCTGTTCTCCACATCATCCAGGTGCAATGAGAAATCCCGCATTTGGGTAGATTGTGTTTCCACGGTCTGAGAGAGAACCGAGATGTCCATGGTGTGGACAGAATTCTGGCGTTCCAATGTTTCCACCCGTGCAGCCAATAAGCGTACCCCTTTAGAAACAGCCCCAATGGCCCTATCGTGCTTCTCTTCCAGCCGGGAGAGGCATACATCCAGATCGGATTTGGTGGGTAATACCCGCACCATTTCCCATAACTCCGCTAGTGTCCGTTCCATTGAGGGGGGGCCCGGGGATGAGGTAAGATGGTGGTCCCCCGAGACAGCTGATAGGGTGAGTGGCCCCCTCAGAATGACAGGCGTCCCCTGACCGAGGTGCAGCCAGTCCACTGGGGGAGAGTGTCGGGGCGCGGTGGGAGAAAATGGTGCCATCTTCCTTCCTGACACAGGCTGGGACAGGGGGGGAGAAGGGCATCAGCCAGCACCGGAGGATCCGACCCAGACATGGCCTCTGTGCTCTGACCTACCTCCGGAGTCGAGATGGCAGGAGAGCAGTCCTGGGAGCTGCAGACGAGGCACGCAGGGGTCCGACTGCGGCCTACAGCTGGAGTAGAGGAAGGCCACGGAGTAGGTCCCTCTTGTCTGGAGTGGAGGTACCGGTCTATCGACGGGGTGCCGGGAGTGACCGAGAGGCTCTTGCGGTGCCTCCCCTTAGTCATCACTCATCTGGAAAGGTTAAGTGAGCCCTTTGTGGGAAATTGTCTGTGGTGTGGGTCCGGAGCTCCAGGAATACACGTCCTCACACTGCCATGTCAAAGCCACGCCCCCAGCTTAGAATGTTGATTGGCTCTATCGCCGAGGATGCTCAGTCCAGTTTTCAGAATGCCATAGCATAGAACATGGCTGTTTTTTACATATGATCTCCATGAATCCCTATGGATTGGTGAGTGAATGTCTGTGGCTCCTCCACTACAGATGTACACAATTGTCAATTATTATCAATTACCGTATTTTTCGGACTATAAGACCCTGAATCTAATAGACGGCAGTCAAGGGACCCAGCAGCGCTGGGTCAGTAGCGACCGTGGCATTTATAGGTGTCTTCCCATGAAGGACATTTATGACATATCCACAGGATGTGTCATAAATGTTAGATAGATTCGGGTCCCAACTCTGGGACCCGCACCTATCTCTAGAACGGGGCCCCCTAAACCCTGTTCTATCTTACCCGGTTTAGCTGTCTCTCGGCCACTTCCTGGTTACATGGTCGAGTTACGTGACTTTTGTAACTGCCATTCACTACTATGGGAGTTACAGAAAAAGCGTAGTTCAGCGAACTAATAAAACGTGTAAAAAAAAAGTTAGATACATTTTTATGTAAATAAAATGGAAAAGTTACAAAAACAAAACCCTTTTCCCATTTTTCTCCAAGCACAATGTAAAAATGAAAAAATAAAAAAATTGGTATTGCTGCGTCCGTAAAAGTCCGAAACTATTACATTATAGCATTATTTGACTCACACAGTGAACGGCGTAAATTTTTTTTATTTAAAACCCCTGAATCATTGTTTTTTGGTCACCATATCGCTAAAAAGAAAGAAATAAAACGTGATGACAAAATCGTATGTACCAAAAAAATGGTGCTAATAAAAACTACAGCTCGTCCTGCAAAAAATAAGCCCTCACACCGCTCAAACGATGAAAAAATATAAGTTATGGCTCTAAGGCTGGATTCACACGAGTGTATGCGTTTTGCGCACGCAAAAAACGCAGCGTTTTGTGTGCGCAAAAGGCACTTAACAGCTCCGTGTGCCATGATCATATGGTGCGCGGCTGCGTGCTTTTCGCGCAGCTGCCATCATTATGACACTCGGTTTGTATGTTTGTAAACAGAAAAGCGCGTGGTGCTTTTCTGTTTTCATTCATACTTTTCACTGCTGTTGCGCGAATCACGCGCGTCCCACAGAAGTGCTTCAATGTGGTGCGCGTGATTTTCAAGAACCCATTGACTTCAATGGGTGCATGATGCGCGAAATACGCACAAAGAACGGACATGTCGTGAGTTTTACGCAGCGGACTCACGCTGCGTAAAAATCACGGACTGTCTGCACGGCCCCATAGACTAATATAGGTCCGTTTGAGGCGCGTAAAAATCACGCGCGTTGCACGGACGTATTTAGCGTTCGTCTGAATAAGCCCTAAGAATGTGGTGAAACCGAACAAATTTTTTTTTTTAACCAATAGTTTTTTCTTTGTAAAAGAAGTAAAATATTACATTTTTCCTATATTCTGTTGTCTAAAACCTGGGTGCGTCTTATGGTCAGGTGCGTCTTATATTCCGAAAAATACGGTAATGTTTTTAATATTGTTATCACTGTTATGTGCACTATGCACTTGTTTCATATGCATTATATGGTTGTTATGCACTTTATACTTGACCATATTTATAATGTATATGATCTCCTACGACTGTATGCATTGTGTCACTTTAATGTTTTAATTATTACTAATAATGTAACTAGATCACATGCCATAAATACTCTGTTTACATGTATCACTTTGCATGAAAAAAGTTCCATGGTGGAATTGTAACGTCGCTTGGCTTTAATCATGGGCACATAGAATCACAAATTTCTGATTCTTAGTTCTGCCTGAGCTAGCTGGAACAGCCTAATGGCAATCCTATTTGTCATACAGTGCACACAGATAAAAGGATAAGCCTGTTCTCATATCTATTATATATATATATATATATATATATACAGTATATATATATATATATATATATATATATATATATATATATATATATATATATATATGGAAGCAACATGGAGGAGGTAATTAAGCTGTAAGGGAGAAGAGTAGCTGAGAATCCAGCACTGGGGTGAGAAATAACACTTACCAGAAGCTGCAGCACATCTGATTGCGTCTTTCTCACTCTGCTCCCGATCCCCCTCTCCACTACATAGACTTCTATGTGCATTTTGTCTGCGTCTCCACTCTCTACTTCTGGGTGAGGTGAGGTGGGGGTGTGCTCTCATGACTGCATCTGAATAATGACTAAACTTCCAGTATATTCCTTTTGCCCTCCTCTTAGTAAAACGGCACATCTATTTTCTGCCGTTTTGGCTACTAGGAGTATAGACTTGTGATATGCTGCCCTTACATAGTGTAGCATCCATGGCTGCGGACCGTCGGGTTTACTCACCCCCTGGCGGCCGCAGCCATCGATCTGTGTGCTTCCGCTCCAGCCAGCTGTGTCCCGTAGGCCTTAAAGGACCACCGCGTGCACATGGGGAAATCATCATTATCAAATGCCCATGATTTCCTGGACTAATAGAAGGGCCCTGCGCCTTTGCTCATTGCCTGAACGTTGTTAGTTTATCCCATTTCAGTCTTGCAAATGGTCCCTTAGTATTTTCCTGTTCCTGTTGTTATCCGTGCCCTGCTACCTGTCCCATGCTGTGTCCTTGTTCCTAAGCCTGTTAGTGTTGGAGTCGTGTCCTGCTGCACCAATGTCATCCGCCATGTCCAGTGTCATCTGCCACATCCAGTGTTATCCGCCAAGTCTGGCGCAACCCTGCAGCACCCACCACCATCCATGCTGAAGCCTCGGCCACTGTGTGGACTATTTCAGGTACCCTTGTGCTACGAAATGTTATAGACTCTTGCATAGACTGTGACGAGGCCAGCTGCCTCTCCGCTATGGCGGAGGGCCTAGTGGGTCCACATACCCTGTGATCGTGATAGTATGCTCAGGCCATGGAACCGACTGGCCAGCCCAAGACCGCAGTTCAAAAGATACAGACGGAGATGCATGACCTACAGACACGTCCGGATCAACTCCTTGAAGCTGTAAATTCCATCATGGCCCGTCTGGATCCGTTCAGGATCCACAGTTCCACTCCCTCTTCCGCCTCGCTATGACGATGATCCCAGAGCCTGTAGAGGGTTCATCAACCAATGCACGGTTCATTTTTGGCTATGTGCTCATCTCTTCCACTCTGAGGAGGCCAAAGTAGCGTTTATCATCTCCCTGCTCTCTGGCAAGGCCCTCGCATGGACGAACCCAATCATTGAACAACAAGTACCTGTATCCTCAGACCTAGCTGTACCTGCAGTCTTTCCATGCCGTGTTCGAGGAGCCAGGCCAATATCTTCTGCCGCAGCCACTCTGTTAACCCTCAAGCAAGAGGGTTCCACAGTAGGAGAGTATCCTATCACCTTCCGTATGCTGGCAGCAGAGTTGGCATGGAACGATGAGGCATTAGTGGCGACTTTTTGGCAGAGACTGTCCTCGCACATCAAGGACGAGCTTGCAGCCCACGATCTTCCTTCTACCTTAGATACCCTCATCCTGTTGGCCACTTGGATTTACATGAGGATCCGGGAACGCACTCAGGAGGTTCAACAGGAGAGCCGGGGTCACAGACCAGCACCCTCGGTACAGAGACCACTATTGCCTTCCACTAGTGCGCTACCTGAAGAACCCATGCAGGTAGACAGAGTCCGGTTGTCCGAACAAAAAAACGGCGCAGATGCACTTCTGGATTATGTCTGTATTGTGGCCTTAAGAGTCATTTTGTGTGCCAATGCCCAAAGAAACTGGTAAACTCTAGTACCTAGGGTTGGTTGGAGAGGCAACTCTAGGTGGGACGGCTCCAAGCATCAATACCTCTTCCAAATTATCGATTCCTGTGGCCATCATCTCCGGAGAGACATCACATTTCTCCTCTGCCTATCTTGACAACAGAGCAGCTGAAAATTTCATCCAGCAGGATCTAGTGAATCGCTTACATCTACCCACAGTTCTTCTGGAGAGATCTCTGGCTGTTGATTCTGTGAATGCCCTACCATTGCCCGATCAAATTGTGTTCATCACGAAACCATTAACACTACAAGTCGGAGCTCTTCACTCAGAACAGATCGCCTTCCTTGTATTACCTAAAGCTATCAACCCTATTCTGCTGGGCCTGCCATGGCTTCGCCTACATGCTCCGGTTCTTGACTGGAGTTCCGTGCTGAAGCCTCGGCCACTGTCTGGACTATTTCAGGTACCCTTGTGCTACGAAATATTAAAGACTCTTGCATAGACTGTGACTAGGCCAGCTGCCTCTCCGCTACAGCGGAGCGGTCTAGTGTGTTCACATACCCTGTGATTGTGACACATAAGGCATAATATTAAGCTGACACGCTCCGGTTCTTGACTGGAGTTCCGGAGAAGTTCTCCAATGGGGTCCCAGATGCCATAGCCATTGCCTGTCACAAGTTCGCCCTGTTTTGCCCCCACTGCCTCAGTCACTCTCCAATCTACCATCTCAGTATGATAGTTTTGCTGATGTCTTCAGCAAGAGAGAAGCTGAGACGCTGTCTCCACATCGGAATTATGACTGCCCCATTGAACTGGTTACAAATGCTTCTCTTCCCCATGGATGGGTATTTTGTCTGTCCTTGCCAGAGACTCTATCCATGTCAGCCTATATCAAGGAGAATTTAGAGAGGGGTTTCATACGAAAGTCATCCTCACCGGCCGGGGCCTGGTTCTTCTTCGTTAAAAAGAAAGACAGATCTCTTCGACCCTGCATTGACTACCGTGGTCACAACCAGATAACGGTCAAGAACAATATATCTGATATCCGAACTGTTTGACCGTATACGAGGAGCCAGGATTTTTTCAAAATAAGACTTGCGTGGGGCTTATAATTTTATCCGAATCCGTCAGGGGGACGAATGGAAGATGCCGTTGAACACCCGAGATGGGCACTATGAATACCTGATGATGCCCTTCGGACTGTGTAACGCTCCAGCGGTCTTCCAGGAATTTGTCAATGATATCTTCCGAGATCTCCTCTATGTCTGTGTTGTAGTTTATCTCGATGATATTTCGGTTTTCTCCCCAGATCCGATGACTCATCGGATCTGGCATGTCCGTCAGATTCTACTACCATTAAGGGAGAATTGTTTATGTGCCTAGCTGGAGAAATGCATCTTTGAAAAAAATGATCTGCCCTTCCTGGGCTACATCATCTCGGATTAAGGTCTCAAGATGGATCCTGAGAAAGTGAAGTCCATTCTGGAATGAGCACGTCCTCAAGGTCTGAGGTCCATACAACATTTTTTAGGATTCGCCAATTTCTATTGGTAGTTTATTCCAAACTTCTCTTCATTGATGGATCCTATCTCTACCCTTACCAAGAAGGGTTTAAATGCCAAGGTGTGGACTCCAGAGGCAGAATCTGCCTTTATTAGCCTCAAGAAAGCCTTCACTTCAGCCTCGATCCCCCATCATACTGACGTGTCTCGGCAGTTCTCATTGGAGGTGGACGCCTCTTCTGTTGGTGCAGGTGTTCTTCTGTTCCAGAGGAGCTCCAACGGAAAGGCAATAGTATGTGGCTATTACTCGAGACTTTTTTTCTCTGCAGAACGCAACTACTCTATTGTGGATCGGGAGCTACTGGCAAACAAATTGGCTCTGGAGGAGTGGAGACATCTGCTAGTTGGTGCAGCTCACCCCATCCTGAACTACACCGACCACAAGAACCTCACCTATCTCCAGTCGGCTCAACGACTAATCCCCTGTTAAGCCAGGTGATTGCTGTTCCTCACCCGTTTCCAATTTGTGCTTCACTACCTTCCGCTGACAAGAATGTGAGGACCGATGCCCTGTCCAGGTCATTTGAGACAGGTGACACGGTGGAGTCCCTTCAAAGTATCATAGAACCATCCTGTATTGTCACTTCCAATCCTTTGCAGGTTAGAGACATCCCTCCAGGGAGGACCTTTGTTCGGTTGGCAGACAGGAGAAGAATTCTCCGCTGGGGATAAAGCTATAAACTGGCTGGGCAAGCTGTTGTTTTTAAGACCCGAGACCTGATTGCTCATCATTTCTGGTGGCCCACGCTACCCAAAGATGTTGTGGACATTGTCTCTTTCTGCACGGTGTGTGCTTCTAGCAAGGTTACTCACTACAAGCCTGCCGGACTGCTCCAACCTCTGCCTGTACCCAATGTCCCCTGGCAGCATATTACGATGGACTTTTTCGCAGACCTTCCTCCCTCAGCAGGATGCAACACTGTCTGGGTGGTGATAGACATGTTTTCCAAGATGGCACATTTTAGCACGCTGACCGGCCTACCTTCTGCTCCCTGACTGGCGAGTCTCTTCATCCAGCACATCTTCCGCTTGCATGGCTTGCCCCTACACATCGTGTCCGATCGGGGGGTTCAATTTACCTCACGATTCTGGAGAGCCCTCTGTAAACTCCTGGATGTGAGATTGGACTTTTCCTCAGCCTATCACCCCCAGTCCAATGGGCAAGTTGAGAGGATTGACCAGATAATGGAAAATGATCTCCGCCACTTCATCTCTTTGCAGCATGATAACTGGGTACAACTTCTTCCATGGGCCGAGTTCTCATTTAACAACCACACAAGTGGGTCCACCACTTCCACACCATTCTACATTGTGTACAGTCAACATCCTAGAGTCCCTCTTCCTGTGTCGACTACATCTCAGGTACCCGCTGCTGACTCTGCATTTACTTTCTGCAAATCTGTCAACAGACCCGGTCCTCTATTTTGATGGCAGTCGATCGCATGAAGCAAAAAGTGGAAAATAAAAGAAGAGAGCCGCCTCAGTATCTTCCAGGTACCAAAGTCTGACTGTCCTCACAAAATATTTGTTTAAAGGTTCCTTCGTACAAGTTTGCTCCCAGGCTCCTCGGACCTTTTGAGATATTGCAACAGCTAAACCCTGTCTCCTATAAGCTTCGGCTGCCTCCTACCCTCAGAATCCCTAACTCCTTTTTTGTGTCCCTCCTGAAACCAGTGGTCCTGAACCACTACAGTATAACTTCCAGTCCCTCAGTTGCTCCCAGCGGTTCATCTGATGCGTTTGAGGTGAGGGAGATCCTGGACTGCAAAAGTGTGGCAGAAAGGACATTCTATTTGGTGGACTGTAGAGGGTTTGGTCCTGAGGAGAGGTCCTTGGAGCTGGAGGAGAACCTCAGTGCCCCTGCTCTCATTACGAATAAGAGGAGGTATACTGTAGAGTCCATGGCCCGTCGGGTTTACTCAACCGCAGCCATGGATATGTGAGCGCAGGCTCGAATCTCCTTCCCAGGAGACGCCATCGCTCACTTCCGCTCTGGTTCGCTGTGTCCCGTAGGGTGCGCGGGCGTACGCTCGTGCCTGGCCTTAAAGGACTGGTGTCCTGCTGCACTAGTGTCATCTGTCACGTCCAGTGTAATCCGCCACGTCGAGCACCATCTGCCACGTCCAGTTTCATCTGCTACATCCAGTGTTATCCACCAGGTGTGGCGCAACATGCGGCACCCACCACGATCCGTGCTGAAGCCTCGGCCACTGTCTGGACTATTTCAGGTACCCTTGTGCTACGAAATATTAAAGACTCTTGCATAGACTGTGAATAGGCCAGCTGCCTCACTGCTACAGCGGAGCGGCCTAGTGGGTCCACATACCCTGTGATTGTGACACATAAGGCAAAATATTAAGCTGACATATTAGTTTTAACATTTATTCATGAAAGATTAACATACCTTTATACAGAAATGGGAGTTGTAAAGGAGCTACATTCCGCACAAAGGAATAATACGAATTTAAATGTTCTAATGTCACATATAAACTGTGCCGAACAAACGCATGCATTTTCAGGTGATTTGCAAAACCATGCCAGTATAAATGTATGCGTTTTTTTTTGTGTAAAAATCGGAAAAATCTGGCATAATCTAAAACGTCTTTGGAGACCACACCCACTTTGGTGAGTGATGCGAAAAGTTAAATTTTTGCATCTAAAATGTTGCATGATCATGTGCAACACTTAGGCAGGACAGTTTAAACAAATACCTGACATATATGTGGGCCATTATGTTTCTACTCCAAGCACCAGTGATGGAGAGGTTATTTGTATAATTTATTATACACACCTATATTTTTACACACCTTTTTTAAAACAGAAGCGTAAAAAAAGGCCCCGTCTGAACTGAACGCCGTTTTTTTCCATTGAATTTAATGGGAAGATGTTTGTAGGCGTTTAGCTAGCATTTTCTCCAGGCGTATTTTGAGGCATTTACGCCTCAAAATACGTCTGAAAACACTGCGTATGAACATAGCCTTAGGGTATGTCGCACGGCAGCCTCCGTTACGGCTGAAATTACGGAGCTGTTTTCAGGAGAAAACAGCTCAGGAATTTCAGACGTAATGGCATGTGCAGGCGCTTTTCGCTGCGTCCATTACGGACGTAATTGGAGCTGTTTTTCCATGGAGTCAAGGGAAAACGGCTCCAATTCCTTTTCAAGAAGTGACAGGCACTTCTTTGACGCGGGTGTCTTTTTTACGCGCCGTCTTTTGACACCGGCGCGTAAAATAAATGACTGTCGGCACAGAACATCGTAAGACCCATTCAAATGAATGGGCAGATGTTTGCCAACGCTTTTGAGCCGCATTTTCGGACGTAATTCGAGGCTAAAATGCCCGAATTACGTCCGTAAATAGGGTGTGTGAACCCAGCCTTAGGGTGGCAGCTAAAGAAATTTGCAGCTGCTTTGGAAAAGTCCACACTTCTAATAGAACAAGCTTTGAACATGTTTATATAGCTCCAAGTATTCAACCTATTGCACTTCAGCAAATTAATGTTAATTTTTGTATGAACAAAAGTTAAAAAAATATATATAATTTCTGTTTTAATGCCTCATGGTTTTCAAGATCTCTGCTGGTTTTTATTCAGTAGTAACATTCATTGTTTACTTCCAGTGGAAAAAATTCTGTCCATGGTCATGTAATTGACACAGAGGTGCTGGGATAGTTAGACGACACACTGTCACTTCTTGAGCCGTTTTTGGAGAAATTTTTTATTGTCTCAATAGAAAAACAGCTCCAAAAACGTCCGTAAAAATTATGGCTGTAAATCAGAGTCGGTTTGCCCTTGAAAACAGCTCCGTATTTTACAGCCGTTTTTTGATTGCCGTGTGAACATACCCATATTGCATGGAGCTATGCAGCTGTCTATCACCTGACCATAGATAGAATTTTAGCCACAGGAAGTTCATCAATGAATATCAACAAGCATAGATCTTGGAAACTTAAGACGAATTAAGCCCTTGAGTACCCAGCTCATTTTGGCCTTGAGGACCAGACCCATTTTTTCAAATCTGACATGTGTCACTTTAAATGGTAATAACTCCGGAATGCTTTTACCTATCCAATTGATTCTGAGATTGTTTTCTCGTGACATATTGTACTTTAGGTTAGTGAAAAAATTTTGGCGATAAATTTATTGCTTATTTGTGAAAAACACCAAAATTTAGAGAAAATATGAAGAAATTATGATTTTTCACATTTTAAATCTATCTGCTTGTAAAACAGATAGTAATACCACACAAAATAGTTACTATTTCACATTTCCCATATGTCTACTTTATGTTTGCATCGTTTTTTGAACATCCTTTTATTTTTCTACGACGTTACAAGGCTTAGAACTTTAGCAGCAATTTCTCAAATTTTCAAGAAAATTTCAAAAGGCTATTTTTACAGGGGCCAGTTCAGTTCTTAAGTGGTTTTGAGTGCCCTATATATTAGAAACCCCCATAAAACACCCCATTTTGAAAACTGCACCCCTCAAAGTATTCAAAACAGCATTCAGAAAGTGTTTCAACCCTTTAGGCGTCTTACAGGAATTGAAGGAAAGTAGAGCTGAAATTTGAAAATTTCATTTTTTTTTACAAAATTCATTTGTAATACATTTTTTTCTGTACCACAGAAGGTTTTACCTGAGAAACGCAACTCAATATTTATTGCCCAGATTCTGCAGTTTTTAGAAATATCCCACATGTGGCCCTAGTGTGATAATGGACTGAAACACAGGCCTCAGAAGCAAAGGAGCACCTAGTGGATTTTGGGGCCTGCTTTTTTTAGAATATATTTTAGGCACTATGTCAGGTTTGAAAAGGTCTTGTGGTGTCAAAACAGTGGAAACACCCAAAAGTGACCCTATTTTTTAAACTACACCCCTCAGGGAATTTATCTAGGGGTATAGTTAGCATTTTGACCCCACAGGTATTTTGCTATGTTTATTGGAGTTAGTCTGTGAAAATGAAAATCTACTTTTTTTCTGGAAAAACGTAGAAATTTCGAATTTTTGCAAGGAATAAAGGACAAAAAGCACCCTAACATTTGTAAAGCAATTTCTCCCGATTACGGAAATACCCAATATGTGGTAATAAACTGTTGTTTGGACCCACAGCAGGGCTCAGAAGGGAAGGAACGCCATTTGGATTTTGGAGTGCTGATTATACTGGAATGGTTTTCGGTGCCGTGTTATGTTTGCAATGCCCTGGAGGGACCTAAACAGTGGAAACCCCCAAAAAGTGACCCCATTTTGGAAACTATACCCCTCAAGGAATTTTTCTAGTGGTATAGTTAGCATTTTGACCCCACAGGTTTTTCGCTGCATTTATTGGAATTAGTCTGTGAAGATGAAAATATACTTTTTTTTCTGAAAAACGTAGAAATTTCGAATTTTTTCAAGGAATAAAGGACAAAAAGCACCCCAACATTTGTAAAGCAATTTCTCCCGATTACGGCAATACCCCATATGTGGTAATAAACTGTTGTTTGGACCCACAGCAGGGCTCAGAAGGGAAGGAACGCCATTTGGATTTTGGAGTGCTGATTTTACTGGAATGGTTTTCGGTGCCGTGTTATGTTTGCAATGCCCTTTAGGGACCTAAACAGTGGAAACCCCCCAAAAGTGACCCCATTTTGGAAACTATACCCCTCAAGGAATTTTTCTAGTGGTATAGTTAGCATTTTGACCCCACAGGTTTTTCGCTGCATTTATTGGAATTAGTCTGTGAAGATGAAATTATACTTTTTTTTCTGAAAAACGTAGAAATTTCGAATTTTTGCAAGGAATAAAGGACAAAAAGCACCCCAACATTTGTAAAGCAATTTCTCCCGATTACGGCAATACCCCATATGTGGTAATAAACTGTTGTTTGGACCCACAGCAGGGCTCAGAAGGGAAGGAACGCCATTTGGATTTTGGAGTGCTGATTTTACTGGAATGGTTTTCGGTGCCGTGTTATGTTTGCAATGCCCTGGAGGGACCTAAACAGTGGAAACCCCCCAAAAGTGACCCCATTTTGGAAACTATACCCCTCAAGGAATTTTTCTAGCGGTATAGTTAGCATTTTGACCCCACAGGTTTTTCGCTGCATTTATTGAAATTAGTCTGTGAAGATGAAAATATACTTTTTTTCTGAAAAAACATAGAATTTTCACATTTTTACAAGGAAAAAGGGAGAAAAAGCACCCCAACATTTGTAAAGCAATTTCTCCTGATTACGGAAATACCCCATATGTGGTCATAAACTTCTGCTCAGAAGGGAAGGAGCACCATTTGGATTTTGGAGCGCAGATTTTGCTGGAATGGTTTTCAGGCACCATGTTGCATTTGAAGAGCCCCTGAGGTATTAGTACAGTGGAAACCCCCAAGAAGTGACCCCATTTTGGAAACTACACCCATTGAGGATTTTGTTTTAGGGGTGTAGTGAGCATTTGGATTCCACAGATGTTTCATAGAAGTCATAAACATTGGGCAGTGAAAGTGAAAATTTGCATTTTTTCCAATAAAAAGTTGATTAAGCATCAAACTTTTCATTTATACAAGGGGCAATAGGAGAAAGAGCACTGCTCAATTTGTTACCCATTTTCTCTTGATTACAGCAATACCCCATATGTGGCTGTAAACTGCTATATGTGCACATGGCAAGGGTCAGAAAGGAGGGAGCACCATTTGGTTTTTGATCACAGATTCTGCTGGAATATTTTTCAGGCATCATATTGTGTTTTCAGAGCCCATGAGGTACCAATATAGAGGAAACTCACAAGATGTGACCCAATTAAGAAAACGACACCGCTCAAGGTATTCATCTAGTGGTATAGTGAGAAATTTTACTTTTCAGATTAGGAATTAAAACAAAATTGGTAGAATTTTAATTTTTATTTATTTTACAAACGCGTGGGTTTGATGAAACATTTTGGGGATGTATCAAGCACCAATGAGAAAAAAAAGAACTCACAATTCATTCATTTTTTTCCTGTGTTCATTGATACCCTATATAGGACCTTTTTGTATTGAGGCACACGGTGAGGCCCGGAAGTGAAGGTGTACCATGAGGCTCTTCAAGGCCTAGTTTTTGCTTGGGTGATTTTGGGCCACCATGGTGGTATTCATCTAGGGGTATAATGATTTTTTGTTTTGTTTTATATATCCAATTGGTGCACAAGTGGACAATTTTTAAATGAAGGTGACATAAAATTTAAGATGAAGTTTATATGGACATCCTGAAAATGGCATGAAAAAAATTAGTAGTCCACTGAAGAATGGTAAATTCTGAAACATTCTTTCATGCAAAGCCCTGGTTTGGAGGGGCAAGTGCTGCATTGATATATTGTATCCTTTCGGATACCCCTCTTCACGCACACGCGACATCGTTTTTGTGGATGGCTCTTTTTTTTCGTTGGGGGGACTTCACTGGGGAAGTGCTGGCCAGGGACAATTCTATTTGCCTCACTTCCTGAAGCCCTGCTACTCGCTCCTTCCTCTTGGTCTTTAAAAATTAATTTTTTAATTACTTTTTCAAGGTACTCGAGGTACCTAGAACGATTGCCAGCACTTCGGTACAAAATAAAAGAATTGAGGAGGGCCATTTCAATTAAATATATGGACATTTTTTTGTACCATACTTTCGTCTTTCGCATGGCACAGTATGGCTTCATTAGTTGATCTCCCAAATCCACCCCTCCCATATGCTTGTTGTAGGCCTGTATGCATACAGGCTTTGAAACAGTGGTGCTTGTTCCACGCACTGAAACTGGGCTTGTGGTGTTGCCATGCATGGTGGAGAGCATGAGGACCTCTTTTTTGTCCCTGAATTTTACCAGGAGCACATTTTCATCATATCGTGCCCTGGTTTCGCCAACTGACAGTTTCTCAGCAAGAAAAGGCTTTGGGAGGTATTTTAGATTCCTGCGAGCAGTGCCACAGGCCATTGTTTTCCTTTCAACAAGGCACTTAAAAAGCGGAACGCTGGTATAAAAGTTGTCGAGGTATAGGTGGTACCCCTTATCCATCAGAGGATGCAGCAGGTCCCACACTATTTTACCGTTTGTGCCAAGAACTGGGGGGCACTCTGGGGGACTAATCTGTTTGTCTTTCCCCTCGTACACACGAAAGGAGTGTGTGTATCCAGACTGGCTCTCGGACAGTTTATATATTTTTATGCCATATCTGGCTCTTTTGTTTGGCAAGTATTGTCGGAAATGAAGCCGTCCTTTGAAATGGACTAAAGATTCATCAATGGCTATGTTTTTTTCAGGAACATAAACTTCTGCAAAAACCAAATTAAAATATGTGATGATGGGCCTAATTTTGAACAGCCTATCAAAATTTGGATGATCCGGGGGGGGGGGGGGCACTGCTCATTGTCAGCAAAGTGCAAAAACTTTAAAAGGGCCTCAAAACGTTTTCGCGGCATCACAGCACGGAATACAGGTGTATCGTACAAAATATCTGTGGACCAATACGATTTGATGGTTGGCTTTTTTACAAGAAGGTTGCAATTTCATTTGCATTGGTTGGGTGCCAAGCTTGGGTTCTGGCATAATGGGATGTCGGATTTTTGCCTAAGAATTGTTGTGCATATAAATTTGTTTGCACAACCATTAGGTCAACTAAAGTATCCGAAAAAAAACATTTAAAAAAATCTATTTCCTGAAAGTCAGTTGGATTTATTTTTATGCCAGGGGCAGAGGTAAACGCAGGAATTTCAGGTGTGTAAGAGGTAGGCGGTAGCCATATGGGGTCACTGGTGCTGGGGTCACTGGTGCTGGGGTCACTTGTGCTGGGCTCATTCGGATCACTAGCCCTGCTTCGTTTCTGAGGGGGTTCCTCATCACTGGAGGAGGATAACACAAACTCAGATCCACCCTCACTGGCGCTTTCTGTATCTGTATCTGAACATAAAATGGCATATGCCTCCTCCACGCTAAATGGACGAGACATTACGGGTGTGTAATAACACTGCACTAACCCTGACGTGCAAAACTAAATTCCTGAACAGTATTGGCAAGGAAACTGTGACGTGCAAAAGTAGCACACAAAATTACTACTAAATTACTAAAACTTTTTTTGTATTTTTTTTTTTGTTTTTTTTTGTTTTTTTATATTTTTTTTATGAAGAACTAAAGGATAGGGCAGTAAAGAGGGCTGATGGGCACTAAAGGGGGCTAATATACTGATGGGCACTAAAGAAAAGTATTATATAGGTTTGATTGTTACTAGGGAGGACTGATGGGCACTATAATGAGCAGCAAAGGGGGCTGGTGGGCACTAAAGATAGCTGGTGGGCACTAAAATGGCTGGTGGGTACTAAAGATGGCTGGTGGGCACTGGAGAGGGCTGCTGGGCCCTAATGGGCACTAAAGAATATTATTAGTTATATTCTGAGGGATGATTGGCACTATAAAGGGCAGATGGGAACTATAAAGGGCAGATGGGCACTATAAAGGGCAGATGGGCACTAAAAACGCTGTTTTTCCACTGTTTTTCAAATGTAGTTCTGTCACTCTCCGATCTCCTCACAGTTCTCACAGAAATGAGGAGATCAGAGACGCTGACAGGAGCTTTCTCCGGTTTCCTACGTCATAGATAGCTGTCATTGGTCAGTCTCTAAAGACTGACCAATCACAGCAATCGCCGACATCGGGGCATGCAGATCTGTCCCCAGCACGGCAACAGAGGCGGTCAGCTATCACTGACAGCTGCCGCCATGTCGCTATCACTTTGTGATTTCACAGAGTGACAGTTTGATCCTTCGACGTAATAGTACGGCGAAGGTACGCTGGCATATGCGGCCAGCGATGTACTATTACGGCGAAGGTACGCAAGGGGTTAATACAGAAAGTGTTTTGGAAAATTGTATATCTTTTAGTAATACAAAAAAATAATTCATTTCATTTGCAGAAACCAGACAACCCCTTTGATGAAAGACCAAGTAAATCCCTTGCTATGTGTAGACTAACTGAAATAAAAGAGTTGCCCTTAGGGGGCAGCTCCACCTGGAAAGCTAATCTAAGTGAGATGTTTTGGTATTTCACTCCAGAACCAGATGGATGTCTGCCCGACCGAGAATTTCATACAAGAACTTAACTAGACTGAATAAGAATGGAGGTATAGGATTACCTGATCTCCAAATGTATTATAAATCAATTCAATTAGCTCGAGTGCTGGATTGACCGAGATAACCACGGCACAAATATTGGGTGTGGTTGTCAACCAATATTTGTCGTCTATTCCATTGCAACAACTAATGCTCCATGTCGGAACTACTCCAACTGGTCGATCTTTACCAAAACTCTTCACGAAATCTACTTTTAAGATTTGGAAATTGGTTAACTCCACCCACAACCTAATCCCTACACCTAGGTTGTTGACGCAAGTCAGAGATTTAAGATTATTTCAGGAACTCACAGTTTCTTTGTCCTTTCCGTTACATATCCGAGTGAATAAAGTGCCATACTATTCCTTATTAAGAAATGGTCTCATCCCCACCATGGATGAACTACAAAATAAGAACAATAATATTGAGGGCTGAACCAATAGATTTCAGATTACTGTATGCAATTCTAGACTGGAATTTCTAGGTCATGAATTTTAATGCTTCCCATATTTGTGTTAGAGGTTCCGGTTATCTACGAAGGTTTTACACCAGGTTTCAGCTCTCTAGGATCTACCGTTCCCAACATATTGACAAAAAATTGCAATACAGAAGCAAATATGACACCACTGGATTCCACATCAAGGGTCCTCCTCCATATTACATCAGATGGCCCGTATAAGCTGATAGAAGCTTGCAGGTTCTTCGCTCTAAGGCCCCCTTCACACTAGCATGAATCTCGTCTGTGTGCTGTGTGTTGAAACAACGCACGGCACACAAACCCATTGATTTCAATGGGCCATTCACACATGCGTGATTTTTCACGCAGCGAGAGTCCGCTGCGTGAAAGATACTGCATGCCCTATATTGGTGCAATATCACGCACCTACGCGCCCATTGAAGTCAATGGGTGCGTGAAAACTACGCACCGCACACGCATGCACATGCGTATCCGCTGCATGATGTACGCATCAATTCAGTTGAAAATAATAATTAAAAAAAAAGATGTGCTTTGCGAGTGCGTGAATAACGCATGCCACTCGCAAAGCACACTGATGCATAACGCCACACACATGAACCCTGTTTCACGCGCATTTGTCACGCGCGTGAATCGGACACGCCCGTGTGCAAGAGTCCTTAGCCTCACTGACATACACACAATTTTACATAAGGTTCCCATAACAATCCAGTTGTAATGACGGGGTAGGGAGACAGACAGGTGAGCCCTAATCTACCCGCCACTCAGTCCCTGCCTACTTGCAACGGCCCCTCATAGGCGACGGTCCCTACGCTCAATAAGTGCACGACAGACAAACAGACAAGGGTACACAGAAGCTAAGGGAAATGGGGCAGTTGCCCACGGCAACACAGTGAGCAACAAGAGTAGTGAACGAGCCGAGTCAAACCAGGAGTGCACGAGGTACAAATCGCAGAGCAGGAGCATAGTCAGTAAAGCCAGGGTCAAAAGTGAAGAAAGGTCAATAATCATAGCAGTAGCAGCAGAGCCAGGAAACAGAAAAGAATCATAGGCAAAGGAGGAGCAGGAAATGCAGGTATAAATAGACTGAGGGCGGGAGCTAGCTCCGTCTGGCCAGGCTGTGATAGGCTCTCCCGCTCCTCAGCCTCCCAGCCTGACTGGTAGAAGATCGTGTCACTCTCTCAGACTTAGGAGCAGGTGCAGACTGATTACCCACGGGCGTCAACACAGAAGCTGTGTCTGGCAGACCCTTTACAGTACCCCCCCTTTTAAGAGCGGACACTGGACCCTTTCTAGGTGGACCTGGCTTATTGGGGAAGCGGAGATGGAACCTCCTGAGAAATACCCCAGCGTGAACATCCCGGGCGGGTACCCAAGTCCTCTCCTCAGGCCCGTATCCTCTCCAATGGACCAGGTACTGGAGGGAGCCTTGGACCATCCTGCTGTCCACAATCTTGGCCACCTCGAATTCTACCGCTTCAGGGGTTAGAACAGGGACTGGAGGTTTCCTCGAGGGAGCCAAGGACGGGGAGCAGCGTTTAAGGAGGGAGGCATAAAACACGTGGTGTACTCGAAAAGACGGGGGTAACTCCAGTCGGAAGGAGACAGGGTTAAGGACTTCAATGACCTTGTACGGCCCTATATATCGGGGAGCTAATTTTTTGGACGGGACTTTAAGGCGCAAATTTTTAGAAGATAGCCACACCAGATCCCCGACCACAAACAAGGGGTTAGTAGAATGTCTTTTATCTGCCTGAGTCTTTTGTATGCTCTGGGACGCCTCTAGGTCCTTCTGAACCTGGGCCCAGACTGTGCACAGTTCCTGATGAACGACATCTACCTCTGGATTGTTGGAACTACCAGGTGAAACGGAGGAGAACCGTGGATTAAACCCAAAATTACAGTAAAAGAGGGAGACCCCTGACGAGTTACTGACCCGGTTATTAAGGGAAAATTTGGCGAGGGGAATGAAGGAGACCCAATCATATTGACAGTCAGAGATAAAACACCTTATATTTTGTTCTAGAGACTGATTAGTCCTCTCAGTTTGGCCATTAGTTTCAGGATGGAAGGCCGAGGAGAAGGACAGATCAATCTCCAACTTTTTACAGAAGGCTCTCCAAAACAATGAAACAAATTGTACCCCTCTGTCAGAAATAATATTGACAGGAACCCCATGGAGACGCAGGATGTGTTTGACAAACAAGGTAGCTAACGTCTTAGCATTAGGTAGTTTCTAGAGGGGCACAAAGTGGCACATCTTACTGAAACGGTCTACTACAACCCACACCACCGACTTGCCTTGAGATGGAGGCAAATCGGTGATAAAATCCATGGAGATATGGGTCCAAGGTCACTGGGGAATGGGCAAAGAACATAGTAAGCCCGCTGGTCGGGACCTGGGAGTCTAGGGCCTAGCACAAATTTCACAAGCGGCGACGTAGACCTTAACGTCTTTAAGCAACCCAGGCCACCAATAGTTTCTGGCAATGAGATGCTTGGTACCCAGGATGCCTGGATGGCCAGATAGTGCAGAGTCATGATTTTCCCTGAGTACCCTTAGCCGGAATTGCAGGAGAACAAACAGCTTGTTCTCAGGAAGGTTCCCGGGAGCTGAACCTTGATCAGCCGCAATTTCGGAGACTAAGTCAGAATCAACAAAGGAAATGAAACTTTTATTTTATGGTACTCTGCTTTCCTGTCTTGCTATATAGTCTAATGTTATCTCAAAGTTTTGTCAAAGTGTTTGATCGTCGTTAAGTTTTATGATCATCCAGACCTGCTAGTTTGTTTGTTTATCTCTGCATAGCTTTTTCACCTCATGTGTCTAGTTGATTTGATTAATAGCTGAACGAGCTTAATTAGGCCTAGATCTGAGCATCTACTCCCCTATAAATTTAGATGTAGCATATGGGGAAGGCACTCGTGCAGGGGGGCACGACGGCAGAAGTCATCTCTGTCTAAGTGTCATACTGTCAAAGTGTCCTGGCAGTTATACATGGCAGTTGCACAGGGTCAGTGACAGGTAAGCTGCATTACCAAACCAGACAAACTAGCCCACGCTCTCAATATTAGATTTCTAACTATCTGTAAACAAACATGTTTGCCACCGCTCTCATCATTATAGCTGCTCTTGGTTTTCAATCCTATCGCCCATTTAAGACTTGCCCAAAAACAGTCTACATCAGTCCCTCTCTCCTTGCCTCGCCCATGTACAGCTCCCATTCACTATTCACTTTCCTCAGTCAACTTAACCCATCTCATCCCACTGCCCAACATAAAAAACACTCACATAAATCACAGAACCATCTGCTGTCTCTCTCCATTCTCCTGCTACTAGCTGCAGGGGACATCTCTCCCAACCCTGGGCCTCCCTTTTCTTCTGCCAAGCTCAACCACTTACCTGCCACACATAGAAACCCTGCAAATCTTCTTGCCATTCCTTGTATGTCTTCTCCTGTCTCTTTTAACTGTGCTCTCTGGAACTCTCGGTCCGTGTGCAACAAACTCACCTTTATTCATGACTTATTCCTTTCTAACTCTCTCAACCTTCTGGCTCTTACAGAAACATGGCTACACCTGTCTGACACTGCTTCCCCTGCTGCTCTATCTTATGGTGGTCTCCAGTTCTCTCATGCCCCCAGAACTGAGAACAGGCAGGGTGGAGGAGTAGGTATACTTCTTTCCCCACACTGCACTTTCCAGGTCATTCCCCCGGTCCCCTCACTCACATTTCCCTCTTTTGAAGTCCACACCCTCAGACTCTTTCACCCTTTTCCCCTCCGAGTGGCAGTTGTCTACCGCCCACCGGGCTCACCTCGCCAATTCCTGGATCATTTTGCTGCCTGGCTTCCACAATTTCTATCCTCTGAAACACCCACTCTCATCATGGGTGACTTCAACATCCCCATTGATAACCCAATCTCCTCATCTGCCTCCCAGTTTCTATCTTTAACCTCGTCCCTCGGTCTGTCACAACTTACTAACTCTCCTACACATGAAGACGGGCATTCACTTGACCTGGTCTTCTTCCGGCTCTGCTCAGTTTCTGACTTTATTAACTCTCCTCTCCCGCTTTCTGACCACAATCTTCTCTCCTTTACTATCAAATATTCTCTGCCTCCTCAGGTCATCCCTACGTATCAGACATACAGAAATCTACATGCCATTAACACTGTGAAACTCATAGACAGTCTACAGTCCTCATTGTCCCCTATCTCTTCCCTCTCCTGTCCCAATCTGGCTGCCAAACTTTATAATAACACTCTCAAAAATGCATTGGATGAAGCAGCCCCCACTACACTCCGAACCACCCGACAAAGACGACGACAACCCTGGCACACGCCTCAATCCCGCTTTCTTCACCGGTGCTTGAGATGTGCCGAACGACTGTGGAGAAAATCGCATTTGGATGCAGATTTCCTCCATTACAAATTTATGCTCAAAACTTACAACTCTGCCCTTCACCGCGCCAAACAAGTCTACTTCACTTCTCTCATCTCCACACTATCTAATAATCCAAAACGCCTCTTTGATACTTTTCACTCCCTCCTTAGTCCTAAAGTGCAGACGCCAATCACAGATCTCAGTGCTGAAGACCTGGCCAATTATTTTAAAGTTAAAATTGACAACAACCGGCATGATATTCTCTCCCAGTCCCCTAGTAACATCGATCCCCTTCCCCCCCGCACTCCCTCTTCTTCACTCTCAGCATTTGACCCAATAACTGAAGAAGAAGTCTCGAGGCTCCTCTCTTCTTCTCGTCCTACTACCTGCCCTAGTGATCCTGTCCCCTCACACCTCCTCCAGTCCCTCTCCCCAGCTGTCACTAGTCACCTCACTAAAATATTTAACCTCTCTCTTTCCTCTGGTATCTTTCCCTCCGCTTTTAAACATGCCATTATAAACCCATTATTGAAAAAACCAACACTTGACCCATCCAGCGCTGCCAACTACCGACCAGTCTCTAATCTGCCCTTCATCTCTAAACTCCTGGAACGCTTGGTCTACTCTCGCCTTATCCGCTATCTCTCTGCTAACTCCATTCTTGACCCCTTACAATCTGGTTTCCGCACTCTACACTCCACAGAAACTGCCCTTACTAAAGTCTCAAATGATCTCTTGGCGGCTAAATCGGACGGTAAATCCTCTCTCCTGATTCTTTTGGATCTCTCTGCAGCCTTTGACACTGTAGACCACAAACTCCTACTTAACATGCTCCACTCTATTGGCCTCAAGGACGCGGCTCTCTCTTGGTTTTCCTCCTATCTCTCTGACCGCTCGTTCAGTGTGTCATTTGCTGGTTCCACCTCTTCTCCTCTTCCCCTTGATATCGGGGTTCCTCAGGGATCAGTCCTAGGTCCGCTCCTCTTTTCTCTCTACACAGCTCCTATTGGACAAACCATCAGCAGATTTGGCTTCCAGTACCATCTCTACGCTGATGACACCCAATTATATACCTCTTCCCGTGACATCACCCCTGCTCTAATACAGAACACCAGTTATTGTCTGTCCGCTGTCTCTAACATCATGTCCTCTCTCTATCTGAAACTGAATCTTTCTAAAACTGAGCTCCTTGTGTTCCCACCATCTACTAACCTCCCTAAACCTGATGTCTCCATCTCTGTGTGTGGCACTATCATAACTCCTAAGCAGCACGCCCGCTGTCTCG
Organism: Rhinoderma darwinii; assembly: GCF_050947455.1. NCBI lineage: Eukaryota > Metazoa > Chordata > Amphibia > Anura > Rhinodermatidae > Rhinoderma > Rhinoderma darwinii. Next base: position 66,410,459 of record NC_134689.1, read on the forward strand.
GGGTTATTTTTGACTCAGATCTTTCCTTTACTCCTCACATACAATCACTTTCACGCTCCTGTCATTTTCACCTCAAAAACATCTCCAGAATCCGCTCTTTTCTTACGGAGGAAACTGCCAAAACTCTCATTGTTGCTCTGATTCACTCTCGTCTTGACTACTGTAACTCATTACTAGTCGGTCTTCCCCTCACTAAACTCTCCCCTCTCCAATCTATCCTCAATGCAGCAGCCAGGCTCATCTTTATGACCAACCGCTACACCAACGCCTCTAATCTGTGCCAGTCACTGCACTGGTTGCCCATCCCCTTCCGAATAAAATTCAAACTTATTACTCTCACCCACAAAGCTCTCCACAGTGCTGCACCTCCTTACATCTCCTCCCTCATCTCTGTCTACCACCCTACTCGGACTCTACGTTCTGCCAACGACCTTAGATTAAAATCCTCCATAATCTGAACCTCCCACTCCCGTCTCCAAGATTTCTCTCGTGCTGCACCCGTCCTCTGGAATGTGCTACCCCAGACAATCAGATTAATTCCCAATATCCACAGTTTTAAACGTGCCCTGAAAACACATCTATTTAGACAGGCCTATAACATTCCCTAATCTGACTCCTTTCCATGGCCCTCCATTTAGATTAGTCATCAGAATAAGATTCCCTCACACTCCTTCTCTTCATGTCCGTCATACACGGATAGTGGCTGGTGACCGGCTCATGCAGCTTTATGTTACCACCGCATGTGTATAAAAATGGCCGGACTATTGTACAGAACAAACACTGTTACACTTTGTGTCTCCCTTATGTCCTCATAGATTGTAAGCTCTTGCGAGCAGGGTCCTCACTACCCAGGTTTGAATTGTAAATGAACTTTGTCACTATGTAATGTCTGATATTGTTTGTTTCATGTTCCCTCTAAATTGTAAAGTGCTGCGTAATATGTTGGCGCTATATAAATAAAGATTATTATTATTATTATTATACCTGGAGGCATAACACATGCAGAATCTTCCTCCGAAGGAGGACTGGCCATGAAGCTACGCGACAGTGCATCAGCATTCATATTTTTAGACCCAGCCCTATAGGTGACCAAAAAGTTGAATCTAGTAAAAAATAACGCCCATCGAGCTTGTTTAGCCTCCGGGCAGATTCTAAAGAAAACCAGATTCTTGTGGTCGGTAAGGACCGTTACCTGGTGCCTAGCCCCCTCCAGGAAGTGGCGCCACTCTTCAAATGCCCATTTAATGACTAAGAGTTCGCGGTTGCCAATATCATAGTTACTCTCAGTAGGCGAGAACTTCCTGGAGAAGTAGGCACAGGGACGGAGATGGGTGAGGGACCTGGTACCCTGGGACAAGACAGCACCCACTCCCACCTCGGAGGCGTCAACGATGAGTGGGATTATGCATCTGCAACCAGGGAAGGCCTAAAACCAAATTGGACGATAATCCCTGCATCACCAGTACAGAACACTGCTCCAAATGAATGGAGCCAATAATGAGTTAAAAAACGGGGGTATGCTGCGTAAAATACCCATTAGCTAGTGGAGTAGAGTCGATACCCACTACCGGGACAGGTTTAGGCAACTCAATCAATGGCATAGCTAGAGACATAGCAAATTCCACAGACATAATATTAGCAGAAGACCCTGAATCCACGAAGGCACTGCCGGTGGCAGACCTGCCCTCAAAAGACAACTGAAAGGGAAGCAAGATCTTATTGGGTTTCATATTTACGGGAAATACCTGTGCGCCCAAGCGATCTCCCCGATGGTCACTTAGACACTGAAGTTTTCCAGCTGCTTATTCTTACACCTAGGACAGTTGTTCACTTGATGCTTGTCATCCCCACAGTAGAAGCAGAGACCATTCTTCCTGCGGAGCTCTCTACGTTGTTGGGGAGACACGGAGGCCCCGAGTTGCATAGGTACATCCGAGTTTTCCATGGAAGAACGAAGCAACGGAACCTCGGTAGCCATCATGGGGGAGCCAGAGGAGAAGGTACAAAAACGTTCAAGTCGTCAATCCCTGAGACCTCGGTCAAGACGTACCGCTAAAGCCATAACCTGATCTAGAGAGTCAGAAGAGGGATAGCTAACTAACAGGTCTTTCAGGGCGTTCGACAGACCCAATCTAAACTGGCACCTCAAGGCAGGGTCATTCCAGCGAGAAGCTACGCACCGCTTCCTAAAGTCAGAACAGTACTCTTCAACGGGTCTCTTACCCTGACGTAAGGTAATCAGCTGACTCTCGGCAAAGGCAATCTTGTCAGTCTCGTCATAGATGAGCCCGAGAGAGGAAAAAAAAAGGTCAACAGAGGATAGTTCAGGGGCGTCAGGAGCCAAAGAGAAGGCCCATTCTTGGGGGCCGTCCTGGAGCCGGGAGACAATTAAACCCACTCGCTGGCTCTCAGAACCTGAGGAGTGGGGCCTTAGACGGAAATAGAGTCTACAACTCTCCCGAAAGGAGAAAAAAGTCTTCCGGTCCCTTGAGAACCGGTCAGGCAACTTGAGGTGGGGTTCATGAGGTGAGGTGGAGGGCACTAGCTGGTTAGTATCACGCTGGTCGCACCTCTGAGCCAGGGCTTGGACCTGTAGGCAGAGACCCTGCATTTGCTGAGCCAGGGTCTCAAGGGGGTCCATAGTAGTAGGAACCAGGATAGAAAAGGTATATGGACCTATGATTATGTAATGGCGGGGTAGGGAGACAGACAAGTGAGCCCTAATCTACCCGCCACTCAGTCCCTGCCTACTTGCACGACCCGTCCTAGGTGACGGCGTACAACTGGGCGACGGTCCCTGCGCTCAGTATGTGCACGACAGACAAACAGACAAGGGTACACAGAAGCTAAGGGAAATGGATAAGTTGCAGTAAACCCCCATTATAAGACCGGCACCTGGGGTACTGGGAAGAGATGGATATGATCTAGTACCCAACAATCTGCAGAGATGGATGTGCGCCGGAGCGGCCGCAGGCTGGTATTAACAGGCTGGGAAAGCCCAAAAACAGTGGCCCTTGCCAACCTGGTAATGTTAGGCTGCTGCTACTTTGTTGTATCTGGCTGGTTATGAAAAAATATTTTACTGAAATAAAAAACTGTACACAACCTTTGTTAACCATTTTATTGAAAATAAAAAATGCCGTAACCAAATTAGTCCTTGAATCTGACGTAGTTCAACAACTAAACCTGTAAAAAAAACACAATCCAACACAAAAAATATAATTAGTAACTCATAAAAAAGCAAAACAATTATTACTTACCTTTCCTGGGTCCACCGCTGGAGCTGCAATGTCAGCGAGCTACGCTTTTTCCATAACTTCGGAAGGTATGCGTGGCATCAGCACTAAAAGTGCCTAGGGCAGCATCAACTCTAAATGCAGCCATGGGTAGATTAGTGTTTTTAACCCATTAACGATCGCTCAACGTCTTTTGATGGCAGGCGGTGCAGGTGCTTCGTATACAGCGACGTCTTTTGGCGTCGCTGTAGAAGAGGCTTATGAGCGCTCCTGTGAGCCTAAATAAATGTAATTCTTTTCATCTCTCCCCATAAGATTCTCCATGTCCCTTATCAATTTAGTCGTCCTTCTTTATATTTCTTCTAACTTCAGGTCATCCTTTCTTCGAACTGATGCACCGGACTGAACTGCATGTTCTATATGTGGTCGTACTAATGCTTTGTAAAAGGGTTATATTATGTTCCTTTCCCATAAGTCTATGCCTCTTTTAATACACGACAGTATCCTGCTGGCCCTAGAAGCAGCTGATTGACATTGTATGCTGTAATTTAGTCTGTGATCTACAAATACACTCAGATCCTTCTCAACAAGTAACTCTCCAAGTTTAGCTACTTCTTGGACATATGATTATTAGTACCCAGGATATGCAGATTATTAGTACCCAGGTGCATAACTTTCCATTTATCCACATTAAACCTCATTTACCAAGTGGATGCCCAAACACTCATTATGTCCAATTTGGATTGTAGTTTATGAACATTTTTCATAGACTGTTTTGTACTACATAGCATGGTGTCATCAGCAAAAACATAATACTTTGCTACTAATCCCATCCTCTACTGTATATATATATACTGTATATCACTATTAAATAAGTTGAATAATAGCCAGTCCAAGCACTAAACCTATGGGTACACCACTTATAGCCGGGGACCATTCAGACTAGGAATTATTTACCACAACTCCCTGAATACAGTCCTTGAGTGAGTTTTCAATCCGATAACAAACAATAGTTTCTAAACCTATAGACTTTTATTTACCCATTAGGTGTCTATAAGGGACAGTTTTATAAAGTAAATAAACACTATGTCCACAGTTGCCCCTTCATCCCAGTTTCTACTCATCTCTGCATAAAAGCAAATCAGATTGTTTTGAAAACTGTCACAAGTGCCACTTTCTGCACTGAGTGACGACTCTATCATCCAAGTTTTATGAAGAGAGCCATTGTCACGAAGGGTCTGTTGACCCACTGGGCCGTACCGCCTTGGCGGTAAGGCAGCTGGTCAACAGGGCGCAGGTGAATGTCTATAGATCGTATAGGTACCTGTGGTAGCTCAGACAGCAGCAGGGCAGGCTCGGCTAGGACTAGGCAGCAGGTAGACGTCAGCCGAGGTGAAGCAGGTCAGATGTGGAATACAACACGACACGATTTTGGCACAGCACGGTGCTCGACCAGGATGGTATGGAATGCAAGGAAAAGGAACAGGAACTGGAGCAGGTGCAGGAACAGGAACATGAAACACGCTAGGAGTCCATCACATAGACAAACTAGGAAACATCAACAAAGCTCAGGCATAGAAGCAGGAGGCTGGACCCCTCTTATAGTTAGGGTACTCACGGGTCAAAGTTCATTAAAAGTCTGGTACGTGCGCTGCCCCTTTAAGAGCAGGCATGAGCGTGCGCATGCACCCTACAGGATCCGGCTGAGGTGAGTGGAAGCGAGCGCTGGTGTCTCCTGAGGAGGAGTCTGGGGCCAGCGCTTGCCGACTCGTGGTGTGGCTGTCAGGAGGGGATTGGAGCTGACAGCCCGCAGCCACGGACATTACAGTATCCCCCCTCTTACGCCCTCTCTTCTTGGGATCAGAGCGAGAGAGAAACTTCTTCAAAAAAGGTAGGAGTGTTAAGGTTCTCCTCTGGCTCCCAAGACCTCTCTTCAGGACCAAACCCCATCCAATCCACCAAATAAAAGGTCCTTCCTCTCACTTTTTAGGTGTCAATGATCTCCTTAACCTCAAAGATGTATGAAGGGTCGCTGGAGGCAACCACAGGGCTAGGAGTCTTGGTGTAGTGGTTCAGAACCACCGGCTTCAGGAGGGAGACATGGAAGGAGTTATGGATCTTGAGGGTAGGAGGCAGCCAAAGCTTATATGCGACAGGGTTGATCTGCTGAAGGATCTCGAAAGGGTCCGAGTAACCTGGGAGCAAATTTGCATGATGGCACCCTTAGTCTGATATTCCTGGACGACAGCCAGACCCTTGTGCCAGGAAGAAACTGAGGAGGTTCTCTACTCCTTGTGTTAGCCATCACTTATATGTGGTCAACTGCCATTAGAATGGAGGATCGTGTCTGCTGCCAGATCTGTAGGAAGTCTCAAAAAGCGGAGTCAGCCACTGGAACCTCGGAAGTATCGGGCACCTGGAGAGGAATTTGTGGGTGTTGGCCGTAAACAATGAAGAACGGTGTATTCCTTGTGGACTCGCTGGTGTGATTATTGTAGGAGAATTCAGCCCATGGGAGCAACTGCACCCAGTCATCATGCTGCTTGGAAATGAAGTGGCGTAGGTAGTCCTCCAAGGTCTGATTGATCCTCTCGACCTGACCAAATGTAATGCTTCAGATTCTCAACTAGCTCAAAGGAAGGTCAGTTTTATAGCTCCTCTAAACAGCAAAACTGTTTACAGCGCTGCTAACAAAATTTTACATGGGTTTTCAAGTGTTTTCTAATCATGCATTAGCCTTCTAACACAGTTAGCAAACACAATGTGCCATTAGAACACTGGAGTGATGGTTGCTGGAAATGGGCCTCTATACACCTATGTAGATATTGCATTAAAAAACAGAATTTTGCAGCTAGAATAGTCATTTAGCACATTAACAATGTATAGAGTGTATTTCTGATTAATTTAATGTTATCTTCATTGAGAAAAACTGTGCTTTTCTTGCAAAAATAAGGTTATTTCTAAGTGACCCTAAACTTTTGAACGGTAGTGTATATGATGCCAGGGAGCATTGGGCACAGGCAATGGCTGGAGCAGACCAGCAGGTCTGGAGTGAGTAGTTGGCTGGACATACAGAACAGGAAGAAACAAAGTCCATAATGTCCTTGGGCAGCGATGGGCAATAGAAATGACGAGCAATCGGATCCCGGGTCTTACGGACCCCCGCGTGACTTGCCAGTCTAGAGGAGTGTCCCCAGCGGAGGATTCTTCCAAGATCAGCCAGGCACACAAAAGTCCTCCCTGGAGGAATGTCCCCAACTTTCAGGGGATTGACAGAGGTAATGCAAGATGGATCAATAATATTCTGTGGACTCTCCACGGTGTCTTCCGTCTCAAAGGACCTGGACAAGGCATCTGCCCTCACATTCTTGTCAGCCGGGCGATAATGGAGCTCAAACTGGAACCTGGTAAAGAACAGTGACCACTTGGCCTGAGGAGGGTTCAGCCATTGAGCCGTCTGGAGGTAGGTCAGATTCTTGTGGTCTGTAAAAATTAGGATCGGAAGAGCTGCGCCCTCTAGTACTGTATATATCTTTATTACCAATGTATTTGCAACTATGATTAATTATGCACTCAATAATCTGGTATATATCATTATTAATTTTATTGTATATTAATATATATATATATGTATATATCCATACATTTGTTATTAGCTATTGCATATTTTTGTTATTAATGTATTTATAATTATTATCGATTATGCACTTAATAAAATTTTTGTACAGATTTTTAATCTAATTTTATATTGAATATTAAGTACACTTCTAGACATATATATATTTTTGTATTTTTCCGTTTATCATCACCATTCACTAGTATTGTTTTCTTTTTTCTTCTTTTTTCTCTTTTCATCTTTTCTTCACTTATTTAATTATTTGGCCTTTTTTCTTCTTCATCGGTCCCTTATTACACATATTGTGTATCTTCTTTATTTTCTGTTTATGGACCGTCTTCATTCATTCACTTACCTTATTGTCACACGCACTTACGTATTTTTCTTTTTCCTTTTTTCTTTGCTGACAATGTGCATCTATTTATATTGCACCTTTCCAAACAAGTATATATTTCCTCTAGTGCCCCCAGTCTCACATGTATACACACACATTTATCTCTAATACTAACATTGGTTTCCGATCTGTGTTTCTTTCAGTGGCACAGGGGGGAGGGGTGTGTGCTGGCTAGGGGTGGAGGAGTGGCTCACGCACTCTCGGCCGAGTCTCCAATCATAGCTGGACGTGGGCGGCGCTGTCAGACACCGCTGGCTCACGTCCGCTTCGATGACGCGGTTCCGGAAGTGGCGCAGCAGCCATCTTGCTACCCCCGGCTTGTCGCCAGCAAACCTCTCTCACTGACTCCACTGATGTGAATTACACCTGATCACGGCAATATATAAGGGAGGGTCCCGCTGGGAAGACGCCACCCCCGGACGAAGGCATTCGCCGAAACGCGCGTCGGGTCTGGCGTCTCCCCCATGCGGTGACATGAATCTGGGTACGTACTATCATCCCTGTTATTAGACCCTTGTGGCTGCTTGTTCACTATATTCAGGCTGTACTTTGTACATATGAGCTCTTTATATTTCTTTCTATGCAACCTACGTTTACTTGTCATATTTTGACACTAGTATATGGTGTCTTCCATACAGGAAGCACACTATTCTTGCACACTAGCACTTTATAAATATACCGTTCTCTACATGTCATATGTATCTAACCTACTACTAATATCAGCATCCAATCGTGCGTCTTTTTTACATATGTTTATGTCCCAATGCCATTTCATGTATCCTGTATGGGCTGACGCCTTTTCTACATTGTATGACTCATTTTTAATTGTTTGTGCCTCTGTTTATCAATAAAGAAGTTTTTTTCTATTACACATTATGTGAGTTGTACTTGACCCCTTCCTCTATAGGTTGTTCTGTATATGTATGGTCAGAGTACCAGGTTACATTTGGGTTATGCATATGATCTTCCATTTCTATATAGTTTTGGTTACATATATGTCATTAGACTGTTACATTTAAAAGAGATATATACATTGTCTTTATTGAATTGGAGTTCGTACTATTGCTGCATGTGTACAAATTGGTTATCTATATGTAAGCTGTGCAGAGTACATCAGGGTATATGTAAGCTGTGCAGAGTACATCAGGGTATATGTAAGCTGGGAGGAGTACATTAGGGTATATGTAAGCTGGGCGGAGCTCAACAGGGTATATGTTAGCTGGGCGGAGTGTATCAGGTTATATGTAAACTGTGCGAAGTACATCAGGGTATATGTAAGCTAGGCGGAGTACATCAGGGTATATGTAAGCTATGTGGAGTACATCAAGGTATATGTAAACTGGGCGGAGTGCAACAGGTCATAATAGGATGATGTAATAATGGGGAGAATTAATAATAAAATTAATTATTCATGGATAGTGACGTACGCTTTGAACCAATCCTTTATGCACAGGCCGGATTATTGGGTGCAGGAGTCGCACTTCTAAAGGGTGTCTGTGGTGTTGTACAAAATATCCGCACTCCAGCATTGCCTAATCTTTGACTTCTTCACTAGCCCCATATGTAGCACAGACCCCAAAATGTCATAGTTTTCGCTGCATTTACAGGGTCTACCTGTGGCGGCTGCAAATGATGACGTGGGGTTTTAGGTGAAGAACTGCTGCACATATAAATTAGTCTGGGCCGTCGCTTTGCATTATTGCATTCCGAGAGTCATAACTTTTTATTTTTCCGTTGACGAGCTGTGTGAGTGCTTGATTTTCATGGTATGAGCTGTCGTTTTTATTAGTATCATTTTTGTGGTACATGTGATAATTTGATCAGTTTTTATTCCATTTTTTCTGAGGTGAGGAGACCAAAAAACAGAAATTCTTTCACTATTTTTTTTATAATTTTTTACCGGCGTTCTCTGTGCAGTATAAACAACATGTTTACTTTATTCTGCGGTTCGATACGATTATGGCAATACCAAATTTATATAGTTTTTATATGTTTTACTACTTTTACAAAATAAAAACACTTTTTTCTAAATAAAATGTTTTAGTCTAACCATGTCCTGAGAGCCATAACTTTTTTATTTTTCTGTCGACGGAGCTTTGTGAGGGCTTGTTTTTTGCGTGACACACTGTAGTTTTTATTAGTACCATGTTTGGCTACGCGCAACTTTTTGATCACTTTTTATTAAATTTTTTTGGAAACAACGTGACCAAAAAAGGAAATTCTGCCATTGTTTTTTATTGTATTTTTTTTACGGTGTTCACCGTGCGGGATAAATAATATGATGTTTTTTTAGGTCAGGCCAATACGAACGCGGCAATACCTATTATGTCTAGTTTTTGTCTTTTTTTACATTTTTTTTCTAATTATAAAGGGCTTGATCAGGGAAACAAGGCGATTATTGTTTTTATTACATAAAACTTTTATTTATTTATTTATCTAAAACTTTTTTTTTACTTTTTTTCACTTTTATTTTACACATACTAGGAGACTGGAAGATCTGATCTTCTGATCCCCTGTATAATACACTGCACTACTTCTGTATGTACTTGTGTAGTGCAGTGTACTGTAACTGTCACTTTACAACTGACAGTTGAGCCTATTACATCCTGCCTTGGGCAGGACCTAATAGGCTCCCGTACCTGGCAACCAGGAAGCCGTTACTAGGCTTCCTGGTTGCCATTGCAACCATCAGAATCCCGCGATTTTTCGTGGGGGGGGGCAATGGGGTGCAGAGGGTGCCCCCTACCTCTGTATCAATCAATTAAATGCCGCTGTCGCTATTGACAGCGGAATTTAAGGGGTTAAACAACAGCGATCGGAGAGGACAGTGATCGCTGTAGTTGCAGTGGGATGTCGGCTGTAATATTACAGCCGACACCCGATGAAGATGGAGCGCGCACAGCTCCAGTGCATGCTTCATCCTCAGGGCGTTACTATACGCCCATTTTCGGGAAGGGGTTAATAAAAATAGTGTGGTTTTTTTTACACCGCTTTCTCTGATCTCCTCACGGATCTCACAGAAATGAGGAGATCAGAGAAAGTGACAGGAGCTTTCTTCTGCAGACGACGTCACAGACGGCTGTGATTGGTCAGTCTTCAGAGACTGACCAATCACAGCAATCGTCGGCATTGGGGACTGCTAATTGGTCCCCAGGCCGGTAGCAGAGACGGTTAGCTGTCAATGACAGCTGCCGCCGCTGTTATATCACTATGTAATTTCACATAGTGACAGTTTATTCCTTCTCCGCAATAGTACGGCGAAGGTATGCTGCAATGAGCGGCCTGCGATGTACTATTACGGAGAAGGTACGCAAGGGGTTAAAGGTACTATTGTACTAGGACTGTTGTTTGGCCAGCTGCTACTTTGCTATGGCGGTGCGGCCTAGTGTGTCCACAAACCCACGGATCGTGACATAAGTCTTGTACAGAAAGATTCTTAAACCCTTCACTCCGCAGCCATTTATTGGATTTTCATTTTCGATTTTACCTCCCCACTTTCCAAAAGCCATAACTTTTATATTTTTCTGTCAATAAAGCCATAAGAGAGCTTGTGTTTTTGCAGGACGAGTTGTAATTTTTCACTGCACCATTTATTGTACCATATAATGTACTGGAAAACTAGAAATATTTTTTTTTGGGGTGGAATGCAAAAAACAGTGATTCCATCATTATTTTTTGGGATTCATTTTTACGGGGGTCACTATGCGGTCAAAAAGGCATGTCAACTTTATTCTGCAAATCCATATATTTATGGCAATACTAAATTTCTATATATTTTTTTATGTTTACTACTTTTGCAAGAAAAAACAAAATGTTAAAAATAAAATTTGCCTGTGTCGCTATATTCTAATAGCCATAACTTTTTTATTTTTCCATTGATTGAGTGGCATGAGGGCTTATTTATTACAGGGCGGGCTTTCATTTTTATTTGTATCATTTTGGGGTACATGAGACTTTTTTTTTTCTTTCTTTTACCTATCCAAGTGATTCTGAGATTGTTTTCTCAAGACACAATGGACTTAATGTTAATGGAAAAATTAACTTGACACATTCAGTATTTAAATATAAAAACAGAGAATAAAATAAAGGTATTGGAATAAATATAATTCTTAATACATAAAGAACCACTACAGCACCAAAGATATGATGCTAATATAGAGACAGATCATGGACAAATGCAACATATGGGAATATTTTGGAAAGAGAGAAAATACATTTAGTAAAGCATAAGAGCAGTATGTATATATATATATATATATATATATATATATATATATATATATATATATATATCCTCAGCCGATCCAGGAGACAAAACTTGAGAGTAATATCTGAAAATAAAATAAAAATAAAAATATTGTAATTATTTATTCAAGTATTCTTCAAAATATTAATGGTATATGTCAACCAAAAAATTAGCAATAATATGTAAGATATACTCATAAATGCAAAATGGTCAAACTATTATTGATTTCCTAATCGTAAAGGAGGGGGAGGAATGCAGGAATAATGATGAACCCACGGGCAGATGTTCATATCAAAGTGTAGCTATGGGCTTTCTATAGAAACTTGGGAAGATCTTGAAATCCATATTAAGACCTCTAGGGGATAAGGTGTCTAATTTAAAGATCCATTCTAGCTCCAACCGTTTTAGTTTTGAGATCCTATCTCCGCCACTTCTATGGCGGGGTACATGATCTACAATGTACAATTTAAAGTCATTCTCCCCATGATTTTTTTCTACAAAATGTTTGGGTAAGGGTAGGTCAGTTTTCTTAGTACGGATTGTGGACTTATGGTTATTTATTCGTTTTCTACAATCTAGAGTGGTTTCACCTACATATAGTAATTTGCAGGGACATTGTATAAAGTATATCACATAATCCGATTTACATGTTAGATGGTATTTGATTTTATGTATAGTGCCCTTTCAAAATGGCGCTGAGCATCATCAGCGAGTTTCGCGCATGCGCGAACTGATGATATGTTCCGTGATTCATATCCTGAATAGAGAGGATCTGACGCCATTTATATGTAACATGAAAGGGTGAATGGCCCTCTTCCAATATGGCGATTATCGCTATGGGTGAGCCATGCGTATGCGCGAAATGACGCGCTGTGCTATGACTCACACCAACAGGTGATGGGGTCATGTAGTTTGTAGATCTGCGTAGTGGAGCATGTAATACGCCATCAGCCGATCCAGTGAGAGTAAGATGTTTTTAATTCCTATTTTATATTTAACACCTGTCTCTGACATTGTTCACATGCCACTATACACTTGGAGCCCATCTGATTGATTGGCCCTATTATAGTAAATATGTTATTTACATTAAGAACATGTACCGTTTTATATATATTTCCCTATGTATGTATTACTATATCCATTAGGGATCATATTAACACAATATTTTGTATCTCTACTGTATCATCTTTTCACGATTTCATTATTTGTATGTAATTGGTTTTATAATTTTGTACTGCATATAAACAGTGAAGGAAATAAGTATTTGATCCCTTGCTGATTTTGTAAGTTTGCCCACTTTCAAAGACATGAACAGTCTAGAATTTTTAGGCTAGGTTAATTTTACCAGTGAGAGATAGATTCTATTAAAAAAAAAAAGAAAATCACATAGTCAAAATTATATATATTTATTTGCATTGTGCACAGAGAAATAAGTATTTGATCCCTTTGGCAAACAAGACTTAATACTTGGTGGCAAAACCCTTGTTGGCAAGCACAGCAGTCAGACATTTTTTGTAGTTGATGATGAGGTTTGCACACATGTTAGATGGAATTTTGGCCCACTCCTCTTTGCAGATCATCTGTAAATCATTAAGATTTCGAGGCTGTCGCTTGGCAACTCGTATCTTCAGCTCCCTCCACAAGTTTTCGATGGGATTAAGGTCTGGAGACTGGCTAGGCCACTCCATGACCTTAATGTGCTTCTTTTTAAGCCACTCCTTTGTTGCCTTGGCTGTATGTTTCGGGTCATTGTCGTGCTGGAAGACCCAGCCACGAGCCATTTGTAATGTCCTGGTGGAGGGAAGGAGGTTGTCACTCAGGATTTGACTGTACATGGCTCCATCCATTCTCCCATTGATGCGGAAAAGTAGTCCTGTGCCCTTAGCAGAGAAACACCCCCAAAACATAATGTTTCCACCTCCATGCTTGACAGTGGGGACGGTGTTCTTTGGGTCATAGGCAGCGTTTCTCTTCCTCCAAACACTGCGAGTTGAGTTAATGCCAAAGAGCTAAATTTTACCACAGCACCTTTTCCCAATCACTCTCAGAATCATCCAGATGTTCATTTGCAAACTTCAGACGGGCCTGTACATGTGCCTTCTTGAGCAGGGGGACCTTGCGGGCACTGCAGGATTTTAATCCATTACGGCGTAATGTGTTACCAATGGTTTTCTTGGTGACTGTGGTCCCAGCTGCCTTGAGATCATTAACAAGTTCCCCCCGTGTAGTTTTCGGCTGAGCTCTCACCTTCCTCAGGATCAAGGATACCCCACGAGGTGAGATTTTGCATGGAGCCCCAGATCGATGTCGATGGACAGTCATTGTGTATGTCTTCCATTTTCTTACTATTGCACCAACAGTTGTCTCCTTCTCACCCAGCGTCTTACTTATGGTTTTGTAGCCCATTCCAGCCTTGTGCAGGTCTATGATCTTGTCCCTGACATCCTTAGAAAGCTCTTTGGTCTTGCCCATGTTGTAGAGGTTAGAGTCAGACTGATTAATTGAGTCTGTGGACAGGAGTCTTTTATACAGGTGACCATGTGAGACAGCTGTCTTTAATGCAGGCACCAAGTTGATTTGGAGCGTGTAACTGGTCTGGAGGAGGCTGAACTCTTAATGGTTGGTAGGGGATCAAATACTTATTTCTCTGTGCACAATGCAAATAAATATATATAATTTAGACTATGTGATTTTTTTTATTTTTTTTATATAATCTATCTCTCACTGGTAAAATTAACCTAGCCTAAAAATTCTAGACTGTTCATGTCTTTGACAGTGGGCAAACTTACAAAATCAGCAAGGGATCAAATACTTATTTCCTTCACTGTATGTGTTTTGAGTGTCACACTGTTATGCTTGAGAAAGGCTCACACTGAGCTGAAACGTCGTACACACGTGGAATAAAAGGATCTCTATCCAAAGATATGGATTTAAAGATGTTCGCCAAAGCTTACTGTTATATGTATGGTGGCTAGTTTAGTGGAATTGTCATTTTTTTTAATGCTTTATTCCTATATGACCTCTCATCAATGTCAGTATACATTGTTTCCCTTCTACAGGTCTGTTGGAGCTGAATGACACAAGCGTCGCGTCATTAAAAGGCGCTGATTGGCATGGCAGAATGACTTGCCCCGTCAATCAGCGCCTTTCAACCATGGAAGCGGCGCAATGATGTCATCTTGCCGATAGCAAAGTTGAAAGGTGCTGATTGCTGGGGCAAGTCATTTTGCCCCGCCAATCAGCGTCATTGTAAGGTGCTGAGTGGTCGAGCACGTAACATGCCCAGCCATTCAGTGTTAATGCATGTATTTGTACCTGCGTGCTATAGATGCAGGTACAATTACTGCAAGAGGGAGTGGCTGTCGCTAGCACAGGGGCCCCCTCCGGTGCTAGCGACACCACCGGGAATGACGCCCAGCCCATAAATGTTAGAGGCTCGGTGGTGCGAGTCCCGTAGTAGCGGCGCTACCACTGTAGCAGCCATAACGGTTGCTAGGGGCGCCATCGGGGAAAAGGGGGGGCTTGTGGCTTTGTTTAAACAGACAGAAGTAACATAAGATCTCTTAAGGATAATATCGGCTTTACTGTCTGTTGGCTCATGCAACAGAGAAGAATCATCAGAAGGAAAGAACTATCTTCTTGAGAGTTTAGCTACAGCCAGTTCTATCTTGGCTGGTTCCTCCCATACTGCAGAATCTGTGGGGTCAGTTCTATACATGGCTTTAGAAAATGACCCAAAATAAAAAATTTTGTTGGTATATTTCCACCCCCTTTCCCTGATGGATTTTATTACTGCATAACCTGGACACACACATGCCCTCTTTTTTGAGAAATAAAACTTAATTTTATTTTTCTTTCTCAGAGTGCTTCCCTTTTACTGCTTTCATAACATCTTTTACATATTTAATTAATTTCTCAGCATTCTCTTTTCTAAAAAGGAAATTGTCTTCTGACCCAGGGGCTTCTGCCTCAGAGGAAATAACTTCACCTTCTGACAATTCAGTGTCAGAAAACGAAGAGTTGGAGTAACAGTCAGAGTCTCTCTGTTTACGTATATAACTCTGCTTTTACATCCTTAGATGTAGAACGCATCATCTGTGTCTTAAACCATCTATATAATTTTTTAGCTTCATATCTCTTAGCTGCATCATTGCCAGTAAAGGAACAGTCAGCATAAATATTGGAGTCATAATCGTCAGCCAGTGGCTGAATACAGCTTGGATTTGTGACTCCTCTTACGGCTTGTATGAGGGGAAGTTTCCAGATGGAAAATGCACAGATCACAGGTCTCTCCAGGTAAATCCTCAGGCAGAGGCTGCTCACATGAATTACAGAGTCTGTGTTTAGACCTATGTCTCTTTTTAAGAGAAGCTTGATGGGAATGTCTAGACATCTGACAAAAGAAACACAAGCAGTACAATATATGAATACCAAGTAGTCTATAATAGTGTAGCATTATACTGCCATGAGAATAAAAGATCATCACACAATACCTTAATAGCACTGGGGTTCGGATGCCATGCACATCAGAAAAACCTGACAGCTCTGGACTTAAATAGCAGTTGTAAGTTAGGTGCCATGCCGAAACGGCCCCTGGAAGTGACAGGTGAAACAGAGGTGTAGCTAGGGGGGCAGGTGTGGCATGTGCCCCGGGCGCAAATTAGAGGGGGCGCCAGTGCCGCACTGTCCATGACGGCGGCCTGCTGCCTCTCTGAGGGGTCAGCGGCACCAATGAAACCAGCCGTCGCCACCCCCTCCTGCACTATAATTGTACCTGCGTCTATAGCACACAGGTACAATTAGAAGCAATGAATGGCCGGGTATGTTCCGTGCCCGGCCATTCAGCGCCTTTCTACAAGTGAAGCGGCGCGATACTTTGCGCCGCTTGCGTCGTTGAGAGGCGCTGATTGACCGGGAAAGTCATTCTGCCCTGCCAATCAGCGCCTTTCATAAACGCAAGCGTCGCGATCACGTCATTGCGCTGCTTGCGTCATTCAACCCCAGGAGACCTGCGAAGAAGAGAGCAGGTCTCCATTGCCGCCGGACGGCGCAGGAATGGGATTAAGGTGAGTTTGTATAGTTTATTTTTTTATCCTAATAAAAAAGTTTGTGGCATTATCCACGGGGGTGGCTTTATCTACGGGCGGTGGCTTTATCTATGGGGGGCTCTATCTACAAGGGGGGCTATATACTGGGGTGGGCTATATGTGGAGCACTATATACAGGGGTGGGCTTTATGCGGAGCACTATATACAGAGTTGAGCTATATCTACAGGGGGCTATATACAGGGTGGGTTATCTGTGGAGCATTATATACAGGGGTGGGCTATATGTGGAGCACTATATGCAGGAGTGGGCTATATCTACAGGGGGCTATATACAGGGGTGGGCTATCTGTGGAGCACTAAAGGGGGAGCTATATGTGGGACAATATATACAGGGGTGGGCTATATGGGGGCACTATCTACAGGGGGCTCTATGGCAAGCAATATCTACAGGGGGCTCTATGGCAGGCACTATCTACAGGGGGCACAGTGTGTGTGGGTGGGAGCAGTGAATGGTGCTATTATAATTAGAGGTGCAGTGTATGGCGCTATTATATTTAGGGGCGTAGTGTGTGGTATAATGAAAACTTTATCTTTGTTTATAGGTGTCACGTCAAGGGCTTCTCTGGGACCGAAATCCCTGGCCAGAGCGTTCGGCAATGCTCTGGCTGGGGATTCCACTATTACAGGGAGCCCCAATGGGAGGGGTGTGTGTGGCACTATTTACAAGGAGGTGTGTGTGGATTTATCTACAGGGGAGTTGTGGCACTATCTATAGGGGGTTGTGTGTGTGGCATTATCATTAGGGACAGTGTGTGGTAATATCTACAGGGAGCAGTGTGTGGTAATATATACAGGGAGCAGTGTGTGGTATTATCTACAGGGAGCAGTGTGTGGTACTATCTACACGGGGTTGTGTGGTAATATCTACAGGGAGCAGTGTGTGGCATTATCTACAGGGGGCTTTGTGTGGTATTATCTACAGGGGGCTGTGGTTGGCATTACCTACAGGGGGCTGTGGTTGGCATTATCTACAGGGGGCTGTGTGACATTATCTACAAGGTGCTGTGTGTGGCATTATCTATATGGGATGTGTGTGTGGCATCATCTTCAGGGAGGGTCTTTGGCATTATTTACAGTGGAGTGTGTGTGGCATTATTTACAGGGGGTGTGTGGCAAAATCTACAGGGGGCTGTGTGCCATTATTTACAGAGGGCACTGTATATATGGGGGCCTAAACTGGGGGCCTAAACTCTATATGGGGGCATAAACAAGGCCTAACAGCTGTTTTACTACAGCTTTAAGTGAGCTCCCCCACAAAGGGGCCCACTAAGTCTGTGTTGCCCAAGGGCCCACGTAAATCTGTAGCCGTCCCTGGATAAGCACGTGTTTTTTGCAGGACAATTTGTATTTTTTAATAGCACCATTTGGGGTACGTATAATTTATTGATTAGCTTATACTAGCTTTTTTTGTGGGGGGGAATAGAAAAAATAGCAATTTTGCCATTCTTTTTGCATCTTAAATTTACGCCCTTTACTGTGTGGTATTAATAACATAACATCATAACTTTATTCAGCGGGTCGTTACAATTAATAAGATCAAAAGAAGAAAAGGATGCTGGGAAACCAAAGGGTAATGCAAAAATACAAAAATTCTTTATTAACATACATAAGTCATACAATGATAAAAGAATCCATAGGCCAACAGTAAAAACAAGGATACTCAGCTGGAGATTGACCAAATAATCACCAATAATGCGTATAATATGTGTGAAGTCCCTGATAGAGCTAGTGCAAGCGATAAGGATATCTAATATATTCAATTTAGGTAAACAGATCAGATGTAAATACATGCATACTTGAATGCAGTGAAGATCAAAAAATACATTAATCCTAGTTCAAGATAAGTTGCAGTCAAAGACTGATGTTAGGGTGCAATATATGCTAGACACCACACATATGTTGTGCATGCAGTAGGAATAAACATGCATAGACAAAAATAGAGCAAGAGAAGGGTATGTTACATCAGTAAATAAGCCATAGTATGGAAGTCTGACATACCCATAGTGTAGAGACCGGACAATCACAGCTGGGATCCATGACAATGCGCGTATCGCCGCTAATGCCTTCGTCTGGGGGTGGTGTTAGGTTGGACATAGCGGCGGTTTGAATATTTTGATCAATTATAACTCACTGCGTTTCTTTATGAGTCACTTTGATAGCAACTGACTCTGAATGCTTGGTCTCTACTAAGCCCGATGAGTGTAATATCTCATACCTTTTATCTATCCATAGATATTATTGTATTATTCTGTATACTACTTATATCGCTGTCTGACATAAATGGCATTCTTACTATGCCGTTCTGGTACACCTTTGCGCGTATATCTCTGGTATTTCAGCGTGTATACTAATTTGCAATGCCTATCATGAATCTGCTCATTTTGATTTACCCTAGTTTATTAGCGCATTGATCTATTAGTCCACTGATAACCTTCCCAGATCACAGTAACATCTTTTGTGCTGCTTACAGTAATTGTAACATCACCTTTAATCACCTCACAGCGCCAGCGTGTTAAATTGTATTATTATTGTATCACTCTGTTCACATTGTGCGTTTGTGCACCGTTTTACAAACTCTCTAGTAAACCTTTTTTTTTTTTTTTTTTTATAAAATTGTATTATTATTGTATCACTCTGTTCACATTGTGCGTTTGTGCACCGTTTTACAAACTCTCTAGTAAACCTTTTTTTTTTTTTTTTTTTTTTTTTAAATTTTTTTTAATTTATTTTTTGCATAGTAGCAGTGTCCCGATACTGTGTATAGCGATTATCTTGCTGTCCGCCATATACGGCATTCTGATTCAGTCATGCCAGTACACCAGTGTGTCTGTCTCCGTGTGTAGACTCGTACACTTATCTACAGTGTCCATGATAACTCTGCCTATTATGTCTTTCTACCCTATAAACGTATTGATCTATAAGCCCACTAATAACTTCTTTAGATCATAGTAATATTGTTGTGCCGCTCACAGCAACTATAATATCGTCTTTAATCAGGGCACAGCGTTTGTACCTAGAATGGTACTATTACTAATCACATTCGTTACTATCCGATCACTTTTCTTACTTTGTGCCTCTGTGCACTTATCTATAAACTCATCGGTGACCTCTTTCTTGTATTATAGTAATGTTATAATTATATGTACAGCGATTACCATCAAGCAGCCTGGTGTGCTTGTGCACTTGAGTGCTGTTCATTGGTGGCATCTAACTAGTAAGTGATTGGTGGCAGAATCTGTCAATCAACGGAGGAGGAGGCTCGGTCCTCTATTCCTCCTTGGATAGGCTATCGACTGATTGTGGACACATGTTCAGCTAGTTGCAGTGAATACTTAATGAGACTGACACCGCCGCTCGCTGTCATTGGCCCCGATACCCCTGAGGACGCTACATCGTAGCGAAACATGTCGGGGGGGCTTCTACCTTTATTTTAATAATTGTCCTATTGACACCTTTGAATCTAACTAATAACTAGCGCTCTGTGGTTGTGGTACTTAACCCTTTCTAGACAGAGCTCTTACGTCTGGCACTGTGCTAATTGCTGTCAGAAATGGACATTAACTTTTAAATTTCATGTAGTCTGTCCTTGTTGCAAATTGAATAAAGACTTTTTTATTTTATTTTTACTCTTTAATAATGGTTGGAAAACAGGGCTTATTTCTGCCGGCAGGCAGCCTTTTTTGAATTTAACTGTTGCACGCCCACCAACTATTGAGGTCCGCTCCATTGTATTTTTTGCTAAATTGCAGGGTTAATCACCCAATCTCCAGGACCCACTCTATATATTTAATTATATATATATATATACTATACTCTGATTATGGCAGGTTTTTTGAATAAGAGAATCAATTCAGAAACACTCTCCGCAGAAGCAGCATACGTGTTCTCTAGAGATAACGTACCACTGCATCAATTTGACATACATACTGCCTTCAGGGATTTGCAGAGAACCTACCAGAAATATATTAGATCTTGCTGGGAGATTGTCAGTCTAGAGACATATATACAACAAAAAATCGTATACAGGGGTCTTCGCATTAATATTACCCCAAATTCCTACCGCAGTGATCCAGAATTCATTAAGGGGTGGGAGGAACTCCTAACTGAGAGTTCATTGAAATTACTACAATACATTTTGGACTTTGAGAAGCGTGATTATAACAAAACCGCTCTGCAACTTGAGAAAGAAATTGGTGATATTCAGGGATTTAATACCCTGATTGAATTTAACAATTGTGAAACCCAATTACAAAAAAATATTGAGAAATTGCAGACCGAGATAAAAGAGCGAAAGCATCGCAAATACGTCAGAGACCGCAGGGATTTTGACACTGGTCAAGCGTATACATATAAGACACACTCACAATACAACCCCAGACGTGTACAAATCTTTACTGATTTTTCTGATTCAGAGGCATCTGGGATTGACGAGACGGCACAATCTCCTAATTCTAAACCGGGTACTAAACGTAAGAATACTAATAATAGATTTAACTCCTCTAAACGAAGTACGGTGCAAAACAGATCCAACACAAAATGCCATTCTCATCAGAATGCCACTACTTCCTCACACTCTGCCTCACTATCATCTTTCTCAGTACCTGTTGTATCAGCTACTTCAAGTGTACCTCTAACCCCCCGTGCAACTGGCACTGGTTCAAGTCAAACATCTCTAGTAAGCAAATGCCCTACGGGCAATACGACCCACACAAGTGGCCCACTCAACACCTTTCCTTTTTTAGGAATCACGAATCCACGGTGGAATCTGACCTAACAGCAGTACCATCTATGTCTCTAACCCATATTGAGAGTGATCAAATGCAAGTGTTCAATATTTCCTCTGTTCAGTTAAATAATTCTCAATTGACACTTCTACGCAGGGGTCTATCCTTTACCCCCACTCCATTGTATGATGAGTTTACCTGGACCAAGGACGTGAACCTATTTGCCAGAAAAGTGGCCTTATATAAATACTTTAAAAATAATACCCTGAATATGGGAGGAACTGACAGTACAGAACAGAATACACTGAGAGATCTCGAAACTCTCCTATATGAAAATGAATTTGGACCCATTACAGCAGTTGGTCCCTTCTCCTCATTACGTCCTAAGTCCAGGCTTACCCCACCATTTTCACAATATGCCCATATAGACGTTTTTGTCAAGCTAGTATGTGCTGACTTGAAGAAAATCAGACCAGATAAAAAAAGAGCATTAGCTAATCTCAGTGAAATGGAAAGAATAGCATTGGACGAATTGTGTCACAATGATAGAATAACCATAAAACCCTCCGATAAAGGGGGCAACATTGTGGTCATGGACCAGGATGACTATGTTGCCATGGTCCATAGACTGTTAGATGACACCACTACATATATGATCCTTGAGAAAAATCCGACTGATCTGTTCCTCAGTGCATTATACACGTTACTTGATGTAGCCAAGACACAGAATATGATTAGTAATGAAGAATTCAAACGCATCTATAACCCTACTCCTACACTAGCGACATTCTACGCACTGCCGAAAATCCACAAGATGTCTCGCCCAATACCGGGTCGACCAATCGTGTCTGGCAATGATAGTCTTACCCAAGGCATTAGTATGTACTTGGATGAAATCCTTTCGCCATTTGTCACCTCCCTGCCTTCATTTCTAAGGGACACGAAGGATACCATCAACAGGATCCAGGAGATTCATGTGACCTCTTCTACATTTATTGCCAGTATAGATGTAGAATCACTTTATACTAATATCCAACACCAATTTGGCCTCACAGCAGTTGCACATTTTTTGGGTACCAAGGGAGTTCAATTTCATGCTCATAACAAATTCCTACTATCACTACTCCGGTTTCTTCTCACTCACAATTATTTTTTATTTGATCACAAATTTTATTTGCAGACCAAAGGAACAGCTATGGGCACTGTTTGTGCACCTACCTATGCAAACCTATTTTTGGGGTGGTGGGAGGATACCTTGGTCTTCACTGACACTTTAGCTTCATACACTTGTCACATCCTGTTCTGGGGGAGATATATTGATGATATTCTCCTCCTTTGGGATGGGGACCTAAACACATTTCACGACTTCATGCACACACTCAATTCTAATCATATAGGCATGAAATTTACCCACGTCATTCATAAAAAGGAGATCATCTTTTTGGACCTAAAAATCTCTCTGGATCCTGCTGGTGGTATCCACACGGATATCTCACGTAAACCAACGTCCACTAATAGCTTGCTGCACTGGGACAGTTATCACCCCCCTGCCTTAAAGAAGGGAATCCCAATAGGGCAATATCTCCGTGCCAAACGTAACTGCTCGGACGAGCAGTCTTTTGAATTGGAGTGTAATGGGCTTTTCACTAAGTTTTTGGCACGTGGATATCCCAAAAAATGGCTACACAAAGCGTATGCCAGAGCGAGAGCCACTGATAGAAGAGATCTATTATGTGAACGTAAATCCGTTACTGATCAACAATTAACAGTCACTGGCAAATCTGCTGTAATGACCAGTGTAAGATGCATTGGGACCTTTGATACTGGCTCCAAACAGGTTCGTGATATTCTTGAACGTCACTGGCCGGTTCTCCTGGCAGACCCTGACTTACAGGGTGTTGTTCCTTCCACACCAAACATCACATATCGAAGAGGTAGAAATCTACGTGACTATCTGGTGCATAGTCATCATTCTGGAGTGATTTCTGTGTCAAAAAATTGGCTGAAGACATCGGTCACTGGTTCTCATCCATGTGGCCGATGTTCTTTTTGCCACTTAATGGCTACTACAAAAGAATTTACCAATCCACTTGATAACAGATCCTATCGGATTAAACAATTTATTAATTGCCGTAGCAAGGGAGTTATTTACATAGCCAGCTGCTCTTGTCCTAAGTTATATGTAGGGAAGACAATACAAGAATTACGGAGGAGAATTTCTAAACATCTAAGCACTATAAACCAAAAAGAGGATACACCACTGTCTAGGCACATCCGTCTTGTACATGATGGGGACATTCGCTCCTTGAAATTCTGGGGCATTACGCAAGTCAAACTTGGCCCTAGAGCAGGTAACCTTGACCGCAAGTTGTTACAGGAGGAGGCACGTTGGATCCATCGCCTTGGATCTCTCAGCCCAGGAGGCCTCAATGAGGGATTTACGTTTGCTGCTTTTCTGTGAATCCTACACGTTACCCAAACACTGGAACTATACTTCAGTTTGTGTGATTATTCTGGTACTGTACTGACAATGTAGTCATTAAACTCTTTATAATCTGCCTTACTATCCACATTTCTTATATGAATATACTACTATCAATCATACTTAGTATTTGCTTCAGGTACCCCCCAGGCTACAGCTTGGTAAGCGACATAGCGGCGGTTTGAATATTTTGATCAATTATAACTCACTGCGTTTCTTTATGAGTCACTTTGATAGCAACTGACTCTGAATGCTTGGTCTCTACTAAGCCCGATGAGTGTAATATCTCATACCTTTTATCTATCCATAGATATTATTGTATTATTCTGTATACTACTTATATCGCTGTCTGACATAAATGGCATTCTTACTATGCCGTTCTGGTACACCTTTGCGCGTATATCTCTGGTATTTCAGCGTGTATACTAATTTGCAATGCCTATCATGAATCTGCTCATTTTGATTTACCCTAGTTTATTAGCGCATTGATCTATTAGTCCACTGATAACCTTCCCAGATCACAGTAACATCTTTTGTGCTGCTTACAGTAATTGTAACATCACCTTTAATCACCTCACAGCGCCAGCGTGTTAAATTGTATTATTATTGTATCACTCTGTTCACATTGTGCGTTTGTGCACCGTTTTACAAACTCTCTAGTAAACCTTTTTTTTTTTTTTTTTTTATAAAATTGTATTATTATTGTATCACTCTGTTCACATTGTGCGTTTGTGCACCGTTTTACAAACTCTCTAGTAAACCTTTTTTTTTTTTTTTTTTTTTTTTTTAAATTTTTTTTAATTTATTTTTTGCATAGTAGCAGTGTCCCGATACTGTGTATAGCGATTATCTTGCTGTCCGCCATATACGGCATTCTGATTCAGTCATGCCAGTACACCAGTGTGTCTGTCTCCGTGTGTAGACTCGTACACTTATCTACAGTGTCCATGATAACTCTGCCTATTATGTCTTTCTACCCTATAAACGTATTGATCTATAAGCCCACTAATAACTTCTTTAGATCATAGTAATATTGTTGTGCCGCTCACAGCAACTATAATATCGTCTTTAATCAGGGCACAGCGTTTGTACCTAGAATGGTACTATTACTAATCACATTCGTTACTATCCCATCACTTTTCTCACTTTGTGCCTCTGTGCACTTATCTATAAACTCATCGGTGACCTCTTTCTTGTATTATAGTAATGTTATAATTATATGTACAGCGATTACCATCAAGCAGCCTGGTGTGCTTGTGCACTTGAGTGCTGTTCATTGGTGGCATCTAACTAGTAAGTGATTGGTGGCAGAATCTGTCAATCAACGGAGGAGGAGGCTCGGTCCTCTATTCCTCCTTGGATAGGCTATCGACTGATTGTGGACACATGTTCAGCTAGTTGCAGTGAATACTTAATGAGACTGACACCGCCGCTCGCTGTCATTGGCCCCGATACCCCTGAGGACGCTACATCGTAGCGAAACATGTCGGGGGGGCTTCTACCTTTATTTTAATAATTGTCCTATTGACACCTTTGAATCTAACTAATAACTAGCGCTCTGTGGTTGTGGTGCTTAACCCTTTCTAGACAGAGCTCTTACGTCTGGCACTGTGCTAATTGCTGTCAGAAATGGACATTAACTTTTAAATTTCATGTAGTCTGTCTTTGTTGCAAATTGAATAAAGACTTTTTTATTTTATTTTTACTCTTTAATAATGGTTGGAAAACAGGGCTTATTTCTGCCGGCAGGCAGCCTTTTTTGAATTTAACTGTTGCACGCCCACCAACTATTGAGGTCCGCTCCATTGTATTTTTTAGGTTGGAGTCATAGACCTTTTATATGGGAGCGTACCAATGGGTTAGGATAATTAGGCAATACCTTTTGCAATATTGGGTCATTCAAAAGAATTGGCCAAAATTTGCTCAGGGCATTGCGCATTTCCACCCAACGTGAGTTATATGTAGTTACAAATTTCACCTTGCAATCATGTTGATCTTTAATGGTCATTTTAAGAAGCTGATCGCGTGGGGTTTGTTGGGCTCGGTGGCATGCTTTACGGATATTACGATGGCTATATCCCCTCTGGATGAATCTATCCTTCAATTCGTCCGATCGAATTTTGAAATCTTCGGGAGTGGAACAGATCTTCTTCACACGAAGAAATTGGCCAGTTGGAATTGCTTCAATCACAATGTCGAGGGTGTGAAGAAGTTGCGTGCAACAAAGAGTTAATTGATGTAGTTTTACGGTAGAGGTCCGTCTGTAAGAAGCCATTGAAATCTTGTTTAATGATAATATCTAAGAAGTCTACACTCTGGTAACTCCACTTATAAGTAAGGTTAATATTGAGAGTGTTTTGATTGAGCATTTCAATGAATGATGATAGTTCATCAGGTGTACCCTGCCAGATCAAAAATATGTAATCGATGTACCGGGCCCAGAAGAGAACCCGACTCATTGATGGCATACGATCTGACAGGAAGAGGTCCCTCTCCCACAGCCCCAGGAACAAATTGGCATAGGAGGGAGCGCAAGCTGCCCCCATTGCCGTTCCCTGGAGCTGTAAGTAGAATGCGTCATTGAAGGTAAAGAAATTGTGTTTCAGGACAAAGTCCAACAAGGATACGATCAACTGAGAGACCTCACTCTCAACATTACTCAACAGTAGAAAGCTTTCAACTGCATGTAGACCATTATGATGGTGAATGCTCGTATATAATGACTCAACGTCACATGTGACCAAAATGTGGTCAGAGTCCAGATGTATCCCTTCGATTTTCAGCAGAAGGTCAGCTGAATCTTGAAGGTATGACGGAAGCATTCAACCAGTGGCTTTAGATGGAAATCAATCCACTTGCAAATCCTCTCCGTTAAACCTCCAGATTCCGAAATGATGGGCCTACCTGGAGGGTTTTTAGTATCCTTATGGAGTTTCGGTTATTAGGTATAATGTCGGTATGGTTGGTTCTGATACATATAACGACTCTTTTAGAGATTTGGAGATAATCCCACTGTCTATAGCCCCCTGAAGGATCTGCATCAATTCTGAACTGAAGGATAATAGAGGATTATAAGTAAGTTATTTGTAGCAAGAGGTATGTCTTAAATTTGGTTCGCCTCATTCACATACATCTGACGTGGCCACAGTACCACGTTACCCCCTTTGTCCCCTGGTTTTATCACTGTGTCATGCCAGGATTTGATCAGCTCTAGACTTTCTCTTTCGGATTTTGTTAGGTTATCATCTTTAATTTTATTTGGAATGGTTACCCACTCATTTGAAACTAATTTTACAAAGAGGTCCACAGCAGGACAGATTGAAAGTGGAGAAAATTTTGTGGATTTTCTCTTTACACAGTCAGGTATCTTACCTCCATATATGGGTTCATCCTGATTGTATAATTCCTCTAATATTCTCAATGTCGCCCTTTCTTCAGTTGTTGTGAAGATAGTGTCCTCTTCTTTAAAATACCACTTTTTGAAGATCAAAACCTTCCAAATTGTTGCACATCTTTCACTGCTAGGAAGGGGTCAAATGAAGAAGCAAGGGAAAATGTCAAACCCTTTTCTAACAGGGAACAATCACTTTCAGTCAGAATATGTTTAGACAGATTAATTACCTTTAAACCCCGTTGTCCCACACTACTTTCGTTGTCATGGTATCTAGACATGGATTCAGTACCCTTATTGGTCCTTCTCTTGGGATAGATAGAGTTGTTGTAGTTAGCTTTCCGTTTCTGTCTATTAATCTGTCTTACCCTCGTACTTCTTAGAGTCATTTTGTGATGGTCACTGAGTGACGATGCAGATGATATGGATGAGGAACGGGATATTGGCCTATTAGGTATCCTCTGATTCCAATGATACATTTTCTTTTGAATGTAGTCGTCATTATCACGACTAAATTTCTTAATTTTAACAGACTCAATTTCCCTTTCCCATACCATGCATTGTTGGTTTAACTGTCTATTGAAAGTTTCAAGACTGTCCGTAGACATTTCCGTTTTTAATCTTAATTGTATTTGTCCTAATTCACCATCCATATGGGCTAGAGATTTGCGATTTAGATCTATCAATAGTTCCATCATTCGACGTGAACAGGAGTTGCAATTATTCTCCCATAGGGATGTAAAGTTTTCATCGTCAATAGGAAATGACGGGAAAACTTGAATCCGTAATCCTCGCGGAATTAAACCGCGTGAGAGATAATTTTCTAGGAAGGCGCGGTTCCACCAGACCTTCATTCTTTTATGAATGAGGTTTTTAAAGGTATTTTGTGACTCTCTAAGATTACTCTGATTGCCTGCCCCTGTGGCTATGGATTCTTCTTTAAAAACATTAGTAATTAGTGACAGACAGGACTGTTCTCTGGCCCGAAAGTCCATAGTGGAGTTGCTGGTACTATCTGTAATAAAACAGAAATAAAGCCAATAACAAAACCGAGAAAGCAACATGAATCAATATGCCCCAATATTGAAATAAGTGAAATACATATCAAATTTGATGGGTTGATTCAAGGGTGTAATACCCAGACAGCATCACGACAAAATATATAAGACCAAAAGAAGAAAAGGATGCTGGGAAACCAAAGGGTAATGCAAAAATACAAAAATTCTTTATTAACATATATAAATAATACAATGATAAAAGAATCCATAGGCCAACAGTAAAAACAAGGATACTCAGCTGGAGATTGACCAAATAATCACCAATAATGCGTATAATATGTGTGAATGTAATGATGGGGGTAGGGAAACGGACAAGTGAGCCCTAATCTACCCGCCACTCTGTCCCTGCCTACTTGCAACGACCCGCCCTAGGCGACGGGGTACAACTGGGCGGCGGTCCCTACGCTCAGTAAGTGCACGAGACAAACAGACAAGGGAACACAAAGCTAAGGGAAATGGGGCAGTTGCCCACGGCAACACCGTGAGCAACAAGAGTGGTGAACGAGCCGAGTCAAACCAGGAGTGCATGAGGTACCAAACGCAGAGCAGGAGAGTAGTCAGTAAGCCAGGGTCAGTATGGAGCAGGATCAAATAGTTAGTAGCTGTAGCTGGGCCAGGAAACCACACGAGAAGAATCACAAGCAAAGGAGGAACAGGAAAGGCAGGTGTAAATAGACAGAGGGCGGGAGCTAGCTCTGTCTGGCCAGACTGCGATAGGCTCTCCCACTCCTAAGCCTGACATCCTGAGTGGTGGAAAATGGAGTCAGTCTCAGAGACATAAACTCAGGTGCAGACTGATTACCTATGGGCGTATACACAGAAGTTGTGCCTGGCAGATCCTTTACAGTGAAGTCCCTGATAGAGCTAGTGCAAGCGATAAGGATATCTAATATATTCAATTTAGGTAAACAGATCAGATGTAAATACATGCATACTTGCATGCAGTGAAGATCAAAAAATACATTAATCCTAGTTCAAGATAAGTTGCAGTCAAAGACTGATGTTAGGGTGCAATATATGCTAGACACCACACATATGTTGTGCATGCAGTAGGAATAAACATGCATAGACAAAAATAGAGCAAGAGAAGGGTATGTTACATCAGTAAATAAGCCATAGTATGGAAGTTTGACATACCCATAGTGTAGAGACCGGACAATCTCAGCTGGGATCCACGACAATGCACGTTTCGGCGCTAATGCCTTCGTCTGGGGGTGGTGTTAGGTTGGAGTCATAGACCTTTTATATGGGAGCGTACCAATGGGTTAGGTTTACTGCACCTGTTGTGCGTGCTAAGTGATAAGGCTATATACCCTGTATAGTTACAGGTCGCTGTGTCCTGGAGGCTAGAGAAGCCGCGCCCACGTCGGCGCCAGCAGCGACTAGCTAGAGTCTGAAACACGTGACCGTGTCAGTAAGACCCGGTCACGTGGACCAGACAGCAGGCACGTCACCAGTGACGAGGACGGGGGCCGGACCCCAGCCACCAATGAGAGAGCGACACAGGGAGAAGAGATCATATTCGGTGAAGGAGATGGCATATTTAGTAAAGTATAATACGTAGAGGTAACATGAGTCCTGAAAATACGTTAATGCTGCAGTTGATGGATGGTAGACATGACAAATCCATGATCATAGATACATGTATACAATGTCAGTTTGTATTATTAGACATTTGTATATAAGGTAAGAGAAAGTGGAGTGTGAAAAAAAACGCTGAGTGCGATAATGTGTGAACAATGTTGACAGGCAAATGCGTGCATGTATGGCTAGAAGTGAGAATACAATGAAACCAGACCCGTAGGTATACATAGTTACATAGTTACATAGTTACATAGTTAGTACGGCTGAAAAAAGACACATGTCCATCAAGTTCAACCAAGGGACGGGAAAAGGGAAGGAAACATTTCTACACATAGGAGCTAATATTTTTTTGTTCTAGGAAAATTATCTAACCCTTTTTTAAAGCCATCTACTGTCCCTGCTGTGACCAGCTCATGTGGTAGGCTATTCCATAGATTCACAGTTCTCACGGTAAAGAAGGCTTGTCGCCTCTGCAGCTTGAACCTTTTTTCTCCAGACGGAGGGAGTGCCCCCTTGTTTTTTGAGGGGGTTTTACAAGGAACAGGATTTCACCATATTTTTTGTATCTGCCATTAATATATTTATATAAGTTAATCATGTCCCCCCTTAGTCGTCTTTTTTCAAGGCTAAATAGGTTTAATTCTTTCAATCTTTCCTCATAACTTAAATTCTCCATGCCCCTAATTAGCTTTGTTGCTCTTCTTTGTATTTTTTCCAACTCCAGGGCATCCTTTCTATGAACTGGAGCCCAGAACTGAACTGCATATTCTAGATGAGGCCTCACTAATGCTTTGTAAAGTGGCAATATTGCATCCCTGTCCCGTGAGTCCATGCCTCTTTTAATACACGACAATATCCTGCTGGCCTTTGAAGCAGCTGATTGACACTGCATGCTGCTATTGAGTTTATGATTTACAAGTACACCCAGATCCTTCTCAACAAGTGAATCCGCCAGTGTAGCTCCCCCTAGGACATATGATGCATGCAGGTTGTTGGTACCCAGATGCATAACTTTACATTTATCTACATTAAACTTCATCTGCCAAGTGGACGCCCAAACACTTAGTTTGTTTAAATCTGCCTGCAATTCATGAACATCTTCCATAGACTGAACTATATTACATAGCTTGGTGTCATCTGCAAAAATAGAAATAGTGCTATTAATCCCATCCTCTATATCATTAATAAATAAGTTGAATAATAGTGGTCCCAGCACTGAACCCTGGGGTACACCACTTATTACCGGGGACCATTCAGAGTAGGAATCATTGACCACAACTCTCTGGATACGGTCCTTGAGCCAATTCTCAATCCAATTACAAACTATATTTTCTAAACCTATAGTCCTTAATTTACCCATTAGGCGTCTATGGGGGACAGATTCAAATGCCTTTGCAAAGTCCAAAAACACTAAATCCACAGCGGCCCCACTGTCTAGACTTCTGCTCACCTCTTCATAAAAACAGATTAGGTTAGTTTGACAACTTCTGTCCTTAGTAAAACCGTGCTGGCTGTCACTTATAATACTATTTATTGTCACATAATCCTGTATATAGTCCCTCAATAGCCCCTCAAACTTTTTCCCCACGATGGATGTTAAGCTTACTGGTCTATAATTACCCGGGGAAGACCTAGAGCCCTTTTTGAAAATAGGTACCACATTTGCGCTGCGCCAATCCCTTGGCACTATACCAGTCACTAGAGATTCTCTGAATATTATGAAAAGGGGGACAGAAATAACTGAACTAAGCTCTTTAAGAATTCTAGGGTGTAACCCATCTGGTCCCGGGGCCTTGTGCACATTTATTTTATTTAATTTAGCTTGGACCATATCTACATTCATCCAATTCAGTATATCAACTGATATATTAACAGCACTGGCACCGGCTACATCAGCTGCTCTTTCTTCTGTTGTATATACAGAGCTCAAGAACCCATTTAGTAACTCTGCCTTCTCTTGATCCCCTGTGACCAACTCCCCATTACCACTATCTAGGGGTCCTACATGTTCAGACCTTGGCTTTTTAGCATTTATATACTTGAAGAATTTTTGGGGATTTGTTTTACTATCCTTGGCCACCTGCCTTTCATTTTGTATTTTTGCTAATTTTATTACATTTTTACAGATTTTATTAAGCTCTTTATATTTTACAAAGGCTACAGCTGTACCCTCAGATTTGTATTTTTTAAATGCCCTTTTTTTGTCGTGTATTGCCCCTTTCACAGAAGGTGTAAGCCATGTGGGGTTTAATTTGAGTCGTTTATACTTGTTACCTATAGGAATAAATTTTGCACTATAATAACTCAAAGTAGATTTGAAAATCTCCCATTTATCATTTGTCCCATTATATGACATTAGTTCTTCCCAGTCCATATCCTGAATTGCCGCCCTCATCCTGGGGAAATTGGCTTTCTTAAAATTAAATGTTTTTGCCCTCCCAGCCTGCGTTTGTTTTTTACAGTATAGGTAAAATGTAACTATATTATGATCACTGTTACCGAGGTTTTCACGAACATTGACATTCCCAACAAGATCTGCATTATTAGAAATGACCAGATCCAACAGAGCTTCACCTCTAGTCGGGTCTTCCACAAACTGGCCCATAAAATTTTCCTGCAACAGGTTGAGGAAATGTCTCCCCTTTGCAGTTGAAGCTGAACCATGACACCAATTAATATCCCGGAAATTAAAATCTCCCATTATCACTACAGTACCCGCCTGTGCAGCCCGCTCCATCTGTTTATATAGCTGAACTTCCATCTCCTCAGTTATATTGGGGGGTCTATAAATTACACCAAAAGTAATTTTTTCAGTGTTTACCTCCCTTTCTAGTTCCACCCACAAGGTTTCAACCTCCTCACAGTATTCACCCACTATTGTCTCTTTCACACTCGCCTTCATATCATTTCTCACATACAGACATACACCACCACCTTTCCTATTTGTCCTGTCTTTCCGAAAAAGTGTAAAACCCTGTAGGTATGGTTATCTAAACTGCCTGCAATCTGAAAGCCTACAAATGAAGAATAGTGTGAGTAATAAGGAGGTATGTAGCATAGTGATAGAAAAATATGTATATATATGTAAAGAATAATGGTGATTAACCCGTTAGTGACCGCCAATACGCCTTTTAACGGCGGCCACTAACGGGCTTTATTCTGATGCATGTGCCTTTTTACGGCACTGCATCAGGATAAAGTAAACAGAGCAGGGAGTGTCAAATCTCCCCGCTATCAGCTGCTAGAGGCAGCTGAGGGCTGGGAGCGTCCCTGCTCTGCCGGGTGAGATCGATATTAGTATCGATCTCAGCTGTTTAACTCTTCAGATGCGGTGCGCAATAGCGTGCACCGCATCTGAATGGTTTTGGAGAGAGGGAGGGAGCTCCCTCTCTCCCCCACCGACACCCGGCGATACGATCGCCGAGTGTCTGTGTCTCTAATGGCAGCCGGGGGCCTAATAAAGGCCCCCAGTTCTGCCTGGAGCGACTGCCTGCTAGATCATGCCGGAGGCATGACCTAGCAGATGCCTGGCCGTTTTAAACGGACAGGCAGTAATACACTGCAATACAAAAGTATTGCAGTGTATAACAATAGCGATCGGAGAATCGCATATTATAGTCCCCTAGTGGGACTAGTAAAAAAGTAAAAAAAAAGTTTAATAAAGTTAATGAAAAAAAAAATGTGAAAAAAATGAAAAACCCAGCTTTTCCCCTTACACAATGCTTTACTATTAAAAAAACAAAATAAAGTAAAAAAGTTACACATATTTGGTATTGCCGCGTCCGTAACGACCCCGACTATAAATCTATAACATTATTTAACCCGCACGGTGAACGCCGTAAATTTTTTTATAAAAAACTATGGAAAAATTGCCGTTTTCTGTGAATCCTGACTTTAAAAAAATGTTATAAAAAGTTATCAAAAAGTCGCATCTACTCAAAAATGGTACCAATAAAAACTACAAGTCTTCCCGCAAAAAAAAAGCCCTCAAACAACTGCATCGGCGAAAAAATGAAAACGTTACGGCTCTTCAAACATGGAGACACAAAAACAAATAATTTTGAAAAAAAAGGGTTTTTACTGTGTAAAAGTAGTAAAACATACAAAAACTATACAAATTTGGTATCGTTGCAATCGTAACAACCCGCTGAATAAAGTTATGGTGTTATTTATATCACACGGTAAACGCCGTTGATTTAAGACGCGAAAATTTCAGGTTTTTTTCTATTCCCCCCCAAAAAAAAGTTAATAAAAGTTAATCAATAAATAATATGTCCCCCCAAAATGGTGCTATTAAAAAGTACAACTTGTCTCGCAAAAAACAAGACCTTATACAGCTATGTCGACGCAAAAATATAAGAGTTATAGCTCTTGGAATGCGACGATGGAAAAACGTAAAAAATGGCTTGGTCATTAAGGTCTAAAATAGGCTGGTCATTAAGGGGTTAACCAATGAAGGTACAGAATTACTATGTGCAAGGTATGGATATCGTGTGAAACTGAGAAGTGAG
Organism: Rhinoderma darwinii; assembly: GCF_050947455.1. NCBI lineage: Eukaryota > Metazoa > Chordata > Amphibia > Anura > Rhinodermatidae > Rhinoderma > Rhinoderma darwinii. Next base: position 66,444,809 of record NC_134689.1, read on the forward strand.
ATAAGGATATGCAAGCATGTACATAAAAATATATGCATACTTGCGTATCAAATGTAAACAAATGTGAAGTAAGATCAACTGAGGCAGTTGATAAAAAAATAAATAATAATAAAAAAGATATAAAAAATAAAAACTAAAAACAAGCAAAATTGTGCAACACACAAAGTGAATAAAAATAACATAATACTGTGATACATAATATGTAAAGTGCAGTGTGAGTAAATGTTTTAACATATATATATATATATATATATATATATATATATATATATATATATGTATATATATATATATATGTATAAACATATGTATAAACAATCAAAAGGCCAAAGTATAATGTGTTGTACAATATATATTAATCATTTACATAATATTATATGTGACTATATATCAAACAATAAAATAAAGTAAATACATGCAATGTCAGTATTAACAATATGGTTCTTATGTATAAATAAACTCAACATACACTATCAAATGCATCGAAAAATGAGGAAATATCATAATATAATGATCTATTCAGATTGGTTGTCAGAAGACAAAATTGACGTTCAGGTTGTCCTTGGGATCCCGAAAGGAAAAGGAAAATACTTCAACAATAAGGATAGCAACATTGATATGTTTCTCATCTGTATAACAAGAAATATGAGTTAAAATTATGGAAGGTTAAAAATAATCATAAAAATTAAACCCAACACCACTAAAATCGAGCTGGCAATCAGAGAAAAGCAGAGAAACCAGTGGTTTCATTGAGACCCTTTGGAAAAACTGTTTGAAGTTTCCAAATCCACTTGCACTCTTTTTGTAGAAGACGTTTCTTCAAATCACCGCCTCTCATGTTGGTATTGATGTGGTCAATGCCTCCCACTTTCAGGAGTTTAGAGTCACATACATGGTGGGAGTAGTAATGTCTAGGAATTGTTTTTAGTATGTCTACATCTGTCACTGTTTTGGCTTTTTCAATATCTCTGACATGTTCCCTGACTCGGATACGTAGTTCTCGGGTAGTCATGCCTATATATATTTTTGGACATGGACAAGTGGCGTGATAAATGACTCCCTTGGTTTTGCATGTGATGGGCCAACAAATTTTAAATTGAGTACCGTTGGAGTCGTTACAATTGCGGTGAAACTAAATTTATATAGATTTTTTATGTTTTACTACTTTTACACAGTAAAAACACTTTTTAACGTTTTATTTTTCTGCTTACATAGCTGTATGAAGGCTTTTTTTTTTTTCTGGGAAGACTTATAGTTTTTATTCGTACCATTTTGAAGTAATACGACTTTTTAATCACATTTTTTTGAAGGCAGGATGAACAGAAAACAGCAATTCTGGCCTTTTTTTATTTTTTTACGTCGTTCACTGTGTGGGTTAAACAATGTAGTCGTTTTTTAGTTCTTACGGATGCAGCAGGGTTTTTCATTTCGTTTTTTTAGGTTTTTTATTTATTCTAAGCTTTATAAAACTTTTTAAACTTTTTTTCTGAGTCCCATTAGGGGATTTTTACTATGCAATCATTTGATTGCTTCTATAATACACTGCAATACTGCAATACACTATGCAGTGTATTATTGCCTGTCAGTGTAAGGCCGGGCTCCCAAATAGTGTAAACTCTGTGGAATTTCCACTACGGAATTCTCTGCGGAAATTCCGCAGCATTTACATTAGCAGCAAAGTAGATGAGATTTAGAAAATCTCATGCGCATGCTGCGGAAAAAAAGCAGCGTATACGTTAATAAATTGACCTGCGGTGCGGAATTTAGTTGCTCTCCTGTTGCATGTATTCCCCATTAAATTTAATGGGGAGGCAAAACACGCAACAGAAAGCCAAATACATTCAGTGTTTATTTGTGAAAAACACCAACATTTTTTGAAAAATAGCAAAAATTAGCATTTTTATAAATTTAAATGTATTTTCTTGTAATAATACCACACGAAAGAGATATTAATTCACATATTCCAAATGTCTACTTTATGTTGGCAACTTCCTTTTTTTTCTAGGACGTTAAAAGACGAAGGGTGCGAAACGCGCGTCAAATTGTTTCTCCTTTGACTCTGTCAGCAGCCATCATGCCAGCCACAGGTAATTTAACCACTGGGTATAATGTTGTTTATGTGACTTTGCATTTAAAAATTTTGACACGCTATTATGTATGCTTTGGGTTTTGCTTAGGGATTTGAGACTGTGTTGTAAACACACTCTCCCTATATATTTGTAAGCCTGTTGCATAATATATAATTAACTAACTTTAAATGGGATTGTTGGTATACAGCTGATGGTCTCAGAGGATTCTAATTTAATTGTGTTTTAATTTTTGTATATATATTTGTTTTCTTGGGGGTTATCCATGTCTATGGATCAATAAAGTATATTTATGGTCATCATGTCTGTTTTGATATGTATCATATTTTCGAAGTTGAGATATATTCATTTATTTATGTTTGTATTATGTCTTGCTAATATATTGCTAATATATTGTAAAGTATATTATAGGTATTAATACCATTTGGCTTTTGGAGCTCAAGTTTTGCTTAAATGGTTTTCTTGTGCCAAAACACATTTTCAAAGCCCCTGTGGGACCAAAACATTTGAAACCCACCAAAAGTGACCCATTTGGGAAACGACATGCCTGAAGGACTTTAGCGAGCATTTTGACTCCACAGGTTTTTTGCTGAATATACTGGAATTTTGCAGGGAAATTGAAAATTTATATTTTTTCGGATACAACGTGGAAATGTAAATTTTTTAACAAAAAATAAAGGAGAAAAAGAACCCCAAAATTTGTAAAGCAATTTCTCAATACCCAAATTGTGGTCATAAACAAGTTCTAGTTTTTATTGGTACTATTTTTGGGTACATAAAACTTCTTGGTCACTTTTTATTCTATGTTTTGCGAGGGGTGGTGACACAAAAATAGGGATTCTAGAATTGTATGCTATTTTTTTTTGTGTTCGCCAGGCGGGAAAAATAACATTATAGTTATATAGTATCGGTGGTTACGAACGAAGTTCTCATTTATTTTTCTATTATATAAGTCTTATTATAGGAAATAAGGCAGTTTTTTTTTTTTTTAACTTGAAACGCTTATTATTACACTTTTGTACAACATTATTATTAATTTTTTTTTTTTGCTTTTTGTCCCACTAGGGGACTTGAAGGCCTTCACCTCTGATCTTTATTCTAATACATTGCACTACCCACGTAGTGCAATGCACTAGGGCTGTCATTTATACACTGACAGAAAGTTTATTAGGTTCCGCCTCCATACGTGGCAGACCAGGAGGCCACTGCTAGGCCTCCGGTAACCCCACCATCGCATAGCGAGATGCTGATCTACTAGTAACCCAATTGATGCAGCACTCGCTTTTGAGCGCTGCATCTAAGGGGTTAATCGGCCAGATCGGAGGCTAGCTCCAGTCCTGGCCTTGCAGCAGGACGTCAGCTGTAACATACAGCTGACACCCGCTGGTGATGGAGCGGGCTCAGGAAGGGGGGTCCGCACCTTCACCCCAATGTACAGTTATGCGGTGTTGCGTTAAGTCCTTAACGACAGTGATGTATTAGTTTGTCGGATGTCGATAAGGAGTTAATTACCTAGTATTGGAGGAGCACTGGGCAAACATTATTTTGTCTGGCCCTTGCCGTAGGTTTTACTATTTCTGACTGTCCTCAGCTGTGTGAGCCAATCTGGCACTGTTACTGAGGACGAAGGATGTGGGTGGGCGGCAGCAGTGTCGTACACAGAAATCGCAAAGCCCCCCAAAAAGGAAAATATTTTACATTCACACTGTTAAATTACACTGCCGAAATAATAGTGTGTACTATGTCCAAATAACGCCACATAACGGAGGGAATATATAATATAAACAGATTTTACGCCAACTATAGTTGTGCTGAAATTTGAGACTCTTTCCTTGTCTCGCTGCTTTTGAAAAGGGGAGCGGGTTTTAGCAAAAGGGGGCTGGGATTCCACCAGAACGACAGATTTATCATAATTTACACAAGAAACTGGAATAAATTATGCAACAAATTCAGACTTTCTAGTATCAGACGTAGATTTGCATGGACAGCCAAAGACACGTCAAATATATTAGGAGGTGCGCACCTCCTAATATATTTGGCACATTTTCCGCCAACATAAATTAGTTTAAGACCCGGGTTTGACATGCCAGTCTCAATACATTTCCCCCAGTGTGGGTAATAAAAATTATGTTGTGTAATTTGTAACCTGCAGCTTGCCCCAAAATCCAAACTTTTTTGCATTTATTTTAGCATTTCTCCCAAGCATCCCATTTTGTATTTTTTTTTTTTTTTGCGGGATTGCACTGCGAAGCACAGCAATGGACACACAAAAAAAGGAGATTCTTCAGTCTTTTCTTTATACCTGTTCTTCTTTTGGATCCACTTCTGGCTTTGGCTCAAAAACTCAGCCAAAATCTGCATAAAAAATTTGCGTGTGTGATCCTGGCTTTAACCCCTTCCCGACATTTGTCGTATGGATACGTCATGGAAAGCTTTTGCCGTATCCATATGACAAATGGTGGACACCGGCTCAGAAGCTGAGTCAGAGCCACCATCCACGGGTGTCCGCTGCATGTTACAGCTGAAACCCTAACGAAATGGTGAGGGCCAAAGTTTGCTCTGATCCTCACCATTAACCCCTTAAATGCAGCGGTCAAAATCGATCGCTGCATTTAAAGTTTTTCAGCTCATTGGCATGGAGGCAGGGCCTAAAAGGCTTCCGTAGCTGCTGGCAAGTTGGCGCCTGCTCAGGAGTGGTGGATGTCAGCTATATGTTACAGCTGACATTTACCTGTAATGGTAGGAACCGGAACTAGCTTAGATTCCTGCCATTAACCCCTTAGATGCAGCAAACGAAAGCGATTGCTGCATTTAAGGGGTTTGCAGCTCATCGGCACCCCAGCAATGAAATTGCCAGGGTGCCGGTGGCTGCAAAGGCAACCGGAGGCCTAACACTAGCCTCCCGTTATGCCTAGTACGGAAGCCTAAAAGATGGCGCCAGCTCAGGAGCTGAGCTGGCGTCATCAATGGTGGATGTCAACTGTATGTTACAACTGAAATCCACCTGTAATGGCAGAAACCAGTGCTAGCTCAGATTCGTGCCATTAACCCCTTAGATGCAGCGATTGAATGCGATCGCTGCATCTTAGAGGTTGGTAGCAGAAAGACAGCCCTGCCATGCAATGGCAGGGCTGCCGACTGCTGCTATGGCAAAATGAAGCCTAACAATGGCCTCTTGCTCTGCCATTACTGAAGCCGATTAGGTCCCACCTGGAGGCGAAGCCTAATCGGCTTGCTGTCAGTGAATGTCTGACAGATCTAATACATTGCACAACATAGGTAGTGCAATGTATTAGAAAAAAAATCTTGACAGTTGGACCTTCAAGTCCACTAGTGGGACTAAAGACAAGTGTAAAAAAAAGTGAACAAAAAGTAAAAAAAAGGTGTATAAAATATAATAAAAGTTTCAAGAAATAAAATAAAACACAATAGCCCTTTTTCGACCTTCCGGCTTCCTCTGGAGCATGAAGAGGAAGCCGGAAGGGCGAAACCCAGGGTCGGGCGAGAGTGTTTGGCGTGCCGCCTAGAAATTGTAAAGATTTTTACTTACCTTGATGCCTTTATTTCTTGTTACTTCTGTGAGTATGGATTAAACTTGACGTGGAGCAATTATTTTTCAGAGGGTGTTGCACTATGTGTCTTTCTTTTTCCATCTATTAGAGACGTAAGATCCTTTTCCTACCATGACTTCTTTGAACGTGGAGAGAGACGATAAGGAGCTCGGTGGAACTACAAGGATAAGAATTACCATCCACACCCTCATTGGATTGCGGATTGTCCACTGCATTTTTCTGTGAGAGAGCCCATACTGAATGATATTGGACTGTTACCAGTGCCGTCTGAGCGGTAAACTTAACTGTACTTTATATCCAAAAATGGTACCTGTAAAAACTATAGCCTGTCTCCGAAAAAACAAGTCCTCATACGGCCCCGTCGATGAAAACATTTTAAAGTTATGGTTCTCACAACATGGCAACAGAAAAAATACATTATTTTTTCAAAAGTAATTTTATTGTGCAAAAAGTTGTAAAACATAAAAAAGTGCTATAAATTTGGTATCAACAGAATCGTACGGACCTGCAGAATAAAGTTAGCATGTAATTTATAACGCATGGTGAACACTGTATAAAATAACTAAAAAAACTATGCCAGAATTTCAGTTTTTTTAGTCACCTTGCTTCCCGAAAAATAGGATAAAAAGTGATAAAAAAGTCACAAGTACCCCAAAATAGTACCAACAATAACTACAGCTCATCCGCAAAAAAACAGCCCTCATGCCACTATGTGTATGAGAAAAACTAAATTAATTAATGCTCCAATGCGCCAGGAAAGAAAAAATATGCATTTGCGCAGGCCCGAGGGGAACATTTCTCCAGTTTCAAGAGGCGATTTATCAAGGCCCTAAAATTAGAGAACCAGGAAGGGTAGGGCCCAAACATTTGCTGGAAGCGAGGGTGCCTGTATTATACCAGGACAACTGTTTCCCAGCAAAATTCCCCAAACTGCAAAGGTGTGGAGTGTGTACCAAAAGGGGGATAAGTAAGGACACCATTTACCAGTGCAACACTGGCCTGTGCATAAAGGATTGCTTCACAGCGTTACACACATTCATGGATTATTTTATTGTTTTTTTCCCCATTATAGCACCTGTGACCTGACTATGCTCCTGATGTACTTTGCCCAGCTTAGATATGCTCCCACATTATAAACTGAAATACCAGTAAAACTCCAAACAAAACTACTACTAAGCAAAATCCACGCTCAAAAAAGCCAAATGGCGCTCCCTACCTTCAGAACCCTACAGCGTGCCCAAACAGCTGTAACTTCCACATATATGGCATCACCATATTCCGGGAGAACCCTTTTAAAAATTTTGGGGTGTGTGTCTCCAGTGGCACAAGCTGGGCACAATATATTTGCCACTGAAATGGCATATCTGGGGAAAAATTGAAATTTTTATTTTGCACCATCCGCAGCGCAATCATTTATGGAAAATACCTGTGGTGTGAAAATGCTCACTACACCTCTTAATAAATGCCTTGAGGGGTGTCGTTTCCAAAATGGGGCCACTTCTCAGGGGTTTCTTTTATTATTTCACATCTGAGCCTCTGCAATTGTGAACCAATACTTTTGTAAATCGCCAAATTAGGCCTCAACTTCGTATGGTACTCTTTCACTCCTGAACCATGTCAAATGTCCAGGTAAAAGATCAGGGCCACATGTAGGGTGATTCTAAAACTGGTGAACACAGCATAATAATTAGAGAACTGTCTTGTTATGGTGTCACAAGCTGGGCACCACATATTGGCATATCTATGGACAAAATCCCATTTTCACTCTGCAACATCGAGGGCACACACATTTCTACACATCACCTGCGAGGTTAACATGCTCACTACACCCCTAGGTGAGTGTAGTTTCCAAAATGTGGTCACTTCTGGGGGGTTTCCACTGTTTTGGTCCCACAGAGGCTTTGCAAATGCGACATAGCGACCAAAGACCAATCCAGCAAAATCTGCACTCCAAAAGCAAATGGTGCTTCTTCCCTTTTGAGCCCTGCCTAGTGCCCAAACAGCAGTTTATGATCACGTACTCAGGAGAAATTGCTTTACAAATGTTGTTTTTTTTTTTCCTTTATTTGTTGAGAAAAAGAAAAATTTTGAGCTAAATCTACGTCTTATTAAAAAACGATTGTTTTTATTTTCACTGCCCAATTCTAATAAAAGCTAATAAAATCTATGAAACACCTGTTTGGTCAAAATGCTCACTACACCACTAGATGAATTCTTCAAGGGGTGTAGTTTTGTGAATGGAGTCACTTTTGGGTAGTTTCTACTGTACTGGTACCTTAGAGGCTTTGCAAAAGCGACATGGTGTCAAGAAACCAATCTAGTGAAATCCTTGCTCCAAAAGCCAAATGGTGCTCCTTCTCTTCTGATCCTTGCGGTGTGCAAAAACAGCAGTTTATGAACACATATGGGGTATTTCCCTCCTCCAGAGAAGTTGATTTACAAATGTTGGGGTTCTTTTTTTTTTTCTTTATTTGTTGAGAAAAATAAAAATTTTGAGCTAAAGCAACGTCTTATTGAAGAAAAAGGATTGTTTTTATTTTCGCTGCCCAATTCTAATAAAATCCATGAAACACCTGTGGTGTCAAAATGCTCACTACACCCCTAGATGAATTTCTCAAGGGGTATAGTTTCCTAACTGGAGTCACTTTTTGCATGTTTTCACTGTTTTGGTCCCTTCCTGCTAAATTTGAGCTTCAAAAGCCAAATGGCTTTCCCTTCTAAGCCCTACCGTGTGTCCAAACAGCCATTTATGACCACATGCGAGGTATTGTTTTACTCGGGAGAAATTGCTTTACAAATTTTGTGGTGCTTTTTCTCCTTTAGTCCTTGTAGAAATGAGAAAATTTGTTGCAAAATCTACATTTTCTCTGAAAAAATTAAGATTTTAATTTTCACAGCATACTTCCAATAATTTCTGTAATAAACCTGTGGGGTCAAAATGCTCACTATACTCCTAGATAATTTCCTTGAGGGCTGTAGTTTCCTAAATGGGGTCACTTTTGGGGGATTTCCACTGTTTTGGCACCGCAAGAGCCCTTCAAACCTGACATGGTGCCTAAAATATATTCTAATAAAAGGAGGTGCAAAATCCACTAGGTACTCCTTTGTACTTTGGAGGCCTGTGCTTCAGTCCATTAGCACACTCGGGCCATATGTGGGATATTTCCTAAAACTGCAGAACCTGGGAAATAAATATTGTCTTGCATTTCTCTGGTAAGACTTTCTGTGTTACTTTTTTTTTTTTAAATGTTGCATGGATGGGGAAATATGCACTGTATGAACATACCCTTACCCCCACAAACACCAGAAAAAGTGGCCTATAATCCCCCATCTCACAGTAAACAGGGCCATTAAAACCCCCCACATACAACTCCCATCTCTCAATAGTACACAAACCTAAATAGCCCCCAACAAACAGTATCCTCTCATCCCTTCCCCACCAACATCACACAGAATCCTAATCTCCCCTGCTCCATAAAGCACAGAGTATTTGAAACAATGTCTCCCCTACCTTCCATAACAACACATGACCCTGCATCATCCTCTCACCAGCCCAAAGATCTGCAGAAGATTGTACCAGTGTCTCCAAGTTGCAGACGGGACAGGGTCCTGCATCCTCCTCCTGCTGGTGTTCTTTTATTCATTGATGGGAGGCAGTGGATGTTATCAGAAAAACTCCCCCTCCACATACACCTGTGCAGCCAGAGAGCCCTCCCTCTCCATGTCCTGCACTGGTCAGTGTGCAGTCAGAGCTTCCCTTTTGCTGATTGGTGGACCACCTTTCAGTTGGCAGGCTTTCTACCAATCAGAGCTTCTGCTCAGTAAAAGGGAAGCTCTTATCTGCCGTCTGTAGCAGCTGCTCAGAGCATGACACAATATCAGAGTGGCCTCCGAGCAGCTGCATGAGCTATCTTATCCTGGTCTCTTCTGTATAGAGCAGAGAGTGCACTGCGCTGCTGGGGAGTAGGAGGGAAGCGGCCTATTGGGATTCCAGCCCATCTGGCTTTTGCCAGAATTGCCAGATGGCAGTCCAGCCCTGATCACACACACACACACACACACCCCTCCATATATATATATATATATATATATATGTATATATATATATATATACATATATGTATATATATATATATATATATATATATACATATATCTTATTCATTTCACTAACTATCATCCTGACTCTCTTGGAAACAGCTCCTTAAACAGCCCGTACATCACGGAGTATACAAATAAGCTGCAAAGACCATGAGTTGTCAGACATCTATTCTTGACTGCCTCATTGTAGCCACTTACGTTACTCGTTCACACATTTTATTGAAAGCACACAAACAACATTTTGGCCAGAGATGCCACCCGGAGTAATTCCCGGTGAAATCACTCTCAGAGCATTAACTCTGCTTTTAGAGTGGTGCTCAAACTACTGGGGTTCATCTGTGGGACCCTCTTCTCAGAGATGATGTACTCCACCCAACTCTAAAACAGTTGACGGGTCTTCAGGAGAGGCGGGTAGTTGAGCTGTAGCTGTTATGTCACCATACCTAGAGAATGGATGTATCCACATCTTTACTGCAACTAGAAATACAACACATTAATAATTTCCAGGCAATTAAGAGAATCAAAATCAGTTCTATCACTACCACTATGGGTTTCAGCAATCCAGAAAGCATATTGTTAAACTAAACACCAATAGATCCGATGCATGATACTAGCATATATGTTTAACTTATTCTTGTAAACAACGCTCGTTTGTATCTACTCTCTTTAGAATACATTTCATGAATGTCAGCAATTGAGATGTTTGGACGTTTTCTGATGGGCTGGAACAACTCTTCCTATAGTGCAATTACCCTGTACTCCCATAGGAAGCCAAGAATAGGCTCTGTTACCACAAATATAATGTAGCCCTGGTGTTATCACCCTAGGAACTATTTTACCATGATTCCCCAATCAACTTTGAAACCATCTCATATTGTCATGCACTTTAGTCTTACAGTCCCACTCTTCATCATTGATGAATACCTATAAAGATACAGACCAAACGATAAACGCTTATAATAAACGTCCACACATATCAAAAGAGAAATGAAGAATGAATACCCATAACTGTACGTGTGGACAAATCACACATCCAAACAGGAATAAATACAACAAGTACACATTTGTACCTTGTAATAATGACAATACTTTATTCAAATGCACATAAAAACATATTGGCCATCAAGACCTAAAATAAGACACACTATTTAAAATGCATAGATGTGGAGCACATAGAAGCTATTGTGAGTAGAATATTCAAGGGTACCCCTTGATAAAGCTACCGCGAAACGTGCGTCGGGGCTTGCAGTGTGGTGTTCATATCTAGGCTCAACATGACATATACTGGTTGGTATAGTTTTTTGGGATTAGGCTTCATTATGGCTACTCTTTGTTGATATATTTACACTCACACGTATACCAGCGTGTGGTGTGCCTTCCCCTGTCTATACTTATCCTGGCTTAATTGATTTCTTGTAAAGGCTTGAGTGTAAGTAACACACTTGTGGTATTTGAATCCTTTCATTTGTATATTCCTTCCCGAGTTACCCTCTATATATCTTGATGTTGTTATCTACTGAGAATATTCTACTCACAATAGCCTCTATGTGCTCCACATCTATGCATTTTAAATTGTGTGTCTTATTTTAGGTCTTGATGGCCAATATGTTTTTATGTGCATTTGAATAAAGTATTGTCATTATTACAAGGTACAAATGTGTACTTGTTGTATTTATTCCTGTTTGGATGTGTGATTTGTCCACACTTACAGTTATGGGTATCCACTCTCCATCATTTCCTTTGTCAGGACTGGAACACCTGGGGGCACAAGACGCTGACATAGTGGCACACCAACATTGATTATTACAATTACCGTGTACCTCATCACATTTTACTGCATCATACTCATACTCAAATTGAACAGTAATGTGGCATTTTTACAATCTGTTTCTCCAACGTGAACCTTAGGTAAATTGACTTTTCACCCTTTAATTCTGGCTATGTGATCAGCATACACAGGCCCTATGCACATAGTGGGTGTATTGAGTAGGTCAGCAATTTCTAAGTATGTTCCTTGGTCTGATAAATCATTGTGAGCGGTGTGCTCTATATCTATTTCAACATCATAGCTATGGTCTGTGAGATTGAGGTCATTCATTAATATTGGTACACCAATTAAAGGGATTCCTTTATGATTTGCTGGGACATGAGAACAGATCCAATAGTCAGCTGTATTTTGGTTCTCCGTTGAAGTAGAAGCCAGATAGAGTTCCTCCACCAGTATACAATAGCATAAGATACAAAAGAACAGGCAAGACAGCAAATGCATTTTGGAAATTTTCATGTAGTCAATCTGTAATGTCTATGGCCGGGGGCCATCGTTCAGACTTACCCTCTGACGGCCCCAGTCATGGACATCTTTCTTCGCGACATCGGCTCCCTCCAGGGAGACGCCGGCACTCACTTCCGGGTCCTCGGACTGTTTCCCGCAGGGCACGTGCGCCTGCGCGTGCACGGCCTTAAAGGGCCAGTATGCGTCCAGCTGTCACCCATCAATAATTAGCCCAAATGGCTGCTGGACTATAATAAGGGGCTCTGCCCACTTGTTCCTCGCCTGAGCATTGTTGTTTATCTAAGATTGTCTTGCAAATGGTCTCCCAGTGTTTCCCAGTTCCCAGTGTTACCTGTTCCTGCTGCCTGTACCCTGTATCCCGTGCTATCATATCTGCTGATAAAGTCAAGTCGTGTCTTCCGCTGCGTCCACAGTGTCACCTGCTGATAAAGTCAAGTTGTGTCTTCCGCTGCATCCACTGTGCCACCCGCTGTGAAAGTCAAGTCGTGCTTTCGTTACTGTCTACATTGCCTCAGGTACCCGTTCTGAACTATAGACATTGTTTTGTACCTTGTTGGCGAGCTGCTACCCTGCTATGCGGTACGGCCCAGTGGGTCCACACCCCGCGCTGTGACACAATCCTCCTCTCTCCGAGTGGTCTCACCATTTTTGAACAGATCTGCGTCACCCACCTAAAAGTTGTCCTTATTTACAGTGAGAAGCGTGAAATAAACAATGGCTAGGTCCCTGATCTTTACTCTTTGAATGACTTTTTAATGGCTTTTGTTGTGTGATATCACACTGCAGCAAGTTATCAGAGTCAAGTTAAAGATGGCTACATCCATATCTTGTTGTTTAAGACACCATTTGACACCATTTGCTCTCCCAACCTTCAATGATGACTGTGGGTGATATGGAGTATGTAGGTGTCTCAGGAAGGCCATATCTGCAAACAATCTCAGATATAATTTTCTTAGCTGTCACTACAGTTATTGCCTTAGCAACATAGTTAAATAGTTACATAGGTTGAAAAAAGATACAGGTCCATCAAGTTCAACGTTTCTCAATAAATTACCCGTCATTCATTGCTTGATTAATTATAATCCTAAATGCCATTCGTAAATAAATAGGCATCTAGCCTTTTTTTTATTATCTGCCATCACTACCTCTTGGGGAAGGTCATTCCATAGCTTGACCACTCTAACTGTAAAGAACCCTTTTCTATATTGATGTCTGAAACGTCTTTCTTCCACTGGTCCTATGTAGAGTCCTTGGAAGGAACGGACCATGTGCTAGTTTTCCGTATTCACCACACATATACCTATACATATTAATAAGATCACCTCTAAGACATCTTTTTTCCAAGCTGAACAAGCCCAATTTGTCTAGCCTTTCATTGTAAGCGACACCTCCCATCCCATTTAATAATCGAGTTGCCCGCCTTTGAACCCTCTCCAGTTCTCCTACATCCTTTTTACAATTTGGAGCCCAAAACTGAATTCCATATTCAAGATGTGGCCTTACTAGGGAGTGTTATTACATTTGAATCACAGGTTTTTATCTCTCTTTTTATTCACCCTAAAATTCTTTTGCAGCTGCTGTTTGACATTGAGTGCTGCTGCTTAGCTTATTTGTTGCCAGAATACCCAGGTTCTTCTCTTGTTCCGTTATCCCCAGTTTTATTCCATTTAATGTATATGAATTAATGCTATTATTGCGTCCTATGTGCATTACTTTACATTTATCAACTTTAAATTTAATCTGCCATGTTTTTCCCCATGCTGACAGCTTTTCTAGGTCTTTCTGTAATATTTTATAGTCAAGTTGAGTTTTAAGTATCCCACATAGACACCTTGCTATCAATCCCATCCACAGTTCATTAATAAAAAGATTAAAAAGAATTGGGCCTAACACCGATCCTTATGGTACCCTGCTGCTGACTTCAGCCCATTTTGGGGAAGTTCCATTTTTAACGACTCTTTGTTTTCTGTCCCATAACCACCTCTTTATCCACTTGCATATATGGTCCCCCAGTCCCTGTAGCTGTAGAACAAGACTGTTGTGTGGAACAGTATTAAATGCTTTTGCAAAATCCAAATAAATCTCATCAGCCGCATGACCAACATCCATATTTGCACTTACCTCCTCATAGAAGCCGAACATGTTGGTTAGGCACAACCTGTTTTTCATGAATCCATGCTGGTTATCAGTTATCAGATTATACATCTCTATATACTTTTGTAGTTCATCTCTTAGAATACCCTAAAGTATTTTGCATACCCTTGATGTCATACTTACTGGATGGTAGTTACTCGGTTCCACATTTTTACCCGTCTTAACACCTTCCCCGTCATTTGTCGTAAGTATACGTCATGGAAAGCCAGTGCTTCCCGCAAAATGTCGTATAAATATGATAAATGGATGGCACCGGCTCAGAAGCTGAGTCAGTGCTATCACTCCCGGATGTCAGCTGCATCTTACAGCTGACACCCTGCTGTAATGGCGGGGACCGACATTGGCTTCGATCCCCACCTACAACCCTTTAAACGCAGAGGTCAAAAGCGTTAGCTGCATTTAAGGTGTTGCAGCTCATCGGCACACCAGCAATGAAATCGCTCGGGTGTCGGTTACTGAAATGGCCTCCTGGTCCGCCTAGCATGGAAAACTTCCAGACCCTGACCGGAGGCGGGGCCCAAAAGGCTTTCACAGCCGCCGGCTAGATGGCGCCGGCTCAGGAGCTGAGCTAGCGTCATCAGCAGTGGATGTCAGCTGTATGTTACAGCTGACATCCACCTGTAATGGTAGGAACCGGAGATAGCTCAGATTCCTGCCATTAATCCCTTATATGCAGCAATCGAAAGCGATCACTGCATCTTTGTGGTTGGCAGCAGATCAGCAGCCCTGATATGCAATCAGGACTGCGGACTGCTACTATGGCAACTTATTAGTAGTGAGAAAGAAAAAAGTTAAAAGTTAAAAAAAAAACTTTTCCCATTTTTCTTCAAATGTAATGTAAAAAAAATAAACAAAATCGGTATCGCTACGTCCGTTAAAGGCCGAACTATTACAATATACCATTGTTTAACTCGCACGGTGAACACCATAAAAAACTTAAATAATTTAAACCGCCAAAATCACTGTTTTTTTTTGTCACCTTAGCTCTCAAAAAAAAAATGTAATACAACTTTTTGATCACTTTTTATGTACCAAAGAAATGGTACCAATTTAAACTACAGCTCGTCCCGCAAAAAAATAAGACCTTCCACCGCTCAATCAACCGAAAAATAAAAAAGTTACGGCTCTAAGAATGTGGTGAAACAAAACAATTTTTATTTTAACAAATAGATTTTTCTTTGTAAAAGTAGTATAATATAAAAAAATCTATATAAATTTGGTATCACCATAATTGTATTGAGCCGCAGAATAAAGTGAAGTTTTCGTTTTTATCGCACGGCGAAAGCAGTAAAAACGAAAACCCAAAACAATTAAATCAGATATTTTTCCTATATCAGACCGCAAATAATTTTTTTTCAATTTCCCAGTACATTTTATGGCACTTTAAATGGTGTCCATAGAAACTACAATTCCTCCCGCAATAAATAAGCACTCAAACCACTCTATTGATGGAAAAAGAAAAAATTATTGCTCTGGGAAGGCGGGGAGTGAAAAACAAAAATAAGAAAGCAAAAAATGGATCAGTCCAGAAAGGGTTAATTAGTTTCTAATGAAAATGTATGACCACATGTGGGGTATTTCTGTACTCGGGAGAAATTGCTTTACAAAAATTGTTTGTTTTTTTCTCCTTTATTCCTTGTGAAAACATTTTAGTGGAAAAAATAGTGATATTCATTTTCGCGGCCTAATTCTAATAAATTCTGCAAAAGACCCGTGGGGTCTAAATGCTCACTATACCACTAGAAAAATTCCTTGGGGGGTGTTTCCAAAATGGGGTCACTTTTGGGGGTTTCCTCTGTTTTGCTCCCTCCAGGGCGTTGCAAATGCGACATGGCACCGAAAACCAATCCAGCAAAATCCGTGCTCCAAAATCCAAATGGTGCTCCTTCCTGTTCTGAGCCCTGCTGTGGGTCCAATTAGCAATTTATTACCACATATGGGGTATTGCCGTAATCGGGAGACATTGCTTTACAAATGTTGGGGTGCATTTTCTTCATTATTCCTTGTAAATATTAAAGATTTCTATGTTTTTTTCAGAAAAAAAGTAGATTTTCATT
Source organism: Rhinoderma darwinii (assembly GCF_050947455.1). Taxonomy (NCBI): domain Eukaryota; kingdom Metazoa; phylum Chordata; class Amphibia; order Anura; family Rhinodermatidae; genus Rhinoderma; species Rhinoderma darwinii. The sequence continues at coordinate 66,461,073 of NC_134689.1, forward strand.
TTTACAGACTTATTCCTATATATTTAGCAAAAAACCTGTGTGGTCAAAATGCTAACTCTACCCCTAGATAAATTCCTTGAGGGGTGTAGTTTCCAAAATGGGGTAACTTTAGGGGTGTTTCCACTGTTTTGGCACCACAAGACCTCTTCAAACCTGACAAGGTGTCTAAAATATATTTGAAAAAAAGGAGGCCCAAAATCAACTGGGTGATCCTTTGCTTCTGAGGCCTGTGTTTCAGTCCATTAGCACACTAGGGCCACATGTGAAATATTTCTAAAAACTGCAGAGTCTGGGCAACAAAATATTGACTTGCATTTCTCGGGTAAAACCTTCTGTGTTACAAAAAAAAAAATGTATTAGAAATGCATTTTGGCAAAAAAAATAAAATTTGTAAATTTCACCTCTACTTTGCTTTCCTGTGAAACGCCTAAAGGATTAAAACACTTTTTGAATGCTGATTCGAATGCCTTGAGGGGTGCAGTTTTCAAAATGGGGTGACTTCTGGGGATTTTCTAATAAATAAGGACCTCAAAGCCACTTCAGAACTGAACCGGTCCCTGAAAAAATGGCCTTCAGAAATTTTCTTTAAAATATGAGAAATTGCTGCTAAAGTTCTAAGACTTGTAACATCCTAGAAAAATAAAAGGACGTTCAAAAAATGATGCAAATATAAAGTAGACATATGGGAAATGTTAACTAGTAACTATTTTGCGTGGTGTTACTACTTTTTTCTACATTTTGGTGTTTTTCAGAAATAAATACCAAAATTATCAACCAAATTTTTTCACTAAAAAATTAAGTACAACATGTCACAAGAAAACGATCTCAGAATCGCTTGGATAGGTAAAAGCATTCCGATGTTATAACCACATAAAGTAACAAATGTCCGATTTGAAAAAATTGGCCGTGTCCTGAAGGCCAAAACAGGCTGGGTCCTGAAGGGGTTAATGCATTTATAAACGCAGTCAGGAATGACATTAGTGATTTGAGAACAACAAATTAAGATCTTAAAATTAAATATGCTAATATGTCTAGTGAAGAAATATCAGCTCTGAATGAACTCATCTATGACGACAGTTTAACGATAAAGCCTGCAGATAAGGGCGGGGCAACTGTCGTCATGGATACAACTATGTATGTACGACGGGAGGTTAACCGACAACTTCTTGACACCAATATTTATATGAAAATCCCTTGCGATCCTAAATCTGGTATTTCCAAAATAATCATAACAATTCTTGATGAAGGAAAGGGTGGTGGTCTGATTGTTGACGAGTTAAAAAGGTTTTTGCTGGTGAATACCACATTACCCCAGTATTATATATATATTACCAAAAATTCACAAAACACTACTTAATTCACCAGGATGACCAATAGTTTCCGGCACAGAATCAATTTTTTCCAATATCGTTATATTCTTGGATAGAACCCTCAGGCGTTTTGCAACTGATGCCCAGTCACACATTCAGGACACCACTGATTTTCTGGTGAGACTACAGAGTTTGAAGTTGAAAGAGGGCAGTGAGGTTGTCCTGGCCTCATTTGATGTAGCATATTTATACATATCAATCCAACATGAATGTGGTTTAAGAGCAGTTAAGAGGATGTTGATAAAATCGGAATATTCGATTTAATGTAGCTCTCTATTATTATGATTATTGAATGTTAGATTGACTAATAACTATTTTTTGTTCCGTGATCAATTTTAAGTCCAATGCCAGAGGACCGCAATGGGCTCAAATATAGCACCCACGCACGCAAATATCTATATGCGTTCTCTCGAGGAGGACCTTGTCTATGTATCCCACCACTTTTGGCATGTGCTGAGGTGGTGGCGGTACATAGATGATGTCTTCCTCGTTTGGACAGGGGGATTATTAGAGCTGACTGAATTTCACAACTTTCTTAATACTATAGATCGGACGGTTAAATTTACTCTAGTTAGTTCAAAGACAACATTGCAATTTTTGGACGTCGTGGTGGAGTTAGATGGTACAACATTCAAAACTGATCTTTTTGTCAAACCAACTGACCAAAATAACTTATTACGGTATGAGAGCTCCCATCCAAGAGGTTTAATCAAATCTCTATTGGTTAGTCAACTATTACGTACTAAAAGAATCATAGACAAACCAGATAGACTTGTACCTGGCCTTGATGGGATGATAGAGAAGTTTAAAACTAGAGGTTATACCAGTCGACTATTAGATCGGCATAAATTATGGGTTGAATCAATCCATAGAACAGATCTGCTAAAAAGATTAACCATAAACCCCATGATAAACGTATGCCCTTTATCTCTAAGTTCTCACAGATGAGTTGTCAGATTAATGACATCGTTCGAAGATACTGGCCTATGTTAGGCAGATGCCTTCAAACGGTGGTGGAATTCCAACAAATGTGTATGTTCTCCTATCGGAGACCGCCAAATCTCAAGGACAGGCTAGTGAAGTCGGACATTGGTCCCACTAAAGCTGGCCAACAATCATATCTATGCCCCCTCCAGGAAGGGTTGTTTTCCGTGTCTTAGCTGTACGAACTGTACACTCTTGCTGAAAGGGAACTGTTTTAAACATCCAGGTCAGCAATTTCGGATTAACCATTTTCTCACATGTGATACCGTTTTTGTCATATACATACTCCAATGTCCATGCCACCTGTTGTATGTGGGTAAAACATCACTTGATGTCAAGACCCATTTAAACCACCACAGATATACAATACGTAAGAAGAGGTTGGACCTTCCAGTTTCAAAACATTTCACTGACCTAAGACATAGTGAATGGGATCTTAAATTCTGCATAATAGATCATATTCCCCCGCTTAGAAGGGGAGCTAACCAGATTAAATTACTTAAAACACGTGAATTACAGTAGATTCATAGACTCAAGACCCTAAGACCATACGGGTTAAATACTGATTTCCCTTTGGGTAATGCTATATGAATGTCTCTGCATATCCCTCCTATACCATGCTAAATGTATCCTCAGTGGAATTTTGTTTTTCTATTGTTTGTCTGATTTTAACTTTCACTTTTCTGTTTATTTACAGATCATGATATTGAGAATTATGGATGAACTCACCAGAAGTGTAGTTGCTAATAATGATTTTTTTTTTTTTTTTTCAATAAAAATTATATCTTGATATACTATGCTGTTATCTATATATGTCAGTGGTGTATACATCTGATATCAGATTTATTGTGTCTACTTAGGACTATGTGGGCAAGATTAGTAAGGATTAAAGAGGAGGACATTATGTCCCTTATATTTTCCTTATATTGATTTTGGGTCTGTTAGACCATATTAAATGTAGAGTGGCAACCACTTTTTCTCTTAGCAACCATGAGCTTCGAATACTTCTTTCAATTAAACTAAGCATATAGCGCTCAGACAGACACCCTATACAAAATTGAGTGGGTGGATTTATAGGCACCTATCCACATTATATATGTGGCTAGTGTGCGTTTTTCTTACCCGTGCATCATTTGACTCTTCTGTCTTAATTGAGGGGTGAGTCTATGGTGTGTTCCTGTGGGTTTTTATAGATATGCATTGGCTCATTTGGCTGCACGCATGCACGTAAATAGACTAGGTTGCCTTCCTACATGATGTAGTTATATATACATATGGGTCATGCTGCGGGTTAAAAGGTGCATATTTTGGGTCTTATTGTGGACTTTTTACAGATTATATTCTGGTTTTTGGTACTATAGATGCTATGATTACAGCCTGCACTGAATTTTCCCTGCGTTTTCCTTACATCCCCTATGCCAGTTGACATATAGCGATATTACTTGCCCACATCCAATATGGCGATGTAGACACGTTTTTTTTATTAGCGCATGCGCGGACATGCGCGGTGGAGCGATAAACTTCAGACATATTGTCATGTCCGTGACTGCGGGCCATCAGCGCCACTCTCCCCATGACAATCGCAGCCATGAGTCGGCGAGCGCTGGTCTCAGTCTCCTTTCCAGGGGACGCCAGCACTCGCTTCCACTCACTTTCCCTAGTTTGTCTATGCAATGGTCTCCTAGTGTGTTCCTGTTCCTGTTCCCTGCATTATGTAATATCCTGGTCGAGTACTGTGCTGAGACTCGTTGTGCCGTACTGTATACCACTCCTAACCTGCTTCGCCTTGCCTGACGTCTACCTGCTGCCTAGTCCCAGATGAGCCTGCCTTGCTACTGTCCGAGCTGCCACAGGTACCCTATACGTACTATAGACATTGACCTGCACCCTGTTGGCCAGCTGCCATACCGGCAAGGCGTTTACGGCCCAGTGGGTGCACAAATCCTACATGACAGTACGCTCAGGCAATGGGCCCCGATGGTCGATCTCAAGAGATGCGGGCGGATATGCTAGACCTTCGGTTTTGACAGGACCAACTCTTCCAGGAGTTGAACATTCTTGCACATCAGCTGGAAGCACAAGCTGCCGTTCCTCATACTACACCACCTAGCAGTGTTGATCCTCAGACTACACCTCTTGGCAGTGTTGACCCGCGTGTTTCTTTGCCACTTCCTGACCGCTATGATGGAGATGCAAGATCCACTTCAGCCTGTATAGTAGGACATTTTCGTCTGATGGCGCAAGGGTCGCTCTCATCATCTCTCTCCTCACTGGCAAGGCTCTTGCATGGGCGAACCCTATCTGGGAGAGACAAGGACCAGAGACCCGTGACTTCTAAGGCTTCCTCCGGACTTTTCGTTTGGTGTTTGAGGAGCCTGGACGGGTCTCATCTGCAGCGGCCTCTTTGATTAACCTACGCCAAGGAGACATCTCCGTGAGTGAATACGCCATCCACTTCTGCACCGTGGCGGGAGAGCTGTTATGGAACAATGAGGCCCTGGTGGCTGCATTCTGGCATGGACTGGCTCCTAAAATTAAGGGCAAACTTGCCGCTCGAGATCTGCCGCCTACCCTGGACGACCTCATCCTTCTATCTGCCCGGCTTAATATCTGAGAACGCCTCCAAGAGGTTCGTCGGGAGGTAGGCCTTCCTGGTCTGGCTCCTACTTTGCATCAACCCCTGCTGTCCTCAGATGTCGATCCTCCTAAGGAGTCTGGGATAATGGACCAGTGTAAGCTATCCACCCAGGAGAGACAACACAGACACACTTCTGGACTCGGTGGCCATCTTGTGCAACTGTGTCCCCAAAGATCCCAAAGCCTAGGGTTGCTAGGAATGACAACCTTGGGTAAGAAAGGACTTCCGTCTAAATTGTCCATACCTGTGACCATAGTGTCCGGTGAGAGAACGCATCAAGTCTCTGTGTATCTGGACTCTGGATCCGCTACTAATTTCATCCGTAGAGACCTGGTGGACCTTCTTCAATTACCCACCACCCCTCTGGAGAGCCCGTTGACAGTTGCTTCAGAAAAGGGACTACCTCTAACAGACCCAGTTATAGCTGAGACCAAGCCGCTGATGCTCCAAGTAGGGGTCCTTCACTCCGAACTTCCGTCGTTCTATGTCCTATCCAAAGCTGTTATCCCTGTGTTGCTGGGCCTGCCTTGGCTCCGACTGCATGCCCCAGTCCCGGACTGGAATTCTGGAGAGGTTCTCCAGTTGGGCCCTGAGTGTCAAAGCCGTTACAACAGAACCTGGAAAGTTGGAACCAGCGCTGGGAGTGTAGTTTCAGTAAAAACGGAAATCAAGTTTCCAAGTTTAATTGATCTCGGTTAAAATCGAAGCATAATCATAAGCCATGACTAAGGACCTAGCGAAGGTCTGAAACGTGTAGGCTACCGCCTTTCCTCTCTTCCCCTCTGTACTCTGGACTGTACCTACCTGTCACTTTATTTTCTCGTAGCCCTTGTGCTTCGATTTTAACCGAGACCAATTAAACTTGGAAACTTGATTTCCGTTTTTACTGAAACTACACTCCCAGCGCTGGTTCCAACTTTACAGGTTCTGTTGTATCTTCTGCGTGTGCCGACACGAGGATCCGTGCTGCTGACTCCTATATCCTTCCCGTGACAAGGTGAGCTGGAGGAGTTCCTTCATATTTTTTCCTGTCAAAGCCGTTGCCTGGTGCAGATTCATTTGGTTCAGCCTTCTCTACCTCGGTCATTGGCAGGATTGCCTGGTCTTTATGACGTCTTCAGCAAGAGGGAGGCAGAGACATTGCCTCCACATCTGGCGTATGACTGCCCTATCAAACTGATTCCTGGTGCATCCCTTCCCCGTGGTAGGTTATATCCTCTCTCCTTGCCAGAGACTCTGTCCATGTTCGCCTATGTGAAAGATAACTTGGAGAGTGGCTTCATATGAAAGTCTTCCTCCCGGGTTCTCCTTTGTCAAAAAGAAAGATGGCTCTCTTCGTCCTTGTATGGACTACCCAAGTCTCAGCCAGATCACGGTGAAGAATAAATATCCATTGCCACTAATCTCTCAACTGTTTGATCGTATACGTGACGCCAAGATTTTTTCTAAACTAGACCTGCGTGGGGCTTACAACCTAATCTGGATTCGCCAGGGTGATGAATGGAAAACTGCATTTAACACCTGTGATGGACACTATGAGTGTCTAGTAATGCCCTTCGGCCTGTGTAATGCTCCTGCAGTCTTCCAGAAGTTTGTTAAAGACATTTTCCGTGACCTCCTCTATGTTTGTGTGGTGGACTATCTTGATGATATCTTGGTTTTTTCAGAGACATGTCCATCAAGTTCTGCTATGGTTAATGGAGAATCGTCTGTATGCCAAGTTGGAGAAGTGCGTGTTTGACAGAGATACTCTACCCTTCCTGGGCTACATCGTCTCGAATCGAGGTCTCGAGATGGATCCTGAGAAGGTAAAGTCTGTCCTGGAATGGACACGCCCTCAAGGCTTGAGGGCCATACAGCGATTTTTGGGATTTGACAATTTTTACAGACAGTTTATTCCAAACTTCTCCTCACTGACTTCTCCTATCTCTAACCTCACTAAGAAGGGCATGAACGACAAGGTGTCGACTCCCGAGGCAGTGTCCGCATTCAATAGCCTGAATAGTGCCTTCACGTCAGCCTCTATCCTCCATCATCCGGATGTCTCTCTGCAGTTCTTGTTGGAGGTGGACACATCTTCTGTCGGTGCTGGTGCAGTTCTAGAGAGGTCCCAAGGGCAAGTCAATGGTATGTGGATAATTCTCTAAGCTCTTCTCTTTTGCAGAACGCAACTACTCGATTGGGGATCGGGAGTTACTGGCCATCCAATTGGCTCTGGAAGAGTGGAGACATCTAATAGAGGGTGCAGCTCATCCGATCCTAATTTTTACAGACCACAAGAATCTGACCTACCTCCAGACGGCCCAACGGCTGAACCCTCGTCAGGCCAGGTGGTCACTGTACTTTACCAGGTTCTAGTTTGAGCCATCATTATCGCCAGAATGACAAGAATGTGAGGGCCTTGTCCAGGTCTTTCGAGACGGAAGACACCATGGAGATTACACAGAACATTATTGTTCCGTCTTGCATTGTCTCTGTCAATCCCCTGCAAGTTGGGGACATTTCTCCAGGGAGGACTTTTGTGCGCCTGGCTGATCGTGGAAGAATCCTCCACTGGGGACACTCCCCTAGACTGGCATGTCACGCTGGGGTCCATAAGACCCGGGATCTGAATGGGAGCTCGTCATTTCTGGTGGCCCACGCTGCCCAAGGACATTATGGACTTTGTTTCTTCCTGTTCAGTATGTGCAGCCAACAAGGTCGGTCACTCAAGACCTGCTGGTCTTCTCCAGCTAATGCCTGTGCCCAATGCTCCCTGGCAGCATATAGCTATGGACTTATTACAGACCTGCTTCTCTCTGCCGGATGCAGTACTGTCTGGGTGGTGGTGGATCGATTTTTGAAGATGGCCCACTTCGTTCCTCTGACCGGTCTTCCTTCTGCTCCTCAGCTGGCCAAGCTGTTCATCCAACACATCTTCCACCTGCACGGCTTGCCGCAGCATATTGTGTCTGATTGGGGGGTTCAGTTCACCTTGAGTTTCTGGAGAGCCCTCTGCGGACTCCTTGGCGTGAAGTTGGACTTTTCCTCAGCCTACCATCCTCAGTCCAATGGTCAGGTCGAGAGGATCAATCAGATCTTGGAGAACTATCTACGCCACCTCATCTCCAAGCAGCATGATGACTGGGTGCAGCTGCTTCCGTGGGCTGAGTTCTAATATAATAATCACACCAGCGAGTCCACAAGGAATACACCGTTCTTCATTGTCTACGGCCAACACCCACGAATTCCTCTCCCGGTGCCTGATACTTCCAATGTACCAGCGGCTCACTCCGCTTTTAGAGACTTCCTGCAGATCTGGCAGCAGACTCGATCTTCCATCCTAATGGCAGTCAACCGCATGAAACGGAAGGCTGACACAAGGAGAAGAGAACCTCCTCAGTTTCTTCCTGGCACGAAGGTCTGGCTGTCTTCTAGGAATATCCGACTAAGGGTGCCGTCATGCAAATTTGCTCCCAGGTTCCTCGGACCCTTCGAGATCCTACAGCAAATCAACCCTGTCGCCTACAAGCTTCAGCTGCCTCCTACCCTCAAGATCCCCAACTTCTTCCATGTCTCCCTCCTGAAGCCGGTGGTTCTGAACCGCTATACCAAAACTCCTAGCCCTGCGGTTGCCTCCAGCAGTCCTTCAGACACCTTTGAGGTTAAGGAGATCTTGGATACCAAAAAAGTGAGAGGAAAGACTTTTTATTTGGTGGTTTGGTCCTGAAGAGAAGTTCTGGGAGCCAGAGGAGAACCTCAATGCTCCTACTCTTCTGAAAATGTTTCTCTCTCGCTCTGGTCCCAAGAAGAGGGGGCGTAAGAGGGGGGATACTGTCATGTCCGTGGCTGCGGGCCATCAGCGCCATTCTCCCCATGACAGCCGCAGCCATGAGTTAGTGAGCGCTGGCCCCAGTCTCCTTCCCAGGAGACGCCAGCACTCGCTTTCACTCACCTCAGCCCGATCCAGTAGGGTGCGCGCGCACGCTCGTGCCAGCTCTTAAAGGGGCAGCGCGCGCACTGGACTTTGATCAAGCATCAGGCCGTGAGTATCCTGGACTATAAGAGGGGTCCAGCCCCATGCTTCATTCCCTGAGTGTTGTTGTTTCCCTAGTTTGTCTATGCAATGGTCTCCTAGTGTGTTCTTGCTCCTGTTCCCTGCATTCCATACTATCCTGGTCGAGTACTGTGCTGAGCCTAGTCGTGCCGTGCTGAATACCACGCTTGACCTGCTCCACCTCGCTTGACGTCTACCTGTTGCCTAGTCCCAGCTAAGTCTGCCTTGCTACTGTCCGAGCTGCCACAGGTACCATATTCGAACTATAGACATTAACCTGCGCCCGGTTGGCCAGCTGCCATACCGGCAAGGCGGTACTGGCCAGTGGGTCCACAACCCTACGTGACACATATCTGGTCCCCTGGGCATGGGCAGTAGTGCACAGGGGACGCTGTGAATAGCGCGGTTGTTTTGAATCTCTATGGCCGGTCTTATCATGGTGAGTGTCTCCATATGTTACTTTATATTTATCCACAGTTGTTATTTATGACTAATTGTGTACAATCACGGATATACACTTATTACCAGTATTCTATTTGCAAATCGAAACCTGTATATGTGCAAGTTACGAAACTACATGCATAATTTGTACCACTGTTTTATTATTATGTATCTGCTATTTGCCATATTTACTGTTTATGGTTAATTATCACTTTATGCAAATACTTCTTTCTTGATTGAAGTTCTTCTATATATGTATGCTGTTAAAACATGTATTCACTAGCTTGAGAAAGGTTCTATTGAAGAGCTGAACCGTTGTAATTTTTTCGGATGGAATAAAGCACATTTTCTATTTTTTCTACATATCTGGAGTGCTGCCAGATTTTTATCTATCTATCTATCTATCTATCTATCTATCTATCTATCTATCTATCTATCTATCTATTCAATTCAATTCAAAGAAGCTTTATTGGCAGGACCAAATACACATTAGCATTGCCAAAGCAAGTAAGAAGTAAGGGAATGAGGGATAGGGACTGAGGGATTGGGGGATAGGGACACATCTAGGGTCGGGGTTATATAAGTCCATGGCATATCATGTCTCTCTCAGTCTATGGCATGCAGCGACATATTGTGCCGCTAAGCCCACTGTGTTTTCCTCTTCACCCAGCAGGATGTACAGTTTCTCTTCCTCTTCCATGGAGCTGAAGTCCGGTAAGAGATCAGAGAGTCTCCTGAAGTGAGTGTCCCTCACTGCTGAGTATTTGGAGCAGTGTAGCAGGAAGTGGGCCTCGTGCTCCATGGCCTCCTGGTCGCACTGTTGGCACAGTTGGCTCTCCCTGGGCTTGTAGGTTTGTCTGTGGCGCCTGGATTCGATGAGCAGGTTGTGGGCGCTCAGTCTGTAGCGGCTCAGGATCTGTCTGTCTCTGGGATTTGCTAGTTTCTCCAGACATGGCGCCCGTTTTTATTCTCGCTGTAGACTCAGGTATATTGTCAGTTTCTGGGATATCTTTATGTCGTTCCTCCAGTCACTGATATACTCCTCTTGGCCCTCGTTTATTGTCTCCTTGATTTCGGCTTTTGTGAGGCCGCGCTGAGTGACATTTTCTTCCGGCCGGGTCAGGGTGAAATGTTCCGGGGGGGGCTGGTTTACCTGGAACCCCTTGGTGTAGCAAGGCTTTATGGTGATAGGAACTTTGCCTGCTGCTATGTAGATGCGCCCAGAATGATAGCGCCCTCTTCTGGATTGTGAGGTGTACTTGGAGAAGGTGTTTACAGAATTCTAGGTGGAAAATTTCTGTTGGGCTATAGAATCCCACCTTGACCAGTCTGGGTATGTGTCCGGACCCCAGACTTCACTGGCATACAGGAGGATTGGGGAGATGATGGAGTCAAAGATTTTAAGCCAGACCGTCACTGATGGTTTGAGGTGATAGAGTTTTCTTCTGATGGCATAGAAGGTTTGGCACGCCTTGTCTTTCAGCATCTCAATGGCTTGTTTGAAGCTTCATGATTGGTTGATTTCTAGGCCCAGGTAGGTGTATCTGTCGGTCGCTGTAAGTGTGGCGTTATTTAGTGTGAAGGTCGGGTGCCTGGGGGATTTTGAGTTTCTCCTCTGGAACACCATGATGTTGGTTTTCTTTGCATTGATGGGTAGTGCCCACGTGGAGCTGAATTTTTCTAGGATTTGCAGGTTGTCTTGGAGACCTTTCTCGGTTGGTGATAGCAGCAGAAGGTCATCTGCATACAACAGAAATGTCACCTGGGTGTCATGGAGGGCGAAACCTGGTGCTGAGGAGGATTCCAGAGCTGTGGCCAGTTCATTGATGTAGATGTTGAAGAGCGTTGGACTGAGGCTGCAGCCTTGTCTGACTCCTCGGCTCTGCTGGAAATCAGCCGTTCTTCTCCCGTTCACCTTCACGCTGCATCTGTTCTCTGTGTAGGAGCTTCTAATGATGTCATAGGTTTTACCTCCTATTCCGCTCTCCAGCAGTTTCAGGAATAGGCCCGGGTGCCACACTGAGTCGAAGGCCTTCTTAAAGTCCACAAAACAGGCGTAAATATTCCCGTGCTTTGTATTGTGGACGTGGCTCTTGATGAGGCTGTGCAGGGTGTAGATGTGGTCAGTGGTGCGGTGATTTGGCATGAACCCAGCTTGGCTTTGGTTGAGGACATTGTGCTGGGTGAGGAAGCTGAGGATTCTCATATTCAGGATGCTGTTGAACAGTTTCCCCAGGATGCTGCTGACACATATCCCTCGGTAGTTGGCTGGGTCGTACCTGACCCCACTCTTGTGAATTGGTGTTATAAGGCCTTGGTTCCAGATTTGAGGGAAGTAGCCGGCACTCAGCACCATATTAAATAGTGTTACTATTGCGGCCTGTATTTCTGGCAGGCTGTGTTTTATCATTTCTGGTGAGATTCCATCTAGGCCACTGGATTTTTTACACCTTATGTCTGAGGTTCTCTCTGTTACTTCTTGCAGTGTTATTGGTGTATCCAGGGGGTTTTGAGAATCTTTAAGTGTTTCCTACATCGCTTTCAATTTTGATATTATTTGTTTTTGTTCTTGGCTTTGTTCTTCTTTCGGGATATCTTTGTAGAGGTCCCTGAAATATTGGAGCCAGATGTTGCCATTTTGGATGTGAAGGTTGTTTTTCTTGCAATTTTTGCCCATGTGTTTCCATAATTCCCAGAACGAGTTGTCATGGAGGGCGTCTTGGAGTTGGGTAAGTTTGGTGGAGATGTGACTTTGTTTTTCCTTTCTGAGGATGGTCTTGTATTGCCTCTGTATGTTGCTGTAGGCCTCCTTCAGTTGTTTGGGTCTCAGTGCTTCTTATTTGAGGCAGTTCTTAGGGTCTTCCGTACTTCTTTGCACTCACGGTCAAACCAACCGTTAGGATGTATTTCTTGTGGCATCTTGTAGTCACATCTTTTTATGTCGGACCTCTCTGCCATGGTATAAAATATATTATTTAGGTAATTTACGGCCTGATTTACCCCTCCTGGGCTTGTCTCATACACCTTGTTGTAGAAGTTGTGAAGCATCTCCTGCACTTCTGGTTTGTTGATTGTCTCTTTATATTTTATAGTTGACATTTTGGACCATTTAAAAGATGGGGGCAGGTTGAAGGGGCTGGTTTGATGTGGTTTTTGTGCAGGCTTGTTTGTGGATTTGATGTATAGAAGTAATTGGTTGTGATCTGACAGGTGCGTTTGCGGAGTGACTATGAGTGCGCCAATGTTTTCGGGGTCCATGTCCGTGATAGCATAGTCTACTACACTGCTGCCTACATGGGAGTTTAGTGTATACCTTCCTAAAGAGTCTCCCTTGGTGCGGCCATTCATTATGTGTAGTCCTAAGCTTCGACATAGATTCAATAGTTTTTTCCCGCTTTTGTTGACGGTGCTGTCATAGCTGTTTCTCTCTTTCTGTATGGAGTTATGACATTCGGCCTCTGCTCCAAAGATGAAGATGTTTCCATCATTGGTCAGGTAGTCTTTTTCTCTCCCCGTTCTTGCATTGAGGTCTCCGTAGATGAGAACGCTGCCCAGAGTCTGGAAATGGGCGGCTTCCCTTTGTATAATCTCAAAGCTGTCTGGGTTGGAGTACGGGGACTCTGGCGGTGTGATGTACATTGCGCAGAGATACATGTCAGACTGAGAGGTGAGGATGGAGCTGCCTATTCTTATCCAGATGTGGTTGTCTCCTCGCTTCACGGCTTTGATCTGCTCATGGAGCTCCTCTTTGTACCAGACTAATATTCCTCCTGAACACCGGCCCTGCTTGATGTTTTTATTTTTCAGGGCAGGGACAGAGATTTCCCTGTATCCAGTGGGCACCAGGGATTCATTCTCTGTCCTAGTCCATGTTTCCAGGAGAATTTGTATATCAATATTTTTCAGTCTTTTGTTGAAGTCTGGATCGTTCATTTTGCATCCAATGACTGAGGCATTGAGGCCTTGAATATTCCAGCTGCTGATTATAAAGGACGTCATTGTGTGTCCATATACCTTGTAATGAGCGGCGCTGTGTAGGACGGGCTGGAGATGTGACTGTTGGATGTGTTGTAGATATTGTCGTGTTGTACCGTCACATAAGTATTCTACATAGAGTGCTTAGCAGGGTCTTTATCTCCTCCATGTCTCAGCTCTGCGTGTCTCTGTGTGAGGCAGAGGGTTTCCTCCATGGCTTTTGCCTCTGTTGGTCTGACCTTGGGTAAAGGTGTTTTTCTCCTGGGTGTAGTGAGGTGCATGGAGTTTGAGGTATTTTCATTATTTGTGATGTCTTCATGATGTTTTGGCTTTCGCTGGTGTGGGATCCAGCTCTGTGTAGTCTGTTCAGCACAATGTCTTTCAGTTCTTTGGCCAGAAGGCTGACCCCTCGTTTGTTGAGGTGTTTGTCGTCATACAGGTGGTGACGCTCTATGGAGGAGTGTTGTGCCAGACTGATGTTTGACATTGAGCTGATGTTCACTGCCAGCTCTGTGTTGATGGCCTGGGTGATCTTGTTGGGTACATATTTTCTTGGGAGCACGGATGATAGAATTATTTTACTGCCAGGGAACTTTTGTTGTGCCGTATTTGCTAATTGGGTCAGTTGTTCTGCAATCTGCTGTTGCTGGTCTTGGAGGTTGTTTGTACCCGTGTGTATAATGTTATGGTTTGGATTGGTAAAATGTGGGTTATTGATGACTGATGTGACTTGTTGGATAGTTGCACAGTGAATTTTACTGACCCTTTTTTCTGGGAAGAGTCGCCGTGTATTCAGGTATTTGCCATTTGAGTCTATTATTAGGACAGTATCAGGACATTGTGACCTGCGGGTGGCTTGTCTGATGCTTGTGTCCTGGATCCTGCTTGGTGGTGGTATGTGGTGCTGTTGTGGTTCTGTCCTGGAGGTTTGGTTGGTGGTCGGCTTTGTACCCACTTGTGTCGGTCTATTTTCTCCTAGTTTGTTTTCATTAATTTCAGGAATATTTATTGGGTTTGGGTGATTTGATGTACTATCACCCTGGTCATTGGCAGTCCTTATGTCAGTGCTCTCTCTTGTTCCTGGACTTTGTGTTTGGGGTTTTAGATTTTCTATCTCTAATCTGAGCTTTGCATTTTCTTGTTGCAGCTCTCGGAGTGTATGTTGTTTTTCCTGCAGAGCTGATGCATGTTCACATTTCAGTTTGTTTATCTCTTTAATTACTTGGTCATTTGTGTTTTTGTCAATGAGATTTCTTTGAAGTTCTTCCTTGAATTGTACAAAGTCTCTTTCTAATTGAGATAAACAGTCTCTGAGAGTGTCGGGTGAGGGGTGTCGGACATTGGGACATTCGGCAGCAGGGATGTCGCTGGAGATTGTCTCTGTATGTCCATCTCTGGTCTGGGTTTCTGGAGTTTGTTGTTCTTTGTAACTTTGGGCCTGGTCTTTAATATGAGGAAAGATTTCTTGGAATTCCTCTAGGTTGTCCTCATTGCCTTGTATGAGAACAGTGCCGTTATGATATAGAATTATGGTAAGTGTAATACTCCCATCATTTCCTATGTCTTTTATTCTGATCTGTCGGCCCTTATTGATGCCACACTTTGATATGTCCTTATAGTGCTGGCACAGGGCTGTGTGCCAGGCGGAGCGGTGCTCAGTGCAGAATGATACATTTGTTTTCCTCTTGACTTCTTCTTTAGAGGTAAAGTCAGCAAAAAGTGTCTCTGGATTTCGTCTGATTGTGACATGTTTTATGGCTTTCCTCGCTTGAATGCTCCTCTGCCCTTCGGAGTATGTGATCTCCAAGGTGCCTGACCCCCTGTTGTCTAAATCTTCTATCCCAAACTCCGTCTTATGGACATTTACTTTATTCTGCATCTCTTGTTCTAAATTGTGATTTTCCATTTTTTAGATAAATCCTTATATCTATGGTGTTTTCTTTCTAGTAGGATTGTGTTGGTGTTGCAGGAAGTTCTTACCTTTTGGATGCTCAGTTCTCTGGACTCGGTCAGACTTGATGCTGTCTGCTGCAGCCTCTCCTCTAAGCAAAATTCTTGTTTTTTCTTTCAAATCTTTTCTTTTCTTATTTTTCATGAAGAACTTTTAGTCCTGCTTCTTTCTGTCTTCCATGGAGTCTGTATTATCCAGGTTATGCCTTACAGTTTGCTCATTACAAGGTATATATTGATGTAGACTCAGGAGCTCATGTTCAGTGCTGCTTACTCCTTGGAAATCCTGTCTATCTATCTATCTATCTATCTATCTATCTATCTATCTATCTATCTATCTATCTATCTATCTATCTATCTATCTATCTATCTATCTATCTATCTATCTATCATCTCATATCTATTTATTTATTTATCTATCTGTCTATCTATCTATCTAATATCTATCTATCTCATATCTATCTCATAGGTCTCAACCGTCCCAGATCCAACGGGACAGTCCCGGTTTCTCACCGCTGTCCCGCCATCCCGGACTGTCTGAAAAATGTCCCACTGCGCTCTGTGGTGCTCCAGACACTCCCTGTCGCCTGCGATGCTCTCCCTAACGACGTGATACTTGCGCCCAGCTGGACCACTTCACTGTGACGCACGGTGTAACAGCGTTCTGCTTGGAGCCAGGGAGCAGAGCGTTGAGGTAGCATGGCACAAAGCAGAGAAAAAGAAAACAGGTACAGGAGAAAGCCTAACAGAAACGAAGCACCTGAGCGCTCACAAGAGCGCTTCAGCTGCTTCGTTTTAGCGATTGGTAGGGGTCTCAGTGCTCGGACCCCCACCAATCAAAACTTCTGACATGTCACTTTGACATGTCAGACGTTTTTTAAACGTTTAGCTACATTTTAAATATAAAAATGCCTAAATGGATGCTGCATATGAAGTAGGGGTTATCCAGTCCCTAAAAATGTATGACCTATCCTTAGGATAGGCCATCAAAAGATGATGAGTTGGCGTCCGACTCCCGGGACCCCCGCCGATTAGCATTTTTGAAGGGGTGCAGCGCTCGTACGAGCGCTTCTTCCCCTTCATTTTTTTCCTTTCTCACTGTGAATCTCCGACACAGATGTAGCGGTGCTTCACAGTATTGCAGCCTTCTAACATTGAAGTGAATTGGGAGAAAAGGCTGCAATACCTGTGAATCGCCTCTGCATCTGTTTCAGAGATTCACAGTGAGCAAGAAAAAACTATGGGGAAACAACGCTCGTACAAGCGCTGCACCCCCTTCAAAACAGATGATCGGCGGGGGTCCGGGGAGTCGGACCTCGACCCATCAGCTATTGATGGCCTATCCTGAAATAGGCCATCAATTTTTAGGGATTGCAAAACCCCTTTAAAGGGGTTTTCCCACAACCACATATATCCCCTATCCACAGAATAATGGATACATGTGTGATCGCTGGGGGTCTGACTACTGGGATCCCCAACAATGAGATCGGGGGACAGACATTCCCCCGAAGTGCTCCATGAGAATGTAGCGCTGGTGCACTTTCTCGACCATTGCTTCATTAATTTTTATGGAGCTGTCAGAGCTCCACTTCGGGGGACTTTTGGTCCCCAGTTCTCATCGCTGGGCGTGCCAGTGGTCGGACCCCCAGCGATCTCACATGTATCCCCTATCCTGTGGATAGGAGATACCTGTGTTTGTGGGGAAAACCCTTTTAATTTGTAATATATGACATTTAAGAAGTTCATTGACGTCCAGTTTCTACTGCGTCACAGGGTAGATGACAGAAGACGCTGAAGGTGACTATAAGATTTTTTTATTTTTCATATTACTACATTTATTTATTTTTTTTGCAGGTTCTGCTGGACTGTTTTAAATACGTCGTAGATTCTTTGGACTACTTCGATGATCTAAGTTTTTTTGTTTTATTTAAAATAAAATGGTGAAAAAGGGCTGTGTGGGGAAGTTCTTATTTCAATAAAAAAATATTTTCTTATGTGTTTGTATTTTTTTAATACTTTATAAGCGCTTTGGTAATGGAAGTAGTCTGATTGACAACGTCCATTACTGAGGTGGGGCTTAGTGTTTTCCAGTAAAAGGGCCAGCACTAACCCCACATTATTACCCCGGTACCTGACCATCTAAAGTGACGGTCGGACACTGGGGCGGCCGCAGGCTGGTATTTTGAGGTGGGAAAGGGCCAAAAACCGTGGTTCTTCCCACCCTTGTAATGCTAGGCTGCTGCTGTGTTGTCTCTGGCTGGTTATGGAAAATGGGGTGGACCCTACTTCGTTTTTAAAAAAAAAATACAAATAAATGAAGAAAACGACATTGCGTGCCCCCCATTTTCATAACCTGTCAGCTACAACATAGCAGCAGCCTAGCATTACCAGGGTGAGAAGGGCCACTGTTTCTATCCTTTCCCAGCCTCATAATACCAGCCTGCAGCCGCCCCAGTGTCCACCCGTCACTACAGATGGTCGGGTACTGGATCATACCCGACTCTTCCCAGCACTTCTGATGGCGGTGGGTACAGGGGTAATAATAGGGGGTTAGTTGCAGCCTCTTTACTGGCTAACACTAAACCCCACCTTAGTAATAGACGTTGTCAATCAGACAACTGCCATTAATAAGGAGCTAACAAAGTATTAAAAAAACACACATAAGAAAATATTTTTTATTGAAATAAGAACTCCCCCACACAACCCTCTTTGACCATTTTATTTTAAAAAACTGTACATCATCAAAGTAGTCCAACAAATCTACGACGTAGTCCAAACAGTCCAGCGGAACGTGCAAAACCAAAAAAAATAAGGTTAGTAATATGAAGAATAAAAATACTTCTCCTCACCTCCAGCGACTTCTGTCTTCTTCCATGCGCTGCAACAGAAACTATACGTCAATGAAAAATAATTCCCCTTCATGTAACTCTGCTACCTGTCAACTTGTCAACTGAAAGTCATCCACCACAGGGCAAACATGTTTCCCCATCATGTCTGATTCCCATGTGTTTCTTTGTGGTACTTCACCATGGGGAAATATTTTTCCCTCTGGCAGATGATTTTTCCATTGACAGGTAGCAGAGTTACACAACAGGAAAAAAAATTCCCCATCATGTAACTCTGCTACCTGTCAACTGAAAAGTCATCCACCACAGGGTCTCCCTCTTGACTTTCATTGTTCTCGACTTTTGGTTTGTCCTGCAGCTGCTGCTGCTGCCGTGATGAGCAAATGTTATACGCAAATGTTATAAGTTAGGAAAAGTAACACAATGACTAAATAACCTTACCTGATTCATAATATCTGTGATATCCATACAGTCTAGATATCCTCAGTGACAATATGCGCTTGTTATTTGAAGCAGAATCTGTCCGTGATTTGATGTGCTTATGAGGGATATTGGGCGGGGTTAGGGGCGTGGCTTAAAATGTCCCTCTTTTCCAAACTCAAAAGTTGGGAGGTATGATACAACGCACTCACTCACTATCTATGAGACCCTCCCCCACCTGGCTCTTACTATCGCTGTAATCTTGTACACAATAAGGAGCTGTAGGGAAAGAGAAAGGACAAAGGGTGTTTTAATAGGATAAGGTTTGTGGGATGTGGTTGTGAGCTGAAAAGTTTGTTGCTCACTGACTGTAGAGTGAGTTCAGCAGGCCTGCTTTGGTGGAATCCAGCTTCTATTCAGGTAGGGGCTGATTTGAAGGTCTGAGGGACCAGGAGTGGTTAAATGTATGGGGAGAAGGGTAGGATAATGACCAGGGAAAATGCTCATTGTATAGGGGGAGAGAAAGCACATGGAGAGGGGGAGGATACTTAACGATGCATGTGGTCCTTCCTTGGTTGGTGAGGCAGGAACAAGAAAAATCCTTCTGCTATGGGAGCAAGGAAACAAGAGAGAAGTGTAGGATTGTGGCCCTTCTTATACCCTGTCTGTGCACTTCTGTATACAATACAGGATGTGTTCACTGTTTATGCCCCCCGGAGTGTAAGTGGCAATCGAAACAAACGAAATCTTCAGCCCGCTGGAGCCGACAGTCTTATGAGCATTTTCCAACTGGCATATGTGTGAATACACACCTATGTCTGATGGGACAATATATATTCAACATCCATATACACGTATATAGATATAGATACATTAAACATTTCCCTTTATGCTGGGTAAATGAAAATGTCTTTAAAATCTTTCTAGCAGATTAGGGGATTGCTTAAAGAGGCTCTGTCACCAGATTATAAATGCCCTATCTCCTACATAAGGAGATGGGCGCTGTAATGTAGGTGACAGCGATGCTTTTTTCTTTAAAAAAACTATCTTTTTTTACAACGTTAGGAGCGATTTTGGTTTATGCTAATAAGCTTTCTTAATGCCCAAGTGGGCGTACTTTTACTTTTGACCAAGTGGGCGTTGTACAGAGGAGTGCATGACGCTGACCAATCGGCATCATGCACTCCTCTCCATTCATTTACACTGCACTAACGATATAGTTATATCACTATGTGCAGCTACATACACAAGCCCTAACATTACTACAGTGTCCTGATAATGAATACACATAACCATCCAGCCTGGACGTCATGTGTACTCAGAATCCTGACACTTCTGAATCTTTTTTGTGAGATTCCGGCAAGTGAAACGAAGTCTCGCGAGATTACGGAGCTAAACGAAATTTGGTTTCACTTGCCGGAATCTCACAAAAAAGATTCAGAAGTGTCAGGATTCTGAGTACACATGTGTATTCATTATCAGGACACTGTAGTAATGTTAGGGCTTGTGTATGTGGCTGCACATAGTGATATAACTATATCGCTAGTGCAGTGTAAATGAATGGAGAGGAGTGCATGATGCCGATTGGTCAGCGTCATGCACTCCTCTGTACAACGCCCACTTGGTCGAAAGTAAAAGTACGCCCACTTGGGCATTAAGAAAACTCATTAGCATAAACCAAAATCGCTCCTAACGTTGTGAAAAAAGATCATTTTTTTAAATAAAAAGCATTACTGTCACCTACATTACAGCGCCCATCTCCTTATATAGGAGATAGGGCACTTATAATGTGGTGACAGAGCCTCTTTAAGAGCACATAGGACATCAACTTTAACATAGTAGAAGTGAATTCTAGCAATGGTATACCTTGGTAGGCTCAATGTGAATTGGTTTGGGGATACAGTGAATCCTGTCGATGGTTTTGTAAGGTAAGACAATAGCCATTCCATTCGAATGGCTATTGAGGAAGTTGGTCTAAAGTGACAGTTTCAGGTATGCTGCGATCCCTACAATTATTTCCTCCTAGAGCGTTGCTTCCGGTCCAGAACTTTGTTAGATAGATGGGATACCTCTACCTCCAACAAAGCATTTTCATTAATGAGAAGGTTGTGATATTTAGCAAGTTCGCCATTTTATGGTCAATGTGGTCTCTCCTGGAGACTAGTCTTTGAATGTCTTCTTTTAGCACACCCTTCACAGTTGCAGAAAATTGCAACAAAATCTGCATGCCAATTCACCTTTAGGGTAATCTCACACGTTGCGTGAATACTGCAGATTTTCTTGTGGAATATCCGCAGCATAATACAGTAGCATCAGAGTGGATGAGATTTGAACAAATCTCATCCACAGGCTGCGTAAATGATAAGTGGAAAAAAGCTCAGAAATTGACCTGTGGTGCGGTTTTTAATCCACAATATGTAAATTGTATTTGTGTAATTGCTGTTTTTTTGTTGCGGGCTTTCCCCATTTAATTCAATTGGGAGGTTAAACCAGCAACAAAAAGCAGATGTTGCAATTTTTGCGGCAGAAAAGCTGCGATTCCACTGAAAAAACGCAACTCACAAAATAAAAATCTTATGCTTACCTAGAATTCGGTGCTTCTTTGTCCAGGGCGGCCCATTTGTCACAGGCTGAAGTGGTCACATGGGATGAAACATCATCCCAGGAGGCCGGGCTGAGGGTAAACATGGCTGTTTTTTCTCTTCTGTTTTGCGCAGCAGATATTCCAGACGAAAAACTGCACCACAATTTGGTGTGTGTTTTTTTTACCACAATTCCCTGGGTTTGGCTGGGCGGATACGCTGTGTACATTTATGCAGTGTATTCATCCTGTATGTGAACTTACAATTACAGTGTAGATCCTTTGCTTCTCCCGACCGGTTCCCCTCAAGCTCACTAAGCATTCTGCGGCTCATACAAGTTCTTGATGCCGATCAGCGTCAAGGCTTTTTTATGTGAAACAGCTAGGGGCAGATTATATCTAAAGCAATCTGGGCAAGTCCCCAGGACCCGAGGCTGAAGGGGGCAGTTTGTCCCGGTTCTCTCAAACCGTTTTTTTTTTAAATTTCAGCCGGTGTGAAGAACTGGGGTGAAGCGGTTCTCCAAACAGAATTGTATTTGCGTCCTTAGGACGCAGATACAATTGATTACTCTAGTGCTGGAGAGACAATAACTATCAGTTCCTGCCTCGCCTTTCGGCGCTTTAGCAACGAAGGAGTTGGCACGATGACACCATCACGCTGACTGTACCGTTACGTTGGATGGTTTCTGACCAGGCCTGCGTTGCTGGAGGACGGGGACAGTTGAGCATGTAATGTTTTTTTTCCAGTGGGCAGCGTTGGGGCAATATCTACAGGGTGCACTATCTCCAGGGGACCCTTCTAGTGGGTACTATTTACAGCGGACCCTCTAAAGGCACCACTATCTACAGGGGACTCCCTGGGTGGCACTATCTTCAGGGGACTTTCTGGGGGTACTATCTACAAGGGACTCTATGAGGGGCACTACCTTGAGAGGGCTCTAGATTGGGCACTATCTACAGGAGGCATTGTGAATGGCACGATCTACTGGGGACTCTGTGAGTGGCGCTATATACAGGGGGTTCTGTGAGTGGCACTATCTACAGGGGGCATTGTAAGTGTGTGGTGTTTTACTTTACAGTGTTTAACACCATTTCATTCCTGGGGACAGTGTATGGTGCTATTATATTCAGGGGCACAGTATATGAAACCATTATATTTAGGGGCATAGAGTTTGGCACCGTAAGAATTTTATCTTCGTTTATAGGTACGGAAATGTTAGAAAAGTGAGTAGTTGAAGACATCTGAGTGGCAAACTCTGCAGAATTGGGTCGTGGCTGGGAGAAGTCATCATAGCAGTCTGGAACAGATGAAGTAGAAAAGAGAAAAAGAACGAAAATGAACCTGAGAAGATGTCACCTGTGAGTCACAAAATGTAAATGTTTATTCTCCCTCTGACTGATCAGTGCTGTTGTCATAGTAGCGTGATGACAGATGGTAGCATTCTTTTTTGTCAAACAACAACCCCCAGCATATCCTGACCATTGTTCAGGCTATACTGGGAGCTGTTGTTTTATGTCGTACAAATTTTGATAGCAGGGGTTAAACTGAATTTGCAAATGTTCTCTGTACTGAGCTGTATTTGATATGTGCTGGCGCTGTTTATCTGCCGAGTTTGGTTTTTGTGCTGTAAATATGGACTGATCTCGGTTCTGGTGTTATATATATATATATATATATATATATATATATATATATATATATATATATATATACTGAGCTTTGTTCTGGTGCTGTAGTTATGATCTGAGCTTTGTTCTGGTGCTGTATATATGTACAGCGCTTTGTTCTGGTGCTGTACATGTTTACCTTATCTTTAGGTGAATGTAGATTTAAACAACAGAGACTGGTTCTTTAACCCCTTCCCGCCGGATCACGTATATATACGTCATTAAAATCGGTGGCTTACCGCCTTTTCACGTAAATGTACGTCATGGAGATGAAGCTGGCTCAGGAGCTGAGCCAGCGACATCACCGCCGGGTGACAGCTGTATGTTACAGCTGGCACCCTAAGGTATCGGCCAGGACCGGAGCTAGCCTCCGATCTGACCGATTAACCCCTCACATGCTGCGTTCAATAGAGATCGCAGCATGTGAGGAGTTTATAGCCACCGGCACCCATGCAACGTGATCGCTGGGTTGCCGGTGGCTGCAAAGGCGATCGGAGGGCTAATGCTTACCTCCCGATCAGCCTGTAACGGAATCCTCCTATGCCCCGTCGTCGGCGGGGCCCAGGAGGCTTCCGGTAACATCGGCAAGATGGCGCCGGCTCAGCTTCCGGCTCAAAAGCTGAGCCGGCGTCATCAGCAGTGGGTGTCCGCTGTATGTAACAGCGGACACCCCGATCTATCGCCAGGAACCGGAGCTAGCTCCGATTCCTGGCATTAACCCCTTCGATGCAGCGATCCATTGTGATCGCTGCATCCTAGAGGTTTGTAGAAAATCGGCAGCCTTGCCATGCGATGGCAAGCCTGGCGACTGCTACCATGGCAACAGGAGCCCTAACAATGGACTCCTGTCTGCCATTACGTAAGCTGATTAGGCCCCGCCCAGAGGCGGAGCCTGATCGGCTTGCTGTCAGTGAACAACTGACAGTTCCAATACATTGCACTACATAGGTAGTGCAATGTATTAGAACATCAAACAAACAGTTGGACATTCAAGTCCCCTAGTGGGACTAAAGAAAAGTGTAAAAAAATGTGTAAGAAAAGTAAAAATAAAAGTTGGAAAACATACAATAAAAGTTTCAAATAATAACACAAAACACAATCGCCCTTTTTCCCTTATCAAGTCATTTATTATTGAAAAAAAATAATAAAGCCATACATATTTGGTATCGCAGCGACCGTAACGACCTGAACTATAAAAATATTATGTTATTTATCCAGCGCAGTGAACGCCGTAAAAAAACAACTCAAAAACACTACCATAATTACTGTTTTTTTGGTCACTGTCTTCCAAAAATTGAAATAAAAAGTGATCAAAAAGTCGCATGTATCCAAAAATACCGAGTAAAAGTACCGATAAAATCTATACCTCGTCTCGCAAAAAACAAACCCTCATACAGCTCCATCGATGAAAAAATTTAAAAGTTATGGCTCTCGCAACATTGCGACAGAAGAAATACATTCTCTTTCCAAAAGTAATTTTATTGTGCAAAAAGTTATAAAAAAGTTCTATAAATTTGGTATCGCCGGAATCGTACTGACCCGCAGAATAAAGGTAACATGTAGTTCATAACGTACGGTGAACGGTGTATATAAAAAAAAGTGGCACAAGCTGGTCATGACATATTTGACACTGAATTGGCATATCTAGGGAACATTTTAATTTGTACCTTCCGCAGCGCAATCATTTATGGAAAAGACCTGTGGGGTGAAAATGCTCACTACACCTCTTAATAAATGCCTTGAGGGGTGCAGTTTCCAAAATGGGGTCACTTCTCAGGGGTTTCTATTATTATTTCACATCAAAGCCTCTGCAATTGTGAACCAATACTTTATAAGTCGCCAAATTAGGCCTCAATTTTACATGGTACTCTTTCACTCCTGAGCCCTGTCGAATGTCCAGGCAAAAGATTAGGGCCACATGTAGGGTGATTCTAAAACAGGGAAACACCGCATAATAATTGAGAGCTGTCTTGTTATGGTGGCACAAGCCGGGCACCACATATTGGCGTATCTAAGGAAAAATTCCCATTTTCATTCTCCCACATCGTGTGCACACGAATTTCTGCAAAACACCTGTGGGGTTAACATGCTCACTACACCCCTAGGTGAATACCTTGAGGGTGTTGTTTCCAAAATGGGGTCACTTCTGGGGGGGATCCACTGTTTTGGTCCCACAGGGACTTTGCAAATGCAACATAGCGACCAGAAACCAAATGCAGCAAAATCTGTACACCAAAAGCAAATGGCGCTCCTTCCCTTCTGAGCCCTGCCGTGTGCCCAAACAGCATTTTACGACCACGTGTGGGGTATTGCCGTACTCCAGAGAAGTTGCTTTACAAGCGTTGGGGTTCTTTTTTTCCTTTATTTGTTGAGAAAATTAAAAATTTGGAGCTAAAGCTACGTCTTATTGAAGAAAAAGGATTTTTTTTATTTTCACTGCCCAATTCTAATAAAATCTATGAAACACCTGTGGGGGCAAAATGCTCACTACACCCCTAGATGGATTCCTCAAGGGGTGTAGTTTTCTCAATGGAGTCACTTTTTTGGCGTTTTCACTGTTTTGGTACCTCAGGGGCTTTGCAAATGCGACATGGCCTGCGCAAACCATTCCTGCTAAATTTGAGCTCCAAAAGCCAAATGGCGCTCTTTCCCTTCTAAGCTCCGCCGTGTGTCCAAACATCCGTTTATAACCACATTTGGGGTATTGTTTTACTCGGGAGAAATTGCTTTACAAATGTTGTGGTGCTTTTTCTCCTTTAGTCCTCGTGGAAATTAGAAAAAATTAGCTAAACCTACATAATCTTTGAAAGAATGACGATTTTTATTTTCACGGCCTACTTCCAATAATTTCTGCAAAAAACCTGCGGGGTAAAAATGCTCACTATACCCCTAGATAATTTCCTCAAGGGGTGTAGTTTCCCAAATCGGGTCACTTTTGGTGGATTTCCACTGTTTTGGCACCGAAAGAGCCCTTCAAACCTGACATGGTGCCTAAAATATTTTCTAATAAAAAGGAGGCCCAAAATCCACTGGGTGCTCCTTTGCTTCTGAGGCCGGTGCTTCAGTCCATTACCACACTAGGGCCACATGTGGGATATTTCTAAAAACTGCAGAATCTGGGCAATAAATATTGAGTTGCGTTTCTCTGGTAAAAACTTCTGTGTTACAAAAAAAATAGAATAAAAATGAATTTCTGCAAAAAAAATTAAATTTGAAAATTTCACCTCTACGTTGCTTTAATTCCTGTGAAACGTTTAAAGGGTTAAGAAACTTTCTAAATGCTGTTTTGAATACTTTGAGGGGTGAAGATTTTAAAATGGGGTGACTTTTTGGCGGTTTCTAACATATAAGGCCCTAAAAGCCGCTTCACAACTGAACTGGCCCCTGTAAAAATAGCCTTTTGAAATTTTCTTGAAAATGTGAGAAATTGCTGCTAAAGTTCTAAGCCTTGTAACATCCTAGAAAAATAAAAGGATGTTCAAAAAACGATGCCAATCTAAAGTAGACATATGGGGGATGTTAATTAGCAACAATTTTGTGTGTTATATCTGCCTGTCTTACAAGCAGATACATTTACATTTAGAAAAATGCTAATTTTTGCAATTTTTCACCAAATTTTGGTGTTTTTCACTGGTAAATATTGAATTTATCGACCACTTTTTTCCACTATCATAAAGTCCAATGTGTCACGAGAAAACAATCTCAGAATCGCTTTGATAGGTAAAAGCGTTCCGGAGTTATTACCACATAAAGTGAAATATGTCAGATTTGAAAAAATGGGTCTGGTCCTGAAGGCCAAAATGAGCTTGGTCCTGAAGGGGTTAAGGTTATATTCACGCATAGCAGATATTTTTTCCCGAAAACCACAAACAATTTAAAGCTCCAACCTCTTTAGGGTCTCAAAGTATTCTGCCTTATCTATTCTGTATGGCTTATTCTGCTCTTACAGTGAATTCAAAACTGTGCCAGATTTGTGGACGCCTAAGCAGAGATCTGCAAATATACGGTACAGTGTCTTCAGAGTTTGGGGGAGGGGCATACTTTGTGAACTGTCTGGGGCCCATGGTACCACTAATGTGTGCCACTCTCTAAAGGGGGCTGTTCATGACACTATCTACAGTGGGCTGTGTCTTGCACTATCTGTAGAGGGTACTGTGGCACTATATAACAAGGGTGTGTATAGTGCTATCTACAAGGTGTTGTGTGGCATTATCTACAGAGTGCACTGTGGCCCTATCTACAGAAGGCATTGTGACACTAACTAAAAAGGTGCATTGTGGCACTATCTACAGGGGTCATGTGACATTATCTAGAGGGGCCATGTGGCACTATCCACAGGGGGGCCGTCTGGAACTATCTACAGGGGGCTGTGTGTGGCACTAAATACAGGGGGCTGTGTGTGGCACTGTCTACAGGGGGCCATTCATGGCACTATCTACAGGTGGCTATGTGTGCCACTATCTACAGGGGTCACTGTGGCACTATTTACAGGGAACAGTGTGTGGCACTATCTACTGGGGCAGTGTGTGACACCATCTACAACGGGTACTGATTGTGGCACAATCTATGCTGGTTTTTACGCTATCAGTAGTAGTCAGCAAATATCGCATAGCACTAGTGAGGCATCACCAGCATGTATACAACCAGATAACCAGAGAGAGATACTGGTCACCATAGTAGTTGTCAGCCAAACTAATGCAGATTTTTTTTGTTTGATTATTTGTATGCAGAATTCTGGGGAAAAATTCACGCCCCATTCGCCATACCCACCAGATGAATTATGCCCCCATAAGACACTCCCATCAGATAAGCCACACCCTAAGTATCCCGGCAAAAAAATGACAAATGTTGGCAACTATGATATAGCCATATTGGGTATATACATGATTGCACTTGAATTGTGCTTTGTGATTTGCTGTACTTTTTCCCATATTTGCATCCCTTCTACATGTCCAACCACTGTTTAACCCTACTCAAAATAAAGCTGTCATGTGGTTTTACACTTATTTTTGGTCAGTGTATGCTGAGCTTTGGTGGGGTTTCCAAAATCGAACGCTTGCAGAAGAGGAAGACCCTTCTGCATTTTTACCGAGCTCCCAGCAAGATTCGGGTGGATGTACTGCACCATAATGAGGTGAGAGCTACAAGCATTACCCTCTAATGCTATATCCTTTTATTTCAAGTTCAAGTGACTAGATGCACTTTTCTTTATCGATAGGATTGTCAATATTGGTTACTAGAGGAGTTGTTTTTCAGCTACTATCACATAAAAAAGACAGTATGGGACAATATGTCTTCTTATACTGTATATGTCACAATACTGGTGTATTAAGCTGGGTCCTTTTTAGCTGAAGAGCAACAATACAGATGTAGCAGGTCGTCAGATGAAGCTGGGTTGGTACACAAGCAGGTAGTTGTTCCAACAGGAGCAAGTGCAAGGCAGCAGGAGCAAAGCAAACAGATACTCAAGCAAAGGCTATATTCAGGAAGTACCTATTTATAGGCCCAAACAGGAACCAAGATGGATCCTTCCTAGGTAAATCTGACCATCTCGGAAAAAGGCAAGTTCAGTGGGTTATAGTGGCCTCTTGTGGCTGGAGGTAGTAATGGCTGATGATATTCCTAACAGTATTCCCCTCTCAATTACGTCCTCTGGACAGTACCTGGCTAGGTTTCTCAGGGTATCTTTGGTGGAATTCTCTCAACAGCCAAGGAGCATGGATGTTTTCTTCTGGTTCCCATGAATTGTCTTCTGTGCCATAACCCTGCCATTGTATCAAATACTGAAGTCGATTTCGAAAGATACGTGAATTCTTCATGTTCGTTAACCTGAACCGAATCAGGGGGAGATGAGATACGACCAGGAAATAAATTTGGAATCATTGGTTTAAGTAGAGACACATGGAATACTGGGTGAAACTTTATGGAGTCTGGAAGCTCAAGTCTGAAAGCAACTGGACTGACCTGTGTCTAAATTTTAAAGGGACCCACAAATCTTTTACCTAGTTTAGCGGTAGGCACACTCACTTTCAGATTTGGTGTAGAGAGCCAGACCTTGTCGCCAACCTTAAATACTGGTGCAGCTTTACAATGCTTGTCTGCAGTTTTTTTTATTGGTGTCCTGGTCATGATGTAATGTCTCTTTTAACATTTTGAGTTTATCTTGTAGCAACTCCAATCAAGCAGTTGCCTTTAAGAATTTGTTTTCCAGTTTTTTTTAAGCTTAAATGCCTGCACTGCCTTTTACTCTTTCATTATTTTCTGATACTGCCTGAGGAAGGAGCCGGTTCGGCTTCAAAACGCATCGCCTGTATCCATTAGAGACTTATTGACCTACACAGTGTCTGCTTCCTCTTTATGCGACACTAACAACCATTAGTGGATTACATTCCAAGGAACCAGTGCCGCTTTAAGGGTTGTTTTTTTGAGATTTTTCACCTACCCAGGTGTCATTCTCACAATCCTACTATCCTTGGGAAATTAGGAAGGAGACTTGGATTATAGCCCAAATTGCCATAGAAAGGACTTTGTCTTGTGGATGAGTGTTGGGAGTTATTGTGGGAGAACCCTGCTATTGGTAAAACGTCAACCCAATCATCTTGCAGATGGCAAATATAACAACGAAGATATTGTTCTAAGTGACTGATTAGTACGTTCTGTTTGACCATTGGATTGCGGATGGAAAGCAGTTGATAAATTAATATGGATATTGAGAGCAGAACAAAATTGCTTCCCAAAGCGTGAAGTGAATTGCACGCCCCGATCAGACACTACATCATCAGGAATTCCATGCAGTCTAAACACCTCCCTAATCATTAAGGCCCTAGACTCACGATCGTAAAAAACTTTCGTTTTTGCGGACCGCAACTGCGGTCCGCAAAAACGGCCCCTTTCACTTACATTGAACGCGGACAACTTTCCGTATCGCTACGGATGAGTGTCCGTTCCGCAGAACTGTGCCGGGAATTATAGAGCATGTCCGTTCTTGGTCCGCAATTGCGGCACAGACTCATCCATAGAAGTCTATGGGGAAGCCAAAATTGCGGACGGCTACGGAGGTGCGTCCGCAAATACGGAAGTGTTGCTAAGCGACACAAAGGGGATTTCCCATCAACCAGACCTCTTTATTTTGCGGATCCGTATATACGGATGTAATACGGATGCACTACGGACCGTATTTGCGGATACCATTCAGCAGAAATAGGTACGTTGCTGATGATTATAAAGCTATATGGAACCGTATTATCGGTCAGTATTTGCTAATACGGTCGTGAGCATGAAGCCTAAGGCCCCATGCACACGACCGTGCCCGCAATCATGGCCCGCGATTGCGGGCACGGCGGGCCGCTGACTGACAGCCGCATTTTCGGGCCGTGCTCCCATACAAAGTAAGGGAGCACGGCCCGCAAAATGCAAAAGAACGGACATGTTCCATAATTCCCGGAACATTTCCACGGCACGGACACCCTTCCGTAGTGCTACGGAAAGGTGTCAGTGTTCAATGAAAGTGAATGGCTCCGTTTTTGCGGACCGCAATTGCGGTCCGCAAAAACGGAGGTTTTTTACAGTCGTGTGCATGGGGCATAACTCTGTGGTCTCTTTTGCAGAAGGAAGTCCATGACAGGGCACAAAATGAGCCATCTTTGTGAGTCTATCTACAACTACTAAGATTGTAGTCATGCCCTTAGGTACAGGTAAATCCACAATAAAATCCATTGAGATCGAATCTCATGGACGAGAGGGCACAGGCAAGGGTTGCAAAAGTCCAAGCGGAGAGGTCTTACACCGTGCACAGATACTGCAGGATGATGCAAATCTTTTAACAACCTCCCTGTATTTTGGCCACCAGAAATATCTAGACAGTAGCTCTTGGGTCTTCTGAAAACCCTTGTGACCTGCCAGTTTGGAATCATGAAAAAATTGCAAAACTTTCAATCGTGATGTTGCTGGTACATACAAACGATGGTCATACTTCCATAAATTATTCCGATAGGACAAATGCAATCCCACTAGGGGATTTAGAACGGTTGGATCTGTTTCATACCCTTCCTTGATGTCAGACAATAGCTCACCAGTACCAATAAGCTACCCAAAACAATTGACTTGGGGAGGATTGTTTCTTCTGTCTCAACCTGGGGTAAATCCTCGATTTATGCTCTAGATAGAGCATCAACCTTGCCATTCCGAGATCCCGGTCTGTAGGAAATAAGAAAGTTGAATCAATCTAAAAATATACTCCATCTGGCTTGTCGGGGTGAGAGTCTCTTTGCAGACCTGACAAATTCTAAATTCCGATGGTCTGTCAGTACAATTATTTGATGTTCAGCACCCTCCAACAGATGTCTCCACTCAGCAAACGCACTTTTGATGGCCAACAGTTCTTTATTTCCCACGTCATAGTTCCTTTCTGGGGCAGTCATTTGACGAGAGAAGAAAGCACATGGGTGTAATAAAAAAAAAATTCTCCCACTCTCTGCGACAGTATTGCTCCCACAGCAGAATCTGAGGAATCTGCTTCAATAATAAAAGGGAGCCTTGGATCAGGATAAATCAAGATGGGGGCTGTTGTAAACCTCATCTTCAATGCAGAAAAAGCCTTCTCAGCTTCTGGGGACCAATTAAAGGATGATCCCTTCATAATTAATTGAGTGATTGGAGAAGCAATTTTGGAAAGGTCTTTAATGAAGCGTCTGTAGAAGTTGGCAAATCTTATGAACCTCTGAACCGCCTTAACGTTTCTAGGAATTGGCCATTCTATTACAGCCTGAACCTTGCTGGGATCCATTTGTAAACCTTGAGGTCAAATGATATAGCCCAGGAACAGATCTTGTGTCTGATGGAATTCACATTTTCCAATTGAATGCATAGTTGATGTTTCCGAAGACGCTCCAGCACAGTTCGAACCTGATCTTGATGCTCTTCTAGGGAATTTGAGAAAATTCATATATCAACAAGATAAATGACAACAAATTGGTCCAGTAAATCCCTAAAAATGTAATTAATGAAATGTTGGAACGTTGCAGGGGCATTGCACAGTCCGAAAGGCATTACCAAATATTCATAGTGTCCATATCTGGTTCGAAAAGCAGTCTTCCATTCATCACCTGGTCGTATTCGGATTAAATTGTATGCACCTTGTAAGTCTAGTTTAGTGAAGATTTTAGCCGAGGAAAACCTCTCCAATAATTCAGAGATAAGTGAGATAGGATAGCGGTTCTTGATTGTGATTTCACTCAATTCTCTGTAATCAATGCAAGGTCTTAAGGAACCGTCTTTTTTCTTCACAAAGAAGATAGGTGCCCCTGCTGGAGATGTAGAAGCACGAATAAAAACCCTTTGCTGAGTTTTCATCTAAGTACTCCTTAAGAACCTTTAATTCAGGTTCGGCTAATGGGTATGTACATCCAAAGGTTATGGCTGCTCCAGGAAATAAATCGACCCGGCAATCATATGGCCAGTGAGGTGGTAATTGTTCAGCATTTTTCTTATCACAGACATCAGAGAATTCTTTATATTGAGGATTTAATTTTTCTGCCACTTTAGAACAGCTATTGGTAGTATTAATTTTAATGAAAGAGGATACAGAATAGGCCTGAGCAATCTCCTGGGGAAAATAAATGGTTATTGATTCCTGTCACGGACACAGGGTATGAGGACCCACTAGGCCGCTCCGCCGTAGAGGGGAGGCAGCTGACCAGGTCACAGTCTATACGAAAGTCAATAGCAGACAGTAACGCTTGGGTACCTGAAATAGTCCGGACGGTGGCTGTGGCTTCAGCACGGATGGAGGCTGGTGCGGCAGGTCGCGCCGGACGTGGCAGGCAGTATCCGATGAAGCAGAAGACACTGGACGTGGCAGAAGACACTGTACGTGGCAAACGACACTGGACGTGGCAGAAGACACTACTCCAACGCAGGTAGGCACAGGAACTACAACAATACGGAATACGGGAACGGGTAACAGGGCACGGGTAACAGCTGGAACGGGAAACACTAAGGGACCATTTGCGAGACAGACTGGGATAGACGAACAACGCTCAGGCAAGGATCAGAAGGCCTGGGGTCTTCTTATAGAGCAGGAAATCAGGGCAGTTGATGATGATGACAAATAATTTGTGCGCGCGCTGGCCCTAAGGGACACAGCAGGACGGAGCGGAAGTGATTGCTGGTATCTCCTAGGAAGGAGACAGGGACCAGCGCTCACGGATCCATGGCTGCGGGCGCCGGGGGGTGAGTAAACCCGACGGCCCACGGCCATGGACGTTTCAATTCTCAGTTAATAGATGGGTTTTGTGTCGTCAACCAAAGAATCCCAAAAATAACAGGAAACTGAGGGGATGAGATAAGCAAGAAGTTAAGAGCCTCTCAGTGATTTGGTTCAATTACTATGTTCAACTGCTCAGTTTCATGAGTAACCGGACCTGAGCTCAAAGTTGAACCATCCACGGTTTCCATCAATACTGGAGTTGGCTTTTCTCTGAATTTAATTTGAATGTTCTGAGCAAACGTAATGTCCATAAAAATGCCATTCGCCCCAGAATCCACCATCGCGGAAGTAGAAATCCAACAAGACCCAACTTGGAATCTTATTGGAATCATCACTGAGATGTGCAAACTATTGTTTTCTTTGTTCTCAGTTGCTGCTAATGGGGACAGACGAGGGATCACTGCGTACACATGCTGAGGCGTACTGGAAATTATAGAGTCCTGGTCATAAAGGTCAGCCTCTGCCAATGTAGCTACTGTCTTTTGAGGTCTTTTGAGACAGTTTGACACATAATGTCCAGGTTTGCCACAATACAGACACAAGTTCTCCTGGCGCCGTTGCTCTGTTCTTTCATCGAGACTCTGTTTGTGCATTGCGTCTACTTGCATAGATTCAGTCTCCAGTTCATTGGTTGATTTAACCTCAGAGTTCCCTAAATAATTTGAGATCATGGGTTCACGATAACTGGGATAACTCCAAGTGGAAGCCTTCTTTTCTCATTTTCTCTTAAATCAGTCGAGCATCAATACGAAGACAATGGTTGATAAACAGATAGACAGATAGTTGTGCTTCAGAATTCCATGTGGTGTCAAGAACCCATCTTCGAAAATCTGCAGTATATTCTGCTACTGAGCGTCTCCCCTAACGTAGCCTCAATAATGTATTTTCGGCAGTATCTCCCTGATTTGGATTATCAAAATTTTGTCTCATTGCTGTGAGGAAGTCATCAAGTTTCTCCAGTATTGGACTACTAGATTCAATATAAGGAGAGGCCCATGCCAAAGCTACATCTTTGAGAAGCAAAAGGATACACCGTACCTTTAATCTTTCAGATCTGAAATGAGACTCATATAATTCAAAATGCATCCGACACTGACTAATGAATCCACTAAACTTTTGGGGATCTCATCAGAAATGGGCTGGTGGAAGAGGGAGAGTACCCGGTGAAGCTGCAGATTGTGGAACTGATCGATTCTCCAAATCGAAAATGCGCCTTTCTTGCTGGGATAATTTAGTTATAAATTCCTGAAAACCATTATGTGCATCACGGATCTTTTGCGAACAGACTTGAACCTCCTGAATCACATGTACCTCAAGGGCAGCAAAACTATTCTTCAGGGATATTAATTCACTCTAGCATTCAATTAATATAGTGCTTAAACCTGCTACACATCGCTTAACAGGTATGTCATTGGCAGGATCCATTTTTTGGGCTTGAGTATTCTGTCACGATACTGGTGTATTAAGCTCGGTCATTTTAGCTGAAGAGCAACTATACAGATGTAGCAGGTCGTCAGATGAAGCCGGGTCGGTAAACAAGCAGGCAGTTGTTCCAACAGGAGCAAGTGTAAGGCAGCAGGAGCAGAGCAAACAGATACTCAAGCAAAGGCTATATTCAGGAAGTACCTATTTATAGGCCCAAACAGGAAACAGAAACCAAGATGGATTCTTCCTAGGTAAATCTGGCCATCTTGGAAAAGGGCAAGTTCAGTGGGTTATAGTGGCCTCTTTTGGCTGGAGGTGGTAATGGCTGATGATATTCCTAACAGTATAATAGAAAGTATAAAATGTGTATTGGCTGCTATATACATACCACCACCATTTGTATATGAGGTGATTTATGAGTTTCAGAAGTTTCATTTGGGCAGAGACGATTACCCTTTATTTCTACTTGGTGACTTTAATAACTTGATAGATTTGCATAAGGATAAAATTCATATATGGGCAAATGATGACTACAATTGTTAAAATAACTTAGCTGGCTAGATCTATGGCGGGTTAAAAGTACAAGTGGTAAAGAATTTACTTGATTCTCCAAAACCCATATGTCGTTGACCAGTTCAGATTTAACTATCAGGAACCAGGTGGCATACAATTTGGTGGAAAATGCGTATCACGGGCCCAGAGTGGTATCTGATCACTCTATTATAGGTATTGACCTTAGATTTTTTTTTTAAATCTCACAAGAAGAAATTGGAATTTAAACCCACAATGGTTAGAATATATTAATACTCACAATAAGGTGGAGGACAAACGTAATTTTTTTTTTTCGGAGTTGATAATGGGACTGCATCTCAAAATATTGTTTGGGATGTTGATAAAGCATACTTGAGGGGGATTTTGAATAAGGAAATATGTAGACTTAAAAAACAGTTCAGTATGTCTGAAAATAAATTAAGGCTAAGGCACAAAAGAGTGAAAAAAGCCCTTTTTAGATAACCCTAGTACACAACTAAAAAAGATTTGGGTAGAATCACAGGAGGAACTTGATAGGTTCTTATTAGATAAAGCACAATATATATATTATTTTTTTAAGTACATAACTATTTCGTAGAGGTGGGAAAAATGGGTCTGTGGCTAGCAAACAAGGTGAGGGAAAAAAAGGGAGACTAAGAGTATTAAGTGTATTAAGAGTATTAATCAGAAGTTGGTAAATTAAACACCCCCAAGAAATTAGAATGGAATTCTATTGTCACTATAAAAATCTGTATCAAGCTAAAACTCTATACATAAAGGAAGATTGTGTAAAATATTTGGAATATCTTAACCCCTTAATGACGCAGCCTAGTTTGGACCTTAAGGCTTAGAGCCAATTTTTCAAATCGGACATGTCAATTTATGTGGTAATAATTTTGGAATGGCTTTATTAATCCAAATGATTCTGAGATTATTTTCTCATGACACATTAGGCTTTATGTTAGAGGTAAAATGTTGTCGATATATTCAGTGTTTATTTGTGAAAAATAGCAAAATTTAGAGAAAATGTGAAAAAATTCAAATTTCTGGGATTTTAAATGTATCTGCTTGTAAGGCAGATAGTTATACCACACAAAATAGCTACTAATTAAAATTTCCCATATGTCCACACCCCATTTTAAAAACTAAACCCCTCAAAGTACTTAAAACAGCATTTAAAAAGTTTCTTAACCCTTTAGGCGTTTCACAGAATTAAAGCAACGTGGAGGTGAAATTAGCAAATTATATTTTTCTGCAGAAATGCAATTTTGATCAATTTTTTACTGTAACACAGAAGGTTTTACCAGATAAACACAACTAAATATGTATTGCCCAGATTCTGCAGCTTTTATAAATGTCCCACACGTGACTCTAGTGTGCTGTTGGACCAAAACACATGCATCAGAAGCAAACAAGCACATGGTGTACTCCTTGGGCTTCTTTTTTATTAGATTATATTTTAGGCACCATGCCATGTTTGAAGAGGTCTTGTGGTTCCAAAACATAGAAATTAACCCCCAAAAAATTACCTATTTTGTAAACTACACCCCTCAAAGAATTTATTTATAAGTTTTGTGACCATTTTACAATAAAGTTTTTTCACAGAACTTATTTGAATTGGGCTGTGAATTTTAAAAAAAATTCTTATAATTTTTGCTAAAAATTTATTATTTTCATAAGGAATAAAATACCCCGTTTTGTTGCCCATTTTCTCCTGAGTGCGGCAATACCCCATGTGTGGTTGGGCCCATGGGACGGCTCAGAAGGGAAGGAGCATTTTGCTGGATTGGTTCTTTGGAGGCATGTCTCATTTGCAGAGCCCCAGAAGTATCAAAACAATGGAATTCCACCAGAAGTGACCCCATTTTGGAAACTACCCCCTCAAGGAATTCATTTTTGGTGTTGTGACCATTTTGACCGCACAGTTTTTTCACAAAACTTATTTTATTGGGCTGTGAATTATTATTTTTTTCCAATAATATGTAGTTTTTGCTCATAATTTCCTGTTTTCACAAGGAATAAAATACCCCATTTTGTTGCCCAATTTCTAATGAGTGCGGCAATACCTCATTTGTGGTGACAAACTGCCGTTTGGGTCAATGGGAAGGCTCAGAATGGAAGGACCACCATTTGGCCTACTGGAGCTTTTCTGGTGCTAAGTTATGTATGCAGAAGCCCCTGAGATACCAGTACAGTTGAAACCCCCAAGAAGTGACCCTATTTTAAAAACTATACCTCTTAAGGCATTCATCTAGAGGTGTAGTGTACATTTTGACCCTACAGGTATTGTGTAAAAGGTAATGTGCTGCTGATGGTGCAGAGTGAGATTTGACATATTCTATACATATATGCCATTTCAGTGTCTCACATATTGTGCCCAGCATGTGCCAGCAGAGACATACACCCCATAAATTGTAATATGGGTTCTCCTGGGTACGGAAATAACCTACATGTGACTGTTATCTGCTGCCTCGGCACATGGCAGGACCCAGAAGGGAAAGATGAAGGGGATAAACTGCAGAGTGCATCAGGGTAAGTAAAACTGGGGTAAATTAAAAATCAAGGGATGTATGATACATTTTAAATCAATCTTTTATACAGAGCCCTGGTTTTTTGGAACATGTATCGCATTGTTATATTGTGTTCTTCCTTATCCCACTCTTTGAGCAGACTCTGCACCTCTTTTGATTCTTTTCCTTCTTGCCAGTTTGGGGAACTTTTCCCTGGAAAGTGTTGCCTGGTACAATGCGTGTGGCCTTGCTACCAGAAGTATTTTTTCTGTCCCCTTCCTGGTCCCTAAAAATTAGTTTCTTGATAACCACCTCTTGAAATTCCAGAAAAGTTCCCCTCTTACCTGCACATCGATGCAGCATGTACGCATTGTACAATGCCATCTGTATTATGTGCATGGCTAGATGCTTATACCACACCCTCAACTTCCGCATGGCACTGTAGGGCTTCAGGACGATATCTAACAAGTCCAACCCTCCCATGTACCTATTGTAGTCCAGGATGCATTCTGGTTTGGGGGTCTCTGTACTGGTACATGGGTGCTGGTGTGCAGTGGCGGATTATCATTAGGGTGGTTCAGGCGGCCGCCCGGGGCCCAAGGCTCTCAGGGGGCCCATGGCCACCCGAAACCCTCATGCCCAGTGGCGTCGCTAGCACCGGAGGGAGCCCCGGTGCCAGGACCGCACCTGTCATGAGACGAGGGGAGCTTCGCTCCTACTTAGCAACCGTGGTCTGTGCTGCTTTAGAAGCTCCCCCTCCAGCCCCCCTTCCCTGCTCTAAACATCTCTCCTCCTGCTGCCAGCAGTCGGGACATGGGGGAGGGGAGACTGTCAGCGGGCTCTGTGTCGGGCTGTAAGCAGCTGCAGTGAAGAGTCACAAATATCCTACATAAAAGGTAAGTGCATGTGTGTTTACAATGTGTACTTTATATGAGTATAATGTGCATACTCATGTGTACTTTATATGTGTATAATGTGCATACTCATGTGTACTTTATATGTGTATAATGTGCATACTCATGTGTACTTTATATGTGTATACTCATGTGTGGTTACAATGTGTACTTTATATGTGTATAATGTGCATACACATGTGTACTTTATATGCGTATAATGTGCATACTCATGTGTACTTTATATGTGTATAATGTGCATACTCATGTGCACTTTATATGTGTATAATGTGCATACTCATGTGCATTTTATATGTGTATAATGTGCATACTCATGTGTACTTTATATGTGTATAATGTGCATACTCATGTGTACTTTATATGTGTATAATGTGCATACTCATGTGTACTTTATATGTGTATAATGTGCATAGTCATGTGTGTCTGTGATGTGTATAATGTGCATACTCATGTATGCATGCATCTTTGTATGTGTGTGTGTATATATATATAGCAAACATAGAATGGTGACAGCACCCTGCGACACTAATGCCACCTAAACCACTAAATATAAATAAATATGCACTAAAGCTAAATCTACTTACAAATAGGGAGGTTCTTAGTGCACATTTTGATCAAAAAGTGTTAGCCCACCTGCCACGACAAGGCGACCTCTGTAAGGTGGGAACCTACGCTGCACATACACCCAGAACTGGGACTAAGCCTACATATATACCTGGGGATGGTAGGATCCAGCATTGAACTGATTAAAACCACCCAGGGCAGAATGGGAGGAGTGCAAGAACAAAAAGTGGAGGCAGTCACTAACCCCACATATATGGATACCATAAGCACAACAAAAATTTGAACAGCACATTCCAACTAAATGATACAAAATGTATGCAGGTGCAAGAACACCCATGACTGCAGATATACAGCAAACATAGAATGGTGACAGCACCCTGCGACACTAATGCCACCTAAACCACTAAATATAAATAAATATGCACTAAAGCTAAATCAACTTACAAATAGGGAGGTTCTTAGTGCACATTTTGATCAAAAAGTGTTAGCCCACCTGCCACGACAAGGCGACCTCTGTAAGGTGTATATATATATATATATATATACAATGAAGGAAATAAGTATTTGATCCCTTGCTGATTTTGTAAGTTTGCCCACTGTCAAAGACATGAACAGTCTAGAATTTTTAGGCTAGGTTAATTTTACCAGTGAGAGATAGATTATATTTAAAAAAAAACAGAAAATCACATTGTCAAAATTATATATATTTATTTGCATTGTGCACAGAGAAATAAGTATTTGATCCCTTTGGCAAATAAGACTTAATACTTGGTAGCAAAACCCTTGTTGGCAAGCACAGCAGTCAGACTTTTTTTGTAGTTGATGATGAGGTTTGCACACATGTTAGATGGAAATTTGGCCCACTCCTCTTTGCAGATCATCTGTAAATCATTAAGATTTCGAGGCTGTCGCTTGGCAAACTCGGATCTTCAGCTCCCTCCATAAGTTTTCGATGGGATTAAGGTCTGG
The DNA here is from genome assembly GCF_050947455.1 of Rhinoderma darwinii. Classification (NCBI taxonomy): domain Eukaryota; kingdom Metazoa; phylum Chordata; class Amphibia; order Anura; family Rhinodermatidae; genus Rhinoderma; species Rhinoderma darwinii. Next base: position 66,501,162 of record NC_134689.1, read on the forward strand.
AGACTGGCCAGACCACTCCATGACCTTAATGTGCTTTTTTTTGAGCCACTCCTTTGTTGCCTTGGCTGTATGTTTCGGGTCATTGTCGTGCTGGAAGACCCAGCCACGAGCCATTTTTAATGTCCTGGTGGAGGGAAGGAGGTTGACACTCAGGATTTGACGGTACATGGCTCCATCCATTCTCCCATTGATGCGGTGAAGTAGTCCTGTGCCCTTAGCAGAGAAACACCTCCAAAACATAATGTTTCCACCTCCATGCTTGACAGTGGGGACGGTGTTCTTTGGGTCATAGGCAGCATTTCTCTTCCTCCAAACACGGCAAGTTGAGTTAATGCCAAAGAGCTCAATTTTAGTCTCATCTGACCACAGCACCTTCTCCCAATCACTCTCAGAATCATCCAGATGTTAATTTGCAAACTTCAGACGGGCCTGTACATGTGCCTTCTTGAGCAGGGGGACCTTGCGGCACTGCAGGATTTTAATCCATTACGGTGTAATGTGTTACCAATGGTTTTCTTGGTGACTGTGGTCCCAGCTGCCTTGAGATCATTAACAAGTTCCCCCCGTGTAGTTTTCGGCTGAGCTCTCACCTTCCTCAGGATCAAGGATACCCCACGAGGTGAGATTTTGCATGGAGCCCCAGATCGATGTCGATTGACAGTCATTTTGTATGTCTTCCCTTTTCTGACTATTGCACCAACAGTTGTCTCCTTCTCACCCAGCGTCTTACTTATGGTTTTGTAGCCCATTCCAGCCTTGTGCAGGTCTATGATCTTGTCCCTGACATCCTTAGAAAGCTCTTTGGTCTTGCCCATGTTGTAGGGGTTAGAGTCAGACTGATTAATTGTGTCTGTGGACAGGAGTCTTTTATACAGGTGACCATTTAAGACAGCTGTCTTTAATGCAGGCACCAAGTTGATTTGGAGCGTGTAACTGGTCTGGAGGAGGCTGAACTCTTAATGGTTGGTAGAGGATCAAATACTTATTTCTCTGTGCACAATGCAAATATATATATATAATTTTGACTATGTGATTTTCTGTTTTTTTTTTTTTTATATATAATCTATCTCTCACTGGTAAAATTAACCTAGCCTAAAAATTCTAGACTGTTCATGACTTTGACAGTGGGCAAACGTACAAAATCAGCAAGGGATCAAATACTTATTTCCTTCACTCACTGTATGTGTGTGTGTGTATATATATATATATATATATATATATATATATATATACATATATATATATATATATTGTGTGTGTGTATATATATATATATATATATATATATATATATATATATATTTCTGCAGCAATTCCGCAGAAACTAGCAAAAATTTTGCTGCAGAAAAAAAGCACCATTTTCTAAATTTTTGCTGCAGAAAATGGTGCGTATTTTGCTGCGTTTTTCTCAATGTTGGGAGATGGTGACGTTTCCTCTGAAAAAACGCAGCAATTCAGTCCACTTTCCGCAGCAGGAATTGACATGCTGCAGTACGAGAAATACGCACCGCAGGACAAAATGTCTGGTCGGAAATTTTACGCAGCGTCTGGATGAGATTTGGTAAATTTCACTCACTTTGCTGCTACCGTATTCTGCGTATTTTCCGGGCGGAAAATATGCAGCAATTCCGTTAAGTGTGGACAAGCCCTAATACAGTAGCAGCAGAATAGATTAGATGTCAACAATTCTCATCACACACTGCGTAAATGATAAGCGGGAAAAAAAAAGCTCAGAAATTGACCTGCGGTGCGGTTTTTTATTCCGCAGCATGTCAATTGTATTAGCGTAAACGCTGCTCATTTGTTTAGGGTTTTCCCCATTTAATTCAATTGCCAGGTAAAACCCGCAACAAATAATAGATGTTATGTAAAACCGCAATTTAGTAAAAATAAAAATCTTATACTTACCCAGAATTCTGTTTCTTGGTCCGTGCCGGCCTCCTGGGATGACGTTTCACCCCATGTGACCGCTGCAGCCAATCACAGGCCAATCACATGCTGCAGCAGTCATATGGGATAAAATGTCACCCCAGGGCTGCAGTGTAGCGACACTGTGTAGCACTATATACAAGGGGGGGAGCGCTGTGTGGCACTATATATAAGGGGGAGTGCTGTGTGATGCTATCTATAGGGGGCTGTGTGATGCTATCTATAGGGGGCTGTGTGACGCTCTCTACAGGGGGTTGTGTGTGTGTGGCGCTATCTACAGGGGTGTGTGTGTGTGGCTCTATCTACAGGGGTGTGTGTGTGTGTGTGTGTGTGTGTGTGATGTGTGTGGCTCTATCTACAGAGGGGTGTGTGTGTGGCTCTAGCTACAGGGGGTGTGTGTATGGGCTGTCTACATGGGGGGTTGGCGCTGTGTCCCTGCACAGTGTGATACTGTCAGTATGTAGGGACACAGCCCTGTGAAAGGGGAATCGTAACACCCATTTGTTAATGCTTGTGCAAAAAGGTAGTGTTAGAAATAGTTACGGTGCGGCAGGGTGGCGGTGGAGAAGGGGGGCCCAAGTTTAGGTAACAGCCCAGGGCCCATGGTCTTCTTAATCCGCCACTGCTTTGTCGGCCAGGTATTGTTGTCAATACAAGGACATCTCTCTTGTCCTTGTACTTGAAACACAATATGTTGCTGCTGGATTGTGCCCTGCTCTCACCCTTTCTGAGTATTTGCCCAAGCAGTGTCTTAGTGATGCCTCTCTGATTTTTTTCTAGCAGTGCCGCATGCCGCACATCTTCTGGAAGCGAGGCACTTGAAGAGTGGGACGCTTGTATAAAAATTATCCAGGTAGAGGTGGTAACCCTGGTCCAGCAGTGGTTGCACCAAATCCCACACAATTTTTGCGTTAACTCCCAGTAAAGGGGGGGGACATTCTGGGGGCTGAATACTGGTGTCCTTTCCTTCATACACTCTAAATTTATACGTTTACCCTGATACACTCTCGCACAGCTTATACATCTTCCCACCATACCTTGCCCTCTTATTTGGCAGGTACTGGCGGAATTGAAGCCCCCCTTTAAAATGTACCAGGGACTCATCAATATAAATACACTTCTCAGTGGTGTATGCTTGGGCAAAGCGGTGAAATCGTCTAATATGGGTCTCCGTTTATACAAATGGTCAAAACTGAGGTAATCTCGGATGGGCACTGCTCATTATCAGCATAATGCAAGAAGCTAAGTATTGCCTCAAAACACATCCTGGACATAGCCATACAGTACATCAGGGTGTGGTACAAGGCCCTAATGGATGGCTTTTTCAGAAGCCCTATGTTGAAGTGAAGTCCCCAGAACTTACCCAACTCTGCTGCATCGATAGGAGTCCATCTGTGGGATTGGGCATAAAATGATCTGGGGTTCTTAGTAATATACTGTTAGGCATAGAAATTTGTCTCGGAGACCATAAGCTCTGTAAAGTCATCAGTGAAATAGAACTTGAAAAAGTCTGTCTCACTGTAACCTGCTGTATTAAATTTTTTCTCTGGGCTGCTCGTGTACTCGAGGATTTGGGCTCATAATTGTCTGGTGTGGGGGTTCAAATGGGGTCACTTCTCTCAGGGATTTAAACTGCAGCGGGATTACTTCTCTAGGGGGTTTCAACTGTGGTGGTGGTCCTGGGGCGTCTACTTGGGGTCCATCCCCTTCATCACTAGATGAGTGGGTTGACAAATAAAAAAGAGTATCACCATCCGACGCGTCTGTGTTGGAGGCAAGAAATGCATAGGTCTCTTCGACAGAAAATAACCTTTGGGACATCTTGATTATTTATGCGATTAGACACGTGTAAATTGCATGCTTAGACACGTGTATTGTGTATACAGCAAAAAAAATGTTTTCAAACTTGACAAGAACAAAATAAAAGTATACTGCCCTAGCTTGAAGCAATAGGCTGCTGCCTAAACTACCTGACTCCCTGACACTAAACTTAACCAGATTATTCCGAGCTTCCCTGACACTAAACCGAACTACAGTGATGGATCCCTAACGCTAAAACGAACTACGGTGACTGATTTCTGACGCTAAATTCCCTGACATTAAACCTAACAACGCTTATTGTCGGTTCCTTGATACTGACCCTAACAATAAACTAACTAGATGATATCTTTCTAAACGAACTTTTTTTTTATTTTAATACATTTTTCTATTTTTTTATTTCTTTTATATTTTGTAAAGGGAAAAAAATCCCAAGGGACCAAGAAATGCAGCCCTGAAGACTAAGAAGTGGTCAGTAATAGGAGATCACTGACCAAAAACGCGGAGTGACAAGGGGAACACAAGGAGGATGAGGACAGGAGTTGGAAGTGGATGGAGGAGGTAGGAAGCAAAATAGGCTGAAAAATTTAACTTTTTGTTACGTTTTTTTACAACAATTCTCCTGACACATACGCTCTAAACGACTCTCTAACGCCAACAGAGAAGTTCAGGTCGGGTTCGGGAGGATGTGAGGTCTGGGACAGGAAATGAAGTATTTGATCACCGCTATTGGTCAGTGACTAAGCAATGACTAAGCGGTCACCGAGGCGGGATCATCGCTGTCGGAAAGAGCAGTTATCACAGTTCAAATGTTGCTGTGTTTAATGCCCGCAGTACTATTACTGAGCTGAGCGCGAGCGATGCACTCAACCCGATGTAATAGTACTGACATAAGCCGGAAGTGGTTAATATACCAGTGCTTGTTTGTCAGTTAATGACCAAGCCAGATTTTGAAAATCTGGTATGTCTGACTTAACCCCTTAACGCCGAAGGACGGATATATCCGTCCTCAGCAGCTGCTAGTTCGCGCAGGAGGACGGATATATCCGTCCTGTGATCGCGCGGGTACTGACAGTTTACCCACGCGATCAGCGGCAGGAGCACGGCTGTTATACACAGCCTGGCTCCTGCTGCAACTGCCGGAATCGAAGCACGCGCCGATTCCGGCAGTTTAACCCATTAAATGCCGCTGTCAACAGTGACAGCGGCATTTAATGTGTTTGACAGAGGGGGGAACTCCCTCTGTCTCCCGATCGGCGCCCCCGCAAACAAATCGCGGGTCGCCGTCGGGTTTCCATGACAGCCGGGGGTCTAACAAAGACCCCCAGGTCTGTCTTCAGCATCTGCCTGTTAGGCGATGCCAGAGGCATGACCTAACAGGTTGCCTGTCAGTTTTACACTGACAGGCAATAATGCTTTGGTATACGAAGTATACCAAAGCATTATATATGCGATCGGCATATCGCATAGTGAAGTCCCCTGGTGGGACTAAAAAAAAAAAAGTAAAACCGTTAAATAAAGTTTGTGAAAAAAAAATATAAAAAAAATTACAGTCAAAGTCAAATAAAACTACTTTTTTGCCCCAAAAAGTGGTTTTATTTAATAAAACGGTCAAAACAAATCACACATACACATATATGGTATCCCCGCGATCGTAACAACTTGACCAATAAAATGAACACATTAATTAAACCGCCGGATGAACGGCGTCCAAAGAAAACGCAAAAAACAACGGCAAAATTCTCTCTTTTCTCCCATTCCCCCCATGAAAAATAAAATAAAAGTTCATCTATAAGTCCTATGTACCCCAAAATAGTACTAATGAAAACTACACATTGTCCCGCAAAAATCAATCCCACGTACGGCCACATCGACGGAAAAATAAAAAAATTACGCCTCTTGGAACGCGGCGATGCAAAAACAAGTAATTTTTTTCTAAAAGGGTTTTTATTGTGCAAACGTAGAAAAAACATATAAAACCTTTACACATTTGGTATCCCTGTAATCGTGCCGACCCATAGAATAAAGTTAACATGTTATTTACGCTGCATAGTAAACGGCGTAAATTTATAACGTGAAAATTAATGCTGGAATAGCTGCTTATTTTCAATTCTCTCCTAAAATAAAGTTAATAAAAGTTAATCAATATGTTATAAGCATCTAAAAATGGTACAATTACAAAATACAACTCGTCCCGGAAAAAACAAGCCCTTATACGGCTATGTCGACGGAATAAAAAAAGAGTTACGACTCTTGGAATGCGACCGTGGAAAAACAAAAAATAATCCTTGGTCATTAACGTGCAAAATGGCCCGGTCATTAAGGGGTTAATCAGAGAATAACTCAAGCAATAGTTTTGCATATTCAAATAATCCTGACATTGTTTTTTCATCACATGTTGTACTTTATTTTAGGGGTAAAAGTAGACTGATACGATTTGCGTAAATTTATAAAAAAATATATAAAAATGTATGACATTTTGTAAAAATTTATATTTTTCCTTATTTGGAACTGCAATATTTCACAGGTACATACATACTGTACCATTTTTTTAAATGAATATATATTTTCATCTCTTTATTCTATTTTGGCAGCAGTTTTGAAAAAAAACATTTTTGAGCAATTTAGAAAACTTACAAATTTTATAATAATTTTATAAATTTTGAAGTACATTTTGTTTTCCTGCACCAAGCCAAGTTTTCAGAGTCTCATAGATGTCGGAGTGATGAAAACCCCCACAAGTGACCCCATTTTGAAAACTACACCCCAAAAGGTATTTATTAAGGGGTGTTGTAAGTATTTTGACCACACAGTTTATTTGTAAGAATCCATGCAATGCAGGTGTAAAAAAATAAATTGCACTTTTTTTTTACAAATGTATCATTTTAAAGACGAATTTCTTTGTAAAGCAAACATAAGAATCAAGAAACACCCCAAAATCTATCAACCTGTTTCTTCTGTGTTCAAAAATGCCCCCACTGTGGCCCTACGGCGCTGCCTGGACACATGGCAGGGCTCAAAAGAAAGGGAGTACCCTTTGGTTTTCAGGACACATATTTTGCTTGAAAATATTTTAGGCCTCACTGCACATTTGGAGAGGTATTGAGCTGCCAGAACTATAGAAACTTCCCATAAATTGCCCCATTTAGAAATCTATACCCCTTAAGGTAATTATCTAGGGGTGTAGTGCGTTTTTTTACCCCACAGTTTTTTGCTGAATTTAATGCAAAGTGGGTGAAAAAAAAAACAAAACACTTTTTTCTAAAATTTATAATTTCAAAGACAGGTTTCTTTGTAAAGCGAACATGAGAATGAAGAAAAACACCCCAAAATCTATCACCCTGTTCTCCTGTGTTAAAAAATGCCCCTACTTAAGATGTAATCCATTGCCTGGCTGCATGGTGGGACACAAAATGACAGGAACCCCTCTATGGTTTTCAGGACATAATTTTAGCTTGAATGACTTATAGACCCCACTCCTTCTTTACAAAGGATTTGAGCTGGTAGAATGATGCAACACCACCAAAAGTGCCCCATTTTGAAAACGACATTCCCCAAGGTATTAATCTAGGGATGTAGTGAGAATTTTTTTTTTTTTTGTAATTTTCGAGTTTTTCTTGCATTCCATTTTATATGTGGGCTATAGTACAGTATAATAAAAAAAATGAAGTGAAAAAAAAATCTATGGATTGGATAATAAAATGGTAAAGATAATGAATAAAAGGGCTAAAAAAATGTAAATCAATTTATTAATTTAGGGATGTATGGTACACACACAGTTTTTTTTGTTTTTTTTTTGTGTAAATGTATTATTTTAAAGACATTCCCTAATGCAGAGCACTGGTGACTCTAGGCAGGTGTCACATTGGTAACTGCTTTCCCCCCATATTCCGTTCCTAGCACATACGCAACATTTCTTTTTGGGTCAGCTTTTTTGGGCTGTAGGGGGCACTTCGGATAGGAAATGTTGTCCTGGGACAATTCTGCTGGCTTGACTAGATGATGCCACTCCTCCGCTCCCCTGTGTCTGGTCTACAAATATAAGATTTTGAATCACTTTTTCTTGGTAAGTAGGAAAGGATCCCTTTTTTCCTGCCTTTCTAAAAATTACAAACGTGTTATATAGGGACGCGTGGATGAGATGAACTGCCAGTTTTTTGTACCATATCCAGACAGCGTTGTAGAGCTGCAGAATCTGGTCTGCAAGGTCCACCCCACCCATGAATTTATAGTAGTCCTGCATGCAAACAGGCTTGCAGGCAGTACGACTTGTCCCGCATACAGGAATGTGGCTGCTGCTGTCTGGGTGAATCAATGTTAAAATGAGAACATCCCTCTTGTCATGGAATTTGACAAGCAGCAAGTCCTCATTATAAAGTCCCCTGATTTCCCCAGCTTTTAATTTTTGGTTGACCAGGGACTTCGGCAGGCCTTTTTGATTTTGGCGTATGGTGCCACAGGCCACAGGTTTTTTTTTGCTGACAGGCACCTGAGGAGGGGTACGCTAGTGTAGAAATTATCCACATACAAATTTTACCCCTTATCCAAAAGAGGGTGCAAAAGGTCCCAGACAATTTTTCCACTGCTTTTAAGTGAAGGGGGGGCAATCTGGAGGGATAATTTGGGAGTCTTTCTCTTCACACACTCTGAATTTGTGAGTGTAACCCGAGTCACTTTCACAAAGATTATACATTTTGTCGGCAAATATTGCCTGAATTGTATGCAGCCTTTGAAAAGGACCAGAGACTCATCACGGGCGATATTTTTTTCTGGGGTATATGTCTCCGCAAACTTCCCATTTCAAAAATGTAAAGTGGCCTAATTTTAATAAGCTGGTAATGCCCGTTGGCACCGCTAGAAGCCGTTATGGCTGCTACAGCGGTAGCGCCGCTACTAGGTGTCGGGTGACACTGGCCCCCTCATGCCCGTAGGCGTCGCTAACACCGGAGGGGGCCCCGGTGCTAGCGACAGCCATTCTACAGTAATTGTACCTGCGTCTATAGCAACAGGTACAAATACATGCATTAGCGCAAAATGGCCGGGCGTGCCCGACCATTCAGCGCCTTACAATGACGCTGATGGCTGGGCAAAATGACTTGCCCCGCCAATCAGCACCTTTGAATGACGCGTTCAGCAGACATGCTCAGAAGAGAACAGGTCTGCATTGCCATCTGACCCTCATGGGAACGGGATCATGTGAGTATGTAAAGTTTTTGTTTTTTTTCCAAAATAAAACTGTGAGTGGCATTATCTACAGGGGGGCGGTCTATATGTGGGGATGTGGGCCACTTTATACAGGGGGTCTATATGTGGGGATGTGGGGTACTATCTACAGGGGGTGTCTATATGTGGGGATGTGGGGCACCATATACAGAGAGGTCTATATGTGGGCCACTATATACAGGGAGGGTCTGTATGTGGGCCACTATATACAGGGAGGGTCTGTATGTGGGCCACTATATACAGGGGGGTCTATATGTGGGGATGTGGGCCGCTATCTACGGGGGTCTTTATGTGGGCCACTATATACAGGGAGGGTCTGTATGTGGGCCACTATATACAGGGGGGTCTATATGTGGGGATGTGGGCCACTATCTATGGGGGGTCTATATGTGGGGACATGGGGCACTATCTACATGGGGTCTTTATGTGGGGTGGGCTATATGTAGAGCACTATCTATAAGGGAGCTATTTTAGGGCACTTTCTATAGGGGTGGGCTATATGTGGGGCACTATATACAGGGGTGGGTTACCTGTTGGGCACTAGCTACAGGGGGCTACATGTAGGGCACTGTCTACAGGGGTAGGCTATATGTGGGACACTATATACACTATATAGAATCTGAGATGTCACCGGTGAGTCACTTAATGTGAATGTTTATTCCGTATAATTTTTTTTTTTAAACAACATCTCCCAGCATATCCTTACTATTGTTCGGGCCATGCTGGGAGCTGTAGTTTTACACCATATAAACCTATACGGCAGGGGTTGCACTAAATTCAGCTGTATTTGTTCTGGTGCTGTATATATGTACTGAGCTTTGTTCTGGTGTTGTATATATTTACTGAGCTTGGTTTTGGGGCTGTATATATGTAATGAGCTTGGTTCTGGGGATGTATTTATGTACTGAGCTTTGTTCTGGTATTGTATATATGTATTGAGCTTTGTTCTGGTGCTGTATTTATGTACTGAGCTTGGTTCTGGTGCTGAATTTATGTATTGAGGTTGGTTCTGGTGCTGTTTATATGTATGAGCTTTTCTCTGGTGCTGTATATATGTCAGAGCTTTATTCTGGAGCTGTAATTACATAGGATATATTTATAATAACAAAATTGCAGGGCAGATGGAATTATTCTCAATTCATTGTATATTTCATGAGAACCTGTCTGGTAGTTTTAACCTCTGAACCGCCACTATGCGGTAATACATGACCTCACAATGTTTCCAAACATTCCCTTGTTTGTTTTTTTCAGATGCAGCAAAATCTTTAAAATTCACTTTTAACTATATGCTAATTACTCATTAAAGGGTCATGTGGCAGTGCCGCCATCCTGAAGAGTCACATAGTCCTGCATCCAAACCCAACTTTCCATGTTTGATTGACATCTCCCTGGCTGATACAACTTTCTCGGATGCGCCATTGCCTTGTGGCACTATACAGAAGGGGGGGGGCTGTGAGGCACTATACACAAGGGGGAGCTTTGTGGCACTATACACATGGAACTGTATGGCACTATTTACAAGAGGGAGGGCTGAGTGTGGCGCAATCTACAGGGGTCTTTGTGTGGTACTATTTACTAAGGTGGGCTGTGTGGCACTATATTCAAGGGAGGGGGGCTGTGTGGCACTATATACAGTGGGATCAGTATAGCACTATTGTTACGTCTATGGCCATGGCCCGTAGTTCTGGCTTACCCCTCGACGGCCGTGGCCACGTACATGTGTGCTCTCTGCTGCATTGTCCCCCAGTGAGGCGTCAGCACTCACTTCCTGGTATCAAAACTGTCTCCCGGAGGGCGTGCGCGCCCGCGCATGCACGGTCTTAAAGGGCCAGTGCGCACATTCTTGCAGGAAGTCTGCAATCAAGTGCAGAATGCTATCGGGCTATAAAAAGGGCTCTGCCCTCTTGTTCTTTGCCTGAGCGTTGTTCGTTACCCAAAGTTTGTCATTCTAATGCTCCCCTAGTGTCTTCCAGTTTCCAAGTGTTCCCTATTCCTGTATCCTGTATCCTGTTTCCCGTGCTATCCAGATCTAGTACCGTGCTGAACTGTTGTCGTGTTGTGCTGTAAACCACTCCTGTTCTGCTACGCCACGCCTGACATCTACCTGCCGCCTGATCCCAGCCGAGCCTGTCCTGCTGCTGTCCAAGTTGCCACAGGTACCCTCTCTAGACTATAGACTCTGTACTTACCTGTTTGGTCAGCTGCCGTACCGCTACGCAGTATGGTCCAGTGGGTCCACACCCCGCATCGTGACAGCTATATACAGTGGGGGCTGTATGGCACTATCCTCAAGGGGGAGGTGGGGGGCGCTATCTACAAATTGGGCGTGACACTGCCTATAGGTGGGGCTATATAGAACTGTCTACAGGGGGGCTGTATGGCACATTCTACAGGGGGCACTATCTATAAGGTGGGCTGCATGTGGCACCCAGGGGGGCCCCAGTCAAGAGTTTGCTATGGGGCCCAGACTTTCCTAGTTACGCCTCTGACCAGAAATACTGGTCGCCACACGCTATTTTTGGTGTAATAAGATGTGGGGTGACTGGCCATAAATTAAGCAGCATATAAATTGGTCTGCTCAAACATCAGGAGTAATATTTCCTCTGAAAAGAAGATGAAAAGTCCTCCTCCCTAAACCCCTCAGTGTCGATTTGGATGCCTGTCACAGAACTAAATTCTGGAACACACGAGGTGTATGACTCCGTGGGCAACCAATCGGGGTCAATGGCACTAGTGCTAGGCAGACAATCTTGCCTGCGGTGCCTTGGCTGTGGCTCCCCATCACTAGTGCTAGTGATCAGGGTGGTCGTGGATTGATGACAAAATTAAAAATTGCTCATCAGTCTCACTTGCACTTTCTGTATCCGAGCAGATCATGGCATAGGCCTCTTCTACCGAATACAGACACTGAGCCATTTTATTACTTTAAACTCCCAAACTAATTATTTCTAGCTAATTGCCCCTCTAACTAACGCCCTACACCTAACTTATGCTACATAAAGCTCTATGCCTATCACTAAGTAGCGATAACGAACCCTACAAAACCCCAACTAAATGCTACATATGTATATAGGTTGACATTTTTTAATATAATATAGAACAAAGGTGGGGGAGTGAATGGGGTACTGGGGGTACTGGGCGTGATCAGTATGTTTTATTTTTTTCACTATTTGAAGGAGACAAAGCACATAGCTCCACTCTCCTCAACGATCTGACAGGAATGAGGAGAACGGAGCTGTTTGCCCTGCCTCCCAGCCTTTGCATGCTGCGATTGCTCAGTCAGATTTGACTGACCAATAACAGCGATCGTTGTACGGGGACCACTGTCATTGGTCCCTCGACGGCTCCCTGTGTCACTCAGCTGTCTATGACAGCTGTTGGTAGGGACTTGTCACCATGTGTTTACACACGGTGACAGTTTAAGTGCAGGATGGATATATCCATCCTCCTGCGTGAAATAGCAGCTGCCGAGGACAGATATATCCATCCTTCGTCGTTAAGAGGTTAAGATTTTTGATTCGATAATATTGTTACATGAGCTACAAGTAATAAAAGAAACATCAAATGGGAAGACACCGGGTATGGACGAACTTCCTTTTGAGGTCTATAACAGATATAAGACACTTTTGCCCATTCTGTTGCAAACTATTAATAATGCTCTTCTTTCTAAAGAACCCCCAGACTCGATGTATGAGGCAGCGGTGGTGGTAATCCCAAAACCAGGAAAAGATATAGAGGAAATTGCCTCATTCAGGCCAATATCTCTGCTAAATGTAAACATCAAGATATTGGCAATAGGGTGTGGTGAATAGAGATCAGGCGGGTTTTATACCCAACAGATCTACTAAAAAAAATATTTGTCGCCTGCATTTGAATATGCAGGAAACCCCACAGGACTCTGCCAACCTTTTACTGGTATCACTAGATCTATCCAGGGCCATTGACACAGTCGAGTGGGGATTCCTTCAGGGGGTGCTGATAAAGATGTGATTTGGCGTTGTATTTAGAAAATGGATACAAATAATATATGGAAGACCTTGGGCATATGTTCTAGTAAATGGGGAAAAAAAACATAGTTCTCAGCTAGGCAGAGGCACCCATCAGGGATGTCCCCTTTCACCCTTGCTTTTTGCACTGGCAATAGAGCCTCTTGCTGCGGCAATAAGGGGAGACTCAGATAATCAAGGATTTAAACAGGGGGGTATAGAGGAAAAAAATATGTTATATGCGGATGAAGTAATGATATTTTTGGAGGATAGAGGGAGATCATTAGCCCAAGTTATAGAAAAAATATATGAATTTTCTGGATACTCTGGTATACAGATTAATAGAAATAAGAGTGTAATTATGCCCCTGAGGTATTCAACGAAGGATGGAAGATTCCCTCTTCCTGTGTGTAATACTTCATTTAAATATCTGGGAATAGATATTTCTAAGAACATCGAGGAATATGTGGAGTTAAATATAAAACCTCTATTAACCAAATTTAGGGAGATGGCTAAAACTTGGTCAAAACTCCCATTATCTCTACATGGACGTTTTGCCTTGGTTAAATCTCTGCTCCACCCTCAGCTCCTATATGTTTTAATAAATAGCCCAATATGGTTAAACTCCAAAATATAAAAAATGGTAGATGCTATTTACCGGGATGTAATTTGTAAGGGACGAAATGCAAGAATACGATTGGATACCCTACAGAGGAAGAAGGAAGAAGGGGCCTGTCTATCCCAAAAGTTCAATTATATATTTTAGCATGTCAAATGTCTCAATGGAAGGGATGGTGACTAAGTAACTGTGTCGAGATTACGGCAAAATTGGTTAGGTACCGTGTAGGTGGAAATTCATTTATGGTAATGCTGGAGTCCAACTCGAAGATTTTCCACATAAATGTCCTACTGGGGTTATGCTTCAAAAGATATGGTGAATAGTTAAAAAAGTTATCAGTATGGGGGAGCATACTGAAATGATGCATGTGTGGAGAAACCCAAACTTGGAGGAATGTTATAAGCTAAAAAAAAAAATTGGGAAATTTGGGAAATTTATAGTTTGGGTCAGGTGATGAAAGGAGGGGAAATTAAACCTTTTTGTCCCTTTGCCAGATGTTTGGAATTAGGAATACTTTCAGTATATACAGTTGTCTTCGGCCCTTAAAGCGCAAGGTATAATGGGAAGGATGCAGTTGAATAAAAGGGAAGCCTTAAAAGATTTATTCCTGAATCCAACCATTAAAAAAGGGACAAAGAAAATGTATAGGATGCTGACAAACAAGGGGGAGGTGAATTGGAAACCTCTAGTGGAGAGATGGGAGGACGATGTAGGGAACAGAACGGAAGCACAATGGATAAATATACTGTAGTTCCCTTGCTGTCCATGTTCCCCTCCCAGAAGTCTTCTCAACTCTTTATTTTACATAGAGTCCAATGTCCAAGATGTAAGGTCTCACAGGGAGATTTGATTCACTTGATGTGGAACTGTCTGAAGTTAAGTTGGTATTGGAAAAGGGTAATAGAAGTGATGAGCAAAATCTATAATATCAAAATAGAATTTGATCCGATTACATGTATCCTCGGGTGTAATCTTGGAATAACTTTGGGAAATCCTCCAAAATGGTCAAGAGGATGTAGTTTATATATTGCGAGAAAAACGATACTTAGACTCTGGATTTCCAGAGAGAGGCCCCAGGATGGAAGTTATGGAAGGTTGCGGTCCTCAAGTATATCCATTATGAGGAGGTTACCTGTAAAAATAAATATGCAAATAAAAAGTTTATCCAGAGATGGGGGACATGGTGTAATGAGATAGCTCCGGATGTTAATGGAGAGTCCTTGTCGTGGACAACGTATGGTAGAAATATATATATTTTTTTGCTCTCTATTATTATGTCAGTGGGTGGGGGCTGCAAGGGGGAAAAGGGGAAGTTTATAAGCTTGCTGCCTACCTTTTAATATTGAACTAAATGTACCAACTGTATTCAGCAAGCACCTAAGTTCTTCCCTGTGGTGGGTGCAAGCAGACAGAATTTTGTCACCTCTCCTGACATGTCTATTTTTGTGAAAATGCGTGTATTCTCCATAAAATAACAATTCTGGAACATATTTTCTTAGAACTCTGCCTTGTGACATTTCTGTGTTATTCCTCCTAAATATTTAAGAATACATTGAATACATTGAATACATTGACAACTAGGTGTCATTACCGATTAGACATTGTCAGTCTGTGTTAGGACACAACCCCAATGTCACGTTGGGTTTGTGGACCTACTGGGCTGTACCGCCTTGGCAGCTGGCCTACAGGGCGCAGGTAACAGTCTATATTTCGTATAGGGTACCTGTGGCAGCTTGGACAGTAGCAAGGCAGGCTTGGCTGGGACTAGGCAGCAGGTAGACGTCAGGCGTGGTGAAGCAGGACAGACATGGTCAGCACAGCATGACCTCAGCTCAGCACGACACTTGACCAGGATAGCACGGGATGCAGGATACAGGAGCAGGGAACACTGGGAACTGCGAAACACTAGAATTTGCATAGACAAACTTAGGGTACGACAACAATGCTCAGGCATGGGAGTAAGGAGCTGAGCCCTTCTTATAGTCCAGGGTGCTATGGGCTAAATAATCATGAAAGTCTGATGCATTCGCTGCCCCTTTAAGAGCGGGCACGAGCGTGCGTGCGCACCCTACAGGACCCGGCCGAGGTGAGTGGAAGTGAGCACCGGTGTCTCGTGAGGAGAAGACTGGGACCAACGATCGCAGATCCATGGCTGCAGGCGTCAGGAGGTAAGTGAGCCTGATGACTTGCGGCCATGGGCATGACACCCAACTTATAACACCCTGTTGTTAATGTATTCATATATTTATAGGAGAAATAATAGAGGAACGGCACATCTTAGAGCTCTAAGAATATGTGCTCCAGAATTGCTATTTTATGGAGAATGCAATTATTTACAAAAAAAAAACACCTGTCAGGAGAGGTGAAAGGTCCTATTTAATTATATGTATGCAGCATATTTGGAGTTCTTTATCAGCAAAACAGATATATCAGAAAATAATCGCTACAAATATATGTTAATTAATTAATAAACTATTTAAATTGAATTATAGAAAACGGTGTTCAAGGTTGCACATGCACTGTGAGTGCATGAAGCAATTTATGCTGGTCAGATCCCAATGAAATGGCATACTCTCCCTACTGCAAAACATTAAGTGCTCAAGTTTTTCCTATTTATATAGACTATATGTGCTTTATGTTCCAGATTATTTATTTAAATGCATTTATTTTAAAAATACACAATACATTACAGTTTTTATCATACCTCTGTTGATACTTGTGTTAATAGCAAATGTTTTGTTTTATTATAACATGAATGATACTTTGTGATCCTTCAGTTTTACAGCATATGACTAAGCAGTGATACATCTTTATTAAACTCATTACAAAAGGAATACATTGTATTTATTTTGAATTCAGGCTTTTAGATAGTGTTTTAAATATTAATGAATGGTCTCTCTAGTAGTCAGCATAAATATGATTTGCATTAGTACTAGAGATATTCATTGAGGGCCTCTAATGTCAGCTGTCTGTATAGTACTGTCTGACATCATCTCCCGAGGTCACGTGCAATTATGACCTTTTTTTCTTCTGCATATTTCTGTGCTTTCAAAAGCTCTTCTGAATTGATTTGAAAATTTGACTGTTCCCTTTATGAGGCAGTAAAATTGATAATTATTCAGATGGGAACTGAGTGCTGAGTGAAAAATCAATTCCACTCGCTCTCTGCTGCATATAAAATTACTTGCGGGCCTGCTGGTCTGAACAAATGGCCAGGGTAAATGCAGCAGAGAAGAAAAATAGAATGAAGTCTTAGCTGGCCAGAGATGATAGCCTTGGGGGATAAGATTTTAGTCTACAGGAGTTAATCCGTGGGGGGTTATTATCAACAATGACGGTGCTCATTGATCATATGTTTACATTAGGTATCTGTTACCTTATAAATCAGCCTTGAATAGAAATGGAACCCAAAGCCACGGTCCTTACCAGAGGAACAATGTATTAAATTATTCTCTTTTTCACACTTATATGAAAAGTGAGCCATTGATTATTCATTGGCTGCCAATTAAATGCTGTTTTTTTTAGATGATTTGTCTATCAGGCACTATAATGAACAAGGTTGCTTCTTTATAACTAGAGGTTTCAGTTTTCAAGACATCTGTGAAGGAGAAGTAATTCCAAAGCCTATTAAAATGAATGGCAAACAAAATGCTTAATAGATCAGGAAAAGTAAACCACATTGACTATGTTCACTTACAGAGATTTTGTCAACTAAATGAAATATCCATTACCCCCTAAACCCTCCTTACCCTAAATAATTCATTTTACTTGGACAATTTCTATTTGTGAATAACAAACTTTTTTATACATTTATTTCCCCTACATTTCTTTATGCATTAGAAACTTTTAGAGATTTAAATATGTTTGCGAGAAGTTTATTACATTTTTGCTTACATTTGTTTCACAGTCTGTTGGCAGCATCATGCCATTCTTTTGTTTGGGAAGCTCGTAACTAGAGATGAAGGAGCCATTTTGTCACTATCAAAATTTTGCAGAATAAGAAAGCCAGGGGTTAATCACCCCAGTCAATCAGGACTCTCCTTTCATGGCATGTGACGCATGATGACACAGGAGTAATATATTAAATGCTGCAGCATTGTTCTGATGCCATTTCCAGGGGTATGCTGTTTGTACTACTTACTAATGCTAGGCCCAGACAGTCAGTCAATCAATCAATCAATCAATCAATCAATCAATCAATCAATCAATCAATCAATCAATCAATCAATCAATCAGATTTAGGTAGGGATAGGCAGTGTGTTACCTTAGCTGTTAGCTAGGCTGTTACCTGGATGGTTAAAGCTGGAGTGGAAAAAAGGGAATTGTGTCTCTGCATTTTTATGCAGTCAGTCTACAAATTATAAAGGTGTTGAGTGATTGTTATGGTCTGTTTTGGGGGGTTCTATTCCATATCTTGTGAGGGAAAGAAATAGTTATTTAGTGGTTTGTCTGTACTGCGTGCATTCTTGCTCCCATTAGTAGGGTGTTGTCCTCTGTGGGGGAAAAAATAATCCCTCTATTTTTTTAACAGGTGGCTAGTGATTGTCAACACTGTGCATGTTTACCTGTATTAGTGGGGTGTTGGGTTCCTCTTTAAGGGAATAAATCCTTTTTGATAGAGGCAGACATTTTTATATCTGAGTGTGCGCATCTGTGCGTTTGTGTATAGAGTGAAGGTGGCACCTACCTATCCAGTACATTATGTATGCCTAAGTCCAAGAGAGAGGTAACCTACTGCACATTGTTTAGCCTATCGACTCATCTGATTGAGGTCGCCTTGTCGTGGCCGGTGGGACCACACAAAAGGATTTTCACACAATGCATTTTATTTTATTTTATTTTTACATTCCCTGCTTTTCAGATTTAAGATTTTTTCCTACAATTCCCCTGGCCATTAGTCTACAGGAGTTAATCCATTGTCTCACTACCTACCCTCCACCTCTACCTTGTTTTTCTCACCCATTAAAGGTCCTATCTCCTACATAATGTGGTTGGTGCTGTAATGTAGATAACAACAGTGGTTTTTATTTTGAAAAACAATAATTTTTTTAAAAGTTCTGAGCAATTTTAGATTTATGCTAATTAGTTTCTTAATAGAAAACAGTGCGTGTTTTTACTTTTTACCAACTGGGCGTTGTGAAGAGAAGTGTATGACACTGACCAATCAGTGACCAATCAGTGACCAATCAGCATCATACACTTCTCATTGTTCCAGCCCAGCTTCTTTCACTGCACAATCACTCTGTAACAATGGGCTGGAACAATGAGAAGTGTATGACACTGATTGGTCAGCATCATACACTCCTCTGTACTACGCCCAGTTGGTAAAGAGTAGAAACACGCCCAGTTGTCTATCAAGAAACTAATTAGCATAAATCTAAAATTGCTCATAACCTGCCCAAAAATGATCGTTTTTCAAAATAAAAACCACTGCTGTTATGTACATCAGATTATGTAGGAGATAGGACACTTATAATCTGGTGACAGAGCCTCTTTAAATCAGATAAAGTAGGAGTAACTGCCACCACCCTTTTTGCACCATTGATCTTGAACAGATAGGACCATCACTACTGTTAACAGTGCCACTTCTGCCACTGCCAGTGCCAGTTTTACTTTTTTGGCAACCTCCATCTCTGAGATACTGCTGCACTCCTTGTATCAACGTCTACCCCATCCACCGCCCCAGAAATGCACAGAGCTGAATGTTCTAGTAAACACATCAACAAGAAAAAAGAGTACTATATATTTTCCACACATCACAGAATTTAAAAGTTGGAGACTCACCATCTCACAAATATGCAAAGTTGAGTCTCACTGTACACAAATGGTAGGATAATTGGTACAACAGAGAATAAAGTACTGCTATTTTTTCTCAGGATTAATAAAAAAAATAAAAATTGAGGAAATAACTAGTTGAGCAATTCCCATTCAAGTTATGGAATTGCTCTGTAAGAGATTCCCCAAAGGCAGCAGGCGACTGTCTGGATAAAGCATGCAGGTAATCCGCTACCTCAAGTCCATTACTACTCTGATCAGCAGAGTCTAAGGCTACTCTATTGTCTTCACCAGAGCCCACCGCAGGGTAGGTTGGATTTGGCTGCATAGAACCCAGGTTGCAATAACAGAATAAAGTGTTGGACAGGAGGTGCAATGCAGGCAATACCAGAATGGAAGCCAGACAGATTTGGGGGGGGGGGGGTAAACAGCAAACAGTGTACACAAGTAGGAGAGACTGTAAAACCAAATCAGAAAGAAGAAAAATACAAGGTCAAAACCAGCCGAAAGCAGAAGGTCCAAATCAGTGAGCAAAAGGATTCATCTAAAGAAAAAGCAGAGGTCCAATTCAAATAACCCAAATAGTCAGGTGATACAGGGAGTAGCCAGGAGTTTGATAAGATACTTGCATACACAAATAAATTCACAAGCAACAATGAAAGAACTGACAAGACTTAAAGAGGCTCTGTCACCAGATTTTGCAACCCCTATCTGCTATTGCAGCAGATAGGCGCTGCAATGTAGATTACAGTAACGTTTTTATTTTTAAAAAACGAGCATTTTTGGCCAAGTTATGACCATTTTTGTAGTTATGCAAATGATGCTTGCAAAAGTCCAAGTGGGTGTGTTTAAAAGTAAAAGTCCAAGTGGGCGTGTATTATGTGCGTACATCGGGGCGTTTTTAATACTTTTACTAGCTGGGCGTTTTGATGAGAAGTATCATCCACTTCTCTTCAGAACGCCCAGCTTCTGCCAGATCACGCTGTGACGTCACTCACAGGTCCTGCATCGTGTCAGACGAGCGAGGACACATCGGCACCAGAGGCTACAGTTGATTCTGCAGCAGCATCGGCGTTTGCAGGTAAGTAGCTACATCAACTTACCTGCTAACGCCGATGCTGCTGCAGAATCAACTGAAGCCTCTGGTGCCGATGTGTCCTCGCTCGTCTGACACGATGCAGGACCTGTGAGTGACGTCACAGCGTGATCTGGCAGAAGCTGGGCGTTCTGAAGAGAAGTGGATGATACTTCTCGTCAGAGCGCCCAGCTAGTAAAAGTATTAAAAACGCCCCGATGTACGCACATAATACACGCCCACTTGGACTTTTGCAAGCCTCATTTGCATAACTACAAAAATGGTCATAACTTGGCCAAAAATGCTTGTTTTTTAAAAATAAAAACGTTACTGTAATCTACATTGCAGCGCCTATCTGCTGCAATAGCAGATAGGGGTTGCAAAATCTGGTGACAGAGCCTCTTTAAATACTCCACCCTAAAATCTGATAGGAAGAAGAGAAATTAGATTGACTCTGCAACTCAAACGAGAGCCTCCCAGAAGCTAGGCTAGTAGTCATGACAGTCTTAATCCCTTCCCGACATTTGACATATACATACGCCAAAGTCGGGTAGGGGAAGTATGGAAAGCGCTCCCGGAGTAAACCCGCTCCATACGATGCCAGTATCGGCTGTATGTTACAGCCGACACTGCAGAGTAACGAGCGGGATCGTGCTTGGGCTCGAGCGGGCTCGTTTAACTCGTTAAATGCTATGGTCAAAAGCGACCGCAGCTTTTAAATCGTTAGAAAAAGGGGGCGACCCCCTCTAACAGCTCAACGCTCCCCCCGCAATGAAATTACGGTATGGCGATGGTTGCTATGGCTGCCTGGGGGCATAATGAAGTTACCCAGGTCTGCCATCTTTGTGCCTCCGGCAGGGCTTCATAGATGCCTGTCAGAATCACGATATATTGCAGTATATAGTGCAAGCGATCTAACGATCGATGTTTGAAGCCCCCTAGGGGGACTAATAAAAAAAGTAAAAATTAGTAAAATAAAGTTGTTTTTTTATGTAAAAAAAATATATAAAAATTAAAAGTTAAAAAAAAACCTTTTCCCATTTTCCCCCTAGAGCATAGTAAAACAATAAATAAATAAACATAATTGATATCTCCACATCCGTTAAAGTCTGAACTATTACAATACATCATAATTTAACCCGCACGGTGAACGCCATAAAAAAATAAATATTGTAAAGGCCAGAATCTCTATTTATTGGTCACCTCATCTCCCATAAAAAAATAAAATAAAAAGTGATCAAAATGTTGCATGTAGCAGAAAATGGTATGTTTAAAAACTACAGCTTATCCTGCAAAAAAACAAGCCCTCATACCACTTTTTGACGACACAAAATACATTTCATTTTAGATAAAACTATATATATATATATTTGGTATTGCTGTAATCGTATTGACCCACAGAATAAAGTTAACATGTTGTTTTAATTGCACAGAGAATTCCGTAAAAACGACTCGCAAAAAATAATGGAGAAATCGCTGTTTTTTTCATTTTCTACCACACAAATATTTTTTTCCCCAATTCCTAGTACATTATATGGCACAATAAATGGTGCTATGAAAAACTACAACTTGTCCCGCAAAAATCAAGCCCTCATAGTACTATATAGACGGAAAACTGAAAAGTTATGGCTTTTGGAAGGTGGGGTTGAAAAAAACAAAAATGAAAATCTGAAAAAGGGCTGCGGCGGGAAGGTTTAAAGAGATGGTCGTTTTCTAACAATACCCCCCTTTCTACAAGGGGCCACCAGACCCTTAAACCTCAAAGGAAACTTCAAATTAAAGAATTTAACTAAACGATTAGCAAGGACTGAATATGCAAGAACCCAAGTTCGTTCTTCTGGGCCATACCCCTTCCAGTGCGCCAAGTTCTGAAGAGTACCCCTGACCCTTCTGGAATCCACAATCCTTTGAACTTCAAATTCCATATCACCTTCTACCTGGAGGAGGTTTCTTGAGTGGATTAGATGGTGGTACAATTATTTTAAGCAGAGATTTGTAAAAAACATCATGAATATTAAAAGATGGAGGAAGAGCCAGGCAAAAACACACAGGGTTAACCCCTTAAAAGAAAGGGTGTCGCAAAAAAAAAATTTTTATATCAATTTGCTTTTAGTGTTTTATTAAAAAAAATGTTATTTATTTGTGTGTTTGTGTTTTACTCTTTTTTATTTTCTAACTTTTTCTTCTCTATGGGGGCTGCCATTTTTATTCCATCTCTGTATGTGTCGATTAACGACACATACAGACATGGAATACGGCACATACATCCCCATAGAGAATGCGAACGGGATCCGTTCGCATTCACTATGGTGTATGCCGTCTGTGTGGGAACGGCGCATGCGCCGCTCCCACACAGTCCAAATGGAAGGTCTTCGGCCGGCGCCATTTTCTTGTGGACCGGAAGCCGTGGCCGGACAGTAAGATGACTACTTCCGGTCGCGGCTTCCGGACATGTGTTTTGAAGCAAGCACTAGGAGCGGAGGGAGCAGACGGAGCGGACGGACCGGAGGGACCGGCGGCGGCAGGAGCAGGTAAGTTATGTCTGTGTTTGTTCGTGTTTTACTGTGTGATTACCACTGTATGTAAGCCTACTACACTGTGTATTCGCTCAAAAAATGGCGACACACAGTGTAGGAGGTTTGAACATTCAATCCCCTCCTTTCTCCTGGCACTAGCCAGGATAAAGGAGGGGGGATTGTTTGAGGACGCTAGAGCGAGTGTGTCTTCTCAAATTTTGCAGCATAAAGCAATGTGGTTGCTTTACCACATGCCAATGCTGCAATTTTGGGAATTGCTCCCTCTAGTGACCAGCACAGGGAAATGTTATAAATTAGAATCTAATTTATAATATTTCCTGACTCGTGAAAATATAAAAAAATTAGAACAATGTTTAATCAAATTATACACTGTTTAACTAAAAAAAAAAATGTTTTCTAGTGACACATTCCCTTTAAGGACGCAGTCACTTTTCGACCAAATGACACAGCCTAATTTTTTAAATCTGACATATGCCGCTTTATGTGGTAAAAGCTCCGGAATGCTTTTACCTTTCCAAGCGATTCTGAGACTGTTTTCTCGTGACATATTGTACTTTATGTTAGTGAAAAAATGTGGTCGATAAACACCAAAATTTGAGAAAATGTGCAAAAATTAGCATTTTTCTAAATTCAAATGTATCTGCTTGTAAAACAGATAGTAATACCACACAAAATAGTGACTAGTTAACATCCCCCATATGTCTACTTTATGTTGGCATCATTTTTTGAACTTCCTTTTATTTTTATAGGACGTTACAAGGCTTAAAACTTTTGCAGCAATTTCTCACATTTTCAAGAAAATTACAAAAGCCTATTTTTTGGGGAACAGCTCAGATCTGAAGTAGCTTTGAGGGCCTTATATATTAGGAACCCCCACAAATCACCCAATTTTAAAAACTGCACCCCTTAAAGTATTCAAACCAGCATTTAGAAAGTTTCTTAACACTTTATGCGTTCCACAGGAATTAAAGCAAAGTGGAAGGGAAAATTGCAAATTTCATTTTCTTTGCAGAAATTCCATTTTAATCAATTTTTCCTGTAATACTGAAGGTTTTTACCAGAGAAACACAACTGTACCACCGTAGACACACCACCCATAAATTGTTAAGCGGGTTCTCCAGAATACAGTAATACCCCATATGTGGTCATAAATTGCCGTATGGGCACACTGCCAGGCGCAGGTGGACCACCATTTGGCTTTTGAAGCGCAGATTTTGCTTGGTGTTTTACTGGTATTTCAGTTTATAATGTGGGGGCATATGTAAGCTGGGCGGAGTACATCAGGGTATATGTAAGCTGGTTGGATTATATCAGGGTATATGTAAGCTGGGCGGAGTATATCAGGGTATATGTAAACTGGGCGGAGTACATCAGGGTATATGTAAGCTGGGCGGAGTACATCAGGGTATATGTAAGCTGGGCGGAGTGCATCAGGGTATATGTAAGCTGGGCGGAGTGCATCATGGCATGATAGGATGATGTAATAATGGGGTGAATGAATAATCCATGGATTGGTGTGGTACGCTTTGAACCAATCCTTTATGCACAGGCGGGGTTTATTGGGTATTATACAAAATATCTACGCTCCGGTATTGCCTAATCTTTGACTTCTTCACTAGCCCTATAAGCAGCACAAGGCCCTAAAGTTTCCTCATCTCCATGGTCCAAAAGTGGGGTCCAGCAAATGACAATGTGGGGTATTTAGTGAAATTCTACTGGACCTAAAAAATTAGTCTGGGACGTCATTTAGCATCATTTTGCATCATTGCGCTTTGAGAGTCATAACGTGTTAGTTTTCCATTGACGGAGCTGTGTGAGGGCTTGTTTTTTTTAGAACGAGCTGTTATTTTTATTGGTTCCATTTTGGGGTACATGCAATTTTTTTTTTATCACAATTTATTCAATTTTTTGTGACATGAGGAAACGAAAAAACAGCAGTGCTAGCACGGTCTTATTTTTTATTTTTTACAGTGTTCACCGTGCATGTTAACTTTATTCTGCGGGTCGATACGATTACAGCGACACAAAATTTATATCGTTTTTTTACGTTCCCACAATAAAAATACTCTTTTCTAAAAAAATCAGGTTTTAGTGTCGCCATTTTCTGACAGCCATAACTTTTTTATTTTTTTAATTGATATCACTGTGGGAGGGCTTGTTTTATGCGTGACTAACTGTAGTTTCCATTGGTACCATTTTGCATTACTTGCATCTTTTTGGTCACTTTTTATTACATTTTTTTTGAGAAAAGATGACCAAAAAATAAAATGCTGTCATTGTCTTTTATTAAAAATTTTTTACAGTGTTCACCGTGCGGTAAAAACAATGTGATATTTTTATATATCAGGCCGTTCCAAAGGCAGGGATACATATTATGTGTAGTTTTTTTTCATGTTTTTATTTATTTTCTAATTATAAAGGAGTTGATCAGGGAAACAGGGCGATTGTTGTTTTGATTAGTTAAAACTTTTATTTATTTATTTATTTTTCTTTAACATTTTTTTATGACCTATTTCACTTTTTCTTTTACACTGACCTGGGGACTTGAAGATCTGGTCTTCTGATCCCCGGTACAATACACTGCACTACTCATGTAGTGCAGTGTATTGTAACTGTCATTCTTCATCTGACAGTTAGCGTATTAGGTCCTAGGTATTATGAGCCCTAACCGTGCACAGTTTATTTGATTCAACTTCTACCTCAGGGTTATCACTAGAAGAGGCGGAAAATGAACCAAAACAAGGATTAAAACCATAATTACAGAAGAATAGCAAGGTATCAAAAGAAACATGGTGGTGATTATTTATAGCAAATTCCGCTAATAGAAGATACGAGACCCATTCAGCCTGGTTATCGCGCAAGATACCTAAGATACTCTTCCATGGTTTAATTAAAGCGCTCGGTTTGACCATTAGTCTCAGGGTGAAAAGCAGAAGAGAAGGACAACTGTATACCAAGTTTCTTACAGAAAGCTCTCCAGAAATTAGCCAAAAATTGTACACCTCTATCAGAGACAATATTTTCTGGAATACCATGCAGACGAACTACCTGATCAATAAATAATTAAGATTTGAAATCAGGGAGTGACAAAGGAATGAAATTACACATTTTACTGAAACGGTCCACCACAAGGTTTCTGTGAAACAGACAATGGAAGTAGTTCACCCATAGGACGAATTTGAGGAGTCTTAGCAGTAGGAGCGAGTTGCTGACATTCTTTAATCTCAGTTGCAAGATCAGACGATATTGCAGAAACCACTATCCTCTTAGATAAAATAGGTTCAGGATGAATGTCCGGGACCTGTGAGGAACAGAAACTTTGAGATAATGCATCGGCCCTGACATTTTTTTACCCAGGTCTGTAAGTTACAATAAAGTCAAATATGGTAAAGAATAGAGATGAGCGAACTTATGAAAAGTTCGGTTCGGCAAGTTCGCCGAATTTCGTGCAAAAGTTCGATTCGGACCGAACTAGTTCTGACCGAACCTGTAATACAAGAAAGCCCCTAAAAATCGTGTATAACACTGTTTTAAAGCCCTAGAAGCCCTGTATAACACTCTTAGGTCACCCATGAGTGTATCCAAGTACTTTTGAGCTGTCTTTAATGCAAAGTTGGTGTCAAAGTTACGCCAACATGTATGGCTCTAGGAAAACGGATGGGACACGGAGATAACTAACAGAAACCACTGCACTTGTGCATGTTGTATGCTTAATGCATTGTTAAAAAAGGTACAAAAATTTACCATTTTAGGCGGCTGATGCCTGCCAGGGTTCATACATATAAGGTGGTAAAAGAAGAAGCAATGGCTTTTGACAAGCCCTCCAAAAATTGACCCTTTTTATTGGCAGATGCCTGCCGGGGTTCATCCATACATGGATGTAAAAGCAACAAGCAATGGCTTTTCACAAGCCCTCCAAAAATTGACCCTTTTTATTGGCAGATGCCTGCCGAGGTTCTTCCATACATGGATGTAAAAGCAACAAGCAATGGCTTTTCACAAGCCCTCCAAAAATTGACCCTTTTTATTGGCAGATGCCTGCCGGGGTTCTTCCATACATTGATGTAAAAGCAACAAGCAATGGCTTTTGACAAGCCCTCCAAAAATTGACCCTTTTTATTGGCAGATGCCTGCCGGGGTTCTTCCATACATGGATGTAAAAGCATTAAAGCAACAAGCAATGGCTTTTCACAAGCCCTCCAAAAATTGACCCTTTTTATTGGCAGATGCCTGCCGGGGTTCTTCCATACATGGATGTAATAGCATTAAAGCAACAAGCAATGGCTTTTCACAAGCCCTCCAAAAATTGACCCTTTTTATTGGCAGATGCCTGCCGGGGTTCTTCCATACATGGATGTAAAAGCATTAAAGCAACAAGCAATGGCTTTTCACAAGCCCTCCAAAAATTGACCCTTTTTATTGGCAGATGCCTGCCGGGGTTCTTCCATACATGGATGTAAAAGCATTAAAGCAACAAGCAATGGCTTTTCACAAGCCCTCCAAAAATTGACCCTTTTTATTGGCAGATGCCTGCCGGGGTTCTTCCATACATTGATGTAAAAGCATTAAAGCAACAAGCAATGGCTTTTCACAAGCCCTCCAAAAATTGACCCTTTTTATTGGCAGATGCCTGCCGGGGTTCTTCCATACATGGATGTAAAAGCATTAAAGCAACAAGCAATGGCTTTTCACAAGCCCTCCAAAAATTGACCCTTTTTATTGGCAGATGCCTGCCGGGGTTCTTCCATACATGGATGTAAAAGCAACAAGCAATGGCTTTTCACAAGCCCTCCAAAAATTGACCCTTTTTATTGGCAAGGGTGAGTAGTAGCAGCACATTAAAAGACACTGGACGACAGTCACAGGACAAAGCCCTGTGGTGGGGCAGGCCTGCTTGTAGCAGACGGGCGGCAGTGGAGGTTTATTGGTGGTAGTAGTCGAGGTAGCCAACACAGACAGCAAGGGTGCAAGCAGTAGTAGCAGTAGTAGCAGCACATTAAAAAAAGAGACTGGACAGTCAGAGGAGGACAAAGCCCTGTGGTGGGGCAGGCCTCAGGCCTGCTTGTAGCAGACGGGCGGCAGTGGAGGTGTATTGGTGGTAGTAGTCGAGGTAGCCAACACAGACAGCAAGGGTGCAAGCAGTAGTAGCAGTAGTAGCAGCACATTAAAAAAAGAGACTGGACAGTCAGAGGAGGGCAAAGCCCTGTGGTGGGGCAGGCCTCAGGCCTGCTTGTAGCAGACGGCAGTGGAGGTGTATTGGTGGTAGTAGAGGTAGACTAGCCAACACAGACAGCAAGGGTGGTAGGACTGGTAGTAGCAGCAGCACATTAAAAAAAGAGACTGGACGACAGTCACAGGACATAGCCCTGTGGTGGGGTAGGCCTGCTTGTAGCAGACGGGCGGCAGTGTAGGTGTATTGGTGGTATTAGAGGTAGCCAACACAGACAGCAAGGGTGCAAGCAGTAGTAGCAGTAGTAGCAGCACATTAAAAAAAAGAGAGACTGGACAGTCACAGGAGGACAAAGCCCTGTGGTGGGGCAGGCCTCAGGCCTGCTTGTAGCAGACGGGCGGCAGTGGAGGTGTATTGGTGGTAGACTGGTAGTAGCCGAGGTAGCCAACACAGACAGCAAGGGTGCAAGCAGTAGTAGCAGTAGTAGCAGCACATTAAAAAAAGAGACTGGACAGTCAGAGGAGGGCAAAGCCCTGTGGTGGGGCAGGCCTCAGGCCTGCTTGTAGCAGACGGGCGGCAGTGGAGGTGTATTGGTGGTAGTAGTCGAGGTAGCCAACACAGACAGCAAGGGTGCAAGCAGTAGTAGCAGTAGTAGCAGCACATTAAAAAAAGAGACTGGACAGTCAGAGGAGGGCAAAGCCCTGTGGTGGGGCAGGCCTCAGGCCTGCTTGTAGCAGACGGGCGGCAGTGGAGGTGTATTGGTGGTAGTAGTCGAGGTAGCCAACACAGACAGCAAGGGTGCAAGCAGTAGTAGCAGTAGTAGCAGCACATTAAAAAAAGAGACTGGACAGTCAGAGGAGGGCAAAGCCCTGTGGTGGGGCAGGCCTCAGGCCTGCTTGTAGCAGACGGGCGGCAGTGGAGGTGTATTGGTGGTAGTAGTCGAGGTAGCCAACACAGACAGCAAGGGTGCAAGCAGTAGTAGCAGTAGTAGCAGCACATTAAAAAAAGAGACTGGACAGTCAGAGGAGGGCAAAGCCCTGTGGTGGGGCAGGCCTCAGGCCTGCTTGTAGCAGACGGGCGGCAGTGGAGGTGTATTGGTGGTAGTAGTCGAGGTAGCCAACACAGACAGCAAGGGTGCAAGCAGTAGTAGCAGTAGTAGCAGCACATTAAAAAAAGAGACTGGACAGTCAGAGGAGGGCAAAGCCCTGTGGTGGGGCAGGCCTCAGGCCTGCTTGTAGCAGACGGGCGGCAGTGGAGGTGTATTGGTGGTAGTAGTCGAGGTAGCCAACACAGACAGCAAGGGTGCAAGCAGTAGTAGCAGTAGTAGCAGCACATTAAAAAAAGAGACTGGACAGTCAGAGGAGGGCAAAGCCCTGTGGTGGGGCAGGCCTCAGGCCTGCTTGTAGCAGACGGGCGGCAGTGGAGGTGTATTGGTGGTAGACTGGTAGTAGCCGAGGTAGCCAACACAGACAGCAAGGGTGCAAGCAGTAGTAGCAGTAGTAGCAGCACATTAAAAAAAGAGACTGGACAGTCAGAGGAGGGCAAAGCCCTGTGGTGGGGCAGGCCTCAGGCCTGCTTGTAGCAGACGGCAGTGGAGGTGTATTGGTGGTAGTAGAGGTAGACTAGCCAACACAGACAGCAAGGGTGGTAGGACTGGTAGTAGCAGCAGCACATTAAAAAAAGAGACTGGACGACAGTCACAGGACATAGCCCTGTGGTGGGGTAGGCCTGCTTGTAGCAGACGGGCGGCAGTGTAGGTGTATTGGTGGTATTAGAGGTAGCCAACACAGACAGCAAGGGTGCAAGCAGTAGTAGCAGTAGTAGCAGCACATTAAAAAAAAGAGAGACTGGACAGTCACAGGAGGACAAAGCCCTGTGGTGGGGCAGGCCTCAGGCCTGCTTGTAGCAGACGGGCGGCAGTGGAGGTGTATTGGTGGTAGTAGTCGAGGTAGCCAACACAGACAGCAAGGGTGCAAGCAGTAGTAGCAGTAGTAGCAGCACATTAAAAAAAGAGACTGGACAGTCACAGGAGGACAAAGCCCTGTAGTGGGGCAGGCCTCAGGCCTGCTTGTAGCAGATGGCAGTGTAGGTGTATTGGTGGTAGTAGAGGTACTAGCCAACACAGACAGCAAGGGTGCAAGCAGTAGTAGCAGTAGTAGCAGCACATTAAAAAAAGAGACTGGAGAGTCACAGGACAAAGCCCTCTGGTGGGGCAGGCCTGCTTGTAGCAGACGGCACTGGGGTGGATTGGTGGTAGAAGTAGTAGCAGCTGCAGCACCAACAGCGGCACATTAAAAAAAGAGTGGACAGGACAGAATCCCATAGTAGCAGGCGGCAGTAGCAGGCGGCAGCAGCAGCAGCAATGTAAGATCTAATCAGTGGCATCAGGCACAGGGGTTTTAAAATCCTCACCGATCCACGCTTGATTCATTTTCAGAAACGTGAGATTTTCCAAGCTGTTGGCGGACAATCTTGTTCGCTTAGGGGTGACGAAGCCCCCTGCTGCGCTGAATACCCTCTCTGACGCTACACTGGAGGGTGGACAAGACAGTACACCCATGGCAAACTGGGCCAGTTCTTGCCAATGATCCAATCTGCTGACCCAGAAGTCCATGGGGTCTGGGATCAGCATTTCTGACGGAGAAAGGGCACAGTCCAAGTACGAGTGAACCTGGTTGTTTAGGTGCTGCACCTGGAGATGGTGAACATCCCTTTGGTGACTAGTGCTACGATGTGTGTCAGGTCGGGGTATTGGATGTAAAAATGTTGTCATCATATTTTCCAAACTGAATTGGCTGCTGCTGCTGCTGCTGCTGCCGCTGCTGCCACGGCTGCCGCCTATTGCAGAGGTAGCTCTGCCAGAGGCGGTGGAACGATGAGACAGTGGGGAGCGGAGAGTGGCCCCCCGGTCAGACATGCTTGCAGCGGGTGTCTGCCGTTTGAAAGCCATGACAAGCTGGCTGCATAGCTTCTCTCTATAATAAGCCAATTTTGCCTCCCTCTCGGAAGGCGCAAAAAACTCCCCCATTCTGGCTTTATACCGAGGGTCTAAAAGTGTGGCTATCCAGTAGTCATCTCTTTGCTTCATGCTAACAATACGACAGTCAGCGCGCAAGTAACGAAGCATACAGCTCGCCATCCTGGCCAGCGTTTCAGAGGGCCCGGTTGGTTCCATCTCCGCCCCATACTGCCATGGTTGTCCATCATCAAGGTCGTCGTCAGACTCGTCATCACCACCATCACTGTCATGTTGTGCGGCTGCCTCGTCCCCTATCCCTTCCTGTGATTCCATCTCCAAATCCAGCTCCTCTTCAGGTCCTGTTTCCTCATCCTCCTCCTCCTCCTCAACATCCATAGCCAGATGTGATCCTTCCTCCATCCTTTGCTGAATCATCGCTGTGAGCGTTTGCTCCATAATGAATATCAGCGGCATAACATCGTTCATTCCGCTAGCGTCACGGCTCACAAATCGTGTGGCCTCTTCAAAGGGCCTCAAAACGCGACATGCGTCTCTAACCAGCTGCCAGTGCCTGAGCTCGAAATTACACTGGCTCCAAACGCTGCCCGTCTGCTGCATCAGGAAATCATTCACGGCTTTCCGCTGTTCGTACAGACGGTCCAACATGTGCAGGGTGGAATTCCATCGTGTTGGAACGTCGCAAATCAGGCTGTGTTCTGGGAGATTGTTTTGACGCTGCAAGTCCAGGAGGGCGTGCTTAAATGCATACGAACGTCTAAAGCGAACGCAAACCCTCCTGGACATGGCCAGCACACCCTTCAAACCAACATATGACTTTAAGAAGCGTGTTATGACCAGATTGATCACATGTGCCATGCAAGGAGCGTGTGTCAGGTGACCTAGACGCAGTGCAGCCACAACGTTCTTGCCGTTATCAGAGACAACATTGCCCAGTGTGAGTTTCAGAGGAGACAGCCAGCGTGCGATTTCCTCCTTGATGCACAGCAGCAGCTCCTGCCCTGTGTGGCTTTTCTCGCCCAGGCTCAGCAGGTGTAAGACAGCGTTGTGGCGCTTCACCTTGCACCTATGAAAAGAGGAGGGAGGAGGAGTGGAAGATACGCTGTGTCCTGTCGGGGACGGGAAGACCTCCAAGGAGGAAGGCAAGGAGGAGGAGGAGGAGTAGGAGGAGAAGGATGGTAGGCGCCTGGTGTCCGGAGTTGAACTAGAAACATACAAGCGTGGAGGTGGTAATGCCTGGCATTGCTGCGGTGGTGCATCGGACTGCAAAATATTGACCCAGTGGGCCGTGAAAGACATGTACTGTCCCTGCCCATAGTTGCTGCTCCACGTGTCGACGGTGGCATGTACCCTGCTGCACACGGATAATTGCAAGGACTTGGACACCTTTTCCTCCACATGCTTGTGCAAGGCAGGGACAGCTGTTTTGGAGAAGTAATGTCGGCTAGGTATTCGCCACCTAGGCTGAGCGCACGCCATCAATTGCTTGAAGCCGGCGGAGTCGACCAGGTGGTATGGCAGCGACTGCACCACCAACAACTTTGCCAGGTGTGAATTAAGCCGCACGACAAGTGGATGACTGGGTATATATTGTTGCTTATTGGACAACGATTCCGTAATGGATAACTGACGGGACATAGGAGGAGCACTAGATGACAGTGATGATGATGATGACAACGACATGGTGGATAAGGCCTGGCTACTACTTAGATGACAGGGACTCGGAGCAGCAGCAGCAGCGGAAGAGGGGTCTTCATTAGATGTACATGATGGTGGGGCATGTTGATTGTCCCACATGGCCTTGTGATGCCGTTCCATGTGTTTACGTAGAGCAGTAGTTCCTACATTGCTGCCCTGCCCACGCCTTACTTTCTGCTTGCAGATACGGCACTGTGCCATGTTTTCCTCCTCTGGGAAGGTACAGAAAAATTGCCACACGGCAGAGTACCGTAAAGAGGTAGTACCACGTCCACCACCACCACCACCACCACAACCACCCGAGCTTGCCCCTTGTCTGGCAGGCTTTTTTCGGGAACCTACACCAGCATCTGTGTCGCCGTCACCGGCTCCTGAGCTGACCCTACCGCTGCAACGTTTTGCAGATTGACTTCTGCCCCTACCTCGGCTTGGCTGTTTATCACATCCAGTGCCGCCACTACTACCCTCCTCCTCTGACGCCGTCATCACCTCGTCACCTGGTTCCCACGTCCTGTCTAAAACAACATCATCATCATAGCCTTCCTCATCATCCCCGCCACTTCTGTCACTGTGTTGTGAATGTGATGTGACATCATGGCGGGCTCCATGCCCCCCCTCATTACTGCGTCTGCCACCACGGCTACCACCACCAACACCCCCACTACCGCAGCTATGCGTCTCGGTCACCGCTTCCACCTCCACCACCGCCGCAACACACTCCGTTGGCTGACTCGCGGAAAACAAATCATCATCATCACTATGTTGTTCAGTATCTTCCTTCGCACCCGAGGAGATGTCTCTTAGGACTCTCAGGAAAGATGGCTTCCCGCTAGGAAGGGGGAGCGAAGACATAGATGATGGAATGGAAACGCTAGAAATACCTATATTACTACTGTCACCGTGCCAAGGAACTGTAGAGGATCTGGAATCCAACGAAACCTGGCTTGAAGCCAGATCGTCAGAGTCTTCCTGCTGAGATGACCGCGAGCCAGCCAACCAGTCCACAATGGCCGTATTGTCTAAAGTAACCCGCCCACCGGAGGAGATGGACAAGTCTGGCTTGCTGATACTACTACTAGCAGGCACATGGCAGCTGCTACTAGTGGAACTGGGCACATGTCTTGTGCCACAAATGCTGCTACTGGGTCTGGCACCAACAGATCCAACATTTGGACTGGAAGAGGAGACGGCATGGGTGTTTCTTCCTCTACCCCGTCCTTTCACAACCTTTTTTTTCCCAGACATTTCAGAGCCCCTTTTAAAAGCGTATTCACACACGGACACTGGCTTGGCAAATGGCAATGAATGAGAATTTCAATCAGCCTCGCTGCAGTGCACTCAGGGAATGCTGGGCCTTGTAGTACTACTAGGCTGCCTGTATGGCAAGTTGGATTGTTATTCCAGGGATGAGCCCCTTTTAAAAGCGTATTCACACACGGACACTGGCTTGGCAAATGGCAATGAATGAGAATTTCAATCAGCCTCGCTGCAGTGCACTCAGGGAATGCTGGGCCTTGTAGTACTACTAGGCTGCCTGTATGGCAAGTTGGATTGTTATTCCAGGGATGAGCCCCTTTTAAAAGCGTATTCACACACGGACACTGGCTTGGCAAATGGCAATGAATGAGAATTTCAATCAGCCTCGCTGCAGTGCACTCAGGGAATGCTGGGCCTTGTAGTACTACTACTACCACTACTACAAAGGCTGCCTGTATTGCAAGTTGGATGCAATGGGGATGAGCCCCTTCTAAAAGCGTATTCACACACGGACACTGGCTTGGCAAATGGCAATGAATGAGAATTTCAATCAGCCTCGCTGCAGTGCACTCAGGGAATGCTGGGCGTTGTAGTACTTCTAGGCTGCCTGTATGGCAAGTTGGATTGTTATCCTGTTAATAACGGCCAGGGATGAGCCCCTTTTAAAAGCGTATTCACACACGGACACTGGCTTGGCAAATGGCAATGAATGAGAATTTCAATCAGCCTCGCTGCAGTGCACTCAGGGAATGCTGGGCCTTGTAGTACTACTACTACCACTACTACAAAGGCTGCCTGTATTGCAAGTTGGATGCAATGGGGATGAGCCCCTTCTAAAAGCGTATTCACACACGGACACTGGCTTGGCAAATGGCAATGAATGAGAATTTCAATCAGCCTCGCTGCAGTGCACTCAGGGAATGCTGGGCCTTGTAGTACTACTAGGCTGCCTGTATGGCAAGTTGGATTGTTATTCCAGGGATGAGCCCCTTTTAAAAGCGTATTCACACACGGACACTGGCTTGGCAAATGGCAATGAATGAGAATTTCAATCAGCCTCGCTGCAGTGCACTCAGGGAATGCTGGGCCTTGTAGTACTACTACTACCACTACTACAAAGGCTGCCTGTATTGCAAGTTGGATGCAATGGGGATGAGCCCCTTCTAAAAGCGTATTCACACACGGACACTGGCTTGGCAAATGGCAATGAATGAGAATTTCAATCAGCCTCGCTGCAGTGCACTCAGGGAATGCTGGGCGTTGTAGTACTTCTAGGCTGCCTGTATGGCAAGTTGGATTGTTATCCTGTTAATAACGGCCAGGGATGAGCCCCTTTTAAAAGCGTATTCACACACGGACACTGGCTTGGCAAATGGCAATGAATGAGAATTTCAATCAGCCTCGCTGCAGTGCACTCAGGGAATGCTGGGCCTTGTAGTACTACTACTACCACTACTACAAAGGCTGCCTGTATTGCAAGTTGGATGCAATGGGGATGAGCCCCTTCTAAAAGCGTATTCACACACGGACACTGGCTTGGCAAATGGCAATGAATGAGAATTTCAATCAGCCTCGCTGCAGTGCACTCAGGGAATGCTGGGCCTTGTAGTACTACTAGGCTGCCTGTATGGCAAGTTGGATTGTTATTCCAGGGATGAGCCCCTTTTAAAAGCGTATTCACACACGGACACTGGCTTGGCAAATGGCAATGAATGAGAATTTCAATCAGCCTCGCTGCAGTGCACTCAGGGAATGCTGGGCGTTGTAGTACTTCTAGGCTGCCTGTATGGCAAGTTGGATTGTTATTCCAGGGATGAGCCCCTTTTAAAAGCGTATTCACACACGGACACTGGCTTGGCAAATGGCAATGAATGAGAATTTCAATCAGCCTCGCTGCAGTGCACTCAGGGAATGCTGGGCGTTGTAGTACTTCTAGGCTGCCTGTATGGCAAGTTGGATTGTTATCCTGTTAATAACGGCCAGGGATGAGCCCCTTTTAAAAGCGTATTCACACACGGACACTGGCTTGGCAAATGGCAATGAATGAGAATTTCAATCAGCCTCGCTGCAGTGCACTCAGGGAATGCTGGGCCTTGTAGTACTACTACTACCACTACTACAAAGGCTGCCTGTATTGCAAGTTGGATGCAATGGGGATGAGCCCCTTCTAAAAGCGTATTCACACACGGACACTGGCTTGGCAAATGGCAATGAATGAGAATTTCAATCAGCCTCGCTGCAGTGCACTCAGGGAATGCTGGGCGTTGTAGTACTTCTAGGCTGCCTGTATGGCAAGTTGGATTGTTATTCCAGGGATGAGCCCCTTTTAAAAGCGTATTCACACACGGACACTGGCTTGGCAAATGGCAATGAATGAGAATTTCAATCAGCCTCGCTGCAGTGCACTCAGGGAATGCTGGGCCTTATAGTACTACTAGGCTGCCTGTATTGCAAGTTGGATGCAACGGGGATGAGCCCCTTATAAAAGCGTATTCACACACTGGCTGAGTAGTGAGTAGTGGATGAGCCCCTTCGATTTCTGAATTCCTGCCTTTTAGATTCCTAAAGCTTTCCCTTACTGCACAGAGATGCTATTCCTACAGCTCCTGTCTGTAAAATGGCCGCTGAGCTCCGTGCATAGACTTTTATTGCAGGCTTGAGCCCGCCCCTATGCTGCCTCCCGATAGGCTGGGAGAGCCGTTTGCAAGGCATTATGGGGTAGCCTGATGTCAGGTGATCTTCTGTAATCCTCCATTTTAGATGTAACATGTGGCAGGCGCCAAAATGTAGCCGGGTTCGGTCAAAACGGGTTCGGCCGAACCCGGTAAAGTTCGGATTCGCTGCGAACCGAACTTTTCCTGAAGTTCGGACCGAAACCGGGTTCGGTTGTCCCGGTTCGCTCATCTCTAGTAAAGAACAAGGCCCACCTAACCTGTCTGGGATTGAGTCTTTTGGCTAAGGCCTCATGCACACGACTGTAGCCATGTGCCCGGTCGTGATTTTCGGGTTGGCCAGCAGCGGACTGTCAGCCGCAAGTCGCCCGCAAATCGCGGGCAATGCACATGGCCTCGGACATTATTTTCAATGAGCCCGGACCGCAGAAGACGGCCGTAATAAGACAGGTCCGTTCTTTCTGCGGTGCGGGCTCCCGGGCCGTGCACGTACCGTAAAAACTACGGTCGTGTGCATGGCCCCATAGAAATGAATGGGCCGCAATTCTCCTGTGGATTTTCGGGGGAATTGCGGCCGCAAAAGCACGTTCGTGTGCATGGAGCCTAAGTCTAAAAAAGTCAGGTTTTTATGGTCAGTCAGTACAGAAATTTGATTTCTAGCTCCCTCTAGAAAGTGGTGCCAATCTTCAAACACCCACATAATAGAAAGAAGCTCACGATTACCTATATCATAAAAGCACAGGGATGCAAATTAGTCAACACAGCCCCCACACCTATTTCTGAGGCATCAACCTTAATAATAAAAGGGCTAGAAAGGTCAGCTTGAACAAGTACATGCTTCAAAGTTTCAAAGGCAGAAACCGCACTAGTTTTCAAAATTACAAGGTCAGAACCTCT
Organism: Rhinoderma darwinii; assembly: GCF_050947455.1. Classification (NCBI taxonomy): domain Eukaryota; kingdom Metazoa; phylum Chordata; class Amphibia; order Anura; family Rhinodermatidae; genus Rhinoderma; species Rhinoderma darwinii. Next base: position 66,538,795 of record NC_134689.1, read on the forward strand.
TTTCGTAAGATCCGTCAAAGGTTTGGCAATGGATAAAAAATTATGAATAAATCTTTGGTAATAATTAGCAAATCCCAAGAACCTCTGCAGAGCTTTTAGCGAAGTGGGTTGAACCCAATCAAGAATCGCCTGAACCTTAGTGGAGTCCATACGAAAATCATGAGGAGACGGAAGATACCCCAAAAAATTTACTTCTTGAACTTCAAAAAGAGACTTTTCATTTTTTGCATAAAGACAATATTCCCTCAGTACTTGAAGGACGGATCTTAAATGTTGAAAATGAGAGGGCCAATCAGAAGAAAGCACAAGAATAACGTCCAGATACACAACAACAAAACGTCCAATAAAATTTCTGAAAATATAATTTACCAGATTCTGAAAAACAGCTGGAGCATTACTTAAACCAAAAGGCATGACCAAATATTCATAATGACCATCTGGAGTATTAAATGCTGTCTTCCCCTTTGAGGATACGAACCAAATTGTAGGCCGTAAATCTAATTTAGAGAACCCTCCGTCCCCTGAGGTCTGATTAAATAGGTCAGGCATGAGTGGAAGAGGATACTGATTCTTAACGGTAATCTTATTTAATTCATGGTAGTAGATACAGGGACTTAAACAGCCACATTTCTTTTCAACAAAGGAAAACCTTGTACCTACCGGAGAAGTGGATTGACGAACATGACCCTTACGGATACCATCTTTAAAAGGGTTTTCCGGAAGCAAAAAATTACTTTTAGTTAAACTAAACAATGGAAAACATATAACTTTGTAATGTACTTACGTTTGATTAGATGAATGTAGCGTCATATCCCGTCTTCCGTCACGTGACCGCTTGGTAATGCAAAATTTGCACTTCCTGTGCAGACCCGTCCATTCGCTCCGCTACCTAACTTCCGGTTTTCGGCTTTCACAATGTACGGTTACGTCACAAATGACATAACTGTACCACGTGTTTCTGCTTAGAGCATGCGTGGTTGACACACTCCACCACACATGCTCTGTTAAAGGCTATGGCTGCGTCTTCAGCAGCTGTGTAAGTTAAAATGTGCGCGTGCGCAATAGAACATTGTGGTGTCGGTGTGTAGTGTGACGGGCTGTGTGGCATTGCCTACAGGGGGGCTGTGTGGCATTACCTACAGGGGGATGTGTGGCACTACCTACAGGGGGCTGTGTGGCACTACCTACAGGGGGGTTGTGTGGCACTACCTACAGGGGGCTGTGTGGCACTACCTACAAGGGGCTGTGTGGCACTACCTACAGGGGGGGGCTGTGTGGCATTACCTACAGGGGGCTGTGTGGCATTGCTTACAGGGGGGCTGTGTGGCACTACCTACAGGAGGGCTGTGTGGCACTACCTACAAGGGGGGCTGTGTGGCATTGATTACAGGGGGATATGTGGCATTAGCTACAGGGGGGCTGTGTGGAATTACCTACAGGGGGCTGTGGCAGTATCCATAGAAGGTAGTGTGTGGCATTATCTACAGAGGGCAGTGTGTGGCAGAAAATTGACAAATTAAATTCATCCGTTTTTAAAACAGACACAAAACGGGTTAAAAACTGAAGCATGGCCCGGAACGGAAAGGGATGCAAAACAGCCGAGAAAATGCACCAAATCCGCCGTTTTTATCGGCCAAAACTCGGACCCTGTCGTGTGAATAGAGCCTAAAGGTAGTTGATGACGCGCCGTGTCTCTACACAGTCGGAAGTGCTGTCTTAGCAAAGACACGGAGCGTCATCAATGATAGAACACACCCCCTCCTCCTATCTCGTCGTCCACACCTCCTCTTAATTCACTCTAGGATTTTCTGCGCTGCCTGACCGCCTTGTCTCTCCTCTAAGGGTATGTTCACTCGCTGCGTTTTTTGAGCTGGTTTTCATTAGAGTCTATGAGAAAATGGCTCCAAAAACGTCCCAAGAAGTGTCCTGCACTTGTTTTGACGAGCCGTCATTTTACGCGCCGTATTTTGACAACGACGCATAAAATAACAGCTCGTCTGCACAGAACATCGTAAGACCCATTGCAAGCAATGGGCAGATGTTTGCCGATGTATTGGAGCCATCTTTCAGGCGTAATTTGAGGCGTAAAACGCCTCCATTACGTCTGAAAAGAGGTCGTGTGCACATACCCTAACACGCACCCTCCTCCGACAATCTCGTCGCCCACGCCTTCTCATCCTTCTTCACACTTGTAGTTCCTGCACTGCCTGGCCGCCTTGTCTCTCCTCTAACACGCCCCCTCGTGTGTGTGTATATATACACCGTGTTACAAATTATTATGAAAATGTTATTTTTCGCTGATTTTCCTAAATAGTTGATGCAAATGACAGTCAGTATAATCTTCAAGCCATCAACCGTTGGAGTATAATGCAAATTTTATTGAACAAATCTCCTAATCATAGCAGATTTTTTTTTAGAAGTAAAAATCTCAAAATGCACTGTTTCAAATTATTATGCACAACAGAGATCAAAACATTTTAAAGATTGTAAAGAGAACTAAAATTGTCATTTGTTGAATTTGCAGCATCAGGAGGTCATATTTACAGAAATCAAAAGCTCTTTCAATCAAAAAAAACTTAACAGGCCAAGTTACATGTTAACATAGGACCCCTTCTTTGATATCACCTTCACAATTCATCCATCCATTGAATTTGTGAGTATTTGGACAGTTTCTGCTTGAATATCTTTGCAGGATGTCAGAATAGTCTCCCAGAGCTTCTGTTTTGATGTGAACTGCCTCCCACCCTCATAGATATTTTGCTTGAGGAAAGGTTCTCAATAGGGTTGAGGTCAGGGGAACATGGGGGCCACACCATGAGTTTCTCTCATTTTATGCCCATAGCAGCCAATGACACAGAGGTATTATTTGCAGCATGAGATGGTGCATTGTCATGCATGAAGATAATTTTGCTACAGAAGGCACGGATCTTCTTTTTGTACCACGGAAGAAAGTGGTCAGTCATTAACTCTACGTACTTTGCAGAGGTCATTTTCACACCGTCAGGGACCCTAAAGGGGCTTACCAGCTTTCTCCCCATGATTCCAGCCCAAAACATGACTTCGCCACCTCCTTGCTGACGTCGCAGTCTTGTTGGGACATGGTGGCCATTCACCAACCATCCACTACTCCATCTATCTGGACCATCCAGGGTTGCACGGCACTCATCAGTAAACAAACACGGTTTGAAAATTAGTCTTCATGTATTTCTGAGCCCACTGCAACCGTTTCTGCTTGTGAGTATTGTTTAGGGGTGGCCGAATAATAGCTTTATGCCCACTTGCAAACCTCTGGAGGATCCTACACCTTGAGATTCCCGGGACTCCAGAGGCACCAGCGGCTTCAAATACCTGTTTGCTGCTTTGCAATGGCATTTTAGCAGCTGCTCTTCTAATCCTATTAATTTTTCTGGCAGAAACCTTCCTCATTATGCCTTTATCTGAACGAACCCGTCTGTACTCTGAATCAGCCACAAATCTTTTCACAGTACGATGATCACGCTTAAGTTTTCTTGAAATATCCAATGTTTTCATACCTTGTCCAAGGTATTGCACTATTTCATGCTTTTCGGCAGCAGAGAGATCCTTTTTCTTTCCCATATTGCTTGAAACCTGTGGCCTGCTTAATAATGTGGAACGTCCTTCTTAAGTAGTTTTCCTTTGATTGGGCACACCTGGCAAACAAATTATTCCAGGTGAGATTGATTACAATGATCCAAAGAGCCCTAAGACACAATACCATCCATGAGTTTAATTGAAAAACTAATAATTAAATGTTTATGACACTTAAATCCAATGTGCATAATGATTTGGAACACGGTGTGTATATATATATATACACTACCGTTCAAAAGTTTAGGGTCACTTAGAAATTTCCTTATTTTTGAAAGAAAAGCACAGTTTTTTTCAATGAAGATAACATTAAAATAATCAGAAATACACTCTATACATTGTTAATGTGATAAATGACTATTCTAGTTGCAAACGTCTGTTTTTTAATGCAATATCTACATAGGTGTATAGAGGCCCATTTCCAGCAACCATCACTCCAGTGTTCTAATGGTACATTGTGTTTGCTAACTGTGTTAGAAGGCTAATGGATGATTAGAAAACACTTGAAAACCCTTGTGCAATTATGTTAGCACCGCTGTAAACAGTTTTGCTGTTTAGAGGAGCTATAGAACTGACCTTCCTTTGAGCTAGTTGAGAACCTGGAGCATTACATTTGTGGGTTCGATTAAACTCTCAAAATGGCTAGAAAAAGAGAGCTTTCATGTGAAACTTGACAGTCTATTCTTGTTCTTAGAAATTAAGGCTATTCCATGCGAGAAATTGCCAAGAAACTGAAGATTTCCTACAACGGTGTGTACTACTCCCTTCAGAGCACAGCACAAACAGGCTCTAACCAGAGTAGAACGAGAAGTGGGAGGCCCCGCTGCACAACTGAGCAACAAGACAAGTACATTAGAGTCTCTAGTTTGAGAAATAGACGCCTCACAGGTCCTCAACTGGCAGCTTCATTAAATAGTACCCGCAAAACGCCAGTGTCAACGTCTACAGTGAAGAGGCGACTCCGGGATGCTGGCCTTCAGGGCAGAGTGGCAAAGAAAAAGCCATATCTGAGACTGGCTAATAAAAGGAAAAGATTAATATGGGCAAAAGCACACAGACATTGGACAGAGGAAGATTGGAAAAAAGTGTTATGGACAGACGAATCGAAGTTTGAGGTGTTTGGATCACACAGAAGAACATTTGTGAGACGCAGAACAACTGAAAAGATGCTGGAAGAGTGCCTGACGCCATCTGTCAAGCATGGTGGAGGTAATATGATGGTCTGGGGTTGCTTTGGTGCTGGTAAAGTGGGAGATTTGTACAAGGTAAAAGGGATTTTGAATAAGGAAGGCTATCACTCCATTTTGCAACGCCATGCCATACCCTGTGGACAGCGCTTGATTGGAGCCAATTTCATCCTACAACAGGACAATGACCCAAAGCACACCTCCAAATTATGTAATAACTATTTAGGGAAGAAGCAGGCAGCTGGTATTCTATCTGTAATGGAGTGGCCAGCACAGTCACCAGATTTCAACCCCATAGAGCTGTTGTGGGAGCAGCTTGACCGTATGGTACGCAAGAAGTGCCCATCAAGCCAATCCAACTTGTTGGAGGGGCTTCTGGAAGCATGGGGTGAAATTTCTCCCTATTACCTCAGCAAATTAACAGCTAGAATGCCAAAGGCCTGCAATGCTGTAATTGCTGCAAATGGAGCATTCTTTGACAACAGCAAAGTATGAAGGAGAAAATTATTATTTAAAATAAAAATCATTATTTCTAACCTTGTCAATGTCTTGACTATATTTTCTAGTCATTTTGCAACTCATTTGATAAATATAAGTGTGAGTTTTCATGGAAAACACAAAATTGTCTGGGTGACCCCAAACTTTTGAACGGTAGTGTATATACACACACACACACACACACACACACACACACACACACACACACACACACACAGACACACACACATATGTATGTGTGTATGTGTGTGTGTGTGTGTGTGTGTGTGTGTGTGTATATATATATATATATATATATATATATATACAGTGAAGGAAATAAGTATTTGATCCCTTGCTGATTTTGTAAGTTTGCCCACTGTCAAAGACATGAACAGTCTAGAATTTTTAGGCTAGGTTAATTTTACCAGTGAGAGATAGATTATATAAAAAAAAAAAACAGAAAATCACATTGTCAAAATTATATATATTTATTTGCATTGTGCACAGAGAAATAAGTATTTGATCCCTTTGGCAAACAAGACTTAATACTTGGTGGCAAAACCCTTGTTGGCAAGCACAGCAGTCAGACATTTTTAGTAGTTGATGATGAGGTTTGCACACATGTTAGATGGAATTTTGGCCCACTCCTCTTTGCAGATCATCTGTAAATCATTAAGATTTCGAGGCTGTCGCTTGGCAACTCGGATCTTCAGCTCCCTCCATAAGTTTTCGATGGGATTAAGGTCTGGAGACTGGCTAGGCCACTCCATGACCTTAATGTGCTTCTTTTTAAACCACTCCTTTGTTGCCTTGGCTGTATGTTTCGGGTCATTGTCGTGCTGGAAGACCCAGCCACAAGCCATTTTTAATGTCCTGGTGGAGGGAAGGAGGTTGTCACTCAGGATTTGACGGTACATGGCTCCATCCATTCTCCCATTGATGCGGTGAAGTAGTCATGTGCCCTTAGCAGAGAAACACCCCCAAAACATAATGTTTCCACCTCCATGCTTGACAGTGGGGACGGTGTTCTTTGGGTCATAGGCAACATTTCTCTTCCTCCAAAAACGGCGAGTTGAGTTAATGCCAAAAGAGCTTAATTTTATTCTCATCTGACCACAGCACCTTCTCCCAATCACTCTCAGAATCATCCAGATGTTCATTTGAAAACTTCAGACGGGCCTGTACATGTTCCTTCTTGTGCAGGGGGACCTTACGGGCACTTCAGGATTTTAATCCATTACGGCGTAATGTGTTACCAATGGTTTTCTTTGGTGACTGTGGTCCCAGCTGCCTTGAGATCATTAACAAGTTCCCCCCGTGTAGTTTTCGGCTGAGCTCTCACCTTCCTCAGGATCAAGGATACCCCACGAGGTGAGATTTTGCATGGAGCCCCAGATCGATGTCGATTGACAGTCATTTTGTATGTCTTCTATTTTCTTACTATTGCACCAACAGTTGTCTCTTTCTCACCCAGCGTCTTACTTATGGTTTTGTAGCCCATTCCAGCCTTTTGCAGGTCTATGATCTTGTCCCTGACATCTTTAGAAAGCTCTTTGGTCTTGCCCATGTTGTAGAGGTTAGAGTCAGACTGATTAATTGAGTCTGTGGACAGGAGTCTTTTATACAGGTGACCATGTAAGACAGCTGTCTTTAATGCAGGCACCAAGTTGATTTGGAGCGTGTAACTGGTCTGGAGGAGGCTGAACTCTTAATGGTTGGTAGGGGATCAAATACTTATTTCTCTGTGCACAATGCAAATATATATATACAATTTTGCCTATGTGATTTTTTTTTTTTTTATATAATCCATCTCTCACTGGTAAAATTAACCTAGCCTAAAAATTCTAGACTGTTCATGTCTTTGACAGTGGGCAAACCTACAAAATCAGCAAGGGATCAAATACTTATTTCCTCCACTGTGTATGTATATGTATATATATATATATATATATATATATATATATATATATATATATATATATATATAGTATAAATAATAGTGGACACACTAAAGCCTCATGCACACGACCATAGACATGTGCACAGCCGTGATCTTCAGGTCGGCCGGCCGCGGGGTGTCATCCGCGAGCCGGCCACAAATCGTGGGCCGTGCACATGGCCGCGTCCATTATTTTCTATGAGCCTGGACCGCAGAACACGGCCGTAATAAGAAATGTCCGTTCTTTCTGCGGTCCAGGGTCCTGGGCCATGCATGGACCTGGGAAACCACGGTCGTGTGCATGGGCCCATAGAAGTGAATGGGGCCGCAATTCTCCCGTGGATTTTTGGGGGAATTGCGCCCACAAAAGCATGTTCGTGTGCATAGGGCCTTACATACATTTATAGTAAATTATGTAAAAAAAATAAAAGTTTTACCATTGTTTGGAGTAGTGTTTGGTGTTTGCTTCACTGTACAGGATCTTTTGGAACAGATCCAGCAGCAGGTGAGGTAAATGTGCTGACTGGATTGTGTGTACCAAGATATCTGACTTAGGCCGGATTCACACACGCATGTGCGCAGCCGCCATCATGATGACACTCTGTTTGGATGTTTGTAAACAGAAAAGCACGTGGTGCTTTTCTGTTTTCAATCATACTTTTTACTGCTGTTGCGCAAATAACGCGCGTCCCACGGAAGTGCTTCCGTGTGGTGGGCGTGATTTTCACTCACCCATTGAATTCAATGGGTGCGTGATGCGCGAAAAACGCACAAATATAGGACATGTTGTGAGTTTTACGCAGCGGACACCCGTCTGTCTGCACGGCCCCATAGACTAATATAGGTCCGTGCGAGGCGTGTGAAAATCACGCACACTGCACGGACGTATATCACGTCTGTCTGAATCAGCCCTTAGGTTGAGTGGGCAGACTTAGGATATGTTCACACGGCCTATTGTCGTCCGTTTTTCGGGCCGTAAATGGGAAAACTGCGTTCTGCTCCGAAGGAGCGTTTTTTTATGTGTTTTTTTACGCATAAAAAAACGGCCACGATAAAGAAGTGCAGGAAACTTCTTGAGACGTTTTTGGAGCCGTTTTCCACAGACTGTAGTGAAAAAAGATACAAAAACGGCCGAAAAAAACGCGCCGAAAATCGCGAGTGGCACAAAAAACGTCTGAAAATCAGGAGCTGTTTTCTCTTGAAAACAGCTCCGTATTTTGAGACGTTTTTGACTCTGCGTGTGAACATACCCTAACATTTATCAGGCTGTGAAAGGGGTGGGGGTAGGAGATGGGTTACTGTACTTAGATCAGGGATAGATGGAGGCACAACGGATAATGATGATTATTAATGTGTAAGGGCTTATTTAGACGAACGTGTAATACGTCCGTGCAACGCGCGGGATATTCACGCACCTCGCACGGACCTATGTCAGTTTATGGGGCCGTGCAGAGTGTACGTGAGTTTCACGCAGTGTGTGTCCGCTGCGTAAAACTCTGGACATGTCCGATATTTGTGCGTTGTTTGCGCATCACGCACCCATTGAAGTCAATGGCTGCGTGAAAATAGCGCGCACCACACGGAAGCACTTCCGTGGGAGGTGCGTGATTCGCGCAACAGCAGTAAAAAGTATGATTGAAAACAAACATACAAACAGAGTGTCATTTTGATGGCGGCCGCGCGAAAATCACGCAGCCATGCATCATACGGGGCTGACACACGGAGCTGTTAAGTACCTTTTGCATGCGCAAAAAACGCTGCGTGTAAGTCCGGCCTCAAACAGTGTGCAGGGAGGGAGCTGTCTGCCTGTAATTTGTAATTAGAGCAGGGAAGGACCCTGTGACCATAGAGGGGCGTGGCAGTATGCAAATAGCTGAGGTGCTTTGGAGGAAGGGGGGGATGCAACTGTCTCCTCAGATGCAGCAGGGGATCATGGGTATGGTGGGTTACAAGACAGGAAACAGACAGTAAGGGATGTAAACAAACAGCAAGGGATGTAAACAGACAGAAAGAGCAGCAGTGACGATGGAGATCAAACAGAAACTGGTTAGAAGTTTAATAGGGGGTACTAGGGAAGGCAAATGAAGGCTGGGGGACACTTTTTAGAAAAAAAAAATTCCTGGACAACCCCTTTAATATAATCTTTCATGGTCTGTCTTTCCAAAGCAGAAAGATTATAATAAATCCGCCCCTTAGGAGGTTTAGCATTAGGGAGAAGTACAATGGAATAGTCATACGGTCTAGGAGGAGGGAGAGATTCACAACCAATTTCAGAAAAAACATAAAATTTTTAATGCACTCAGACAACGATTGTGTGTTGCAAGATACATTAGTAGTAGACAGATACATGCAAGAATCATAACATTCCACTTAATCAAATCTGCTTTTACCCAAGCAATAATGTAATTATGTGTCTGCAACCATGGAATATCCAATATTACCTCAGAAGGCAAATTTTCTAGAATAAAGAACGAGATTAGTTCAGTATGTAAGGTATCCACTTCCAAACTAACAGGCTAGAGTGGAGAACTTGACCGACCCCTGAGAGAAAGGGGTATTCTCTATAGCAGACACTTTGACAGGGCCATTTAGTTTAACAAGGGAGGGGACTTGCCATTTTTTTTTTTTAGCAACCTGTAAATCCCAAAAATTAGCCACAGAACCACAAGCTACAAAAGCCTCCATGTTTGGAGCAGTACTTGAGCATATGACCAGCGTCCCCACAATAGAAACACGGCCCTTTCTTTTTTCGGAAAAGTCTCCGTTCTTGAGAAGACATCGAGGCGTCCAACTGCATGGGCTTCTGTGCATCAGATGAAGGGATTTCAGTGCAGAGAAGGGGAGAGACCATTGCTGATCTTTTTCTTTTTTGCATTCTCGTAGACGTTGGTCAAGATGCACAACAGGAGTTATGGTATATCCTAAAGTTGAGGGCGGAGGGTATTTTACTAGGAGATCTTTCAAGGTTTCAGAAAGGCCTCGGCGGAATTGACATTGGAGCGCTGCATCATTCCACTGTGAAGAGACGGACCATCGTCCCTGCTGGAGAGATAAGCTTGGCCTCAGCCACTGCAGTGATATCTGGTTCACGATATATTAAACCTAGGGCAGCAAAGAAGGTCTCAACAGAAAGAAGTTCAGGGGCATCAGGTCTCAACGAAAAGGCCCAGGTTTGAGGATCTTCTGCTATAGGGACAAGACGAGACCAACTTGCTGCTGCTCAGTTCCAGAGGAAAAAGGTCTTAGCCGAAAATACAAATTACAACTCTCCTGAAAATTAATAAGACTTACGATCATCAGAAAAACCATCCGGTAAGTTCATTTTTGGTTCAACTGTAGCAGCTGGAATGACTGTTTGGAGCTGCACAGTCATTTATAGAGTAATATTTTTCTGACACAGCATTTATGGTCCTCTTTTGCTACACCATGTTTCCATGCTAGAGGCCTGTTGACCTGGATGGAGTACACATTTTTAGCATTGTTTGTCTTATACGTACAATACAATTTTGTTATATTTTATATACATATGACCATATACACTTTTTTTTCTTTGGTATATTTTATGTGTCAAATAGAGATGCCTGTCCTGCAAGCGTAAGATTTACTATTGTATCAAAATAAATAAATAATAAAAAACAAAAGGACAGGAATAAAGCACAATCATTGTAGATTCAATTAGTTATTCCTTTACAGCAATGATCACATCTCTCTAAACCTAACCTTCCTACTGTAATGCCATCAGCTTACCTCTTTTCACCGCCGGCGTCTCCCTCCCGGCAGTTGCCGGCACTCTCTGCCTCCTTCTTCTGGTTCCTGTAGGATGCGCGTGCGCTCTGGTGGTCTCTTAAAGGGTCAGTGCATGCACCACTAAAGTGTCTCCAGCCTATCAGTGTGCACCCTGGGCAATATAGTTGGACCTGCACTCTGCCCAGGTGCCAGAGCAATGTTAGTTCTAACCGAGAGTTAGTCTGCGAAGGTTCTGTATCCAGTTCCTTGAAACCTGTGTTTGTGACTATCCAGTATCCATGTCCAGTGTTTGTGAGGAGTCCAGTATCTGAGTATAGCGTCCTTGATGTGTCCACTATCCTTGATGAGTTCTGTGTCCGTGACGAGTGCAGTGTCCATGATCAGTTCTGCTTTCGAGAATCCAGCACAAGCCAGCTTCCAAGAATCCAGCACAAGCCAGCTTCCGATAATCCAGCACAAGCCAGCTTCCAATGATCCGGCACCAGTCTGCCATCAAGGTACCATCGACCAGTGACTGTGCTATACTTGTCTGGCCAGCAGCTGCTCTGTTAGGTGGAGTAGCCCAGTGGGTCCATTTCCCCAGTGGACGTTACAGTTTGCTCAGGCCATGGACCCCAAGACAGCAGTTCAAATTATGCAGCATGATATGCGAGACCTCCGATTATGCCAGTATCAACTACTGCAGACTGTAAATACCATCGCTAATTGCCAGGACATTGCTTCCTACTTCGGCAGCTCCACAAGCTGTAGCTCCAGCTACTCCTCAGCTAGCCACAGTTTCAGTCAGCTCCGGAGCTGGAATTCATTTGCCACTTCCACCCTGCTATGATGGGGACTGCAAAACTTGTAGAGACTTCCTCAATCAATGTAAAATCCACTTTAAATTGCATTCCCATTTGTTTCCATCAGATCAGACGAAAATAGCATTCACCATCTCCCTGTTGTCCGGCAAGGCCTTGGCATAAGTAAACCCTCTCTGGGAATGTGGTAGGAGAATATGCCATACAATTTCAAACTCTCGCGTTGGAACATGCTTGGAACAACGAGGCCCTAGTAGCAACCTTCTGGCAAGGATTAGCCAGTAGGATTAAAGGTGAGCTGGCAGGTCGTGATCTCCCTTCCACTCTGGATGCCCTGATTTACTTAGCTACCCACATAGACCTGAGGTTCAGAGAACACTCTCACGAAGCCCTGTGAGAGAGGAAGCCCTCTACACTGGCGCCTAATTTTCAGAGACCTCTGCTTCTCCCTTCCGCTACTACTTCTGAAGAACCTATGCAGGTTGACTGGGTCAGACTTCCCGACCAAGAGCGGCAGCATAGACGTGCAGCTAATCTAGGCATGTACTGTGAAAGAAAGGTTTATTTTGTGTGGCAGTGTCCTCTGAAACCGGGAAACTCCAGCACCTAGAATTGATAGAAGAGGCTTCCCTAGGTGAACCTATGCCTTCTGTAAAATTTTCAACTAAATTATTGATTACTGTCTCTATCCTCGCTGGTGAAGCCTCACATTCTGTCTCAGCCTATCTGGATTTTGGAGCGGCCAGGAACTTCATACACTGGGCCTTATTAGACCGTCTTCACTTGCCCACGACTTCTCTAAAGAAACCTCTAGCGGTGGCTTCCGTGAATGGTCATCCGTTGCCAAACCCAATCCTGTTCATCACTGAACCATGGAAGTTACACTCTGAACAGATAGCCTTCTATGTTTTACCCGTGGCTATTAATCCAATTTTGTTGGGAATACTCCGGCTTCACAAGCACGCTCCAGTGCTTGATTGGGATTCTGGAGAAATTCTTCAGTGTGGACCTCTCAGTCACTACAAATGTCTGCCTGTTGTTCATCCTGCCAGAGAGCCCATTAATGACCCCTGTAGAACCCCACTGGTAACCTCGAGCCACTCTGAGGATATACCATTAATAACCACCTTCTGTTTTCTATCACTGAGCCAGTTGTTGACTCAATTACACATATTTTCCCGCAGCAACAACTGGGCACATCTGTTACTGTGGGCCGAATTTTCATATAATAATCATACGACTGAATCCATGACTACAGTTTTTTATAGTTTACAGTCAACATCCTCTTGTGCCTCTCCAGGTTACTTCAGAAGTTTCTGCAGCTAATGCTTCCTATGGAAGTTTCCATCAGATTTGGCAGCAAACCAAGTCTTGCAGTCGGTAGCTCGAATGAAGAAATGCACTGATAGGAAGAGAAGGCCATCTCCTCAATTTCTCCTGGAGTTAAAGTCTGGTTATCCTCAAAAAGTGTTTGCCTAAAAATTCCTTCCTTCAAATTTGCTCCTAGGTTTCTTGGTCCCATGTCTTACGACAAATCAATCTCGTGTCTTACAAACTACATCTTCCTCCTACTCTCACGTTTCCCAACTCCTTCCATGTTTCTCTCCTGAAATCTGCGGCCCTCAATCGGTACAGTAAATCCTCTAATTCCGCATCTTCTCCCAGGGGTTCTTGAGATGTATTTGAAGTCAAGGAGATTCTGGGGTTCACTGAAGTAACAATAAAGTAAAAAATAGCTTTTAATAGTAACTTGTTAAAAACAGGGGTAACACACCACTGTGACATAAGCCCCACCGTGATTATTAAAAAACGTATTAAACAGAAAACACTGAGTCATTATGATACATATAACTCGGTGTTTGTAACGATATTTTGTCTGGAAACAGCATATATCCAGGGCACATCAGTAGTACAATCCCCAAATAAAGCACAGGTGTCCGAATAATTCGGGTCTCCTAGTGCTGGGTGTAACACAATATGACTATCCCCAATGCAAACATTCCATAAACAATGCAACGACCCTACGCGTTTCAGGTACTCATCCTCAGGGGTCCGTATCTTGGTAACTCTGGTCTACACACCAGCGATAGAAATCTTCAACAGCAGATATTCTGCTGTGCGTCACGGCAAGATGCACGTATCGATGTCAACGGCATACTTCATTGCAGGCGCTACGTTACTATAAACGCTTAACTCCACCCCTCGTATTCTAGCGGCAAAACATGAACTGACCAATCCCCACACCCTCACGATTAGTGACACCTGCCCATGTGACCCCCCGCCGTCAGCTGACAACCAGGGGTCATCATCGGCCGCATCAATCCGCACGCGCAGGCGCAGTAGAAGCCAAGGACAAGTCGCCCAGACTGCCAATGCACGAGAAGGTAAGCGCTACACGATAATAGATTATAAGTAAATCTCGCGGGACAGTTAAACACCGCAAGTAGGCTACCTCACAAAGCAACTAAAAAGTAATTAATCACATGTAGGGTGGATAAGAATATACGATCCCTCATGACATGCGGGACCGACAGGCGATCTCCGTTGAAAAAACGGCAGACCAACAGGGCCATCTCAAACCTAAGTGTGTTGGGCAAAAATGAACTCACCCACCCCATGGGCAACCCAAAGGAGATAGGCCGCCCATAAGGAGTGTTAGATAAAACATGTATAATTAGTCTGCTCATTTAAACCTGCTGGATGTATGCATTCCAGTCTGTGGATCCATTGTGCTTCTTTACGTAAAATCAGGTTATCCCAATCTCCTCCTCTTTTGGGGGGTCTAACAAGTTCAATAGCTTGAAACTTTAAACATGCTGCCTGGCCTTGGTGTTTGGCATGCACATGCCTAGATATTGGGGTGTCCCTATCATGGACAATATCTCCAACATGCTCCCTAATACGGCGACGAAATTGTCGTGCTGTTTTTCCCACATAATTTAGGGGGCATGGACATGTGATTAGGTAGACCACTCCCGCGGTCTTACAATTAACATAATCCCGGATAGTGTATTGTTTCTGTGTAGTGACGCTAGTGAAGCTATTACCTTTGAAAATGAAATCACAGGCTTTACAGCTACCACACCTAAAGGTGCCTGGTATTTGTCTGTCCAGCCACGTGCCCCTAGGTGAAATGGGGTCAAAACAGCTATGCATGACTCTGTCCCTTATATTTTTCCCTCTCCGATACGTGACAGACGGCCTCTGTGTGATCTGATCTGCTAGATCTACATCAGAACTGAGAATACGCCAATACCTATTCAGTATCTGCATAATATCATTTTGTTTGGAATCATAGGTGCCTATGAGTCTCGTGACCTGTTCTTCTTTCCGTTTTTTAGGAACCAGAAGACATTGCCTATCAGCATCCCTTGCTCCCTCATAGGCCTTCCTGATAACCCTCTCGGGGAAACCTCTGTCCTTCAACCTTGTTTTGAGCTCCTTGGCCTGGAACTCAAAATCACCCATAGAACTACAATTCCTACGTACTCTCATAAATTGGCCTTTTGGAATGCCACTTTTGAGGGAGTAAGGATGACAGCTATTCCATTGCAGGAAACTATTTGTTGCTGTTTCTTTCCTATGTACCTTAGTGTGGATAGTGCCTTCTGCTGTTTTTGTGATTTTCAAATCTAAAAAAGACAATTCTTTCTCACTAATCTCACATGTGAATTTAAGTCCTACATCATTCTTGTTGAGGGCTGCTACAAAATTATGGAACTCATCCGCTGTAGAGTTCCAGAGGATCAACACGTCATCAATATATCTAATCCATAATCCAACGGATGAAGTCCAATTGGCAAATTTGTCCCCAAAGACAATTGTCTCCTCCCACCAGCCAAGAAATAAGTTTGCATAGGTGGGAGCAGCAGGACTCCCCATTGCAGTACCACATTTCTGATGGAAAATTTTGTCTTCAAAAATAAATACATTTCTTTCAAGAACAAACTGTAATAGCTGCATGACAAACTGGTTATGAGCTGCAAACTGAGTACCTCTGGATCCCAGATAGTACTCGACCGCTTTATAACCACATTTGTGCGGTATGGATGAATACAACGCCTCGACATCCAGACTAGCCAAGATTGTATCTTTCTCCAGGGAAATACCATCAATCTGTTTCAGGACATCCATTGTGTCACGCACATATGATGTGAGACTCAAGACAAAGGGGCGCAACACTTGGTCAACATACGTACTCACATTTTGAGTTAGATTATTAATGCCTGAAACAATAGGTCTGCCACGTAAGGGAGGATATCCTTTATGGATTTTGGGCAGGCTATAGAAACACGCCATAACAGGAAATTGTGGGTATAGGAACCCAAACTCCCCTGCACTAATCAAGGATCTGCTCTTTGCATCACTCAAAATGCTCAGCAACTCTTTCTTGAATAATGCCGTAGGGTTATCCTTTAAAATGGTATAGCAGTCATGGTTAAATAAAATGTCCTCACACATCCTCTTATAACCATCCCTGCTCATGACCACAATGTTCCCACCTTTATCAGATGCCTTAAGAACAATATTCTGTTTTTTCTCTAAAGTGGTCAGAGCTAGTCGTTCAGACCAAGACAAGTTATTATCCATTCCCCTGCTATCCTGACTGAGACTTTTGATCTCATCTCCCACCATATCCACAAATAAATCCACATTAGTAAAATCTCCTATAGGTGGCAATTTCCTACTCTTCATTTTAAGGTTGGTGAAGGGACCTATACCTGGAGTGCGTCCAGATTCCTCTAGTAACCCCTCAAGGGCCGAGAGACCTTCCATATCAGATTCCTCTAACCCTAATTCCATGCATTTTTTTCTATTATGATGTTTAAAAATTTTTATCCATTTGAGTTTACGAGCAAATAAATTGAGATCTTTTATCCACGAAAATGAGTCAAATTTAACTGTAGGGACAAAAGAAAGTCCCTTTTCTAATAATGTGTTCTCTGATGCACTCAAATTATATTCAGAAAGGTTAATGATTTGAAGCCTATCCATATTATTCCCCTTCACTAATCCTTTTGTCCCCTGAGCATATAGCGGGAAATGGGAGGATTGTTGGCTAAAAAATTATTGCCACTATTAGAAGAGGCTCTACCACGGCCTCTATTTCTACTTCTTGCTCCTCCCCTAAATTTGTGTTTCCCACCACTACCGCCAACAAATGGGCCCACTCTTTCAGAGTCTGTAGTTTCACTCTCTGATGTGGAAGGGTCAGATTCCCTCGGCCCCCTATTGGTCTGTTGATATTGCTGTTGTTGTGTAGTTACAAAATCATACGCTTTTTTCTCCCTAAATTCCTGTAGGTCTCTCTGGAATTGGAAGTGTTTTCGTTCCTTAAGATGATTAGTAAACCTTTCCAAAGTTTGTTGGAGGATTTTGTCCCTTTTTTCAAAACCAGGGGTATCTACCAAAGACTTGGCTGCCTCAATCTCTTTTTTAAGCTCAACACTAATAAAGTCAAACTGGACTTTTTCTTCCTCTACCAAAATCTGCATCAGCCTAAGTGAGCTCCCTGTAATCTCCTGTTCCCACCTTTCTTTGATATTAGCGGTTTTTAGTCTTAATGCTGGGACAATGGGGACCCTGAGACCTCTGGGAACTATCTTGTTCTTTAAATAGTTTTCCAGACTCTGGATCTCCCACCAACTTCTAGTATAATCTTTATGCAATCTATTCAGGTTTTTAAAGGTGGATTTAAGAGATGCACCCTGAACTGTATACATCAGTTCACATTCAGAGAAGACGCTTTTAGCCTCACTTATCCACCCATCTGTGTTTAATTCAGAAAGTGCAAAGGCTGCCATACCTAGATAAACTGAAATTATTAACTGTATGGATTAAATGTAATTTCACTGTCTAGTTTGATAGAAATCTAATTGTGCTCCCACAATATGAATAAATTATATGGTTCACTGAAGTAACAATAAAGTAAAAAATAGCTTTTAATAGTAACTTGTTAAAAACAGGGGTAACACACCACTGTGACATAAGCCCCACCGTGATTATTAAAAAACGTATTAAACAGAAAACACTGAGTCATTATGATACATATAACTCGGTGTTTGTAACGATATTTTGTCTGGAAACAGCATATATCCAGGGCACATCAGTAGTACAATCCCCAAATAAAGCACAGGTGTCCGAATAATTCGGGTCTCCTAGTGCTGGGTGTAACACAATATGACTATCCCCAATGCAAACATTCCATAAACAATGCAACGACATCATAATAGAAAAAAATGCATGGAATTAGGGTTAGAGGAATCTGATATGGAAGGTCTCTCGGCCCTTGAGGGGTTACTAGAGGAATCTGGACGCACTCCAGGTATAGGTCCCTTCACCAACCTTAAAATGAAGAGTAGGAAATTGCCACCTATAGGAGATTTTACTAATGTGGATTTATTTGTGGATATGGTGGGAGATGAGATCAAAAGTCTCAGTCAGGATAGCAGGGGAATGGATAATAACTTGTCTTGGTCTGAACGACTAGCTCTGACCACTTTAGAGAAAAAACAGAATATTGTTCTTAAGGCATCTGATAAAGGTGGGAACATTGTGGTCATGAGCAGGGATGGTTATAAGAGGATGTGTGAGGACATTTTATTTAACCATGACTGCTATACCATTTTAAAGGATAACCCTACGGCATTATTCAAGAAAGAGTTGCTGAGCATTTTGAGTGATGCAAAGAGCAGATCCTTGATTAGTGCAGGGGAGTTTGGGTTCCTATACCCACAATTTCCTGTTATGGCGTGTTTCTATAGCCTGCCCAAAATCCATAAAGGATATCCTCCCTTACGTGGCAGACCTATTGTTTCAGGCATTAATAATCTAACTCAAAATGTGAGTACGTATGTTGACCAAGTGTTGCGCCCCTTTGTCTTGAGTCTCACATCATATGTGCGTGACACAATGGATGTCCTGAAACAGATTGATGGTATTTCCCTGGAGAAAGATACAATCTTGGCTAGTCTGGATGTCGAGGCGTTGTATTCATCCATACCGCACAAATGTGGTTATAAAGCGGTCGAGTACTATCTGGGATCCAGAGGTACTCAGTTTGCAGCTCATAACCAGTTTGTCATGCAGCTATTACAGTTTGTTCTTGAAAGAAATGTATTTATTTTTGAAGACAAAATTTTCCATCAGAAATGTGGTACTGCAATGGGGAGTCCTGCTGCTCCCACCTATGCAAACTTATTTCTTGGCTGGTGGGAGGAGACAATTGTCTTTGGGGACAAATTTGCCAATTGGACTTCATCCGTTGGATTATGGATTAGATATATTGATGACGTGTTGATCCTCTGGAACTCTACAGCGGATGAGTTCCATAATTTTGTAGCAGCCCTCAACAAGAATGATGTAGGACTTAAATTCACATGTGAGATTAGTGAGAAAGAATTGTCTTTTTTAGATTTGAAAATCACAAAAACAGCAGAAGGCACTATCCACACTAAGGTACATAGGAAAGAAACAGCAACAAATAGTTTCCTGCAATGGAATAGCTGTCATCCTTACTCCCTCAAAAGTGGCATTCCAAAAGGCCAATTTATGAGAGTACGTAGGAATTGTAGTTCTATGGGTGATTTTGAGTTCCAGGCCAAGGAGCTCAAAACAAGGTTGAAGGACAGAGGTTTCCCCGAGAGGGTTATCAGGAAGGCCTATGAGGGAGCAAGGGATGCTGATAGGCAATGTCTTCTGGTTCCTAAAAAACGGAAAGAAGAACAGGTCACGAGACTCATAGGCACCTATGATTCCAAACAAAATGATATTATGCAGATACTGAATAGGTATTGGCGTATTCTCAGTTCTGATGTAGATCTAGCAGATCAGATCACACAGAGGCCGTCTGTCACGTATCGGAGAGGGAAAAATATAAGGGACAGAGTCATGCATAGCTGTTTTGACCCCATTTCACCTAGGGGCACGTGGCTGGACAGACAAATACCAGGCACCTTTAGGTGTGGTAGCTGTAAAGCCTGTGATTTCATTTTCAAAGGTAATAGCTTCACTAGCGTCACTACACAGAAACAATACACTATCCGGGATTATGTTAATTGTAAGACCGCGGGAGTGGTCTACCTAATCACATGTCCATGCCCCCTAAATTATGTGGGAAAAACAGCACGACAATTTCGTCGCCGTATTAGGGAGCATGTTGGAGATATTGTCCATGATAGGGACACCCCAATATCTAGGCATGTGCATGCCAAACACCAAGGCCAGGCAGCATGTTTAAAGTTTCAAGCTATTGAACTTGTTAGACCCCCCAAAAGAGGAGGAGATTGGGATAACCTGATTTTACGTAAAGAAGCACAATGGATCCACAGACTGGAATGCATACATCCAGCAGGTTTAAATGAGCAGACTAATTATACATGTTTTATCTAACACTCCTTATGGGCGGCCTATCTCCTTTGGGTTGCCCATGGGGTGGGTGAGTTCATTTTTGCCCAACACACTTAGGTTTGAGATGGCCCTGTTGGTCTGCCGTTTTTTCAACGGAGATCGCCCGTCGGTCCCGCATGTCATGAGGGATCGTATATTCTTATCCACCCTACATGTGATTAATTACTTTTTAGTTGCTTTGTGAGGTAGCCTACTTGCGGTGTTTAACTGTCCCGCGAGATTTACTTATAATCTATTATCGTGTAGCGCTTACCTTCTCGTGCATTGGCAGTCTGGGCGACTTGTCCTTGGCTTCTACTGCGCCTGCGCGTGCGGATTGATGCGGCCGATGATGACCCCTGGTTGTCAGCTGACGGCGGGGGGTCACATGGGCAGGTGTCACTAATCGTGAGGGTGTGGGGATTGGTCAGTTCATGTTTTGCCGCTAGAATACGAGGGGTGGAGTTAAGCGTTTATAGTAACGTAGCGCCTGCAATGAAGTATGCCGTTGACATCGATACGTGCATCTTGCCGTGACGCACAGCAGAATATCTGCTGTTGAAGATTTCTATCGCTGGTGTGTAGACCAGAGTTACCAAGATACGGACCCCTGAGGATGAGTACCTGAAACGCGTAGGGTCGTTGCATTGTTTATGGAATGTTTGCATTGGGGATAGTCATATTGTGTTACACCCAGCACTAGGAGACCCGAATTATTCGGACACCTGTGCTTTATTTGGGGATTGTACTACTGATGTGCCCTGGATATATGCTGTTTCCAGACAAAATATCGTTACAAACACCGAGTTATATGTATCATAATGACTCAGTGTTTTCTGTTTAATACGTTTTTTAATAATCACGGTGGGGCTTATGTCACAGTGGTGTGTTACCCCTGTTTTTAACAAGTTACTATTAAAAGCTATTTTTTACTTTATTGTTACTTCAGTGAACCATATAATTTACTCATATTGTGGGAGCACAATTAGATTTCTATCAAACTAGACAGTGAAATTACATTTAATCCATACAGTTAATAATTTCAGTTTATCTAGGTATGGCAGCCTTTGCACTTTCTGAATTAAACACAGATGGGTGGATAAGTGAGGCTAAAAGCGTCTTCTCTGAATGTGAACTGATGTATACAGTTCAGGGTGCATCTCTTAAATCCACCTTTAAAAACCTGAATAGATTGCATAAAGATTATACTAGAAGTTGGTGGGAGATCCAGAGTCTGGAAAACTATTTAAAGAACAAGATAGTTCCCAGAGGTCTCAGGGTCCCCATTGTCCCAGCATTAAGACTAAAAACCGCTAATATCAAAGAAAGGTGGGAACAGGAGATTACAGGGAGCTCACTTAGGCTGATGCAGATTTTGGTAGAGGAAGAAAAAGTCCAGTTTGACTTTATTAGTGTTGAGCTTAAAAAAGAGATTGAGGCAGCCAAGTCTTTGGTAGATACCCCTGGTTTTGAAAAAAGGGACAAAATCCTCCAACAAACTTTGGAAAGGTTTACTAATCATCTTAAGGAACGAAAACACTTCCAATTCCAGAGAGACCTACAGGAATTTAGGGAGAAAAAAGCGTATGATTTTGTAACTACACAACAACAGCAATATCAACAGACCAATAGGGGGCCGAGGGAATCTGACCCTTCCACATCAGAGAGTGAAACTACAGACTCTGAAAGAGTGGGCCCATTTGTTGGCGGTAGTGGTGGGAAACACAAATTTAGGGGAGGAGCAAGAAGTAGAAATAGAGGCCGTGGTAGAGCCTCTTCTAATAGTGGCAATAATTTTTTAGCCAACAATCCTCCCATTTCCCGCTATATGCTCAGGGGACAAAAGGATTAGTGAAGGGGAATAATATGGATAGGCTTCAAATCATTAACCTTTCTGAATATAATTTGAGTGCATCAGAGAACACATTATTAGAAAAGGGACTTTCTTTTGTCCCTACAGTTAAATTTGACTCATTTTCGTGGATAAAAGATCTCAATTTATTTGCTCGTAAACTCAAATGGATAAAATTTTTTAAACATCATAATAGAAAAAAATGCATGGAATTAGGGTTAGAGGAATCTGATATGGAAGGTCTCTCGGCCCTTGAGGGGTTACTAGAGGAATCTGGACGCACTCCAGGTATAGGTCCCTTCACCAACCTTAAAATGAAGAGTAGGAAATTGCCACCTATAGGAGATTTTACTAATGTGGATTTATTTGTGGATATGGTGGGAGATGAGATCAAAAGTCTCAGTCAGGATAGCAGGGGAATGGATAATAACTTGTCTTGGTCTGAACGACTAGCTCTGACCACTTTAGAGAAAAAACAGAATATTGTTCTTAAGGCATCTGATAAAGGTGGGAACATTGTGGTCATGAGCAGGGATGGTTATAAGAGGATGTGTGAGGACATTTTATTTAACCATGACTGCTATACCATTTTAAAGGATAACCCTACGGCATTATTCAAGAAAGAGTTGCTGAGCATTTTGAGTGATGCAAAGAGCAGATCCTTGATTAGTGCAGGGGAGTTTGGGTTCCTATACCCACAATTTCCTGTTATGGCGTGTTTCTATAGCCTGCCCAAAATCCATAAAGGATATCCTCCCTTACGTGGCAGACCTATTGTTTCAGGCATTAATAATCTAACTCAAAATGTGAGTACGTATGTTGACCAAGTGTTGCGCCCCTTTGTCTTGAGTCTCACATCATATGTGCGTGACACAATGGATGTCCTGAAACAGATTGATGGTATTTCCCTGGAGAAAGATACAATCTTGGCTAGTCTGGATGTCGAGGCGTTGTATTCATCCATACCGCACAAATGTGGTTATAAAGCGGTCGAGTACTATCTGGGATCCAGAGGTACTCAGTTTGCAGCTCATAACCAGTTTGTCATGCAGCTATTACAGTTTGTTCTTGAAAGAAATGTATTTATTTTTGAAGACAAAATTTTCCATCAGAAATGTGGTACTGCAATGGGGAGTCCTGCTGCTCCCACCTATGCAAACTTATTTCTTGGCTGGTGGGAGGAGACAATTGTCTTTGGGGACAAATTTGCCAATTGGACTTCATCCGTTGGATTATGGATTAGATATATTGATGACGTGTTGATCCTCTGGAACTCTACAGCGGATGAGTTCCATAATTTTGTAGCAGCCCTCAACAAGAATGATGTAGGACTTAAATTCACATGTGAGATTAGTGAGAAAGAATTGTCTTTTTTAGATTTGAAAATCACAAAAACAGCAGAAGGCACTATCCACACTAAGGTACATAGGAAAGAAACAGCAACAAATAGTTTCCTGCAATGGAATAGCTGTCATCCTTACTCCCTCAAAAGTGGCATTCCAAAAGGCCAATTTATGAGAGTACGTAGGAATTGTAGTTCTATGGGTGATTTTGAGTTCCAGGCCAAGGAGCTCAAAACAAGGTTGAAGGACAGAGGTTTCCCCGAGAGGGTTATCAGGAAGGCCTATGAGGGAGCAAGGGATGCTGATAGGCAATGTCTTCTGGTTCCTAAAAAACGGAAAGAAGAACAGGTCACGAGACTCATAGGCACCTATGATTCCAAACAAAATGATATTATGCAGATACTGAATAGGTATTGGCGTATTCTCAGTTCTGATGTAGATCTAGCAGATCAGATCACACAGAGGCCGTCTGTCACGTATCGGAGAGGGAAAAATATAAGGGACAGAGTCATGCATAGCTGTTTTGACCCCATTTCACCTAGGGGCACGTGGCTGGACAGACAAATACCAGGCACCTTTAGGTGTGGTAGCTGTAAAGCCTGTGATTTCATTTTCAAAGGTAATAGCTTCACTAGCGTCACTACACAGAAACAATACACTATCCGGGATTATGTTAATTGTAAGACCGCGGGAGTGGTCTACCTAATCACATGTCCATGCCCCCTAAATTATGTGGGAAAAACAGCACGACAATTTCGTCGCCGTATTAGGGAGCATGTTGGAGATATTGTCCATGATAGGGACACCCCAATATCTAGGCATGTGCATGCCAAACACCAAGGCCAGGCAGCATGTTTAAAGTTTCAAGCTATTGAACTTGTTAGACCCCCCAAAAGAGGAGGAGATTGGGATAACCTGATTTTACGTAAAGAAGCACAATGGATCCACAGACTGGAATGCATACATCCAGCAGGTTTAAATGAGCAGACTAATTATACATGTTTTATCTAACACTCCTTATGGGCGGCCTATCTCCTTTGGGTTGCCCATGGGGTGGGTGAGTTCATTTTTGCCCAACACACTTAGGTTTGAGATGGCCCTGTTGGTCTGCCGTTTTTTCAACGGAGATCGCCCGTCGGTCCCGCATGTCATGAGGGATCGTATATTCTTATCCACCCTACATGTGATTAATTACTTTTTAGTTGCTTTGTGAGGTAGCCTACTTGCGGTGTTTAACTGTCCCGCGAGATTTACTTATAATCTATTATCGTGTAGCGCTTACCTTCTCGTGCATTGGCAGTCTGGGCGACTTGTCCTTGGCTTCTACTGCGCCTGCGCGTGCGGATTGATGCGGCCGATGATGACCCCTGGTTGTCAGCTGACGGCGGGGGGTCACATGGGCAGGTGTCACTAATCGTGAGGGTGTGGGGATTGGTCAGTTCATGTTTTGCCGCTAGAATACGAGGGGTGGAGTTAAGCGTTTATAGTAACGTAGCGCCTGCAATGAAGTATGCCGTTGACATCGATACGTGCATCTTGCCGTGACGCACAGCAGAATATCTGCTGTTGAAGATTTCTATCGCTGGTGTGTAGACCAGAGTTACCAAGATACGGACCCCTGAGGATGAGTACCTGAAACGCGTAGGGTCGTTGCATTGTTTATGGAATGTTTGCATTGGGGATAGTCATATTGTGTTACACCCAGCACTAGGAGACCCGAATTATTCGGACACCTGTGCTTTATTTGGGGATTGTACTACTGATGTGCCCTGGATATATGCTGTTTCCAGACAAAATATCGTTACAAACACCGAGTTATATGTATCATAATGACTCAGTGTTTTCTGTTTAATACGTTTTTTAATAATCACGGTGGGGCTTATGTCACAGTGGTGTGTTACCCCTGTTTTTAACAAGTTACTATTAAAAGCTATTTTTTACTTTATTGTTACTTCAGTGAACCATATAATTTACTCATATTGTGGGAGCACAATTAGATTTCTATCAAACTAGACAGTGAAATTACATTTAATCCATACAGTTAATAATTTCAGTTTATCTAGGTATGGCAGCCTTTGCACTTTCTGAATTAAACACAGATGGGTGGATAAGTGAGGCTAAAAGCGTCTTCTCTGAATGTGAACTGATGTATACAGTTCAGGGTGCATCTCTTAAATCCACCTTTAAAAACCTGAATAGATTGCATAAAGATTATACTAGAAGTTGGTGGGAGATCCAGAGTCTGGAAAACTATTTAAAGAACAAGATAGTTCCCAGAGGTCTCAGGGTCCCCATTGTCCCAGCATTAAGACTAAAAACCGCTAATATCAAAGAAAGGTGGGAACAGGAGATTACAGGGAGCTCACTTAGGCTGATGCAGATTTTGGTAGAGGAAGAAAAAGTCCAGTTTGACTTTATTAGTGTTGAGCTTAAAAAAGAGATTGAGGCAGCCAAGTCTTTGGTAGATACCCCTGGTTTTGAAAAAAGGGACAAAATCCTCCAACAAACTTTGGAAAGGTTTACTAATCATCTTAAGGAACGAAAACACTTCCAATTCCAGAGAGACCTACAGGAATTTAGGGAGAAAAAAGCGTATGATTTTGTAACTACACAACAACAGCAATATCAACAGACCAATAGGGGGCCGAGGGAATCTGACCCTTCCACATCAGAGAGTGAAACTACAGACTCTGAAAGAGTGGGCCCATTTGTTGGCGGTAGTGGTGGGAAACACAAATTTAGGGGAGGAGCAAGAAGTAGAAATAGAGGCCGTGGTAGAGCCTTTTCTAATAGTGGCAATAATTTTTTAGCCAACAATCCTCCCATTTCCCGCTATATGCTCAGGGGACAAAAGGATTAGTGAAGGGGAATAATATGGATAGGCTTCAAATCATTAACCTTTCTGAATATAATTTGAGTGCATCAGAGAACACATTATTAGAAAAGGGACTTTCTTTTGTCCCTACAGTTAAATTTGACTCATTTTCGTGGATAAAAGATCTCAATTTATTTGCTCGTAAACTCAAATGGATAAAATTTTTTAAACATCATAATAGAAAAAAATGCATGGAATTAGGGTTAGAGGAATCTGATATGGAAGGTCTCTCGGCCCTTGAGGGGTTACTAGAGGAATCTGGACGCACTCCAGGTATAGGTCCCTTCACCAACCTTAAAATGAAGAGTAGGAAATTGCCACCTATAGGAGATTTTACTAATGTGGATTTATTTGTGGATATGGTGGGAGATGAGATCAAAAGTCTCAGTCAGGATAGCAGGGGAATGGATAATAACTTGTCTTGGTCTGAACGACTAGCTCTGACCACTTTAGAGAAAAAACAGAATATTGTTCTTAAGGCATCTGATAAAGGTGGGAACATTGTGGTCATGAGCAGGGATGGTTATAAGAGGATGTGTGAGGACATTTTATTTAACCATGACTGCTATACCATTTTAAAGGATAACCCTACGGCATTATTCAAGAAAGAGTTGCTGAGCATTTTGAGTGATGCAAAGAGCAGATCCTTGATTAGTGCAGGGGAGTTTGGGTTCCTATACCCACAATTTCCTGTTATGGCGTGTTTCTATAGCCTGCCCAAAATCCATAAAGGATATCCTCCCTTACGTGGCAGACCTATTGTTTCAGGCATTAATAATCTAACTCAAAATGTGAGTACGTATGTTGACCAAGTGTTGCGCCCCTTTGTCTTGAGTCTCACATCATATGTGCGTGACACAATGGATGTCCTGAAACAGATTGATGGTATTTCCCTGGAGAAAGATACAATCTTGGCTAGTCTGGATGTCGAGGCGTTGTATTCATCCATACCGCACAAATGTGGTTATAAAGCGGTCGAGTACTATCTGGGATCCAGAGGTACTCAGTTTGCAGCTCATAACCAGTTTGTCATGCAGCTATTACAGTTTGTTCTTGAAAGAAATGTATTTATTTTTGAAGACAAAATTTTCCATCAGAAATGTGGTACTGCAATGGGGAGTCCTGCTGCTCCCACCTATGCAAACTTATTTCTTGGCTGGTGGGAGGAGACAATTGTCTTTGGGGACAAATTTGCCAATTGGACTTCATCCGTTGGATTATGGATTAGATATATTGATGACGTGTTGATCCTCTGGAACTCTACAGCGGATGAGTTCCATAATTTTGTAGCAGCCCTCAACAAGAATGATGTAGGACTTAAATTCACATGTGAGATTAGTGAGAAAGAATTGTCTTTTTTAGATTTGAAAATCACAAAAACAGCAGAAGGCACTATCCACACTAAGGTACATAGGAAAGAAACAGCAACAAATAGTTTCCTGCAATGGAATAGCTGTCATCCTTACTCCCTCAAAAGTGGCATTCCAAAAGGCCAATTTATGAGAGTACGTAGGAATTGTAGTTCTATGGGTGATTTTGAGTTCCAGGCCAAGGAGCTCAAAACAAGGTTGAAGGACAGAGGTTTCCCCGAGAGGGTTATCAGGAAGGCCTATGAGGGAGCAAGGGATGCTGATAGGCAATGTCTTCTGGTTCCTAAAAAACGGAAAGAAGAACAGGTCACGAGACTCATAGGCACCTATGATTCCAAACAAAATGATATTATGCAGATACTGAATAGGTATTGGCGTATTCTCAGTTCTGATGTAGATCTAGCAGATCAGATCACACAGAGGCCGTCTGTCACGTATCGGAGAGGGAAAAATATAAGGGACAGAGTCATGCATAGCTGTTTTGACCCCATTTCACCTAGGGGCACGTGGCTGGACAGACAAATACCAGGCACCTTTAGGTGTGGTAGCTGTAAAGCCTGTGATTTCATTTTCAAAGGTAATAGCTTCACTAGCGTCACTACACAGAAACAATACACTATCCGGGATTATGTTAATTGTAAGACCGCGGGAGTGGTCTACCTAATCACATGTCCATGCCCCCTAAATTATGTGGGAAAAACAGCACGACAATTTCGTCGCCGTATTAGGGAGCATGTTGGAGATATTGTCCATGATAGGGACACCCCAATATCTAGGCATGTGCATGCCAAACACCAAGGCCAGGCAGCATGTTTAAAGTTTCAAGCTATTGAACTTGTTAGACCCCCCAAAAGAGGAGGAGATTGGGATAACCTGATTTTACGTAAAGAAGCACAATGGATCCACAGACTGGAATGCATACATCCAGCAGGTTTAAATGAGCAGACTAATTATACATGTTTTATCTAACACTCCTTATGGGCGGCCTATCTCCTTTGGGTTGCCCATGGGGTGGGTGAGTTCATTTTTGCCCAACACACTTAGGTTTGAGATGGCCCTGTTGGTCTGCCGTTTTTTCAACGGAGATCGCCCGTCGGTCCCGCATGTCATGAGGGATCGTATATTCTTATCCACCCTACATGTGATTAATTACTTTTTAGTTGCTTTGTGAGGTAGCCTACTTGCGGTGTTTAACTGTCCCGCGAGATTTACTTATAATCTATTATCGTGTAGCGCTTACCTTCTCGTGCATTGGCAGTCTGGGCGACTTGTCCTTGGCTTCTACTGCGCCTGCGCGTGCGGATTGATGCGGCCGATGATGACCCCTGGTTGTCAGCTGACGGCGGGGGGTCACATGGGCAGGTGTCACTAATCGTGAGGGTGTGGGGATTGGTCAGTTCATGTTTTGCCGCTAGAATACGAGGGGTGGAGTTAAGCGTTTATAGTAACGTAGCGCCTGCAATGAAGTATGCCGTTGACATCGATACGTGCATCTTGCCGTGACGCACAGCAGAATATCTGCTGTTGAAGATTTCTATCGCTGGTGTGTAGACCAGAGTTACCAAGATACGGACCCCTGAGGATGAGTACCTGAAACGCGTAGGGTCGTTGCATTGTTTATGGAATGTTTGCATTGGGGATAGTCATATTGTGTTACACCCAGCACTAGGAGACCCGAATTATTCGGACACCTGTGCTTTATTTGGGGATTGTACTACTGATGTGCCCTGGATATATGCTGTTTCCAGACAAAATATCGTTACAAACACCGAGTTATATGTATCATAATGACTCAGTGTTTTCTGTTTAATACGTTTTTTAATAATCACGGTGGGGCTTATGTCACAGTGGTGTGTTACCCCTGTTTTTAACAAGTTACTATTAAAAGCTATTTTTTACTTTATTGTTACTTCAGTGAACCATATAATTTACTCATATTGTGGGAGCACAATTAGATTTCTATCAAACTAGACAGTGAAATTACATTTAATCCATACAGTTAATAATTTCAGTTTATCTAGGTATGGCAGCCTTTGCACTTTCTGAATTAAACACAGATGGGTGGATAAGTGAGGCTAAAAGCGTCTTCTCTGAATGTGAACTGATGTATACAGTTCAGGGTGCATCTCTTAAATCCACCTTTAAAAACCTGAATAGATTGCATAAAGATTATACTAGAAGTTGGTGGGAGATCCAGAGTCTGGAAAACTATTTAAAGAACAAGATAGTTCCCAGAGGTCTCAGGGTCCCCATTGTCCCAGCATTAAGACTAAAAACCGCTAATATCAAAGAAAGGTGGGAACAGGAGATTACAGGGAGCTCACTTAGGCTGATGCAGATTTTGGTAGAGGAAGAAAAAGTCCAGTTTGACTTTATTAGTGTTGAGCTTAAAAAAGAGATTGAGGCAGCCAAGTCTTTGGTAGATACCCCTGGTTTTGAAAAAAGGGACAAAATCCTCCAACAAACTTTGGAAAGGTTTACTAATCATCTTAAGGAACGAAAACACTTCCAATTCCAGAGAGACCTACAGGAATTTAGGGAGAAAAAAGCGTATGATTTTGTAACTACACAACAACAGCAATATCAACAGACCAATAGGGGGCCGAGGGAATCTGACCCTTCCACATCAGAGAGTGAAACTACAGACTCTGAAAGAGTGGGCCCATTTGTTGGCGGTAGTGGTGGGAAACACAAATTTAGGGGAGGAGCAAGAAGTAGAAATAGAGGCCGTGGTAGAGCCTCTTCTAATAGTGGCAATAATTTTTTAGCCAACAATCCTCCCATTTCCCGCTATATGCTCAGGGGACAAAAGGATTAGTGAAGGGGAATAATATGGATAGGCTTCAAATCATTAACCTTTCTGAATATAATTTGAGTGCATCAGAGAACACATTATTAGAAAAGGGACTTTCTTTTGTCCCTACAGTTAAATTTGACTCATTTTCGTGGATAAAAGATCTCAATTTATTTGCTCGTAAACTCAAATGGATAAAAATTTTTAAACATCATAATAGAAAAAAATGCATGGAATTAGGGTTAGAGGAATCTGATATGGAAGGTCTCTCGGCCCTTGAGGGGTTACTAGAGGAATCTGGACGCACTCCAGGTATAGGTCCCTTCACCAACCTTAAAATGAAGAGTAGGAAATTGCCACCTATAGGAGATTTTACTAATGTGGATTTATTTGTGGATATGGTGGGAGATGAGATCAAAAGTCTCAGTCAGGATAGCAGGGGAATGGATAATAACTTGTCTTGGTCTGAACGACTAGCTCTGACCACTTTAGAGAAAAAACAGAATATTGTTCTTAAGGCATCTGATAAAGGTGGGAACATTGTGGTCATGAGCAGGGATGGTTATAAGAGGATGTGTGAGGACATTTTATTTAACCATGACTGCTATACCATTTTAAAGGATAACCCTACGGCATTATTCAAGAAAGAGTTGCTGAGCATTTTGAGTGATGCAAAGAGCAGATCCTTGATTAGTGCAGGGGAGTTTGGGTTCCTATACCCACAATTTCCTGTTATGGCGTGTTTCTATAGCCTGCCCAAAATCCATAAAGGATATCCTCCCTTACGTGGCAGACCTATTGTTTCAGGCATTAATAATCTAACTCAAAATGTGAGTACGTATGTTGACCAAGTGTTGCGCCCCTTTGTCTTGAGTCTCACATCATATGTGCGTGACACAATGGATGTCCTGAAACAGATTGATGGTATTTCCCTGGAGAAAGATACAATCTTGGCTAGTCTGGATGTCGAGGCGTTGTATTCATCCATACCGCACAAATGTGGTTATAAAGCGGTCGAGTACTATCTGGGATCCAGAGGTACTCAGTTTGCAGCTCATAACCAGTTTGTCATGCAGCTATTACAGTTTGTTCTTGAAAGAAATGTATTTATTTTTGAAGACAAAATTTTCCATCAG
This sequence comes from Rhinoderma darwinii, assembly GCF_050947455.1. Classification (NCBI taxonomy): domain Eukaryota; kingdom Metazoa; phylum Chordata; class Amphibia; order Anura; family Rhinodermatidae; genus Rhinoderma; species Rhinoderma darwinii. Next base: position 66,570,315 of record NC_134689.1, read on the forward strand.
AAATGTGGTACTGCAATGGGGAGTCCTGCTGCTCCCACCTATGCAAACTTATTTCTTGGCTGGTGGGAGGAGACAATTGTCTTTGGGGACAAATTTGCCAATTGGACTTCATCCGTTGGATTATGGATTAGATATATTGATGACGTGTTGATCCTCTGGAACTCTACAGCGGATGAGTTCCATAATTTTGTAGCAGCCCTCAACAAGAATGATGTAGGACTTAAATTCACATGTGAGATTAGTGAGAAAGAATTGTCTTTTTTAGATTTGAAAATCACAAAAACAGCAGAAGGCACTATCCACACTAAGGTACATAGGAAAGAAACAGCAACAAATAGTTTCCTGCAATGGAATAGCTGTCATCCTTACTCCCTCAAAAGTGGCATTCCAAAAGGCCAATTTATGAGAGTACGTAGGAATTGTAGTTCTATGGGTGATTTTGAGTTCCAGGCCAAGGAGCTCAAAACAAGGTTGAAGGACAGAGGTTTCCCCGAGAGGGTTATCAGGAAGGCCTATGAGGGAGCAAGGGATGCTGATAGGCAATGTCTTCTGGTTCCTAAAAAACGGAAAGAAGAACAGGTCACGAGACTCATAGGCACCTATGATTCCAAACAAAATGATATTATGCAGATATTATGCAGGTATTGGCGTATTCTCAGTTCTGATGTAGATCTAGCAGATCAGATCACACAGAGGCCGTCTGTCACGTATCGGAGAGGGAAAAATATAAGGGACAGAGTCATGCATAGCTGTTTTGACCCCATTTCACCTAGGGGCACGTGGCTGGACAGACAAATACCAGGCACCTTTAGGTGTGGTAGCTGTAAAGCCTGTGATTTCATTTTCAAAGGTAATAGCTTCACTAGCGTCACTACACAGAAACAATACACTATCCGGGATTATGTTAATTGTAAGACCGCGGGAGTGGTCTACCTAATCACATGTCCATGCCCCCTAAATTATGTGGGAAAAACAGCACGACAATTTCGTCGCCGTATTAGGGAGCATGTTGGAGATATTGTCCATGATAGGGACACCCCAATATCTAGGCATGTGCATGCCAAACACCAAGGCCAGGCAGCATGTTTAAAGTTTCAAGCTATTGAACTTGTTAGACCCCCCAAAAGAGGAGGAGATTGGGATAACCTGATTTTACGTAAAGAAGCACAATGGATCCACAGACTGGAATGCATACATCCAGCAGGTTTAAATGAGCAGACTAATTATACATGTTTTATCTAACACTCCTTATGGGCGGCCTATCTCCTTTGGGTTGCCCATGGGGTGGGTGAGTTCATTTTTGCCCAACACACTTAGGTTTGAGATGGCCCTGTTGGTCTGCCGTTTTTTCAACGGAGATCGCCTGTCGGTCCCGCATGTCATGAGGGATCGTATATTCTTATCCACCCTACATGTGATTAATTACTTTTTAGTTGCTTTGTGAGGTAGCCTACTTGCGGTGTTTAACTGTCCCGCGAGATTTACTTATAATCTATTATCGTGTAGCGCTTACCTTCTCGTGCATTGGCAGTCTGGGCGACTTGTCCTTGGCTTCTACTGCGCCTGCGCGTGCGGATTGATGCGGCCGATGATGACCCCTGGTTGTCAGCTGACGGCGGGGGGTCACATGGGCAGGTGTCACTAATCGTGAGGGTGTGGGGATTGGTCAGTTCATGTTTTGCCGCTAGAATACGAGGGGTGGAGTTAAGCGTTTATAGTAACGTAGCGCCTGCAATGAAGTATGCCGTTGACATCGATACGTGCATCTTGCCGTGACGCACAGCAGAATATCTGCTGTTGAAGATTTCTATCGCTGGTGTGTAGACCAGAGTTACCAAGATACGGACCCCTGAGGATGAGTACCTGAAACGCGTAGGGTCGTTGCATTGTTTATGGAATGTTTGCATTGGGGATAGTCATATTGTGTTACACCCAGCACTAGGAGACCCGAATTATTCGGACACCTGTGCTTTATTTGGGGATTGTACTACTGATGTGCCCTGGATATATGCTGTTTCCAGACAAAATATCGTTACAAACACCGAGTTATATGTATCATAATGACTCAGTGTTTTCTGTTTAATACGTTTTTTAATAATCACGGTGGGGCTTATGTCACAGTGGTGTGTTACCCCTGTTTTTAACAAGTTACTATTAAAAGCTATTTTTTACTTTATTGTTACTTCAGTGAACCATATAATTTACTCATATTGTGGGAGCACAATTAGATTTCTATCAAACTAGACAGTGAAATTACATTTAATCCATACAGTTAATAATTTCAGTTTATCTAGGTATGGCAGCCTTTGCACTTTCTGAATTAAACACAGATGGGTGGATAAGTGAGGCTAAAAGCGTCTTCTCTGAATGTGAACTGATGTATACAGTTCAGGGTGCATCTCTTAAATCCACCTTTAAAAACCTGAATAGATTGCATAAAGATTATACTAGAAGTTGGTGGGAGATCCAGAGTCTGGAAAACTATTTAAAGAACAAGATAGTTCCCAGAGGTCTCAGGGTCCCCATTGTCCCAGCATTAAGACTAAAAACCGCTAATATCAAAGAAAGGTGGGAACAGGAGATTACAGGGAGCTCACTTAGGCTGATGCAGATTTTGGTAGAGGAAGAAAAAGTCCAGTTTGACTTTATTAGTGTTGAGCTTAAAAAAGAGATTGAGGCAGCCAAGTCTTTGGTAGATACCCCTGGTTTTGAAAAAAGGGACAAAATCCTCCAACAAACTTTGGAAAGGTTTACTAATCATCTTAAGGAACGAAAACACTTCCAATTCCAGAGAGACCTACAGGAATTTAGGGAGAAAAAAGCGTATGATTTTGTAACTACACAACAACAGCAATATCAACAGACCAATAGGGGGCCGAGGGAATCTGACCCTTCCACATCAGAGAGTGAAACTACAGACTCTGAAAGAGTGGGCCCATTTGTTGGCGGTAGTGGTGGGAAACACAAATTTAGGGGAGGAGCAAGAAGTAGAAATAGAGGCCGTGGTAGAGCCTCTTCTAATAGTGGCAATAATTTTTTAGCCAACAATCCTCCCATTTCCCGCTATATGCTCAGGGGACAAAAGGATTAGTGAAGGGGAATAATATGGATAGGCTTCAAATCATTAACCTTTCTGAATATAATTTGAGTGCATCAGAGAACACATTATTAGAAAAGGGACTTTCTTTTGTCCCTACAGTTAAATTTGACTCATTTTCGTGGATAAAAGATCTCAATTTATTTGCTCGTAAACTCAAATGGATAAAAATTTTTAAACATCATAATAGAAAAAAATGCATGGAATTAGGGTTAGAGGAATCTGATATGGAAGGTCTCTCGGCCCTTGAGGGGTTACTAGAGGAATCTGGACGCACTCCAGGTATAGGTCCCTTCACCAACCTTAAAATGAAGAGTAGGAAATTGCCACCTATAGGAGATTTTACTAATGTGGATTTATTTGTGGATATGGTGGGAGATGAGATCAAAAGTCTCAGTCAGGATAGCAGGGGAATGGATAATAACTTGTCTTGGTCTGAACGACTAGCTCTGACCACTTTAGAGAAAAAACAGAATATTGTTCTTAAGGCATCTGATAAAGGTGGGAACATTGTGGTCATGAGCAGGGATGGTTATAAGAGGATGTGTGAGGACATTTTATTTAACCATGACTGCTATACCATTTTAAAGGATAACCCTACGGCATTATTCAAGAAAGAGTTGCTGAGCATTTTGAGTGATGCAAAGAGCAGATCCTTGATTAGTGCAGGGGAGTTTGGGTTCCTATACCCACAATTTCCTGTTATGGCGTGTTTCTATAGCCTGCCCAAAATCCATAAAGGATATCCTCCCTTACGTGGCAGACCTATTGTTTCAGGCATTAATAATCTAACTCAAAATGTGAGTACGTATGTTGACCAAGTGTTGCGCCCCTTTGTCTTGAGTCTCACATCATATGTGCGTGACACAATGGATGTCCTGAAACAGATTGATGGTATTTCCCTGGAGAAAGATACAATCTTGGCTAGTCTGGATGTCGAGGCGTTGTATTCATCCATACCGCACAAATGTGGTTATAAAGCGGTCGAGTACTATCTGGGATCCAGAGGTACTCAGTTTGCAGCTCATAACCAGTTTGTCATGCAGCTATTACAGTTTGTTCTTGAAAGAAATGTATTTATTTTTGAAGACAAAATTTTCCATCAGAAATGTGGTACTGCAATGGGGAGTCCTGCTGCTCCCACCTATGCAAACTTATTTCTTGGCTGGTGGGAGGAGACAATTGTCTTTGGGGACAAATTTGCCAATTGGACTTCATCCGTTGGATTATGGATTAGATATATTGATGACGTGTTGATCCTCTGGAACTCTACAGCGGATGAGTTCCATAATTTTGTAGCAGCCCTCAACAAGAATGATGTAGGACTTAAATTCACATGTGAGATTAGTGAGAAAGAATTGTCTTTTTTAGATTTGAAAATCACAAAAACAGCAGAAGGCACTATCCACACTAAGGTACATAGGAAAGAAACAGCAACAAATAGTTTCCTGCAATGGAATAGCTGTCATCCTTACTCCCTCAAAAGTGGCATTCCAAAAGGCCAATTTATGAGAGTACGTAGGAATTGTAGTTCTATGGGTGATTTTGAGTTCCAGGCCAAGGAGCTCAAAACAAGGTTGAAGGACAGAGGTTTCCCCGAGAGGGTTATCAGGAAGGCCTATGAGGGAGCAAGGGATGCTGATAGGCAATGTCTTCTGGTTCCTAAAAAACGGAAAGAAGAACAGGTCACGAGACTCATAGGCACCTATGATTCCAAACAAAATGATATTATGCAGATATTATGCAGGTATTGGCGTATTCTCAGTTCTGATGTAGATCTAGCAGATCAGATCACACAGAGGCCGTCTGTCACGTATCGGAGAGGGAAAAATATAAGGGACAGAGTCATGCATAGCTGTTTTGACCCCATTTCACCTAGGGGCACGTGGCTGGACAGACAAATACCAGGCACCTTTAGGTGTGGTAGCTGTAAAGCCTGTGATTTCATTTTCAAAGGTAATAGCTTCACTAGCGTCACTACACAGAAACAATACACTATCCGGGATTATGTTAATTGTAAGACCGCGGGAGTGGTCTACCTAATCACATGTCCATGCCCCCTAAATTATGTGGGAAAAACAGCACGACAATTTCGTCGCCGTATTAGGGAGCATGTTGGAGATATTGTCCATGATAGGGACACCCCAATATCTAGGCATGTGCATGCCAAACACCAAGGCCAGGCAGCATGTTTAAAGTTTCAAGCTATTGAACTTGTTAGACCCCCCAAAAGAGGAGGAGATTGGGATAACCTGATTTTACGTAAAGAAGCACAATGGATCCACAGACTGGAATGCATACATCCAGCAGGTTTAAATGAGCAGACTAATTATACATGTTTTATCTAACACTCCTTATGGGCGGCCTATCTCCTTTGGGTTGCCCATGGGGTGGGTGAGTTCATTTTTGCCCAACACACTTAGGTTTGAGATGGCCCTGTTGGTCTGCCGTTTTTTCAACGGAGATCGCCTGTCGGTCCCGCATGTCATGAGGGATCGTATATTCTTATCCACCCTACATGTGATTAATTACTTTTTAGTTGCTTTGTGAGGTAGCCTACTTGCGGTGTTTAACTGTCCCGCGAGATTTACTTATAATCTATTATCGTGTAGCGCTTACCTTCTCGTGCATTGGCAGTCTGGGCGACTTGTCCTTGGCTTCTACTGCGCCTGCGCGTGCGGATTGATGCGGCCGATGATGACCCCTGGTTGTCAGCTGACGGCGGGGGGTCACATGGGCAGGTGTCACTAATCGTGAGGGTGTGGGGATTGGTCAGTTCATGTTTTGCCGCTAGAATACGAGGGGTGGAGTTAAGCGTTTATAGTAACGTAGCGCCTGCAATGAAGTATGCCGTTGACATCGATACGTGCATCTTGCCGTGACGCACAGCAGAATATCTGCTGTTGAAGATTTCTATCGCTGGTGTGTAGACCAGAGTTACCAAGATACGGACCCCTGAGGATGAGTACCTGAAACGCGTAGGGTCGTTGCATTGTTTATGGAATGTTTGCATTGGGGATAGTCATATTGTGTTACACCCAGCACTAGGAGACCCGAATTATTCGGACACCTGTGCTTTATTTGGGGATTGTACTACTGATGTGCCCTGGATATATGCTGTTTCCAGACAAAATATCGTTACAAACACCGAGTTATATGTATCATAATGACTCAGTGTTTTCTGTTTAATACGTTTTTTAATAATCACGGTGGGGCTTATGTCACAGTGGTGTGTTACCCCTGTTTTTAACAAGTTACTATTAAAAGCTATTTTTTACTTTATTGTTACTTCAGTGAACCATATAATTTACTCATATTGTGGGAGCACAATTAGATTTCTATCAAACTAGACAGTGAAATTTCAAGGAGATTCTGGACTACAAGAAGATTGGAGGGAAGACTTTCTACCTTGTGGACTGGAGAGGTTTTGGTCCTGAGGAGGGATCTTGGGTACCTGAAGAGAACATTGGTGCCCCTGCGCTAATCAAAAAATTCCTCCTACGCTCTGGCCCTAAGAAGTCCCAGTGTCTCCCTCCTCCTGCCTGGTGATGCTGTCGTGCTCTGCCTCCTGAATCTGGTTCTTGTAGGATGCGCAGGCATATGCGCTCTCTGGTGGTGGCTGAGCAATGTTAGTTCTAACCCAGAGTTAGTCTCCGAAGGTTCCGTATCTAGTTCTCTGAAACCTGTGTCCGTGACAATCCAGTGTCCGTATCAAGTCAAGTGTCCGTGATGAGTCCAGTATCCGTGTCCAGTGTACCTGACGAGTCCAGTGTCCGTGACATGTTCTGCTTTTAAGCATCTATGAGGCCCTCCTTTACATATTTCTCCTGATTAGGTTCCATTCCTGGTTTTGGCTTAAAAGATACATGCAAAATCTGCTGCAAATCTGCACTGTGTGAACAAGGCCTGAAGGGTATGTCCATCATTGCAGCCAAGTTTTATATTGCTCTAATACAGTCAGTAGCGTAGCTAGCAGGGGGGTAGGGGGGCGGTGGCCCTGGGCCCACTAAGATGGCAGGGCCCTACACTCCCGCTGGTCCCTTCACTTGCACCGCTCCAGTCACTCCCCTGCTCTCACCATGACCGTGCGCAGCCACGCTGTATTAGCTAGGAAACGTGCCGCACGCTAGGCACGTCTGTTGGTGCATGCTTCTGACACTGCCCACCAGCAGCGGAAGAAGCCTGCGTGTGAGAAGGGGGTGGGCAAGAACCCCACCCGATGGATCCAGTTATGATATGGTTTATAAACAAGCATAATGGCTGCTTTATACCGGGATGATGGCTGGTTTATACAGGAATAATGGCTGGTTTATACAGGAATAATGGCTGGTATATACAGGGATGAAGGGGGTTATATATGGGGATGATGGCGCAACCATCATCCATGTATATAACCCCCATCATCCCAGTATATACCAGCCATCATCCCTGTATATAACCCACATCATCCATGTATATAATCCTCATCATCCCTGTATATAATCCACATCATCCCTGTATATATCCCATCATTTCTGTATATAACCGCCATCATCCCTGTATATAACCCATCATCCCTGTATATAACCCCCATTATCACTGTATATACCAGCCATCATTCCTGTATATAACGGTATAATCCCTGTATATACCGGTATCATCCCTGTATATACCAGCCAACATCCCTGTATATAACCTTCATCATGCCTGTATGTACTAGCCATCATCCCTGTATATAACCTTTATCATCCCTGCATGTACTAGCCATCATCCCTGCATATAACCCCATCATCCCTGTATATAACCCCATCATCCCTGTATATACCAGCCATCATCCCTTTATATAATCCCATCATCCCTGTATATACTAGCCATTATCCATGTATATAACTTCCATCATCCCTTGATATACCAACCAGGCTGGTATATACAGGGATGATAGGGGTTATATACAGGGATGATAGCTGGCATAAACAGTAACAGGGATGATGGTTGGTATATAAACGGGTGATGGGGGCTATATACTCTTTCATTTACTTTCAGAGAGGTCTGCAACCATTTTTTAATGCAAACTTCTCTGACATATGTCAGGGAAAAGATTAAAGGTTATGTACACCTTCAAAAGCAATTTATTTATTTAATAAAAAGATCAATCAGTGTGAATGGTGCAACTTTGTAATTATTTTTTATTAAAAATTATTTTTATTTTTTGAGATACAGCTGCTTGTATACTGTATACAGAACAGCTGTATCTAGCGCTGAGCACAGAATCACATCTAAGTTATGTACAGGGCCGGCCTTAGGGGCCACTTGTATGAAGGCACCTTTAAACGAATGTTCCTTGAGGACAGCCAGACTTTGGTACCTAGAAGATACTGAGGCGGCTCTCTTCTTTTTATATCCGCTTTTCGCTTCATGCGATCGACAGCCAGCAAAATAGAGGACAGGGTCTGTTGCCAGATTTGCAGAAAGTCCCCAAATGCAGAGTCAGCAGTTAGTACCTGATATTGTAGTCGACACAGGAAGAGGGACTCTAGGATGTTGACTGTACACAATGTAGAATGGTGTGGAAGTGGTGGACTCACTCGTGTGGTTGTTATATAAGAACTCGGCACATGGAAGAAGTTGTACACAGTTATCATGCTGCAAGAAGATGAAGTGGCAGAGATAATTTTCCATGACCTGGTTAATCCTCTCAACTTGCCCATTGGACTGGGGATGATAGGCTGAGGAAAAGCCCAAAATCACATCTAGGAGTTTGCAGAGTGCTCTCCAAAATTTTGAGATAAATGTAACCCCCCAATCGGACACGATGTGAAGGGGCAAGCCATGCAAGCGGAAGATGTGCTGAATGAAGAGACTCACCAGTCGGGGAGCAAATGGTAGGCCGGTCAGTGGAATAAAATGTGCCATCTTAGAAAACCGGTCCACCACCACCCAGACAGTGTTACATCATACTGAGGGAGGAAGGTCTGTGACAAAGTCCATCGCAATGTGCTGCCAAGGGACATTGGGTATAGGCAGGGGTTAGAGCAGGCTGGCAGGCTTGGAGTGAGTAAACTTGTTAGAAGCACACACCGTGCAGGAAGAGACAAAGTCCACAACATCTTTGGGTAGCGTGGGCCACTATAAATGACGAGTAATCAGGTCTCGGGTCTTACGAACACCAGCGTGCCCAGCCAGTTTAGAGCTGTGTCCCCAGTGGAGAATTCTTCTCCTGTCTACCAACCGAACAAAAGTCCTCCCCAGAGGGATGTCTCTAACCTGCCAAGGATTGGCAGTGACAATGCAGGACGGGTCTATGATACTTTGAAGGGACTCTATCATGTCATCCATCTCAAATGACCTGGACAGGGCATCGCCCATCCCATTCTTGTCAGCGGGACAGTAGTGGAGCACAAATTGGAAATGGGTGAAGAACAGCGACCACCTGGCTTGACCGGGATTTAGTCGTTGACCCGACTGGGGATAGGTGAGGTTCTTGTGGTCGGTGTAGATCAGGATGGGGTGAGCTGCGCCCTCTAGCAGATGTCTCCACTCCTCCAGGGCCAAGTCGATGGCCAGCAGCTCCCGATCCCCCAATAGAGTAGTTCCGCTCTGCAGAGGAAAGAAGTCTCGAGTAATAGCCACATACTACTGCCTTTCCTTTGGAGCTCCTCTGGAACAGAACTACACCTGCACCAACAGAAGAAGCGTCCAAAGTGCGGCATCTCATAGCAGCAAGTATAGCAAAGTGGATGTGTGGTTCAGGCTTTTTTCTCTCTTCATTGAATTCTTTGCTAAGTATCAGCACTTCACCCATTTGGCCCAGGTGTTTTTTAAATAGCAGGAGACTGCATAAGGGTTTCTGCCTGTTTGTTCTCAGTTTGGCCACGGAAACTACAAGAAAAGGTGAGCTCTTTCGATCTGTTCAACTTTTTGTAGTGCTGTGTGGTGGTCTTTGTTGCTGTGGGGCTGTACCTGTGGGGGGATGTGGCCCATAGCCAAGGTGCCTTAGCCTGGCAGCATGGGTGCAGTCAGTCCCCTGGGTTGCTCCCTCTGCAGGTGCTGTGTTGCTGCGGCACTGGCTATGCGTTACCACACTAGAATAGGAACCCACTTAAAAGTAGTCGCCGTGAAGTTGCATGTGGGCTTTTACAGTTTGATCAAGATGATAATTAAGAGCCTCATGTTATACAAATTAAAAGTTTGCTTAGCCGCAATAGATCAAGTATAGCATAGTGGATGTTTGATCCAGGTTTTTTTTCTCTCTTCATTGATATACAGCTAACATATGCCCCCACCAGTAAACCCCAAACAAAATACCAGTAAACCCGAATGAAGAAATATCAGCGCTTCAAAAGCCAAATGGGGATCCCTCCCTTCTGAGCCTTACAGTGTGCCCGAACAGCAGTATACATTCTTCTACATAAATTGCATACCTGGGAGTACCCGCTTATTAATTTAATGGGGTATGTCTCTACAGTGGCAGAAGATGGGCACAGGATATTCCCTTTGCATCATCTGCAGCGCATTCATTTCTGGAAAATACCTGTGGGTCTAAATGCATATTAGGCCTCAAATGCGCACATACTCTTTCACTTCTCAGCTCTGTCGTATCTTCAGGCAAAAGATTAGGGCCACATATTGGTACTTCTAAGACTAGGAAACACAGTATAATAATTACAGAGCTGTCTTTTCATAATCTCACAAGCTGGGCACAATATATTAGGCTCTGAAATGGCATACCTATGGAGAAATTGGCATTAACACTCTACAACATCCACTGCCCACTAATTTACACTTGTGGGGTGAACATGCTTACTAATCCCCTAGATGAATGCCTGGAGGGTTGTAGTTTCTAAAATGGGTTCACTTCTGGGGTGTTTATACTGTTTTGATAACTCGACGTGGCAAATTATTCTAAGCCCTGCCGTGTGTCCAAACAGCAGCTTATGACCAGATGTGTGGTGTTACCATACTCGGTAAAAATTGCTTTAGAAATATTGGGGTGCATTTTCTCTATTATTCCATGTGGAACTTGAAAATTTAGAGCTAAAACAAAATCTTATTAGAAAAAAATTACATTTTTAATTTTCACACCCAATTCTAATAAAATCTGTGAAACACCTGTGGGGTCAAAATCCTCGCTGCTCCCTAGATTAATTATTTGAGGTGTAGTTTCCAAAATGGGGTCTTTTTATGTTTTTTTTTTTAATGTTTTGGCACATCATGGCCTATGTAAACCTATAATAGTGCCTTAAAGATCCTAATAAAAAGAACGCCTCAAAATCCACAAGGTGCTCCTTCAATTCTGAAGCTTGTGTGTCAGTCAAGAAGCAGACTACTGCCACATATGGGATATTTCTAAAAACTGCAGAATCAGGGTAATAAATATGGAGTCATGTTTTTCTCTTAACACTTGTTGTGTTACAGAAAAAAGGATTAAATGTAATATCTGCAAAAAAAAAAATGAAATTTGCAAAATTCCCCTTCACATTGCTTTTAATCTTGCGGAACGTCTAAAGGGTTAAGAAACTTCAAAAACACTGTTTTGAATATTTTGAGGGATGCCGTTTTTAAAATAGGGTGATTTATATGGGGTTTCTAACATATAGGCACTTCTTAGCCATTTCAGAACTAAATTGGTCACTAAAAAATAGGTTTTGAAAATGTACTTAAAAATGTGAAAAATTGCTGCTAAAGTTATAAGTAGACATATGGGAAAAGTTCATTAGTAACTGTTTGTGTGGTATTTCTATATGTCTTTCAAGTAGATAAATTAAAATTTCGAATTAATTTTTCCAAATTTTCTCCGAATTTTGGTGTCTTTTATAAATAAACACTGAATGTATCGACCAAATTTTACCACTAACATAAAGTACAATATGTCGCAACAAAACATTCTCAGAATCGCTTGGATAAGTAACAGCATTCCAATATTACGACATAACACGTTATGACACGTTAGATTCAAAAAAATAAGGCTGTCAGGAGGTTCAAAACTGGCTGCAGCAATAAGAGGTTAGTCAAGACTGCAAACATTCTTCATTTGTTTTTTATTGTTAAAGCAAGAACATAAAAACTTGTTGCAAAGGTCAACATGCTCTTAACCCCTTACAGATCCAGATATTTTGGCCTTAAAAAGGACGTATTAGTTCTGAAAATAATTTAGAAAGCGACAGATTAAATTATATGAATTATTTCAAATATATCATTAGTAATACAGAGGATTTCACTCAGTATTTCAGGGACAAAATTCTACTTCCTAATAACGAATGCACACTCTTCTCAGCTAACCAAATAACAACACAACAACAATATTGAGGCAAATACATTTGTGATGATAGCCTCTCTTTATTTGTCTAAAACCATTAAGCTTAGTTGGGTGGACCCTCACACGCCTTCCCCAGGCCCTTCAACTGACTAGGAGCAAGCATGTGGGGCTTCCCTTTTCGTCTGACATTTTCCTATCGCAGTCGGTAACACAGCTTTGTTTCTCTCCGAGAAGGAGAAGCCATTATGGAACGCTTGGGTCTTCTTTCGAAAGATGGCACGCCCCCGCTGAGGAAATCGCCACCGCCTGCTTCCTCCTCTTCTACAGCATGTCTTTAACCGCTTTGGAGCTCCAGATCTTCTGCCTGACCCTCAGCTTCTAATACCCGAACTTGCAAATCCTTGCTGTCATCTGTATGCACTCCTCATAGGATCCTGTGATTAGAACCAGGAAAGACTGGGCCCCATAGCAAACTCTTGAACGGGCCCCCCCAGGTGCCACAAGCAGCCCCCTTATAAATACTACCCCCTGTAGAATGTGCCTTACAGCCCACCTGTAGACAGTGCTATATAGCTCCGCCTATAGACAGAGTCACACGCCATTTGTAGATAGCGCCCCCACCTCCCCCTTGTAGATAGTGCCATACAGCCCCTGCAGAAATTGGCATAAAGCCTCCACTGTATATAGCGTTATACAGTTTCCACTGTATATAGTGCCACACAGCCCCCCTCCCTTGTATATAGTGGCACACAGCCCCCCCCCCTTAGTAGATAGTGCCACACACAGACCCCTGTAGATTGCGCCACACTCAGGACCCTGTTGATAGTGCACAGCCCTCCCCCTTGTAAATGGTGCCATACAGTTCCCCCATGTGTATAGTGTCACACAGCTCCCACTTGTGTATAGTGCCACACAGCTCCCCCTTGTGTGTAGTGCCACACAGACCCCCTTGTGTATAGTGCCACAAGGCAATGTGCATCTGAGAAAGATGTATCAGCCAGGGAGATGTCACTCAAACATGGAAAGGTGGGTTTGGAGGCAGAACTATCTGACTCTTCAGGATAGCGACACCACCCCATGACCCTTTAAAGAGTAATTAGCATATAGTGTGCGCTTTTTTAACCCCTTCCCGCTCCTGGGCGTACTATTAGGTCATGGCAGCTGTATCGTTCGCGCTCCATGACCTAATAGTACGTCTTGGGAGTAACGGCCGTTTCGGCCGTCCTCCCGACAGATACAGGAGATGTGACAGCTGCTGTCTCGTACAGCAGCTGTCACAGCTTCTACAGCAGGGACCGATCGCTGTGTTCCCGCTGATTAACTCCTTAAAAGCTGCGTTCTATAGAGATTGCGGCTTTTTAGGGGTTAAGCTGCCATCGCCGGCCTGCTACACGATAGCGGCCGGCGATGGTGACTATGGCAACCGGACACCAAACAATGGCGTCCGGCTATGCCATAGACGGAAGCCTAGTGGGTCCTGACAACGTCAGGACCCACTATGCTTGCTGTCAGTGAGTAGCTGACAGTTCTAATACACTGCACTACGCAAGTAGTGCAGTGTATTAGATTAGCGATCAGGGCCTCCTGCCCTCAAGTCCCCTAGTGGGACAAAGTAAAAAAGTAAAAAGAAAGTAAAAAAAAGATGTGTAAAAATAAGAAAATAAAAGTTTTAAAAGTATTAAACCCTTCCCTCTTTAGCCACTTTTGACCTTCCTGACAGAGCCTCATTTTTCAAATCTGACATGTGTCACTTTATGTGGTAATAACTCCGGAATGCTTTCACCTATCCAAGTGATTCTGAGATTGTTTTCTCGTGACACATTGCACTTTAAGTTACTGGAAAAATTTGCTCGATATGTTCAGTATTTAATTGTGAAAAACACCAAAAATTTGCGAAAAATTGCAAAAATTAGCATTTTTCTCAATTTAAATGTATCTGCTTGTAAGACAGGCAGTTATACCACACAAAATTGTTGCTAATTAACATCACTCATATGTCTACTTTAGATTGGCATCGTTTTTTGAACATCCTTTTGTTTTTCTATGACCTCACAAGGCTTAGAACTTTAGCAGCAATTTCTCACATTTTCAAGAAAATTTCAAAAGGCTATTTTTACAGGGGCCAGTTCAGTTGTGAAGTGGTTTTGAGGGCCTTATATATTAGAAACCCCCAAAAAGTCACCCCATTTTAAAAACTTCACCCCTCAAAGTATTCAAAACAGCATTTAGAAAATGTCTTAACCCTTTACCCATTTCACAGGAATTAAAGCAAAGTAGAAATGTCATATTTTTTTGCAGAAATACATTTTTAATACAATTTTTTTTATAACACAGAAGGTTTTACCAGAGAAATGCAACTGAATATTTGTTGCCCAGTTTCTGCAGTTTTAGGAAATATCCCACGTGTGGCCGTAGCGTGCTACTGGAATGAAGCACTGGACTCAGAATCAAAGGAACACCTAGGGGATTTTGGGGCCTTATTTTTGTTAGAATATATTTTAGGCACCATGTCAGGTTTGAAGGGCTCTTGCAGTGCCAAAACAGTAAAAATCCCCCAAAAGTGACCCCATCTGGGAAACTACACACCTCAACGAAATTATCTAGGGGTATAGTGAGCATTTTGATCGCACAGGTTTTTTACGGAAATGATTGGAAGTAGGCCGTGAAAATTAAAATCGACATTTCTTCAAAGAAAATGTAGGTTTAGCGATTTTTTTTCTCATTTCCACAAGGACTAAAGAAGAAAAGCACCGAAAAATTTGTAAAGCAATTTCTCCCGAGTAAAACAATACCCCACATGTGGTAATAAACGGATATTTGGACACACGGCAGGGCTTAGAAGGGAAAGAGCACCATTTGGCTTTTGGAGCTCAAATTTAGCAGGAATGGTTTGAGAGGCCATGTCACATTTACAAAGCCCCTGAGGGGACAAAACAGTGGAAACCCCCCACAAGTGACCCCATTTCGGAAACTACACCCATTGAGGAAATTATCTAGGGGTATAGTAAGCATTTTGACCCCACAGGTTTTTTGCATAAATTATTGGAAGTAGGCTGTGAAAATGATAATCTAAATTTTTTCAAAGAAAATGTAGGTTTAGCTAATTTTTTCTTATTTCCACAAGGACTGAAGGAGAAAAAGCACCATAAAATTTGTAAAGCAATTTCTCCCGAGTAAAACAATACCCCACTTGTGGTAATAAACGGATGTTTGGACACACGGCAGGGCTTAGAAGGGATGGAGTGCAGTTTGGCTTTTGGAGTTCACATTTAGCAGGAATGGTTTGCGGAGGCCATGTCACATTTACGAAGCCCCTGAGGGGACAAAAAAGTGGAAACCCCCCACAAGTGACTGCATTTTGAAAACTACACCCATTGAGGAAATTATCTAGGGGTATAGTGAGAGATTTGACCCCACAGTTTTTTTGCAGAAATTATTGGAAGTAGGCCCTGAAAATAAAAATCTAAATTTTTTCAAAGAAAATGTAGGTTTAGCTAATTTTTTCTCATTTCCAGAAGGACTGAAGAAGAAAAAGAACCACAAAATTTGTAAAGTAATTTCTCCCGAGTAAAACAATACCCCACATGTGGTAATAAACGGATATTTGGACACACGGCAGGGCTTAGAAGGGAAAGAGCGCCATTTGGCTTTTGGAGCTCAAATTTAGCAGGAATGGTTTGCGGAGGCCATGTCACATTTACGAAGCCCCTGAGGGGACAAAAAAGTGGAAACCCCCCACAAGTGACTGCATTTTGGAAACTACACCCATTGAGGAAATGATCTAGGGGTATAGTGAGCGATTTGACCCCATAGTTTTTTTGCAGAAATTATTGGAAGTAGGCCCTGAAAATAAAAATCTACATTTTTTCAAAGAAAATGTAGGTTTAGCTAATTTTTTCTCATTTCCAGAAGGACAGAAGGAGAAAAAGCACCACAAAACTTGTAAAGTAAAGTAATTTCTCCCGAGTAAAACAATACCCCACATGTGGTAATAAACGGATATTTGGACACACGGCAGGGCTTAGAAGGGAAAGAGCGCCATTTGGCTTTTGGAGCTCAAATTTAGCAGGAATGGTTTGCGGAGGCCATGTCACATTTACAAAGCCCCTGAGGGGACAAAAAAGTGGAAACCCCCACAAGTGACTGCATTTTGGAAACTACACCCATTGAGGAAATGATCTAGGGGTATTGTGAGCGATTTGACGCCATAGTTTTTTTGCAGAAATTATTGGAAGTAGGCCCTGAAAATAAAAATCTACATTTTTTCAAAGAAAATGTAGGTTTAGCTAATTTTTTCTAATTTCCAGAAGGACTGAAGGAGAAAAAGCACCACAAAATTTGTAAAGCAATTTCTCCCGAGTAAAACAATACCCCACATGTGGTAATAAACGGGTGTTTGGACACACGACAGGGCTTAGAAGGGAAAGAGCACTATTTGGCTTTTTGAGATCACATTTAGCAGGAATGGTTTGCGGAGGCCATGTCACACTTACAAAGCCCCTGAGGGGACAAAACAATGAAAACGCTCAAAAAGGGACTCCATTTAGGAAACTACACCTCTTGAGGAATTCATCTAGGGGTGTAGTAAGCATTTTGACCCCACAGATGTTTCACAGAATTTATTAGAATTGGGCAGTGAAAATAAAAACAGTCCTTTTTCTTCAATAAGACGTAGCTTTAGCGCAACTTTTTTTAATTTTCTCAACAAATAAAGGAAAAAAAGAACCCAACATTTGTAAAGCAATTTCTCCCGAGTACGGCAATACCCCATATGTGGTCATAAACTGCTGTTTGGGCAAACGGCAGGGCTCAGAAGTGAAGGACCGCCATTTGGAGTGCAGATGTTGCTGGATTGGTTTCTGGGTGCCTGTGGGCACAAAACAGTGGAAACCCCCCAGAAGTGACCCAATTTTGGAAACTATACCCCTCAATGCATTTTCCTAGGGGTGTAGTAAGCATTTTAACCCTGCAGGTGTTTTGTAGAAATTAGTGTGAACTCGATGTTGCAGAGTGAAAATGGGATTTTTTCCATAGATATGCCAATATGTGGTGCCTGGCTTGTGCCACCATAACAAGACTCTTCAATTATTATACTGGGTTTCCTGGTTTTAGAAACACCCTACATGGGGCACTAATCTTTCGCCTGGACATTCAACCAGGCTCAGGAGTGAAAGAGCACCATGTAAAATTGAGGCCTAATTTGGCGATTTACAAAGTATTGGTTCACAACTGCAGAGGCTCAGAGGTGAAATAATAAAAAGAAACCCCTGAGAAGTGACCCTATTTCGAAGCTACACCCCTCAAGGCATTTGTTAAGGGGTGTAGTGAGTATTTCACTCCACAGTTCTTTTGCATAAATGAATGCACTGCGGATGGTGCAAATTAAAAATTTATATTTTTCCCTAGATATGCCATTTCAGTGGCAAATATGTCATGCCCAGCTTATGACGCTGAAGACACACATCACAAAAATTGGTAAAAGGGTTCTCCCGGGTTTGGCGGTGCCATATATGTGGAAGGAAACTGCTGTTTGGGGACGCTGTAGGGTTCAGATGGGATGGAGCGCCATTTGGCTTTTGGAGAGCAGATTTTGCTTGGTAGTAGTTTTGTTTGAGTATTGCTGGTGTTTCCGTTTATAATGTGGGGGCACATGTAAGCTGGGCAGAGTACCTGAGGGGCATAGTCAGGTGGGATGATAATGGGGTAAAAAAACAATAAAATGATCCATAGATGTGTGTTACGCTGTGAAGCAATCCTTTCTGCACAGGCAGGTGTTGCACTGATAAATGGCGTCCTTTCTTATTCCCATTTTGGTCCACACTCCGCACCTTTGCAGTTTGGGGAATTTTGCTGTGAAGTGTTGTCTTGGTATAATACGGGCACCGTCGCTTCCAGCGGAAATGTTTCGGCCCTCCCTTTCCTGGTTCCCTAATTTTAGGTCCTTGATAAATCGCCTCTTGAAACAGAAGAAATGTTCCCCTCGGGCAGCACAACTGCATATTTTTTATTTTCTGACTTATTAGAGCCATAACTCATTTTATTTTTTTATAGACGTAGTGGTATGAGGGCTGTTTTTTGCGGGACCAGCTGTAGTTATTTTTGGTACAGTTTTGGGGTACATGCGACTTTATGATCACCTTTTATCCTATTTTTTGGGAGGCCAGGTAAACAAAAAAACGCAATTCTGGCATAGTTTTATTTAGGTTTTTTTATACAGCGTTCACCAAGCGTTATAAATGACATGTTAACTATATTCTGCGGGTCAGTACGATTCCGGCAATACCTATTTTATAGGACTTTTTTATGTTTTACAACTTTTTGCACAATAAAACTACTTTTGTAAAAATAATGTATTTTTTCTGTCGCCAAGTTGTGAGAACCATAATTTTTTTGTCGACGGAGCTGTATCGTTTTTATAGGTACCATTTTTGGAATACGTGCGACTTCTTGATCACTTTTTATTCCTGTATTCATAGGGCAAAGAGACCAAAAAACAAACTCCGGTATAGTTTTTTACGCTTTTTTTTTACGCTGTTCACCGCATGCAATAAATAATATAATATTTTGATACCTCAGGTCGTTACGGTCGCGGCGATACCAAATACGTATGGTTTATTATTTTTTTTCAATAATAAAGGACTTGATAAGAGTAAAATGGGGACTTGTTTTATTTTATTACTTGGAACTTTTAATGTTTTTAAACTTTTGTTTTCACTTTTTTTTACACTTTTTTATACTTTTTTTACACTTTTTCTCAAGTCCCCCTAGGGGACTTGAAGGTCCAGCTGTCAGATTTATTTTTTTCTAATACATTGCACTACCTACGTAGCGCAATGTATTAGATCTGTCAGTTATTCACTGACAGCAAGCCGATTAGGCTTCGCCTCCCGGCGGGGCCTAATCGTCTTCCGTAATAGCAGAGCAGGAGACCATTGTGTCTCCTGTTGCCATAGTAGCAGTCGCCAGTCCTGATTGCCTGTCAGGGCTGGCGATCTGCTAGTAACCGCTACGATGCAGCAATCGCTTTCGATTGCTGCATCGAAGGGGTTAATGGCAGGGATCGTAGCTAGCTCCGTTTCCTGCCATTACAGGTGGATGTCAGCTGTAACATACAGCTGGCTTCCACCGCTGATGACGCCGGATCAGCTACTGATCCGGCGCCATCTTGCCAGCAGCTACGGAAGCCGATCAGGCTCCGCTGCCGGGCGGATCTTGACCGGTTTCCGTGCTAGGCAAACACCTTAAGTGCAGAACTCGCGTTTGAGCGCTGCACTTAAGGGGATAACGGCGGGGATCGAAGCTAATTTCGGTCCCCGCCGTTACAGTCGGATGTCAGCTATAAGATACAGCTGAGATCCGACGATGATGGCACAGGCTCAGCTTCTGAACCGGTGCCAAACATTTGGCGTATGGGTACGGCAAAATGCGGGAAGTCATGGCTTTCCATGACGTACCCATACGGCAAATGTCGGGAAGGGGTTAAAAGTAAAAATCCCCCTTATCAGTCATTTATTATTAATAAAAATATATAAACAAACAAATAAACTATACATAATTGGAATCGCCGTGTCCGTAACAGCCTGAACTACAAAATTATTTTGTGATTTATCCCGCACGGTGAACGCCGTAAAAGAAAATAATAATAAACCATACCACAATCACAATTGTTTGGTCACTTCACCTCCCAAAAAATGAAATAAAAAGAGATCAAAAAGTCGCATGCACCTAAAAATGGTACTGATCGAAACTACAGTTCGTTATGCAAATAATAAGTCCTCGCACGGCTTTATTAATTGAAAAATAAAATAGTTCTGGCGCTTAGAATAAGGTAACACAAAAAGTAAATTATTTTTTACAAAACGTAATTTATTGTGCAAACGCCATAAGACATAAAAAAAACTATAAACATATGGTATCGCCGTAATCGTATCGCCCCGCAGAATAAAATGAATATGTGATTTATAGCGCACGGTGAATTGAATAAAAAAACAATAGTAGAATAGCTATTTTTTAGTCACCACGCCACCTAAAAATAGAATAAAAACAGATCAAAAAGCCGCATGCACCCCAAGAAAACTACAATGGATTCCTCAAGGGGTCTAGTTTCCAAATTGGGGTCACTTTTGGGGGGTTCCCAATGTTTTGGCACCACAAGACCTCTTCAAACCGGACATGGTGCCTAATAAAAAAGAGGCCTCAAAATTCACTAGGTCCTCCTTTGCTTCGGAGGCCACTTTGCTTCAGTCCATTACCGCACTAGGGCCACATGTGGGATATTTCTCAAAACTGCAGAATCTGGGCAATACGTATTAAGTTGCGTTTCTCTCATAAATCCTTTTGTGTTATAAAAAAAATGGTATAAAGAGGATTTTCTGACAAAAAAAAAATGTAAATGTCACCTCTACTTTGCTCTACATTTTTGTGAAACACCTAAAGGGTTCATAAACTTTCTAAATGCTGTTGTGAATATTTTGAGGGGTCTAGTTTCTAAAATGGGGTGTTTGATAGGGGTTTCTAATATATGGGCCCCTCAAAGCAACTTCAGAACTGAATTGTAACCTAAAAAAATAAATAAATTAGGCAATACTTCGCTTCTTACATTATACTGATAATGAGCCGTGCCCACCCCGAGATGACCCCAGTTTTGACCGTTTGTATAAACGGAGACCCCTATTAGACCGTTTCAGTGCCCGGTTTTCCTAAGCATACACCCCCGAGAAGTGTATTTCTATTGATGAGTCCCTGGTACATTTTAAAGGAAGGGTTCAATTCCGCGAGTACCTGCCGGGTAAGAGGGCAAGGTATGGCGTGAAGATGTATAAGCTGTGCGAGAGTGCATCAGGGTATACCTACAGATTTAGGATATATGAAGGAAAGGCCACCCCGTAACCAGACTGCATCCTGGACTACAATAGGTACATGGGAGGGATGGACTTGTCAGATCAAGTCCTGAAGCCCTACAGCGCCATGCGGTGTGGTATAAGAAGCTGGCCCTGCACATCATACAGATGGCATTGTACAATGCGTATGTGCTACATCGATGTGCAGGCCAGAGGGGAACTTTCCTGGAATTTCAAGAGGTGATTATCAAGAACCTAATCTTTAGGGACCAAGTAGGGGTGGCACCCAGTACTTCTGGAAGCGGGGCCACACGCATCGTACCAGGGTGGCAACACTTTCCAGGAGAAGTTCCCCAAACTGGCAAGAAGGGAAAAAGTCAAAAGAGGTGCAAACTCTGCTATAAGAGGGCAATAAGGGATGACACAATATATCAATGTGACACGTGTCCAGAATAACCAGAGCTCTGTATGAAAGAGTGTTTTAAAATGTATCATACATCCCGTGGTTTATAATTTACCCCAATTTTACTTACCCTGATGTACTCCGCACAGCTTATCCCCCCTCGTCTTTCCCCTCTGGGCCCTGCTGTGTGCCCAGGCAGCTGATAACAGCCACATGTAGGGTATTGCCATACCCGGGAGAACCCACATTACAGTTTATGGGGTGTAGGTCTCCGGTCAAAATGCTCACTACACCTCTAGATGAATGCCTTAAGGGTGTAGTTTTTAAAACGGGGTCACTTCTTGCGGGTTTCAACTGTGCTGATACCTCAGGGGCTTCTGCATACATGACCTCGCACTAGAAAATCCCCAGTAGGCCAAATGGTGGTCCTTTCCTTCTGAGCCCTCCCATGGGCCCAAACGGCAGTTTATCACCACAAATGGGGTACTGCGGCACTCAGAACAAATTGCGCAACAGAATGGGGTATTTTTTTTCTTGTGAAAATAAGAAATTTTCAGCCAAAACTACATATTATTTGAAAAAAATAATTTTGTTTTCATTCCTAGCCCAATTCATATAAGTTCTGTGAAAAAACTATGGGGTCAAAATGGTCACAACACCCATAAATTAATTCCTTGAGGGGTGTAGTTTCCAAAATGGGGTCATTTGTGGTTGGTTTCTATTGCTTTGATACCTCTGGGTCTCTGCAAATGTGACATGGCACCCGAAAACCAATCCAGCAAAATCTGGACTCCAAAGAACAAATAGCGCTCCTTTCCTTCTGAGTAGAGATGAGCGAACTTGTGAAAAGTTCGGTTCGGTAGGTTCGCCGAATTTCATGAAAAAGTTCGATTTGGACTGAACTAGTTCTGACCGAACCTGTAATACAAGAAAGCCCCTAAAAATCGTGTATAACACTGTTTAAAAGCCCTAGAAGCCCTGTATAACACTCTTAGGTCACCCATGAGTGTATCCAAGTATTTTTGAGCTGTCTTTAACCCCTTAATGACCAGCCTATTTTACACCTTAATGACCAAGCCATTTTTTAAGTTTTTCCATTGTCACATTCCAAGAGCTATAACCTTTTTATTTTTGCATCGACATAGCTGTATAAGGTCTTGTTTTATGCGGGACAAGTTGTACTTTTTAATAGCACCATTTTGGGGGACATATTATTTATTGATTAACTTTTATTAACTTTTTTTTGGGGGGGAACAGAAAAAAACCTGAAATTTCGCCACTCTTTTTCGCATCTTAAATCAACGGCGTTTACCGTGTGATATAAATAACACCATAACTTTATTCAGCGGGTTGTTACGATTGTAAAGATACCAAATTTGTATCGTTTTTGTATGTTTTACTACTTTTACACAGTAAAAACGCTTTTTTTTCAAAATTATTTGTTTTTGTGTCTCCATATTTGAAGAGCCGTAACGTTTTCATTTTTTCGCCGATGCAGTTGTATGAGGGCTTTTTTTTTGCGGGAAGACTTGTAGTTTTTATTGGTACCATTTTTGAGTAGATGCGACTTTTTGATCACTTTTTATCACATTTTTTTAAAGTCAGGTTTCACAGAAAACAGCAATTTTTCCATAGTTTATTTATTACATTTTTTACGGTGTTCACCGTGGGGGTTAAATAATGTTATAGATTTATAGTCGGGGTCGTTACGGACGCGGCGATACCAAATATGTGTAACTTTTTAGCTTTATTTTGGTTTTTTAATAGTAAAGCATTGTGTAAGGGGAAAAGCTGCGTTTTTCATTTTTTTCACATTTTTTTTTCATTAACTTTATTAAACTTTTTTTTTACTTTTTTACTAGTCCCACTAGGGGACTATAATATGCGATTCTCCGATCGCTATTGTAATACACTGCAATACTTTTGTATTGCAGTGTATTACTGCCTGTCCGTTTAAAACAGACAGGCATCTGCTAGGTCATGCCTCCGGCATGATCTAGCAGGCAGTCGCTCCAGGCAGACCTGGGGGCCTTTATTAGGCCCCCGGCTGCCATTGGAGACACTGACACTCGGCGATGTTATCGCCGGGTGTCGGTGGGAGAGAGAGGGAGCTCCCTCCCTCTCTCCAAAACCACTCAGATGCGGTGCACGCTATTGCGCACCGCATCTGAAGGGTTAAACGGGTGAGATCGATACTAATATCGATCTCACCCGGCAGAGCAAGGACACTCCCAGCCCTCAGCTGCCTCTAGCAGCTGAGAGCAGGGAGATTTGACATTGCCCAGTGTGAGTTTCAGAGGAGACAGCCAGCATGTGATTTCCTCCTTGATGCACAGCAGCAGCTCCTGCCCTGTGTGGCTTTTCTCGCCCAGGCTCAGCAGGTGTAAGACAGCTTTGTGGCGCTTCACCTTGCACCTATGAAAAGAGGAGGGAGGAGGAGTGGAAGATACGATGTGTCCTGTCGGGGACGGGAAGACCTCCAAGGAGGAAGGCAAGGAGGAGGAGGACTAGGAGGAGGAGGATGGTAGGCGCCTGGTGTCCAGAGTTGAACCAGAAAGATACAAGCGTGGAGGTGGTAATGCCTGGATTTGCTGCGGTGGTGCATCGGACTGCAAAATATTGACCCAGTGGGCCGTGAAAGACATGTACTGTCCCTGCCCATAGTTGCTGCTCCATGTGTCGACGGTGGCATGTACCCTGCTGCACACGGATAATTGCAAGGACTGGCACACCTTTTCCTCCACATGCTTGTGCAAGGCAGGGACAGCTGTTCTGGAGAAGTAATGTCGGCTAGGTATTCGCCACCTAGGCTGAGCGCACGCCATCAATTGCTTGAAGCCGGCGAAGTCGACCAGGTGGTATGGCAGCGACTGCACCACCAACAACTTAGCCAGGTGTGAATTAAGCCGCACGACAAGTGGATGACTGGGTATATATTGTTTCTTATTGGACAACAATTCCGTAATGGATAACTGACGGGACGTAGGAGGAGCACTAGATGACAGTGATGATGATGATGACAAGGACATGGTTGATAAGGCCTGGCTACTACTTAGATGACAGGGACTCGGAGCAGCAGCAGCAGCGGCAGAGGGGTCTTCATTAGATGTACATGATGATGGTGGGGCATGTCGATTATCCCACATGGCCTTGTGATGCCGCTCCATGTGTTTACGTAGAGCGGTAGTTCCTACATTGCTACCCTGCCCACGCCTTACTTTCTGCTTGCAAATACGGCACTGTGCCATGTTTTCATCCTCCGGGAAGGTACAGAAAAATTGCCACACGGCAGAGTACCGTAAAGAGGTAGTACCACATCCACCACCACCACCACCCGAGCTTGCCCCTTGTCTGGCAGGCTTTTTTCAGGAGCCTACACCAGTAGCAGCAGTGTCGCCGTCACCGGCTCCTGAGCTGACCCTACCGCTGCAACGTTTTGCAGATTTACTTCTGCCCCTACCTCGGCTTGGCTGTTTATCACTGACAGTGCCGCCACTACTACCCTCCTCCTCTGACGCCGTCATAACCTCGTCACCGGGTTCCCACGTCCTGTCTAAAACAACATCATCATCATAGCCCTCCTCATCATCCCCGCCACTTCTGTCACTGTGTTGTGAATGTGATGTGACATCATGACGGGCTCCATGCCCCCCTCATTACTGCGTCTGCCACAACGGCTACCACCACCAATACCCCCTCTACCGCAGCTATGCGTCTCGGACACCGCTTCCACCTCCACCACCGCCGCAACACACTCCGTTAGCTGACTCGCGGAAAACAAATCATCATCATCACTATGTTGTTCAGTATCTTCCTGCGCACCCGAGGAGATGTCTCTTAGGACTCTCAGGAAAGATGGCTTCCCGCTAGGAAGGGGGAGTGAAGACATAGATTATGGAATGGAAACGCTAGAAATACCTATATTACTACTGTCACTGTGCCAAGGAACTGTAGAGGATCCGGAATCCAATGAAACCTGGCTTGAAGCCAGATCGTCAGAGTCTTCCTGCTGAGATGACCGCGAGCCAGCCAACCAGTCCACAATGGCCGTATTGTCTAAAGTAACCCGCCCACCGGAGGAGATGGACAAGTCTGGCTTGCTGATACTGTTACTACTACCAGCAGGCACATGGCTGAAGCTACTAGTGGAACTGGGCTCATGTCTGGTGCCACAAATGCTGGTACTGGGTCTGGCACCAACAGATCCAACATTTGGACTGGAAGAGGAGACGGAATGGGTGTTTTTTCCTCTACCCCGTCCTTTCACAATCTTTTTTTTACCAGACATTTCACTGCTGGAGTGCAGCAAGTTGAATCAAAACCCGGGGGATGGACCCCTTCTAAAACCATATTCACACTGACACTGGCTAGGCAAATGGCAATGAATGAGAATTTCTATCAGCCACGCCGCGGTGCACTCAGGGAATGCTGGGCGTTGTAGTACTACTAGGCTGCCTGTATTGCAAATTGGATTGTTATTTCGTTATGTTAACGTCCGGGGATGAGCCCCTTCTAAAAGCGTATTCACACTGACACTGGCTTGGCAAATGGCAATGAATGAGAATTTCTATCAGCCACGCCGCGGTGCACTCAGGGAATGCTGGGCTATGTAGTACTACTAGGCTGCCTGTATTGCAAGTTGGATTGTTATTTCGTTATGTTAACGGCCGGGGATGAGCCCCTTATAAAAGCGTATTCACACTGACACTGGCTTGGCAAATGGCAATGAATGAGAATTTCTATCAGCCACGCCGCGGTGCACTCAGGGAATGCTGGGCCTTGTAGTACTACTAGGCTGCCTGTATTGCAAGTTGGATTGTTATTTCGTTATGTTAACGGCCGGGGATGAGCCCCTTCTAAAAGCATATTCACACTGACACTGGCTTGGCAAATGGCAATGAATGAGAATTTCTATCAGGCACGCCGCGGTGCACTCAGGGAATGCTGGGCCTTGTAGTACTACTAGGCTGCCTGTATTGCAAGTTGGATTGTTATTTCGTTATGTTAACGGCCGGGGATGAGCCCCTTATAAAAGCGTATTCACACTGACACTGGCTTGGCAAATGGCAATGAATGAGAATTTCTATCAGCCACGCCGCGGTGCACTCAGGGAATGCTGGGCCTTGTAGTACTACTAGGCTGCCTGTATTGCAAGTTGGATTGTTATTTCGTTATGTTAACGGCCGGGGATGAGCCCCTTCTAAAAGCATATTCACACTGACACTGGCTTGGCAAATGGCAATGAATGAGAATTTCTATCAGGCACGCCGCGGTGCACTCAGGGAATGCTGGGCCTTGTAGTACTACTAGGCTGCCTGTATTGCAAGTAGGATTGTTATTTAGTTATGTTAACGGCCGGGGATGAGCCCCTTCTAAAAGCGTATTCACACTGACACTGGCTTGGCAAATGGCAATGAATGAGAATTTCTATCAGGCACGCCGCGGTGCACTCAGGGAATGCTGGGCGTTGTAGTACTACTACTACTACTACTACTACTACAAAGGCTGCCTGTATTGCAAGTTGGATTGTTATTTTGTTATGTTAACGGCCGGGGATGAGCCCCTTCTAAAAGCGTATTCACACTGACACTGGCTTGGCAAATGGCAATGAATGAGAATTTCTATCAGGCATGCCGTGGTGCACTCAGGGAATGCTGGGCCTTGTAGTACTACTAGGCTGCCTGTATTGCAAGTAGGATTGTTATTTAGTTATGTTAACGGCCGGGGATGAGCCCCTTCTAAAAGCGTATTCACACTGACACTGGCTTGGCAAATGGCAATGAATGAGAATTTCTATCAGGCACGCCGCGGTGCACTCAGGGAATGCTGGGCGTTGTAGTACTACTACTACTACTACTACTACTACAAAGGCTGCCTGTATTGCAAGTTGGATTGTTATTTTGTTATGTTAACGGCCGGGGATGAGCCCCTTCTAAAAGCGTATTCACACTGACACTGGCTTGGCAAATGCCAATGAATGAGAATTTCTATCAGGCATGCCGTGGTGCACTCAGGGAATGCTGGGCGTTGTAGTACTACTACTACTACAAAGGCTGCTTGTATTGCAAGTTGGATTGTTATTTTGTTATGTTAACGGCCCGGGATGAGCCCCTTCTAAAAGCGTATTCTCACTGACACTGGCTTGGCAAATGGCAATGAATGAGAATTTCTATCAGGCACGCCGCGGTGCACTCAGGGAATGCTGGGCGTTGTAGTACTACTACTGCTACTACAATGGCTGCCTGTATTGCAAGTTGGATTGTTATTTCATTATGTTAACGGACGGGGATGAGCCCCTTCTAAAAGCGTATTCACACTGACACTGGCTTGGCAAATGGCAATGAATGAGAATTTCTATCAGCCACGCCGCGGTGCACTCAGGGAATGCTGGGCCTTGTAGTACTACTAGGCTGCCTGTATTGCAAGTTGGATTGTTATTTCGTTATGTTAACGGCTGGGGATGAGCCCCTTCTAAAAGCGTATTCACACTGACACTGGCTTGGCAAATGGCAATGAATGAGAATTTCTATCAGGCACGCCGCGGTGCACTCAGGGAATGCTGGACGTTGTAGTACTACCAGTGGATGAGGCCCTTCGATTGCTGAATTCCTGGCTTTTAGATTCCTAAAGTTTTCCCTAACTGCACAGAGATGCTATCCCTACAGCTCCTGTCTGTAAAATGGCCGCTGAGCTCCGTGCATAGACTTTTATTGCAGTCTTAAGCCCGCCCCTATGCTGCCTCCTGATTGGCTGGGAGAGCCGTTTGCAAGGCATTATGGGGTAGCCTGATGTCAGGTGATCTTGTGAAATCCTCCATTTTACATCTAACATGTGGCAGGCGCCAAAATGTAGCCGGGTTCGGTCAAAACGGGTTCGGCCGAACCCGGTGAAGTTCGGATTCGCAGCGAACCGAACTTTTCCCGATGTTCGGACCGAAACCGGGTTCGGTTGTCCCGGTTCGCTCATCTCTACTTCTGAGCCCTCCCAAGGGCCCAAACGGCAGTTTATCACCACAAATGGGGTATTGCCGCAATCAGGACAAATTGGGCAACAAAATAGAGTATTTTATTTTTGAGCTAAAACTACATATTGGAAAAAATATTTTTTTTAAATTCCCAGCCCAATTCAAATAAGTTCTGTGAAGAAACTATGGGGTCTAAATGGTCACATTACCCATAAATGAATTCCTAGAGGGGTGCAGTTTCCAAAATGGGGTCACTTCTGGTGGGTTTCCATTGCTTTGATTCCTCTGGGGCTCTGCAAATGCGACATGGCACCCGAAAACCAAACCAGCAAAATCTGCACTTCAAAGAACACACAGCGCTCCTTTCATTCTGAGGCCTCCCATGGGCCCAAACGGCAGTTTATCGCCACAAATGGGGTTTTGCTGCACTCAGGAGAAATTGGGCAACAAAATGGGCTTTTTTGTTCCCTGTGAAAATAAGAAATTTTGATCACAAATGACATTTTATTGGAAAAAAATGTCATTTTTTTAATTTCACAGCCCAATTCAAATAGGTGCTGTGAAAAAACTGTGCGGTTAAAATGGTAAAAACAACCATAAATGAATTCCTTGAGGGGTGTAGTTTCCAAAATGGGGTCACTGTTGGGGGATTCCTACTGTTTTGGCACCTCAACACCTTTTCAAACCTGGCATGCTGCCTAAAATATATTCTAATAAAAAAGAGGCCTAGGTGCACTAGGTGCTTCCTTGCTTCTAGGGCTTGTGTTTTATTCCACGAGTGCACTAGAGCCACATGTGGGACATTTCTAAAAACTGCAGAATCTGGACAATACATATTTAGTAGTGTTTCTCTGGTAAAACCTTCTGTGTTACAGAAAAAAAATTGAATAAAATTGAAATTCAGCAAGAAAAATGAAATTTGCAAATTTCACCTCCACTTTGCTTTAATTCCTGTGAAATGCCTGAAGGGTTAAAAACTTTCTAAATGCTGTTTTGATTACTTTGAGGGGTCTAGTTTTTAAAATGGGGTGTTTTATCAGGGTTTCTAATATATAGGCCCCTCAAAGTCACTTCAGAACTCAAGAGGTACCTTAAAAAAAAGGCTCTTGAAATTTTCTTAAAAATATGAGAAATTGCTGTTTATGTTCTAAGCCTTGTAACGTCCAAGAAAAATAAAAAAATGTTAAAAAAACGATGCCAATCTAAAGTAGACATATGGGAAATGTGAACTAGTAACTATTTTGGGTGGTATAACCGTCTGTTTTACAAGCAGATGCATTTAAATTCTGAAAAATGCTATTTTTGCAAAATGTTCTCTAAATTTTGCAATTTTTCACCAATAAACACTGAATATATCGACCAAATTTTGCCAATAACATAAAGTTCAATGTGTCACGAGAAAATAATCTCAGAATCGCTTGGATAGGTTTAAGCATTCCAATGTTATTACCACATAAAGTGAAATATGTCAGATTTGAAAAATGGGCTCTGAGCATTAAGGCCAAAACTAGGCTGCGTCCTTAAGGGGTTAAAAGTGGATTTTAAAGATTTTGCTGCATCTGAAAAAACATACAGGGGAATATTGTCAGGTCATGTGTTACCGCACA
This sequence comes from Rhinoderma darwinii, assembly GCF_050947455.1. Taxonomy (NCBI): domain Eukaryota; kingdom Metazoa; phylum Chordata; class Amphibia; order Anura; family Rhinodermatidae; genus Rhinoderma; species Rhinoderma darwinii. The sequence goes on from NC_134689.1 coordinate 66,600,461, forward strand.
GTGGCGGTTCAAGGGGTTAAAACTACCAGACAGATTCCCATTAAGTATACAATGAATTGAGAACAATACCATCTGCCCTGCAATTTTATTATTATAAATATATCCTACATAATTACAGCTCCAGAACCAAGCTCATACATATATACAGTACCACAACCAAGCTCAGTAAATAAATACAGCACTAGAACCAAACTTATTACATATATACAGCACCAAAACCAATCTCATACGTATATACAGCACCAGATCAAAGCTCAGTACTTACATACAGCATCAGAACCAAGATCAGTACATATAAACAACACCAGAACAAATACAGCTCAATTTAGTGCAACCCCTGCCGTATAGGTTTGTATGGCGTAAAACTACAGCTCCCAGGATGGACCGAACAATGGTAAGGATATGCTGGGAGATGTTGTTTCACAAAAAAAAAATCATACCACCCATCATCTCGCTGCTGATCATACAGGGACTTCAGTGCTGATTAGAGGCAGAATAAACATTTACATTAACCCCTTAGTGACCAGCCCATTTTAGGCCCTAATGACCAAGCTATTTTATTAGTTTTTCTATAGTCGCATTCAAAGAGCTATAACGTTTTTATTTTTTCGTCTATATAGCTGTATGAGGACTTGTTTTTTTGCGGGATTAGTTGTGCTTTTTAATAGCACCATTTTTGGGTACATATAATTTTTATATTAACTTTTATTAACCTTTTTGGGGGGGATTATAAAAAAAAACTGAAATTCCGCCATTGTTCGATGCGTTTTTAAATTGACGCCGTTCACTATGCGACGTAAATAACATGTTACCTTTATTCTATGGGTCGGTACGATTACGGAGATACCACATGTGTAGAGGTTTTTTTATGTTTTACGACTTTTGCACAATAAAAACACTTTTGAACTAAAATTATTTGCTTTTGCATCGTCGCTTTCCAAGAGCCGTAACGTTTTTATTTTTCCATCAATGTAGTGATTTTTTGGGCTTGTTTTCTGCGGGATAAGACGTAGTTTTGAATGGTACTGTTTTGGGGTACATGGGACTTATTGATTCATTTTTATCATGACTTTTTTGGGGGGCAATGGAAAAAAATTGCAATTTCGCCATGGTTTTTTGCGTTTTTTTTTTACGGTGTTCACTTTGCGGTTTAAATTACATATTAACTTTATTAATGGAGTCATTACGGTCGTGGCGATACCACATATGTCTACTTTTTTTTTTTTTTTACACTTTTACTAAATAAAACCACTTTTTATGGAAAAAAATGGTTTTATTTATTTTTTTACTGTACTTTTTATTAATAATCTTTATTTCACTTTGATTACTTATTTTATTAGTCCCACTATGGGACTTTACTGTGCGATCTTCCGATCGCTGCTATAAAGCTCTGGTATACTTCGTATACCAGAGCATTATTGCCTGTCAGTGTAAATCTGACAGGCAATCTATTAGGACGTGCCTCCGGCGCGTCCTAACAGGAATATGTCCAGGGCAGACCTGGGGGCTTTTATCAAGCCCCCGGCTGCCATGACACCCCATCGGAGACTCGCGATTTCATTCGCGGGCCGCCGATGGGTGACAGAGGGAGTGCACTCCCTCTGTAAACAAAGTTAAATGCCGCGGTCGCTATTGACGGCGGCATTTAACGGGTTAAACGGCCGCGATCGAAGTAAACTTCGATCGCGGGCGTTGGAGCAGGAGCTCAGCTTTCATCAGACAGCAGAGCCCCGGCTCCTGCCTGCACGGGAGACCCGTGCAGGATTTAGACTAGGCTGACGTGAAAAGGCGTCAGCCTAGCCTAAAGCCCATTAGTGACCGACGTAAAAAGGCGTATTAGTGGTCACTAAGGGGTTAAGTGACTCACCGGTGACGTCTCAGATTCTAGTACTTTTCTTGTCCCTCTGGTCCAGACCTCTATGATGGATTTCTACCGGCCATGACTCATTTCTGCAGTTTTCCGCTCAGATGTCTTCAGCTTCTAACTTTTAAAACATTTCTGCACCTATAAACGAAGGTAAAATTCTCAACACCTCTAAATATAAAGAAGCGACATACACTGCACCTAACTAAAATAGCGCCATACACTGTGTCGTCCCTGATTATAAAAGTACCATACAGTGTCACACACACACACACACACACACACAAACACACACACCGTTCCCCCTGTATATAGTGCACCCATAGTCCCCTGTAGATAGTGACCCCCATAAAGCCTCAGTAGATCGTGCCCTACATAGAAGCCCCTGTAGATAGTGTCCCACATACAACCCTCTGTAGATAGTGCCCACATATGGACTCCAGAGCTGCAATGCAATAGTGCTAACCACTGAGCCACGGTGCTGCCCTACATATAGATTCCCTTATAGATAGTGATCCACGTATAGCCCACCTCTGTAGATAGTGTCTCACATATAGCTCCCCCTGTATATAGTGTCCTACATATAGCCCACCCCTGTAGACAGTGCCCTACATATAGCCACCCTCTAGCTATTACCCCACAGGTAACCTACCCTTGAATATAGTGTCCCACATATAGCCCACCTCTATAGAAAGTGCCCTAAAAATAGCTCCCCTGTAGATATTGCTCAATATATAGCCCATCGCTGTATAGTGTCTCACATATAGCTCCCCCTGTATATAGTGCCCAACATATAGACCCCCCTGTAGATAGTGGCAGTGGCGTAGCTATAGGGGTCGCAGCAGTCACAATTGCGACCAGGCCACAAAGCCGCCCCCTTGCACCACATCAATAAAATGTTACCATAGTAACTCGGGCCACGGGCCCATGTTACTATAGTAACTGACTGTACTTACCTTTCTGGTTCCGGATCGCAGCGGAGGTCCTGACGTCACAGCTCTGTGCGCAGCACATGACGTCACAACGCTACGCGCCGCGCACAACATCGAGAGGACAGAACTTCCGCCGCGGCTGAAGAGGAAGGTAAGATTAGTATCCCTGACTGCTAAAGCTGATTGGCGGGGTCCGACTCCCGGGACCCGCTAATCAGCTGTTTTGAAGGTGTCGCAGCACTGCTTCCTGAGGATATGCCATCAATGTTTAGGGACTGGACAACCCCTTTAAGCCTACGATGTAGCAGGCTTAGAGGGCCCATGAGGACCCTGTATCTAAGCCTTCCACACTGTAGGTTTAGATGCAGGGCCCCAGCACACAGTAATCTTATACTGTATAAGATTACTGTCTGCTGGACCCTGTATCTAAGCCTACCTTGTGGTAGGCTTAGATACAGGGTCCCACAGACAGTATCACACATGGGCCCTGTGTCTAAGCCCAACACATGTGCTACTAATCATTTATTTTGTGTTTTCTTACAGGTTCGGTCGTTGGACTACGTCGGATTCCAGGACTACTTCTATGACGCCTTTTTTTTATTATCAATAAAATGGTTAATGAGGGTTGCGTGTTTTTTTTCTATTTCAATAAAATATTTTTTCTATGTCTTTGTGGTTTCTTTTTAAACTATATTACTACCGCCTTAGTAATGGCCGCCGGCTGATTGACAGCATCCATTGCTAAGGCGGGGCTTAGTGTTAGAGGCCAACACTAACCCCCTTTATTACCCCGGTATCCACCGCCACCAGGGGTGCTGGGAAGAGCCGGGTACCATCCAGTACTTGACCATCTGTAGTGATGGTCGGCCACTCGGGCGGCCGCAGGCTGGTATCAACAGGCAGGGACAGGCCAGAAACAGTGGCCCTTCCCACCCTGGTGATGCTAGGCTGCTGCTGCTTTATTGTATCTGGCTGGTTATGAAAAATGGGGGGGATAAAATAAAATAAAAAATAATTGGAAAGAATGATGTGGGGTCCCCCCCCAATTTTCATAACCAGCCAGATACAACACAGCAGCAGCCTAGCATTACCAGGGTGGGGAGGGCCACTGTTTTTGGCCTTCCCCAGCCTAATACTACCAGCCTGCGGCCGCCCCAGTGCCTGGCCGTCACTACAGATGGTCGGGTATTGGTTCGTACCCTGCTCTTCCCAGTACCCCTGTTGGCGGTGGGTACCGGGATAATAATGGGGGTTAGTGTTAGCCTCTGCACCGGCTAACATTGAGCCCCTCCTTAGTAATGGAGGTTGTCAATCAGCCAGCGGCCATTACTAAGGCGGTGATAATAAAGTTTCAAAAAATACAAGCACATAGAAAAAATATTTTATTGAAATAAAAAAACACAACCCCCATTAACCATTTTATTGAGAATAAAAAAGCGCTGACATTGAAGTCCTCATATCCGAAGTAGTCCAACAACCGAACCTGTAAAAAAACACAAACACACAAAAATAATTGGTAACACATAAAGAAGCAAAACAATTATTATTCTTACCTTTCCTGGGCCCAGCGCAGGAGCCGCAATGTCAGCGAGCTGAGTCCTTTATCTAATCCGATCATGTGTGATACTGTCTGCTGGGCCCTATATCTAATCCAATCATGTGTGATACTGTCTGCTGAGCCACTGTATCTAATCCTATCATGTGTGATACTGTCTGCTGAGTCACTGTATCTAATCCTAACATGTATGATACTGTCTTCTGAGCCACTGTATATAATCCTATCATGTGTGGTACTGTCTGCTGAGCCACTGTATCTAATCCAATAATTTGTGATACTGTCTGCTGAGCCACTGTATCTAATCCTATCATGTGTGATACTGTCTGCTGAGCCACTGTATCTAATCCTATCATGTGTGATACTGTCTGCTGAGCCACTGTATCTAATCCTATCATGTGTGATACTGTCTGCTGAGCCACTATATCTAATCCTATCCATAGTTGATAGGGTCGTAGTGCTATGGATATGCTATGCTGTCTCATATACACACATACATTTTTTGGGGGCGGACACATATGTATTGGGGCTATTTCCCCTGCTATTTTATGTCCTTAGTGAAGCCCCTGGCTGCTAGTGCTGCATTGTTGGGTGACTTAGGAGACCCAGCAATGCAGCTGAAAGCTGCGGACCGTCGGCCATGAGAAGTTTGCGGGGGAAATAAGAACTTTTGCATCGGGGCCCATGAACCTTTAGCTATGCCCCTGGATAGTGGCCCACATTCCCACATATAGACCCCCCTGTAGATAGTGGCCCACATTCCCACATATAGACCCCCCTGTATATAGTGGCCCACATATAGACCACCCCTGTATATAGTGGCCCACATATAGACCACCCCTGTATATAGTGGCCCACATATAAACCGCCCTGTATATAGTGGCCCACATATAGACTCCTCTGTATATAGTGCCCCACATATAGACCCCCCTGTATATAGTGGCCCACATCCCCACATACAGATCCCCCTTTAGATAGTGCCCCACATCCACACATATAGACCACCCTGTATATAGTGGCCCACATTCCCACATATAGACCCCCCTGTAGATAGTGGCCCACATAGAGACAACCCCCCTGTAGATAGAGCCCCCACTATAGATAATGCCACTCATAGTTTTATTAGAACAAAACTCAAAAAACTTTACATACCCACATGATCCCGTTCCCACGCCGTCCGATGGCAATGCAGATCTGCTCTCTTCTCAGCAGGTCTGCTGGAGCTGTTCAGCTCCAACAGGGGTTGCAATTAGCCAAACTATTACACTCCCATAATTTGGTAGATGCCTGGAGATCTGCCAATCTCTCCACCAGAGATTATACCTTTTATTCTCATGCCCATTCATCTTACTCTCCTATAGACCATCTATTCCTTTCATCTCAGCTCTTAAATAGTCTACTTCATGCCAAAATACATCCTATTTAATGTTCAGATCATGACTTGGTGTTTCTTACATTGGATTGCTTCTGACTTAAACCTAGGTTTAGCTCATGGCATTTAAACGAGTCCCTTCTGACAAACACCCAAATATTCAAAGAAATCACAACCGAACTTGAACAGTATTTCCAACTTAAGGCTATGTTCACACGGAGTATTTTGGGGGAGGAATATCTGCCTCAAAATTCAGTTTGGAACTTTGAGGCAGATATTCCTCTCCCTGCACGCCGATTTTCGCGGCGATTATCGTGCCGTTTTTCGCCCGCGCCCATTGAGCGCCGCGAGCGAGAAATACTCTTTCTCCTGCCTCCCATTGAAGTCAATGGGAGGTCAGAGGCGGAAGCGCCCGAAGATAGGGCATGTCGCTTCTTTTTCCCGCAAGGCAGTTTTACTGCTCGCGGGAAAAAGACGCCGACGCCTCCCATTGAAATCAATGGGAGGCGTTCTCGGGCCATTTTTGCCGAGTTTTGCGACGCGGTTTCCGCGTCAAAAAACTCGGCAAAATACCCCGTGTGAACATAGCCTAACTGTGTGACTGACACTTCCCCGGCAATTAACTGGGAGGCCCACAAAGCTACCCTTAGAGGGAAACTTATTCAGATTGCCTCACGTCTAAAAAGAACTAGAGACCAAATGCTTAAAGATAAGGAAGCAACTTATTTAGCTTTTGTTGGACAACAGATGGTGGATATTAGCCTTGATTTGCGGTCTAAAATTGAGGATGCCCGTGCTGAACTTAACTTGTGCCTTACGACTAACGCAGAACATCACATTTGGTGGGCGCAATAAAGATTTTTTTGGCAAAAGTGACAAACCCGGCACCCTCTTAGCTCGGACTCTTGCTCCATTGTCTCGTAACTTTATAGTCCCTAAACTAAGGCCTTATTCACATGTGCGTGATTTTCACGCGCGTCGCACGGACCTATCTTAGCGAATGGGGCCGTTCAGACTGTCAGTGATTTTTAACGCAGCGTATGTGCGCTGCGTAAAACTCACGACATGTCCTATACTTGCCCGTGTTTCGCGCAGCACGCACCCATTGAAGTCAATGGGTGCGTGCAAATCGTGCACGGCACACAGAAGAGCTTCCGGGTGCCGCGCGTGATGCGCGCTACAGTAGTAAAATAAATGAATGAAAACAGAAAAGCACCTCGTGCTTTTCTGTTTGCAAACATAAAAACAGAGTGTCATAATGATGCCGGCTGCGCGAAAATCACGCAGCCACACACCATATGCTGATGCCACATGGACCTTTTGCGCACGCAAAACGCAGCGTTTTTTGCGTGTGCAAAATGGACACGTCCGTGTGAGTAAGGCCTTAGGCTAGCAAACTGTAAAATCACGCAGCATCCTAAAGAAGTTCTCAATAGTTTATTTTCATTCTATTCCACCTGGTATAAATCCCCTCCCCAGCTAGATGAAGTGAAAGCTGATACATTATTTAAGGATATCTCCTTGACCGTATTAACAGACCCCCATAGAGATAATATGGAGGCTCCTATATCGACTCAGGAAGTTCTGATTGCGATTAAATCCCCCAAACCAGCTAAATCCCCAGGACCAGATGGGTTCTCTAATCTCTACTATAAAATAATTGCGGATGTTTTGGCCCCTCACTTGGTCATCCTATTTAACGCTTTAAGGGATGGTAGTCCTCCTGAAACTGACGCCCTCAGGGCGTACATTTCAGTGATCCCAAAACCAGGTAAGGACCTCTCTTCTTGTCAAAATTATAGGCCAATATCATTAATTAATGTTGACATGAAGATCCTCACTAAAATCTTGGCCACGAGACTTAATGCATTTCTAGAACAATACATTCACCCTGATCAGGTGGGTTTCGTTCCACACAGACAATCGGCAGATCAGACTAGAAGGATCATTGATCTTATATCCCTTGTTCGTTCATACTGGGATGGTACACGGAAGATGGGAGCACTATGCCTGTCACTGGATCTGCATAAGGCTTTTGATTCCCTGACCTGGGACTACTTATTTTTTGTCCTGAGGCATTGGGGGTTTGGAGATAAATTTATTACCCTTTTGAGAAGTCTATACTCGGCTCTATCTGCCCAAGTTATGATCAAGGGATTCTTCTCAGACCGTATAACTATAGGCCGGGGAACGAGACAGGGGTGCCCTCTATCCCCTATCCTTTTTGTATTGGCAATTGAGCCCCTGGTCCACTTAATCAGGATGACTAACAACATAAAAGGAGTTGAGGTTAGGGGTCTCACACATAAGTGTGCACTTTATGCGGACAACATCTTACTGGTTTTGTCGTCCCACTTACGTCCGTCCCGAATTTCTATCAAGTTTTAGACCAATTTTCTCAAATCGCGGGATTAAAATTCAACCATGATAAGTCTGGGGTTTTGAACATCGGCATTCCACATTCTATGGCCAAGTTGATACAATTGAACTTTGAGCTGAAATGGAGGGAAGATAAAATTTCCTATCTGGGGGTTCAGCCTTACTCCTTGCTATTCCACCCTTTTTCGCACAAATTTCCTCACTCTCAATCAAAAATTTAAAACAGACCTGTTGCACTGGGCTTCTATGCTTCTTTCCTTTTTCGGTAGCATAGCAGCTGTTAAAATGACGGTTCTTCCCAGAATCTTATACTTCTTCCGCACTTTACCAATAGATGCCCCTGCCCCCTATTTAAAAGACCTTCAAAGGCTTATTGTCCTTCGTTTAGGGTCCTAAACGATGTAGGGTCCCACAAAGTACTCTATATGCTCCTAAAGTATTGGGGAGTTTGGGTTTACCGAACCTCACTAAATACTACCATGCCCTCTTGTTTGACACCCTCAGTCTCACTACACAGTATAAGCAAGCAAACACGTTGGATTTCTATCAAATAGGCAGCTACTTCTAATTTTCCTGTGGACCAATTGTTATGGCTGAAGCCTAAACATAGACCACCTGTGCTATGTCCACTCCTCTCTTCTTCCTTGGCGCTGTGGGATAAATTGAGTCATAGGTTCCGGCTCTGTTCCGTGCACACACCTACAGCCAGATTATTTGCTAATCCTATTTTTGCTTCTGAAATGCAACGGTCAGCGTTTCAATTGTGTCTGGATAAAAATCTATACTGAATTGGACACTTCTGCGATATACTAGGCGTAAAACCCTGTCATTTTTACCAGTCCATCCACCACATGCCAGACTCTGAGATTTTTTGCTTTCACCAGATCCACCATTTTATGTCCTTATTTAAACCTACTTGAGTTCTACAGAATACTTCAGTATTTGAGAATTTATGTTGAATAATTCTAGTAGTCATCATCTCTTGTCTAATATTTAAAAAAAAATTGTATATGGGAGAGGGACTTACACACATCCATTACTGTTAGAAAATGGCAATATATGGCAGAACGTACTGCGAAAATGTATTAACGCTTCGCTGGTTGAGGCCAATTATAAAGAATTCTTATGATGGTACTTAGTTTCCTCTAGACTGGCCAAGATGTTCCCTTCTACCTCATCTTCTTGCTTCAGACACTGTGGATGTGTGGAGCCCCTCTGCATATATGGTGGGGTTGCCCGAAGGTACGCCGGTTTTGGTGACAAATCTTTAATATGCTATATTCTATAACTCAGATTATCTTGAAACTGTCCCCGTCACAGGCATTACTTAATGAGACCGTCCCTGGACTGTCTAAAGCCTCTTATAAATTTGTATCCTTTCTTTTCCTGGCAGCCAAAATTGCTAAAGCTACATCCTGGAAAAGTCCTGTAATTCCTCTCCATCTGGTTAAGACTATACTGAATTGGATTATGGTCAATGACCGTTTACACTGTATGGTCTCAGATAAAGAGAAGCTCTTCCTTCAAGTTTGGCACCATGGCTCAGATACCTTGGGTCAATCTCTTAGGTTAATTTTGCCTGGAGGACATTTTTACCAGAGGGAGCATTTCCCATAATTACAGTAAGGTGAATCAGTCAAAGCAACCTGACTCACGGTTGCTGCAAATGTGGGAGGGATACTCTCCCTATTATTGACCACACACATCACCCCTCCCAATTTTTGGTTGCAAGAGGAGGTGTCTTCAAATTGCCTATCACTGCAATGCCAAATTGCCTACCACAGGCTGAGAATAATGAAAGTCAAGGGGGTTCATGGGGGTCCACCCCATAAAAAATGGGATGGAGCCACATAGTTTTCTTTAATTATTTATAGATTTTTTTTTTTTTAAATGACATGGGGTCATCCCCATTTTTCATAAGTGATCTACTTTCAATATAATAAGGAAGGATGAACAATTATTTAATTTTCATATTATTCTATGTGTAATATCTTTTTATGCCTATGTGTCAGGACGATGTTTATCGCACATTACGTGACTTGTGTAATATTTCTCTGCTTAGCTTATCTTGGGTGGTCAGACATCTTAGACTGACCCCGCCTTTTATCTGTACATTTCAGCAAACAGCTTGACCACCTCTTGCTGAGTAATTGTGGTTTTGTCCTATATATGTGTTATACTTGCCAGTAAAATCAGAGAGATATTCTGACAGACAATCATGACTGCTGTGCCTGATTTGATGTACAGAGGGCCCGTATATATTTCTCAAGGCCGACATTAATTTGAACACCACTCAACAAAGAAGGGAAGTCCATTTTGCTTCTGACAAACACGGTCTACCTGAAGGGGGCTTCCTTGACAGTTTAAATGGTGCCGAAAACCCGGGATCTCTCGGAGGAACGTTTCCTAGCGTCTGCTAGTCCAGAACATCTGGAAGAGTCATTGAAACAAAAACTGTGCGGTAAGTAACTACTTTTTGTTACAATACCTGTTTCAAATACTCTGCCAGAATATCCGGTAAGACTCTGGGTAATTGTGTCCCCGCACAGAGATTCCAGTAAGAGTCAGGTCCTTTGTTGAGTTGGTCTGGTATGATTCTATGAGCGTTGATAAACTTGTATGACATTTGTACAGTTGCGCAGTGTGAGGTTGGGATAGTTCCTACACGACCCGGCTGTGGCCATCTTGGATGGGCAGCACACTATCCTAGAGTTGTGTTTTGGTATCAGCGAGCACTACAACTTAAACGCACATATATTAACCATTGCCTGAGCAGCAGAAGGACAAAAAGTGCGCGTGTCCTGAAGCTGCACATGGCTTGTCTCCCTCATGAAAAGTCATACTGCTTAGAAGATACCTGTCTTAGATTGTTTGATATAGATGATATAATGAGCAGATCCTTTGTGGGATTATTGTTTAGTTGGTTGTAATTTGGCTCAGTTGGATAGTGTATACGGAGTGTATACGGGTACGTAGGAGATACGTAGTGTGGGACTTTCCCTAACAGCCAATAGCCATAGTGTTTGTTAGTGAAAATAAAAACTGAGAGAGAAGGGTATGAGTCCCCTCCATCATAGCAGGGCTATGGGCAACAGTCACGGCAAACGAGGGTCTGGCCGATCACCATATTACAGAGTAGGGCGTCTGCAGGCTTCTCTGATCCCACCAGAGAAGATGAATTTTGAGGTATGGCATATGGGTGAGCAAGCACCTGTTAAAATGGTGTAAGCTTACAAGGGGATTGTAAATCCAGAATGATGGTCAAATGACAAAGCAGATTGGAGTAGATGGATTGTAGCATCTTTTAGAAAGCAACAAAGAGCCCAAGGTATCTTTATAGTAGTCAGTATCGAATATATATTTTAATAATTTCAGTTATTGTGTATATTCATTATCTTCATAGAACTGTTTAGCATCTTTTAGTGGCAAATGTATATAAAGTTAATCAAGAAACCTGCACTTAACACCTAATTCCTGCAGTGTGTGTGTGTGTGTTTGTTGTGTACATGTGGAAACGAGGGGGTCAGTAGAAGGCTTAATTGTAAAAATACATTATTAATCTGTATGCTCAGACAGATTCTGTGGGACAAAAGTTAGAAGAAATAATTGTGAAAGGCTGTTATAGTACCAATATACATTACAGTCAAGTACTCTGTCAAACCCAAATTAGAGAAACAAGTATGAATTGTAAAAAGAAGGTGATGATACGGTATTGAGGACGCCCCATGAATTGACTGGTTAACGGAAAGACCTGATAGCCTCGGGGCATTCCCCGTCGTTCCCTCTGATAACTGCCTCCACTACGTCAAAAGCGGCCAATACTGGAAAATTCCTTCTAGTCCGGGAACATTCTCCTCGTTGTAAAATAACAACCTAGGAACCAAGGGTTTTGAAGTAGTATAACTTCCAACCTCCCGCTAAAAAGGTGTTGTAATAGTATAATTACCACACTGTCCCAGAAACACCCTTACTCAAATGCCTATGAATGAGACCACCTCCTGTGTGAATGGTATGAGATTTGTTGGTTGATATAGATTGTACAGAAGGCATGGTGTTAGGATTTGTAGTCTTACTACTAGCAACAGTGATATTGAAGTGGTAAATAACTCAACTGCGGCCCAGTTGATATAAAGTCCCTGAGTAAAAGGGGCTTGGAATAATCTCCCAGCGTAGGAGATTGGATATATATAAGGAGTATATATATATATATATGTATATGAGGTAAACCACTAGAAAGTGATGGACAGTAAGGTCCTCACAAAGTCCCTGAGTAAAAGGGCTTGGAATAATCTCCCAGCGTAGGAGATTGTATATATATATATATATATATATATATATATAAGGAGTATATATATAAGTGGTAAACCACTGGAAGGTGAAGGACAGTAAGGTCCTCACAAGGTCAGTTCTTTTTGCGGAAAGGAACTGTGATCCCTAGGAAATGGGGTCAGGAGATAGTAAGACTGCCCACCGGTGTGATCCGGTGGCATGGATATCAGCCTGCAATATAGTAGAAAGTTTGAAAGGAAAGAAATGCTGTGAAAGATTGCAAAAGGATGTTTAAAATTATGGGAGTGGGTTTGTATGGAACGCTTGAAGAAAGGTGAGGAAGTAGTCAAAAACGGTAAAATAATTTTTAGACTAATGAAGATAGGAAGTAATGGTACGTTAAATGCATTGCCAATCATAGGAGGCGGTAGAAGGTTCTGACAGAATGTTAAAATGATCAGGAATGTCAAAAGGATGAAAAACTTTCATAGAACAGAATGCTGACTGGTAAAAAGACAATGAAGTGATAGGAAAAGCAGAACTATTAGATTAACATAGATTTTGATAAGAGTGACTGTAAGACTAATACAGCTAGGTATATTGTAGTGAGTAATGTGGATTATGACGAGAAGTATGATGTAGACATGTATACAGTGTGTGCGTCCATGTACACAGTGTGTGTGTCCGTGTATACAGTGTGTGCTTCCATGTATAGAGTGTGTGTTTCGCAGACTGGTCTGAGGAGCAAATTAAATTGTGTACTGTTTGATGTGAGATGTTTTTCTCAATCCAGATTGAGAACGGAGTTAATTGAACTTTAAATCATTATTATTTGTAAACATATTGTGTAAAAAGTCCTAGAACATTGAATTGAAGTACAAGATTGTGTAAATAGACTAATGTTTTAATTTACCTTATCTATAAGGTTTAAATAATTAAAGTTAGCTGTTATAAATATAGCAGAGACTTAGTTGCCTTTCAGCATTTTGGCTTGCTGGGGCTTCTAGTTCTAAAAAAAATAAATGAAGGAAGTTGTGAAACACAGGGGGGGGGGCAGTGTGTGAGAATGTTAGAAGGACGTAAATTGCTGCTCTCTTTTCCTCAAATGAAATACAACTAGCACAGTCTGCATAAATGACATTGCTAATTTATTGTGAAGGAAACTGATAATTGTGTCTTTTTCTCTATCCCTCTGTCTCCAGATTGTTCTGGATGGTGCTTTCCCAGGGTGCAGCAAATTCCCCTGATATTGTCACCTGTACAATGAAAGAGCTGCTGGATAAGTAGTCCCCCAAACATTACCATAAAACGTTGTGTGGTCCTAAATCTAGCTACCCTACTTACGCTGAATTTGGACCAAAAGGGGGATAGTGATAAAGATAGTGATGAACATGACTGTCAAAGTTTAGATGAGATAGAAGCAAAAGGCATGTCTAATGTATTTGATGTTGCACTCACTAACCCTGATGCTGAGTGTTTTTTAGATGGATCACGATACTGGAGTGAAGACAAAGGACATTTTCTCACCGGGTATGCGGTAGTCCACGACGGCAAGCCAGTCACACAACAGTCCCTACCCTCCAGTAGCTCTGCACAGGAGGCGGAACTAAGAGCACTCACTGAAGCGTGTAAGTTGGGCAAAGGGTTGTGTGTGAATATATATACAGACTCCAGGTACGCTTTTGGAGTAGCTCATGACTTTGGAACTATATGGAGAACTAGAGGTTTCCTAACCTCAGCTGGTAAAGCTATAAAAAATGCAGACGCAGTGAAAGCACTGTTAGAGTCTCTACAGGTGACTAAAAAGGTAGCTATAATAAAGGTACAAGCGCACACCCACAATGATGATAGCCAGTCAGAAGGCAATGCACTGGCCGACCAAGCAGCAAAAGTAGCCACCGCTGCTACCCTCCCCGTGCTCACGGTCCAACAGGTGGCCCCTGTCACGGAGGAATTGCTATGTGCTCTCCAAACCCAAGCACCGACCCCGGAGCATAAACTGTGGCAGGAGGTGGGGGCTGTTAAAGGTGAAGGAGGGCTATGGCGTGTAAAGGGTAATGTATGCCTGCCCCAAAGCTTGTTTCCCATGATGTGTGCCCTGGCGCATGGCCTGACACACTGCACTAAAGGAGCCATGAGTCAATTAGTACTTAGAACCTGGCACGCCCTGGGATTCCAGCATGCTGCAGCAAAATATGTACAAAGCTGCATGATCTGTGCACAGCACAACCCAGGAAAGGTAGTAAAAACACCAGCAAAACACACACCCAAGTCCTACTACCCCTTTCAGAGACTGCAGGTGGACTACATACAGCTACCTCAGGTGGGGCCATATAAATATGTCCTAGTCTGTATTGATTTGTTTTCAGGATGGCCTGAAGCCTTTCCAGTATCAAAAGCAAATGCTGCTAGCACAGCGGATAAGCTACTAAATGAAATGAAATAGTATGCAGGTCTGGTGTCCCAGAGACCATAGAAAGCGGAACACATTTTACTCAGGAGTTACTGGGGAATATCTTAAAAAGCCTAGGAATAGAGAAAGCATTTCATACCCCATACCATCCGCAGAGCAGCGGCAAAGTAGAAAGGTTAAATGGAACATTGAAATTGAAAATTCAGAAAGCCATGGATGAGACTTCCTTGCCATGCACGAAATGCTTGCCTATGGCCCTGTTTTCTGTAAGAAGCACCCCAAGGGGAAAGGATCAAATCTCCCCTTTTGAGATTCTTTTTGGGTGTCCTCCAAAGACTGGTTTATATTTTCCGCAACAATTGCAGAGTAATTATGATAAGATGACACAATATCTGATGGCCTTACATAAACGACTCGAAAGAGTGCACAAATGGACACTGTCTTCTATTCCAGATCCTAACTCTCTTGCAGGAACCCACTCCTTGCAACCAGGAGATTGGGTTGTGGTAAAGACCCACGATCGCACCAGCCTCGCTATACAGCACCTCATCAAGTGCAGCTGGTGACCGCTACTTCAGTAAAACTCCAAGGAAGAGCCACTTGGATACACGATAGCCACTGCAAGAAGATACTGAGCCAAGATGTGGTACCTGGTAGTGACACTCCTGAACCTGATGCATAGTCAACACACTGCTACCTTACCTAAATAAGGACGATTGGGACAATACATTCATCAAGCACCACCAAGTTTTTTTCAGGCCTTGAAGGGCCGGGATAACCTGACTGATTGTTGGATTTGTACTCATAGCCCTGTTAACTCCAAAAGTATGCCCTACCTTGCCATCCCTGTCACCTTGAATGAAATCAGAGAACTTTGTAATAATACTGTAATTACTACCCTGACAGGGAAAAACAATGATAAAAATTTACCATTGCCCGTAGCTGCATGGATGGAAGAACCGTGGATGTTGTTTAACAGGAGTGGTCCACCCCTAAAGGTGGCACAGACGCCTTGGGCTTCTGCGCGAGTGGACCTTGCCTGTTATCCCAGCTTCTCATCTTGCAGCTGTATACACATTAAATCTGGCAGAATACCTTTTTCATTAATGAACTACACAAAATGCAATGGTACCAGTTCCATCGATACTCAGTGTGTAGGAATTGATGCTACATTAGGTCAGATGCCTCCCTGCGTAACTACCACCTTACAAATGATCAGGGAAGCCTTGCTATTACATGTTAACAATACCACCAACATTACAGCCTTCTCCTCTGCACTAGAGGGTAACATGGTAGCCAAATGGGTGTCAAACTTAATTAGCGGGTCAGTCGTAGGAGTACCAAAAAACATGTATATCGTATGCGAACACCAGGCGTATAAATGGCTCCCAAGTAACTTTACGGGTACATGTACATTGGCTTATCTAACACCTGCCACGTTCATCATACCACATGAAGATGTAAATGTTAATGCAGTGCCCAGACACACATACTACTCATTATATTAGTTTTATATATTTGTTAAACTAGTCATTTCTTTAGTACCAATGATATGTAAGAAGACTAAAAAGATTGTTCATCACAAACCTAAGCCGAAAAGTTTTGACGACCAATACCCTATGTCCTGAAGTAATATTCAAGATCATTTACCGGTGAATGGACCTAGGTCCCATTTGATGGAAACACCAACTGAAGTAGCTGGACAATGAGAATGAATATGAAAAACAGGAGGGTTTAATAAGAAAGGATGAACAATTATTTAATTTTCATATTATTCTATGTGTAATATCTTTTTATGCCTATGTGTCAGGACGATGTTTATCGCACATTACGTGACTTGTGTAATATTTCTCTGCTTAGCTTATCTTGGGTGGTCAGACATCTTAGACTGACCCCGCCTTTTATCTGTACATTTCAGCAAACAGCTTGACCACCTCTTGCTGAGTAATTGTGGTTTTGTCCTATATATGTGTTATACTTGCCAGTAAAATCATAGAGATATTCTGACAGACAATCATGACTGCTGTGCCTGATTTGATGTACAGAGGGCCCGTATATATTTCTCAAGGCCGACATTAATTTGAACACCACTCAACAAAGAAGGGAAGTCCATTTTGCTTCTGACAAACACGGTCTACCTGAAGGGGGCTTCCTTGACAAATATGACCGCTAGTAACCAACAACCTGCATGTAACATATGTCCTAGGGGGAGCTACACTGGGGGAGTCACTAGTTGAGAAGGATCTGGGTGTACTTGTAAATCATAAACTAAATAACAGCATGCAGTGTCAATCAGCTGCTTCAAAGGCCAGCAGGATATTGTCGTGTATTAAAAGAGGCATAGACTCACGGGACAGGGATGTAATATTGCCACTTTACAAAGCATTAGTGAGGCCTCATCTAGAATATGCAGTTCAGTTCTGGGCTCTAGAATATGCAGTTCAGTTCTGGGCTCCAGTTCATAGAAAGGATGCCCTGGAGTTGGAAAAAATACAAAGAAGAGCAACGAAGCTAATTAGGGGCATGGAGAATCTAAGTTATGAGGAAAGATTAAAATAATTAAACCTATTTAGCCTTGAAAAAAGACGACTAAGGGGGGACATGATTAATTTATATAAATATATTAATGGCACATACAAAAAATATGGTGAAATCCTGTTCCATGTAAAACCCCCTCAAAAAACAAGGGGGCACTCCCTCCGTCTGGAGAAAAAAAGGTTCAACCTGCAGAGGCGACAAGCCTTCTTTACTGTAAGAACTGTGAATCTATGGAATAGCCTAGCGCAGGAGCTGGTCACAGCAGGGACCGTAGATGGCTTTAAAAAAGGGTTAGATAATTTCCTAGAACAAAAAAGTATTAGCTCCTATGTGTAGAAATTTTTCCCTTCCCTTTTCCCGTCCCTTGGTTGAACTTCATGGACATGTGTTTTTTTTCAGCCGTACTAACTATGTAACTATGTAACTATATAACTATGTAACTATGTAACTAAGGATAAGGTAGGCCATCAATAACTAATTGGTCAAGGTCCAATACTCGACACTCGACACCCCGCCGATCAGCTGTTTTGAAGGGGCCGCAGCACACAGAGCAGCGCTGCTTCCCCTTCACGCCCTGCTTGTACTGTGAATCGATGACAAACTTATATCAGCGATTCACTGTATTACAGTCTTCTCCCATTGAAGTGAATAGGAGAAGGCTGTAACACTGCGAAACACCGCTACAAGCGAGCTGGCAATATACAGGACCAGGCAGGTTGAAATGAGCGCGTAAGAGCGCTGCTTCCCCACCTTCCCTGCTCCTACTTTGAATTGCCAACACACTTGTAACGGCGGTTCACAGTATTACAACCTTCCTCCATTCAAGTGATTCAAGCTACAAGTTTGTCGGTGATTCCCATTTCCAGCAGGTAAAAATGAAAAAGCAGCGCTCGTACGAGTGCTGCAGCACCTTCAAAACAGATGATCAGCGGTGGGGGCGGCAATTTAAATGAATTGCCAGGTGGTCCTGCATTCACAGCAGGCGGGGCCTGGTAATTCATTTGAATGGGTGAAAGCCCCTGCGATAATTTCAGGGGCTGACACTCTTCAACAAAATAGCACCCATTTTCCCTCTTGAAGCGAGGGTTGCTGTGCCACAGAGCATGCATAGTTTACAGTTAGAACGGCTCCAGCTTAGGAGATAGGGTCAACTCCCGTCCCTAGTCTCCTATGCCCTGGGTGCTCCGTGTAGCATCTGTGTATGTGTCGTGAAGAAATGCATACACAGATGCTAATAAAGATGGCTGCCCCACAAAAGTGAAAACACATAAACAAAATTACATTAGGGAACACTTTAAAATAATATAAAAAAAAAATAAGCCCGCAACTTAAAACACATCAAATAAATAAATAATAAAAAAATGTGTGACACCTTTTCTTTAAGAAAAATTAAGCCCACATTTCATGAGATTCTGACTGCACTGTGAGATTTCCTACAAATCTGGAAGGTACCAACTGTTGGGCTGGTTCTATAAAGGCAATTATCAGTTGCCAGCGGTCACATGTGACGACATGTCATTGTGTAGAGGAACCAGCGGGGGATGGGATAAATTTTGACATGGGAGTGTCAAAGGAGGTGAATATAGTGTAGAAGGGTGGAGTTAAGAAACTCAGCTGTTGTCCACAGGGAAATCCACATGAAAATCCGCACAATTTGGTGCAGATTCCCTTGCAGCTTTTTGCGGATTTTATAATTTTATAATGTATTTTATGTTAGCAAATTCCTTGCAGAAAACAGAGTTGAATCAGACAAGTGGATAAGCATTGCTGTTTTTTCTATTAAATTTTAATTGGCAGCAGCAAATCAACGCCCTTTGCTGATTGTGACAACTTTTGGAACTGTGAGTACCCTGGTTCACTGTTTCATAGCTGCAATGTGTGTCTGTGTGACACCATACAGTTTGCACTTACATACAATGCAGTTTGTGTGTTGTTAAGTGGAGACACATCACTAGGCTCTGATATTCCTGTATAATTGGTGGTCAGACTTCTGGGCCACCCACCTATCCCTAAAAAAAAATGGGCCACATAGGAACTGCAGCATTGTTACTTCCAAGTGAATTGTGCAGCGTTAGGCCCTGTTCACACGGAGTTTTTTGTATGCTGAAAACTGTGTCTCAATATTCCGACTGGAATTTTGAGGCAGATTTTGATCTGCCTGCATGTTGTTTGCCGCGTTTTTTGCGGCGAAAAACGCTTTCTCTATTCCCATTGATGTCAATAGGAGGTCAGAAACGTAAACGCCCGAAGATAGGGCATGTCTTTTCTTTTTCCCATGAACTGGTTTTACCGTTTGTGGGAAAAAAAACCTCCGCCTCCCATTGAAATCAAAGAGGCATTTTCAGAAGTTTTTTGGCGCGTTTTCTGGCACGTTTTCTGACGCGTTTTCTGCGTTTAAAAAACTCTGTGAACAGGGCCTTTCAGTTCCTGTAGTTAGGTGTCCCAGGGGTCTATGCACATTTCATATAAATAATTGTCCCCATAAACCCTCTCTTTCACAAAATCCTGCGTACACCTCCTTTCAGTATTTCGGTCTGTGAGCTACTGAAAGAGTGGGCCTGATTTGCAGCCAACAGCAGTACAGATTCTCCCACTGAGGCCTCATTCACACGAGCGTATCAGATTCACGCATGTGTGAATGGCCCCATTGAAATCAATGGGTCCGTGTGTTGTGCGTTGTTTTAATGCACAGCACACGGACGTGATTCACGCTCGTGTGAATGAGTCCTGTGGCTGAATGGTACAGACTTACTGTAAGTCTGTGTCAACAAGTGTCAGCCACCCAGCAGACAACTGTTTTACATGTGATGTCACAGTAAAATAAGGCCAATAAGCGCCAGTGAAGAAAAATTTGTACACTAATATAAGTTAAGCATAGTGTAATTTGCATGGGCTACACATGTGTGCCTGTGTTCTTGAATATGCCAGGGCTGATTTTATGTCCAAGTCTGGCCCTGGTTTCCACATATGTAAGGTATCAACCAATTTAAGGAGAAATTGGTGGTTGCGGGTGTTGGAAGCATATAGATTAAAAAGATAGTAAAATGTGTTAAGTATGTTGTGCTTTATTTTTGCACTGTCATTTTAAAATATTTCCTTTAACTCGCTTTTCTCCCCCAGGAGTATTATCCAGAGGAAGACATGTTGTGTTCTTTATGCTTATCCTTTATGCGCAATGTAACGTTGTATTTCATTTTGCAGGTTCAGGCAATGATGGCTGGCTCGTTTGTATCTACATTGTTTGGCGCCGGGAGACATTTGTTACTGGCATCTAGATGAATAAAGTTGAAGGAGAGGATGCTCAGGAGAGGATATAAAGGCCATTTTTTTTGGCCTTGTCTGGGTCATCATAGAACTGAGATTTGCCATTTATGAGGACTCATAGATAGGCTGGATATTGCAAGTTGATATTACAAGTCTGTTGTATGCATGCAAAAAGGAGTGAACTACACCGATTCTTCCAAGGAAAGTATTGGACAGCCTCTGACTCTGTCCAATCACCACGAGGCATCTTCAGACCGACCAGGCACAGCCTGATATTGCCAGTACAACTTTGGGTAAAGACTCCAGGGCGTTTCTGAAGCTGCATCACGATGATTTGATAGCGTCAGAGTCTGTGAAGGTGGCTCCACCTCGTGAGATTTAGAGTAGTTCACGCCCTGTTGGCTAACTACAGGAAATTAGCATATAGGGCGCCAACACAATGGGGGGCATAGCTCAGAAACGGGGGGAAGCAGGAACAAAAGAAAAACAGCACTGGAATTAGGGGACAGCAAGATTCAGGACATATAAACAGTTTTCATTATGACCTAGGTCCTCTTTAAGGGTGTATTACATTGAGCAGTCAAATTGCGATTTTTGCACTTGGGTACATGTAGCCCTTTAGACCATGTTGTCTGTATATGGACTGTTAAAGTTATAGGTGGACCGATGTGACAAACAGGGGCGGATTATTATGAAGGCAATCTGTGCAAATGCCCGGTGCCTGAGACCGAAAGGGGGACCAATTCCTTGTCCCTAGTGTATGCCAAGAGTCCAGAATTTGCCAGGACTGTACTGAATTTATAATTAAATACTATGTGTGAGCATTAACCCATGCTCTCCCTGCTCTGCTATTCACTCCTGCTGGTGCGGAATCCCCGGCCAGAGTGTTGAAGACGCTCTGGCTGCGAATTCCACTCATAGAGGAGCCTTTGGCATCACTATCCATGTATGTACAGTGACGTCAGGGGCTCCTCCAGGAGAGGAATCCATGGCCAGAGCATTGCCGACGCTGTGGCCAGGAATTTCGCTCCAAAAGGTAGCCCCTTATGTCACTGTCTAAATATGGACAATGACATCAGGGTCTCCTCCTGGAACGGAAACCAGCTACCACGTACCTCTGTTGCTATGCGTCCGCTATGTCACTTCCGGTTTCCGGAACTGACCTATTTCCGATTCGGACACAAGAATGCAGATCGCTCACACAAACCCCACACTATCTAGTCTGGCAGACGTCTATTTACGAATTTCCACTACATCTCCAGGTAATTTCTATTCTATCCTCTACTCTGCCGGCATTATATGGTATGGTCTTCCATGTTTAGGGCTCTGTAAGCCCCCACTGCAATTATACTTCTGGGTTCATATTGTCAAACCTTAACCCTGGTATTAACTTTCAATGTTATGCGCTACATCATTTCTTAAATTATGTGATATTTCTAACATTAAGACTTCTTTCTTTATCTCTATATACATATATATATATATGTTCTGATCTATGACACATTATGCTACATAAATGTTATGGATTTCTACCTTATAGACGTCTGTTTCCATACAAACACCATGATTATTTCTGATCTAAAATATACACGCCATATTAAAATTAAATTTATTTTCCACAGCGACAGTGATAATGGCCGTAGATTGGCCGAAACGTCATTATTAAGTCGCCCCAATTCATGGATTCATATAAAAACGCTGATTATATATGAAGTAATATATGATATAAAGCTTTGTGAAAAATAAATCTATCCAACTTGCAATATATCTACTTGTTTTCTTGTCAGTGCTGCGGTATATCGAGACTGTCTTCATATGGACATTGAAGTCAGGGGCTCCCCATATAGTAGACTCCCTGGCCATAGCGTTGCCGACGCTCTGACCGGGGATTCCACTCCTAGAGGAGCCCCTGGCGCCACTATCCATATATGGACAGTGACATCAGGGGCTCCTCCAGGAGAGGAATCCCCGGCCAGAACATTGCCGATGCTCTGGCCAGTTATTCCACTCCCAGGGGGAGCCCCTGACATCGCTGTCTGGACAGTGAAGTCAGGGGTTCCTCCTGGAGCAGAATCCCCGGCTTGGTACTGAGCTTGGTTCCGGTACCGTATGTACTGAGCTTGATTCTGGTACTGTAGGTACTGAGCTTTGTTCTGGTGCTGTATATGTACTGAGCTTGGTACTGGTGCTGTATTTATGTACTGAGCTTCGTTCTGGTGCTGTATTTATGTACTGAGCTTGGGTCTGGTGCTTTATATATGTACTGAGATTTGTTCTGGTGCTGTATATATGTACTGAGCTTGGTTCTTGTGCAGTTTTTATGTACTGAGCTTTGTTCCTGTGCTGTATATTTGTACTGAGCCTTGTTCTGGTGCTGTATATATTTACTGAGCTTGGTTCTGGTGCAATATTTATGTACTGAGCTTGGGTCTGGTGCTTTATATATGTACTGAGATTTGTTCTGGTGCTGTATATATGTACTGGGCTTTGTTCTGGTGCAGTATATATGTACTGAGCTTTATTCTGGTTCTGTATATATTTACAGTGAAGGAAATAAGTATTTGATCCCTTGCTGATTTTGTAAGTTTGCCCACTGTCAAAGACATGAACAGTCTAGAATTTTTAGGCTAGGTTAATTTTACCAGTGAGAGATAGATTATATAAAAAAAATAAAATAAAATCACATTGTCAAAATTATATATATTTATTTGCATTGTGCACAGAGAAATAAGTATTTGACCCCTTTGGCAAACAAGACTTAATACTTGGTGGCAAAAGCCTTGTTGGCAAGCACAGCAGTCAGACTTTTTTTGTAGTTAATGATGAGGTTTGCACACATGCTAGATGGAATTTTGGCCCACTCCTCTTTGCAGATCATCTGTAAATCATTAAGATTTCGAGGCTGTCGCTTGGCAACTCGGATCTTCAGCTCCCTCCATAAGTTTTCGATGGGATTAAGGTCTGGAGACTGGCTAGGCCACTCCATGACCTTAATGTGCTTCTTTTTGAGCCACTCCTTTGTTGCCTTGGCTGTATGTTTCGGGTCATTGTCGTGCTGGAAGACCCAGCCACGAGCCATTTTTAATGTCCTGATGGAGGGAAGGAGGTTGTCACTCAGGATTTGAAGGTACATGGCTCCATCCATTCTCCCATTGATGCGGTGAAGTAGTCCTGTGCCCTTAGCAGAGAAACACCCCCAAAACATAATGTTTCCACCTCCATGCTTGACAGTGGGGACGGTGTTATTTGGGTCATAGGCAGCATTTCTCTTCCTCCAAACACGGCGAGTAGTTAATGCCAAAGAGCTCAATTTTAGTCTCATCTGACCACAGCACCTTCTCCCAATCACTCTCAGAATCATCCAGATGTTCATTTGCAAACTTCAGACGGGCCTGTACATGTGCCTTCTTGAGCAGGGGGACCTTGCGGGCACTGCAGGATTTTAATCCATTACGGCGTAATGTGTTACCAATGGTTTTCTTGGTGACTGTGGTCCCAGCTGCATTGAGATCATTAACAAGTTCCCCCCGTGTAGTTTTCAGCTGAGCTCTCACCTTCCTCAGGATCAAGGATACCCCACGAGGTGAGATTTTGCATGGAGCCCCAGATCGATGTCGATTGACAGTCATTTTGTATGTCTTCCATTTTCTTACTATTGCACCAACAGTTGTCTCCTTCTCACCCAGCGTCTTACTTATGGTTTTGTAGCCTATTCCAGCCTTGTGCAGGTCTATGATCTTGTCCCTGACATCCTTAGAAGCTCTTTGGTCTTGCCCATGTTGTAGAGGTTAGAGTCAGACTGATTAATTGAGTCTGTGGACAGGAGTCTTTTATACAGGTGACCATTTAAGACAGCTGTCTTTAATGCAGGCACCAAGTTGATTTGGAGCGTGTAACTGGTCTGGAGGAGGCTGAACTCTTAATGGTTGGTAGGGGATCAAATACTTATTTCTCTGTGCACAATGCAAATAAATATATATAATTTTGACTATGTGATTTTCTTTTTTTTTTTATATATATATAATCTATTCCTCACTGGTAAAATTAACCTAGCCTAAAAATTCTAGACTGTTCATGTCTTTGACAGTGGGCAAACTTACAAAATCAGCAAGGGATCAAATACTTATTTCCTCCACTGTACCTTATTTTAAAGTAAATGTGGATTTAAACAACAGAGACTGTTTTTTTAAAGTTATATTCAAAGACAGCAGGTTGTTGTTTTTTAGAAACCACAAACAATTTAAAGCTCCTAGCCACTTTAGGGTCTCAAATTATTCAGCTTTTTCACTTCTGTATGGCTCACACTGCTTTTACAGCTAATTCAAAACTGTGCCAGATCTGTGGCTGCCTAAACAGAAATCTGCAAATATACGATAGTGTCTTCAGAGATCGGGGGGCCCACACTTTGTGAACTGCCTGGGGACAAATAATGTGATTCAACAGTTTGCAAGTTGGGGTAAAATAAGAACAACAACAAGCCAGTAATCTTGCCAGCCTGTTCCACATGCAGTGGTGTAGCTAAAGGCTCATGGGCCCCGATGCAAAAATTCTTACTGGGCCCCCCCCCGCAAACTTCTCATGGCCGACGGTCCGCAGCTTTCAGCTGCATCGCTGGGTCTCCTGAGTGACCCAACAATGCAGCACTAGCAGCCAGGGGCGTCACTAAGGCTGGGTTCACACACCCTATTTACGGACGTAATTCGGGCGTTTTAGCATTGAATTACGTCCGAAAATGCGGCTCAAAAGCGTTGGCAAACATCTGCCCATTCATTTGAATGGGTCTTATGATGTTCTGTGCCGACGGTCATTTTTTTTTACGCGCCGCTGTCAAAAGGTGGCCCGGGTCAAAGAAGTGCCTGTCACTTCTTCAGACGTAAATGGAGCCGTTTTCCATGGACTCCATAGAAAAACAGCTCCAATTACGTCCGTAATGGACGCAGCGAAAGACGCCTGCACATGCCTTTACGGCTGAAATTACGGTGCTGTTTTCTCCTGAAAACAGCACCGTAATTTCAGCCGTAACGGACGCTGCCGTGTGAACATACCCTCAGGGCTTAAAATGTCAGGGGAAATAGCCCCAATACATATGTGTCCGCCCCCAAAAAAAGTGTGTATATGAGACAGCATAGCATATCTATAGCACTACGACCCTTTAAACTATGGATAGGATTAGATACAGTGGCTCAGCAGACAGTATCACACATGATAGGATTAGATACAGTAGCTTAACAGACAGTATCACACATTATAGGATTAGATACAGTAGCTCAACAGAAAGTATCACACATGATAGGATTAGATATAGGGACCAGCTCGCTGACATTGCGGTTCCATCGCTGGACTCAGAAAAGGTAAGTATAAGAATTGTTTTGCTTTTTCATGTGTTACTAATTAGTTTTGTGTGTTTGTGTTATTTTACAGGTTTGGTTGTTGGACTACTTCAATGGTAGCATTTTTTTTATTCTCAACAAAATGGTTAATGAGGGTTGTGTTTGTTTTCTTATTTCAATAAAATATTTTACGACCCTTTAAACTATGGATAGGATTAGATACAGTGGCTCAGCAGACAGTATCACACATGATAGGATTAGATACAGTGGCCCAGCAGACAGTATCACACATGATAGGATTAGATACAGTGGCTCAGCAGACAGTACCACACATGATAGGATTAGATACAGTGGCTCAGAAGGCAGTATCACACATGATAGGATTAGATATAGGGCCCAGCAGACAGTATCACACAAGATACAATTAGATATAGGGCCCAGCAGACAGTATCACACACATGATTGGATTAGATACACAGCTCAGCAGACAGTATCATACATGATTGGATTAGATACAGGGCCCAGCTCGCTGACATTGCGGCTCCAGCGCTGGACCCAGCATAGGTAAGAATAATAATTTTGCTTCTTTATGTGTTACTGATTATTTTTGTGTGTTTGTGTTTTTTTTACAGGTTCGGTTGTTGGACTTCGGATTCGAGGACTTCAATGACGGCGTTTTTTTTATTCTCAATAAAATGGTTAATGAGGGTTGTTTTTTTATTTCAATAAAATATTTTTTCTATGTGCTTGTATCTCCATTACTAAGGCGAGGCTTAATGTTAGCCGGTGCAGAGGCTACACTAACCCCCATTATTACCCCGGTACCCACCGCCACCAGGAGTACTGGGAAGAGCCGGGTACGAACCAGTACCCGACCATCTGTAGTGACGGGCAGGCACCGGGGTGGCCGCAGGCTGGTAGTATTAGGCTGGGGAAGGCCAAAAACAGTGGCCCTTCCCACCCTTGTAATGCTGCCTGCTGCTGCTGTGTTGCATCTGGCTGGTTATGAAAATTGGGGGGACCCCACATCGTTCTTTCCAATTATTTTTTATTTAATTTTTTTTTAAATTACGTGGGGTCCCCCCCATTTTTCATAACCAGCCACATACAATAAAGCAGCAGCAGCCTAGCATCACCAGGGTGGGAAGGGCCACTGTTTTTGGCCTTTCCCCTCCTGATAATACCAGCCTGCGGCCACCCCAGTGGCCGACCATCACTGCAGATGGTCAGGTACTGGATCGTACCCGGCTCTTCCCAGCACCCCTGGTGGCGGTGGGTACCGGGGTAATAAAGGGGGTTAGTGTTCGCCTATGCACCGGCTAACACTAAGCCCGCCTTAGCAATGGACGTCGTCAATCAGCCGGCGGCCATTACTAAGGCGGTAGTAATATAGTTTAAAAAAAAACACAAAGACATAGAAAAAATATTTTATTGAAATAAAAAAAAAACCCACACATCCCTCATTAACCATTTTATTGATAATAAAAAAAAAGCTGTCATCGAAGTAGTTCTGGAATCCGCCGTAGTCCAACGACCAAACCTGTAAGAAAACACACAAAAAAATTATTAGTAACACATGTGTTAGGCTTAGATACAGGGCCCATGTGTGATACTGTCTGTGGGACCCTGTATCTAAGCCTACCACAACGTAGGCTTAGATACAGGGTCCAGCAGACAGTATTCTTATACAGTATAAGATTACTGTGTGCTGGGGCCCTGTATCTAAACCTACAGTGTGGTAGGCTTAGATACAGGGCCCAGCAGACAGGATCACGCATGGGCCATGTATCTAAGCCTACCATGATATTGGCTTAGATACAGGGCCCAGCCGACAGGATCACGCATGGGCCATGTATCTAAGCCTACAGTGTGGTAGGCTTATATACAGGGCCCACCAGACAGGATCACACATGGGCCATGTATCTAAGCCTACCATGTAATTGGCTTAGATACAGGGCCCAGCAGACAGGATCACACATGGGCCATGTATCTAAGCCTACCATGTGATTGGCTTAGATACAGGGCCCAGCAGACAGGATCACACAATCTGTGATCCTGTCTCATGGGCCCCCAGAGCCTGCTACATCGTAGGCTTAGGGGTTGTGCAGTCCCTAAACATTGATGGCCTATCCACAGGATAGGCCATCAATAGCTGATGTGTCGCCCGGGACCCGCAAAGCAGCTGTTTTGAAGGGGCCGCAGCACTCGTACGAGAGCTGCTTCCCCTTCATTTCACTACTTGCTCACACTGTGAATCGCCGACACGGATTCACAGTGTGACCGGAATGAAGTCACAGGAATGAAGGGGAGCAGCTCTCGTACGAGTGCTGCGGGCCCTTCAAAACAGCTGATTGGCGGGTCCCGGGAGTCGGACCCCGCCAGTCAGGGCTAACCTTACCTTCCTCTTCGGCCGCGGCGGGAGTTCTGTTGTCTCGATGCTGTGCGCGGCGCACAGCGCTGTGACGTCATGCGCTGCACACAGCGCTTGACGTCAGGACCACCGCTGCGATCCGGAACCAGGAAGGTAAGTAAAGTATGTTACTATAGTAACAGGGGCCCGCGGCCCGAGATACTATAGTAACTTTTTATTGAAGTGGTGCGGGGGGCCATGGGCCCCCCTGGCTTCGGGGCCCGGTCGCAATTGTGACCGCTGCGACCCCTATAGCTACGCCAGTGTCCACATGTATATAGTTGTAACCTCCCTCATTGGGAAGAATTTATATAATATTTGTGGAAGAGTGCATCACCAGCAACAGCAGACAAACCATAGACGTTAAGTTGCAAGTAAAAGTGGTTACACTTCCTGTTCCAGCACATCTTTTTCTGTGGTAAAGCCAACAAGCCACAGTTATATGATGCACTATACAAATGGCTACAGTCTTATTGATTTAGACCTCATTTGTTTTGTGCTGGTACTTTATTCCTTGAGTCACCATGAATATTTATTATTGTTTAGTGATAGAATACATGTTAACAGTGTGTTTGTAAATCCTGTATAAAGTAATATCCATATGTCTGTGTGAAATGTTAACATATGGTATAATGTATGTATATAGACTATGTATGTATACTGTATATATAACTAATATCTTACAAAAAAAAAACCTGCTAAAGCTATCAGTGCAAAGCTACTATGTCTCCAGGCTAAGCAGCTGGTAGATACATGCTTTTTAGCTCTTGCTGGTTTATGTAGCCTTCAGGCAAGGAAAGAAACAATGCTCACAGGTCAGCTGCTGGTCAAAAACCAAAGAAGAAAAAAAATGCTCCACTTTAAGGAACATCAGTGTAATTTCAAAGCAGCTGACACCTGCTACTGGTGCATAGCAGGAGGTTAAAGGTCAATGTGGCAGTTGTTCTGTATTCACTAGCAGCTTAAAAGTGCATGTCGATTAATCTACTTTATTAACATATGTTTATTAGATAGCAACTGTAAAAGTTTATTTATGTCCTTTTAAATCATTAATTATATCATTTCAACTACATAATATACAGTGTCACTGTTACCAACATTAAGTTGCTTGAACAAGGTTCAGAATGCATAAATATATTTTAGTACTTAGCAATTACCTTATAATTTTTGTGGCTATGAAATTTAGAAATATAGGAACACATTTAACACAGTTGATATTTATTAGATGAAAAGTTTTATATGTCTGCCATTATTAGATTTTTTTGATATACAAAGTAAAACCTTGTTAAAAAGAATGAATCATAAAGAGTATAAGTAATCTATGTCTATAGTTTCGACTACTAATATGAACCCAGCATTTTCTTTGAAATGGGGTTGCAGTAGTTGCAGTCGGACCCAGGCCCTAATGGGGGTCTAAGAGTCCCTCTTCCACATAAGAATGCACTAGTATTATAAATTACACATGGTAGGTGGGGGCCCTGTTACAGATTTGACTGAGGGGAGTTTACAACTATTAAAGCGCATGCTCCTTCTAGCATTTAAACATCATGGAAGTTAAATTTATAAATCAATCAATAAAGCAGACAATACATTACTTCTTGATGTAAAAATGGGGTAAGCCACAGCTTTATTTAAATATTTAACAGGAGCCAGAAAGCGAAGCTGGATAATAAATGATACCTTAAAGCTCCTTAAAGAGTTGGTCATCTCAAATGTTGTCACTGCGTGCACGCCAGATGACTCTTCTGTTCTAATCAAGGTTCTCTCTCCCGACATAAGGGGTTTGTGTACCCCTGCACAATACTCCGACACACCCCACTAAAAAGAAGAGATAGTGCTCTGTCCAGGCCATCTTATTAACGAGGCAATAGTTTATCGATCCCGATATTATTCAGGTGCACACCATCGTCTCTCAATAGACAGCAGTTGTTCCTTTTAAGCTGTCTGTTTAACAGCCACACCGCCTCTATATTGGACCTGAGGAGATATACGAGTGCTAAAAACCCGTTGTAATAAGCTTCACTCCCCATCGCCCTGTACTTACCTGTCCCCAGCGTTTTGGTCCATGTGGCCTCCCTCTGCCGCCTCGTTTGGCGTCTGGTGGCCGTTCCAGCTGCCAATGTGCTCCACTCCAAAAGCACGCTAATCCTTGTGTTCTTAATTTCCTAATTTGAGGAAGGGTTTAGAAATTACAGCTCTTTAATATGTAGCTGCCTCTTTTTTAAGGGACCAAAGGTAATTGGACAATTATGTCAAAAGCAATTTAATGGGCTGCATGGGCTATTCCCTCGTTAATCCATCAATTAAGAAGGTAAAAGGACTGGAGTTGATTCCAGGTGTGACATTTGCATTTGGAAGCTGTTGCTGTGAACCCACAACATGAGGTCAAAGGTGCTCTCAATGCAAGTGAAACAGACCATTGTTAGGCTGAAAAAATTAAGAAATCCAAAAAGAGCACTGGTGATCTCGTGAACTCCAAAAGGCCTGGACGTCCACGGAAGACAACAGTGGTGGATGTTCGCAGAATCCTTTCCATGGTGAAGAAAAACCCCTTCACAACATCTACCCAGGTGAAGAACACTCTCCTGGAAGAAGGTGTATCTGTTAAGGATCTGCCAGGCACAGCTTCTGTATCCACGCCCATAGGTAATCAGTCTGCACCTGCTTCTATGTCTGTGACTCTGACTTCATCTTCCACCACTCAGGATGGCAGGCTTAGGAGTGGGAGAGCCTATCACAGCCTGGCCAGACGGAGCTAGCTCCCGCCCTATGTCTATTTATACCTGCCTTTCCTGTTCCTCCTTGCTTGTGATTCTTCTTGTTTTGTTTCCTGGCCCTGCTGCAGCTTCTTGAACCATTTGACCCTGCTTCATATTGACCCTGGCTTGCTGACTACTCTCCTGCTCTGCGTTTGGTACCTTGTACACTCCTGGTTTGACTCGGCTTGTTCACTACTCTCCTGCTCTGCGTTTGGTACCTCGTACACTCCTGGTTTGACTCGGCTCGTTCACCACTCTTTTTGCTCATGGTGTTGCCGTGGGCAACTGCCCCTCTTCCCTTGCTTCTGTGTACCCTTGTCTGTTTGTCTGTCGTGCACTTATTGAGCGTAGGGACCGTTGCCCAGTTGTACCTCGTCGCCTAGGGCGGGTCGTTGCAAGTAGGCAGGGACTGAGTGGTGGGTAGATTAGGGCTCACTTGTCTGTTTCCTTACCCCCATCATTACATAATCACAAGCCCATATACCTACTCTACCCTGGTCCCTCACACTACTATGGACCCCCTTGAGACCCTGGTTCAGCAAATGCAGGGTCTCTCCCTACAGGTACAGGCCCTGGCTCAGAGGGTCAACCAGCCTGATGCTACCATGGTAGTGCCCCTTACCTCACCTCTTGAACCCCACCACAAGTTGCCTGACCGGTTCTCAGGGGACCGGTAGACTTTTCTCTCCTTTCGGGAGAGTTGTTGGCTCTATTTTTGTTTAAAGCCCCACTCCTCAGGTTCTGAGAGCCAGCGGGTGGGTATAATTATGTCCCGGCTCCAAGAATGGGCCTTCTCCTTGGCTCCTGACGCCCCTGAACTTTTCTCCGTTGATCTTTTCTTTTCTGCTCTCGGACTTATTTATGACGAGACTGAAAGGACTGCCTTTGCCGAGAGTCAGCTGGTGATCTTACGTCAGGGTAAGAGACCTGTTGAGGAGTATTGCTCTGACTTTAGGAAGTGGTGCGTAGCTTCTCGGTGGAATGACTCTGCCTTAAGGTGCCAGTTTAGGTTGGGTCTGTCGAACGCCCTGAAAGACCTGCTAGTTAGCTATCCCTCTTCTGACTCCCTAGACCAGGTTATGGCTTTAGCGGTACGACTTGACCGACGTCTCAGGGAACAACAACGTGAACGTTTTTGTGTTTTCTCCTCTGACTCCCCCATGATGCCTCCCGAGGTTCCGTTGCTTCGTTCTTCCACGGAAGACTCGGAGGTACCTATGCAACTCGGGGCCTCCGTGTCCCCCCAACAACGTAGAGCGTTCCGCAGGAAGAATGGTCTCTGCTTCTATTGTGGGGATGACAAGCATCAAGTGAACACCTGTCCTAGGCGTAAGAATAAGCAGCTGGAAAAAATCCACGCCTAAGTGATCATCGGGGAGGTCACTTGGGCGCACAGGTATTTCCCGTAAATATGAAACATAATAAAATCTTGCTTCCCTTTTAGGTCTCTTTTGGTGGTAGGTCTGCTACCGGCAGTGCCTTCGTGGATTCAGGGTCGTCTGCTAATATCATGTCTGTGGAATTTGCTATGTCTCTAGCTATGCCTTTGATTGATTTGCCTAACCCTGTCCCGGTAGTGGGTATCGACTCCACTCCACTTGCTAATGGTTATTTTACACAGCATACCCCTGTTTTTTAACTCCTTGTTGGTTCCATGCATTTGGAGCAGTGCTCTGTACTGTTGATGCAGGGATTATCATCCGATTTGGTTTTAGGCGTTCCCTGGTTGCAGTTGCAAAATCCCACGTTTGACTGGAATACTGGGGATCTTACCAAATGGGGTAATGAATGCTTCACGTCATGTTTTTCTGTTAATTCTATTTCTCCCCCTGAGGAGGTGAACACGCTACCTGAGTTTGTTCAGGACTTCGCTGATGTTTTCTCTAAGGAGGCCTCCGAAGTGTTACCTCCTCATAGAGAATACGATTGCGCTATCGATTTGGTACCAGGAGCTAAGCTCCCTAAGGGTAGGATATTTAATATCTCTTGTCCCGAACGTGAAGCCATGAGAGAGTATATCCAGGAATGCCTGGCCAAGGGTTACATTCGCCCCTCTACTTCTCCGGTAGGTGCTGGCTTCTTCTTCGTAGGGAAGAAGGATGGTGGTCTTAGGCCATGCATTGACTACCGTAACTTGAATAAGGTCACTGTAAGGAACCAGTATCCCCTTCCTTTGATTCCTGATCTCTTTAATCAGGTTCAGGGGGCCCAATGGTTCTCTAAGTTTGATCTACGGGGGGCTTATAACCTTATCCGCATCAAAGAGGGGGATGAGTGGAAGACTGCTTTTAACACGCCCGAAGGTCATTTCGAATACCTCGTCATGCCCTTTGGGTTGTGTAATGCTCCTGCGGTCTTCCAGAATTTCATAAATGAGATTTTAAGAGATTACCTGGGGGTATTTCTTGTAGTGTACCTTGATGACATACTTGTGTTTTCCAAGGACTGGTCCACCCACATTGAGCATGTCAGGAAGGTGCTCCAGGTCCTTTGGGAAAACAAACTGTTTGCGTAGACCGAAAAATGTGTGTTTGGGGTGCAGGAGATACCATTTTTGGGTCAAATCCTCACTCCTCATGAATTCCGCATGGACCCCGCCAAGGTCCAGGCTGTGGCGGAATGGGTCCAACCTGCCTCCGTAAAGGCGTTACAGTGCTTCTTGGGGTTCACTAATTATTACAGGAGATTTATTGCTAACTTCTCGGTCATCGCTAAGCCTCTTACGGACCTCACTCGCAAGGGTGCTGATCTCCTCCGCTAACCTCCTGAGGCTGTCCAGGCTTTTGAGGTCCTTAAGAAGTGCTTTATCTCAGCCCCGGTGTTGGTTCAGCCCAATTAAATGGAGCCATTTATCGTGGAGGTTGACGCGTCCGAGGTGGGAGTGGGGGCTGTCTTGTCCCAGGGTACCAGGTCCCTCACCCATCTCCGTCCCTGTGCCTACTTCTCCAGGAAGTTTTCGCCCACTGAGAGTAACTATGATATTGGCAACCGCGAACTCTTAGCCATTAAATGGGCATTTGAAGAGTGGTGCCACTTCCTGGAGGGGGCTAGGCA
Organism: Rhinoderma darwinii; assembly: GCF_050947455.1. Classification (NCBI taxonomy): domain Eukaryota; kingdom Metazoa; phylum Chordata; class Amphibia; order Anura; family Rhinodermatidae; genus Rhinoderma; species Rhinoderma darwinii. The sequence goes on from NC_134689.1 coordinate 66,634,600, forward strand.
CCAGATAACGGTCCTTACCGACCACAAGAATCTGGTTTTCCTAGAATCTGCCCGGAGGCTAAACCCGAGACAAGCTCGATGGGCGTTATTTTTTACCAGATTCAATTTTTTGGTTACCTATAGGGCTGGGTCTAAAAATATTAAGGCTGATGCACTGTCGCGTAGCTTCATGGCCAGCCCTCCTTCGGAGGAAGATCCTGCTTGTATTTTGCCTCCAGGTATAATCATTTCCTCTATTGATTCTGACTTAGTCTCTGAAATTGCTGCTGATCAAGGTTCAGCTCCCAGGAACCTTCCTGAGAACAAGCTGTTTGTTCCCCTGCAATTCCGGCTAAGGGTACTTAGGGAAAATCATGACTCCACACTATCTGGTCATCCAGGCATCCTGGGTACCAAGCACCTCATTGCCAGAAACTATTGGTGGCCTGGGTTGCCTAAAGACGTTAAAGCCTATGTCGCCGCTTGTGAGGTTTGTGCTAGGTCCAAGACTCCCAGGTCACGACCACCGGGCTTACTACGTTCTTTGCCCATTCCCCAGAGACCTTGGACCCATATCTCCATGGATTTTATCACCGATTTGCCTCCATCTCAAGGCAAGTCGTGGTGTTGGTTGTAGTAGACCGCTTCAGTAAGATGTGCCACTTTGTGCCCCTCAAACAACTACCCAATGCTAAGACGTTAGCTACCTTGTTTGTCAAACACATCCTGCGTCTCCATGGGGTCCCTGTCAATATTGTTTCTGACAGAGGGGTACAATTTGTTTCTTTGTTTTGGAGAGCCTTCTGTAAAAAGTTGGAGATTGATCTGTCCTTCTCCTCTGCCTTCCATCCTGAAACTAATGGCCATACCGAGAGGACTAATCAGTCTCTAGAACAATATTTAAGGTGTTTTATCTCTGACTGTCAATATGATTGGGTCTCATTCATTCCCCTCGCCGAATTTTCCCTTAATAACCGGGTCAGTAACTCGTCAGGGGTCTCCCCCTTTTTCTGTAATTTTGGGTTTAATCCACGGTTCTCCTCCGTTTCACCTGGTGGTTCAAACAATCCCGAGGTAGAGGTCGTTCATCGGGAACTGTGCACAGTCTGGGCCCAGGTTCAGAAGAACCTAGAGGCGTCCCAGAGCATACAAAAAACTCAGGCAGATAGAAGACGTTCTGCTAACCCCTTGTTTATGGTCGGGGATCTGGTGTGGCTTTCGTCAAAGAATTGCGCCTTAAAGTCCCATCCAAGAAGTTTGCTCCCCGGTTTATAGGGCCGTACAAGGTCATTGAAGGACTCAATCCTGTCTCCTTCCGACTGGAGTTGCCCCCATCTTTTCGAGTGCACGACGTGTTTCATGCCTCCCTCCTTAAACGCTGCTCCCCGTCCTTGGCTCCCTCGCGGAAACCTCCTGGCCCTGTTCTCACCCCTGAGGGGGTAGAATTAGAGGTGGCCAAGATTGTGGACAGCAAGATGGTCCAAGGCTCCCTCCAGTACCTGGTCCATTGGAGAGGATACGGGCCTGAGGAGAGGACTTGGGTACCCGCCCGGGATGTTCACGCTGGGGTATTGGTCAGGAGGTTCCACCTTCGTTTCCCCAATAAACCAGGTCCATCTAGAAAGGGTCCGGTGGCCCCTCATAAAATGGGGGTACTGTTAAGGATCTGGCAGGCACAGCTTCTGTATCCACGCCCATAGGTAATCAGTCTGCACCTGCTTCTATGTCTGTGAGATTGACTTCATCTTCCACCACTCAGGATGGCAGGCTTAGGAGTGGGAGAGCCTATCACAGCCTGGTCAGATGGAGCTAGCTCCCACACTCTGTCTCTTTATACCTGCCTTTCCTGTTCCTCCTTGCTTGTGATTCTTCTCGTTTTGTTTCCTGGCCCTGCTGCAGCTTCTTGAACCATTTGACCCTGCTTCATATTGACCCTGGCTTGCTGACTACTCTCTTGCTCTGCGTTTGGTACCTCGTACACTCCTGTTTTGACTCGACTTGTTCACTACTCTCCTGCTCTGTGTTTGGTACCTCGTACACTCCTGGTATGACTCGGCTCGTTCACCACTCTTGTTGCTCACGGTGTTGCCGTGGGCAACTGCCCCTCTTTCCTTGCTTCTGTGTACCCTTGTCTGTTTGTCTGTCATGCACTTATTGAGCGTAGGGACCGTCGCCCAGTTGTACCCCGTCGCCTAGGGCGGGTCGTTGCAAGTAGGCAGGGACTGAGTGGCTGGTAGATTAGGGCTCACTTGTCTGTTTCCTTACCCCTATCATTACAGTATCAGTATATAAGTCTACCATGTGACAATGTGACTGAAGACAGAAGCAGCTGGATGAATTCGGAAGTGTTCAGGGATATACTTTCTGCTCAGATTCAACCAAATGCAGCAAGGTTGATTGGACGTCGCTTCATAGTACAGATGGACAATGACCCAAAACATACTGCAAAAGCAACCCAGGAGTTTTTTAAGGCAAAGATGTGGAATATTCTGCAATGGCCAAATCAATCATGCTTAAGACAAAACTTAAGGCAGAAAGACCCACAAACAAGCAACAACTGACAACAGCTGTAGTAAAGGCCTGGCAAAGCATCACCAAGGAGGAAAACCCAACGTTTGGTGATTACCATGGGTTCCAGACTTCAGAGATTGCTTGCAAAGGATTCCCTACAAAGTATTATAAAGAAAACATTACATTTATGGTAATGTTAATTGTCCAATAATTTTTGAGTGCCTGAAATGAGGAGGCTGTGTAGAAAAATAGTTGCAATTCCTAAACGTTTCACAGGATATTTTTGTTCAACCCCTTGAATTAAACCTGAAGGTCTACACATCAATTGCATTTCAGTTGTTTCATTTCAAATCCAATGTGGTGGCATGCAGAGCCCAAATCATGAAGATTGTGTCACTGTCCAAATAATTCTGGACCTAACTGTATAATAATTGCTTTACTTTTTTATGTGTTACTTTTTTGTGTTTGCATTTGTTTAGAGGTTTGGTTGTTAGACTACTTCGGATTCGAGGACTACTTCGATAACAGCCTTTTTAATTCTCAATAAAATGGTTAACAAGGGTTGTTTGGAGATTTTTTACTACAATAAAATATTTTTTTTTTTTTACTTTAAAATGTAGTAATGTCTGACATCGTCCATTACTAAGGTGAGGCTTAGTATTAGCCAGTGAAAAGGCTAACACTAATATCTCATTATTACCCCAGTACCCACAACCACCAGGGGTACCGGGAAGAGCCGGGTACGATCGAAGATCCGACCATCTAAAGTGATGGTCGGGCACTGGGGCGGCAGCAGGCTGGTATTATTAGGCAGGGGAAGTCCAAAAAACATGACCTTTCCCACCCTGGTAATGCTAGCCTGCTGCTTTATTGTATCTGGCCGGTTATGAAAAATGGTTAGGAAAAAAACTAAAATTATGTGGTTTTTTTTTCATTACCAGCCAGATACAACATGGCAGTAGCAGACTAGCATTAACACAGTGGGAAAGGCCACAGTTTTTGGCCTTTCCTAGCCATCTATGTTTGTCCTCAATGTTGCGCTTACATGCGTGAAATATAAATACAGCCTGAATTAAAACACTAAAATATCTCTTTTATAAATGAATCCATAAAAACTGAGCTAAGCTAGCCAATATATTCCCTTAAAAGTTAAGGCTAACAAGACAGAGAAAACTGAAGTCACCAATAGTGAGCAAGTGGTATAACCAATGCCACGCTAGGAGGGAGGCCAATGTAGGAAATAAAGGAGTAGTCAGGTTAGAGAGGGGTCAGACTATATTGGTGGGGGAGAAACAGACGGTGGGGAGAGGACTAGGCAACAAGATAAGGAGATCCTTTCGTTACAAAACAGCAGTGAAAATAAAAAGGCCCAAATGTCAAATAATCACATTTCTGATAGTGAAAGTGAAACATTTAAAGGCAAGTTAAAGTGTATGTTCACAAATGCCAGAAGTCTAGCAAGCAAAATGGGGGAGCTGGAGGCCTTAATACTGGAAGAAGATATAGATATAGTTGGTGTTGCTGAAACATGGCTGGACTCTTCACATGACTGGGCTGTAAATCTACAGGGTTTTACACTGTTTTGGAAAGACAGGGCAAATAGGAAAGGTGGTGGTGTATGTCTGTATGTGAGAAGCGATATGAAGGTGAGTGTAAATGAGACATTAGAGGGTGAAGACTGTGAGGAGGTTGAAACCTTGTGGGTGGAATTACAAAGGGAAGTAAACACTGAAAAAATTACTTTTGGTGTAATTTATAGACCCCCCAATATAACTGAAGAGATAGAAGGTCAAATATATAAACAAATGGAGCGGGCTGCACAGGCGGGTACTGTTGTGATAATGGGAGATTTTAATTATCGGGATATTAATTGGTGTCATGGTTCGGCTTCAACTGCAAAGGGGAGACATTTCCTCAACCTGTTGCAGGAAAATTTTATGTGCCAGTTTGTGGAAGACCCGACTAGAGGTGAAGCTCTGTTGGATCTGGTCATTTCTAATAATGCAGATCTTGTTGGGAATGTCAATGTTCGTGAAAACCTCGGTAACAGTGATCATAATATAGTTATATTTTACCTATACTGTAAAAAACAAACGCAGGCTGGGAGGGCAAAAACATTTAATTTTAAGAAAGACAATTTCCCCAGGATGAGGGCGGCAATTCAGGATATAGACTGGGAAGAACTAATGTCAAATAATGGGACAAATGATAAATGGGAGATTTTCAAATCTACTTTGAGTTATTATAGTGCAAAATGTATTGCTACAGGTAACAAGTATAAACGACTAAAATTAAACCCCACATGGCTTACACCTTCTGTGAAAGGTGCAATACATGACAAAAAAAGGGCATTTAAAAAATACAAATCAGAGGGTACATCTGCAGCCTTTGTAAAATATAAAGAGCTTAATAAAATCTGTAAAAATGTAATAAAATCAGCAAAAATACAAAATGAAAGGCAGGTGGCCAAGGATAGTAAAACAAATCCTAAAAAATTCTTCAAGCATATAAATGCAAAAAAGCCCAGGTCTGAACATGTAGGACCCTTAGATAGTGGTAATGGGGAGTTGGTCACAGGGGATCAAGAGAAGGCAGAGTTACTAAATGGGTTCTTCCGCTCTGTATATACAACAGAAGAAGGAGCAGCTGATGTAGCCGCTGCCGGTGCTGTTAATATATCAGTTGATATACTGAATTGGATGAATGTAGATATGGTCCAAGCTAAATTAAATAAAATAAATGTACACAAGGCCCCGGGACCAGATGGGTTACACCCTAGAGTTCTTAAAGAGCTTAGTTCAGTTATTTCTGTCCCCCTCTTCATAATATTTAGAGAGTCTCTCATGAGTGGTATAGTGCCAAGGGACTGGTGCAGGGCAAATGTGGTGCCTATTTTCAAAAAGGGCTCTAGGTCTTCGCCGGGTAATTATAGACCAGTATGCTTAACATCAATTGTGGGGAAAATGTTTGAGGGGCTATTGAGGGACTATATACATAATTATGTGACAATAAATAGTATTATAAGTGACAGCCAGCATGGTTTTACAAAGGACAGAAGCTGTCAAACCAACCTGATTTGTTTTTATGAAGAGGTAAGCAGAAGCCTAGACAGAGGGGCCGCTGTGGATATAGTGTTTTTGGACTTTGCAAAGGCATTTGACACTGTCCCTCATAGACATCTAATGGGTAAATTAAGGACTATAGGTTTAGAAAGTATAGTTTGTAATTGGATTGAGAATTGGCTCAAGGACCGTATCCAGAGAGTTGTGGTCAATGATTCCTACTCTGAATGGTCCCCAGTTATAAGTGGTGTACCCCAGGGTTCAGTGCTGGGACCACTATTATTCAACTTATTTATTAATGATATAGAGGATGGGATTGATAGCACTATTTCTATTTTTGCAGATGACACCAAGCTATGCAATATAGTTCAGACTATGGAAGATGTTTGTGAATTGCAGGCAGATTTAAACAAACTAAGTGTTTGGGCGTCCACTTGGCAAATGAAGTTTAATGTAGATAAATGTAAAGTTATGCATCTGGGTACGAAAAACCTGCAAGCATCATATGTCCTAGGGGGAGCTACACTGGAGGAGTCACTTGTTGAGAAGGATCTGGGTGTACTTGTAAATCATAAACTGAATAACAGCATGCAGTGTCAATCAGCTGCTTCAAAGGCCAGCAAAATATTGTCGTGTATCAAAAGAGGCATGGACTCGCGGGACAGGGATGTAATTTTACCACTTTACAAAGCATTAGTGAGGCCTCATCTAGAATATGCAGTCCAGTTCTGGGCTCCAGTTCATAGAAAGGATGCCCTGGAGTTGGAAAAAATACAAATAAGAGCAACGAAGCTAATAAGGGGCATGGAGAATCTAAGTTATGAGGAAAGATTAAAATAACTAAACCTATTTAGCCTTGAGAAAAGACGACTAAGGGGGGACATGATTAACTTATATAAATATATGAATGGCGCATACAAAAAATATGGTGAAATCCTGTTCCATGTAAAACCCCCTCAAAAAACAAGGGGGCACTCCCTCCGTCTGGAGAAAAAAAGGTTCAACCTGCAGAGGCGACAAGCCTTCTTTACTGTGAGAACTGTGAATCTATGGAATAGCCTACCGCAGGAGCTGATCGCAGCAGGGACAGTAGATGGCTTTAAAAAAGGCTTAGATAATTTCCTAGAACAAAAAAATATTAACTGCTATGTGTAGAAATTTTTTACTTCCCCTTTCCCATCCCACTTCCCCTTTCCCATCCCTTGGTTGAACTTGATGGACATGTGTCTTTTTTCAACCATACAAACTATGTAACTATGTATATTATTGTTGAAACGTCCCTCACCCTCAGTTATCAGCATATATAATTGTCCCTGCATGGACTAATAACAACACAACTTATTTTATTTTACAAGAACACCTGTCGCGTTTCTACATCCCTTTATGATGGATGATTCTTCGGGAGTGTATATTAAAGACAAGGAGACCTATCACGCAATTTTGTGTAAATTCTCAAGCCACCCTGCCAGAAAATCTTTTGAACAACACGGCACTGGTGTCTGACCATAACACGAGTGGCGGGACGCTGCCTATTTAAAAACTAAGTCCCATCCTTCAGCGCCCCGTGGGCTAACCACTAGATGCAAAGCGTCATGTTACCATGGGAACCCAAAGCAGCTTGTAAGCACAGCGGCGCACTATATAGATGGTATCCACGGCATACCAACCCATACATGAACCAGAGTCAGGTGATTCTCTCATAACAGCAGATATCCACAAAACATTAACGATAACATTTAGACACTTCAAGCAAGAATATATAACGTGTAAGCCTCATCACTATAAATCAATAGTTCCAATGTTGAATGAATATTGAACAACAGTCCACCCCAGAAATCAAATTGGTGCAATTCAATTCAAATAATACAGTGAAAGACCAACCCAGACTATGACATATATATCCCCCTCAAAGAAAGCAAGAATAGGATATATTCTCATTGAGCCCATCTGGCTTCACTGTTCTCAAGACAAATATCCAGCACACTTGCCTTTGCAGGATACATTTATCCCAGTCACCACCCCTCGGTTGGTGGCGCACCTTCTCAACCCCTTGAAACCTCAGGTGGTCTGGATTCCCATGCTCTTTCTCCCAGATGTGACGAGAGACAGGGGTATCAGCTTGCTTATATGTATCATTAATGTGGTCCCTGATACGTTTGTGGAATTCCCTAATGGTCTTACCCACGTATTGAATGCCGCAGCTACATGCCATCAGGTATACGACCCCTTGGGTCTTGCAATTTATAAAATCATAGTTCTTATATATGTGACCACGTACATTACTAGTGGAAGTCTTACTAACTAGTATAAATCTACAAGCTTTACAAGTCCCACAACAGTACTTCCCTGTTGGGGCCCTAGGTAGCCATGTCTGGTGAGTAACTGGTTTTATATGGCTCTGGACAAGTCTATCCTTTAGATTGCATCCTCTGCAGTAGGTAATAGCTGATCTGTCATTCAGCAACTCCCACATCAGGATCAGCTTTAAGGATCCCCCAAAAAGTTTGAAGCACCTGTCTAATTTGTTGATGCTGTGAATCATAGGTCCCTATGATTCTTAGACTTGTCCTTTCAGCTTCTCGCATTCTCGAGTTCAGAAGCTCATTTCTGTCTACAGAGAAAGAATCTTGATGTGCATCCTTCAGGACCCAATCTGGGTATCCATTATTATTGAACATAATTTTCAGTTCAGATGCTGCTCTCTAATAATCAGAAGGATATTGTCCCTTAGTAATCTCCTTTTTTAAAGGGCTTAGGATGCCAACTATCGCATTCTAATAACAGCCTGCAGCCGACCGTATTCGACTCTTCCCTGTACTCCTGGTGGGTAACAGGGTAATAATGAGGGTTTTAATGTTAGCCTTTTCACCGGCTAAAACTAAGTCCCACCTTAGTAATGGATGCTGTCAATCAGACAGCATCCATTACTAAGGCGTTTGTAACAATAAAAACACGGACATGTACAAAAAATATTTTATTCAAGTAAAAAACTCACTAAACCCTCGTTAACCATTTTATTGAGAATTAAAAAGGCTCTCCTCAAAGTAGTCCTCGAATTCGAAGTAGTCCAGTGTCAGACAGCGACCATTATGAAAGCAGTAGTATTAAACACAGAGACATAGAAATAATATTTTATTGCAGAAAAAACGTCCACACAACTCTTATTAACCATTTTATTGAGAATTAATAAGGCTGTCATCGAAGTAGTCCTCGATTCCGAAGTAGTCAACAACCAAACCTGTAAAAAAACAGAAACGAACACTAAAAACATAGTAACACATAAAAAAGCAAAACAATTATTATGTTTACCTTTCCTAGGTCCAGCGCTGGAGCTGCAATGTGCTCCGTGACGGTTAACTAAGTTAGTTTACGTCAGAAGGACAAAAGTAGGTTTTAAAAGCAGGACAATGAACTGAGGTAACCGGGCACTACGTGATGTAAACTCACCAATGACAGCTTAGAGCTTTTACTGCTTAGTTTACTGATGCTTGTAAGGGGCACAGGATAACCCAGGATGTTCCAGAATTTTGTTGAATCTCAGGTGCGTGCGCCACTGAACCTAGTGCGGGGCCTCCTTCAGGTACAAAGGAGTCCCTGTGCTAGGAGTTATTAGTGGCTGTTCACCTACTTTCAAAAGTAATTGAATGATCGCTAGTAACCAGGTTAGGCCCCATTCACATCATATCAAAGTCCTATGTTTATCGTGTAGGTCGGGAAAGCTCCCGATGTACATAATAAACGTGTTCATAGGGCTCTATTATCCCGATGTTGACCAAAAGAGTGTCCTTTTGCTCTCCGTTGGGCTGCTATACTTTGGTATTCCTTTGTTTTTTGAATGAAGGATTACTTTAGAAGACTACTCTATTCCATCCTGAGGCATCCCACAAGAAACCTATACCACACTGTATATGTTTTTAAGTCCCTGTTCACATCTGCATTCGGCATTCCAATGTTCAGGTCCATCAGAGGAGCAGAACAACAAAAATGGCAGAAGCGCAACAATGGTAACATCCGGTGTCTGACTGAACCCCTTGACATTAATGGGTACTGTCGGGTTTCCCTCTGGGTGTCCGTGGTTTTACCAGAAACAATAGGGCAGCATACTGGGCAATTGTTTCCTGTATTTTCAATGGAGCCTCTAACGCAGATGTGAATTAAGCCTTACATGGGAGCCTTTGGGTGATGGATGCCACTGTAGGGCATTCGTCACAGGTATACATTAAACGTATAAGTCGGTGAGCTCCTGACATCAATGTCCATATTTGGACAGTGTCGTCAATAGCAGTGCTGGAGTCCCCAGGCAGAGGGCTAACAGAAGCTCTGCTTGGGAACTTCAGCAATAGAAAACTCCTGAAGTCACTGTCCATATATGGACAGCAATGTCAGGAGCACTGCTGGAGTGAGTCCCCAAACAGAGAGCTAGTGGAAGTTTTGCCCCGAGACTCCAGTCCAGGAAAACTCTTGATGTCACTGTCCAAATAAAGACAGTAATGTCAGCAAGGGCTTCCCCAGAGACGGAATCCCTGAGCAGAGCGCTAGTATAGGTTTGTGCCCCGGGTCCAGGGAAAGCTACTGACATCAATATCCATACGTCAGGAGAATTTCTGTAGCCCTTGGGCAGAGCACTAGCTCATGCTCTACTTGGGAACTCCAGCTATAGGAAACTCCAGACGTATATATATATATATATATATATATATATATACAGTATATATGGATAGTGACATCTGGAGAAGTGCTGGAGTCCCCTGATGTCCTGATGTCACTTTCCATATATGAACAGTGATGTCAGGTGCTTCCCCAGAGTAGGATTCTCCTGGGTTTCCGGCCCTGGAAAAGCTTCTGAGGTCACTGACCATATATGTGCAGGGACATCAGCAGAATTGCTAGAGTCTACGGTCAGAGTGCTAGCTGATCCTCTGCTCGGGGACTTCAGTGATAGGAAACTCCTGACATCAGGAGCAGTGCTGGATTTTATGAAGCGGGGTTTCCAAACGCATACTTTTCAAACCAAGCAATTTTTGTCATGCTCCCACGTCCCCCTTTTTTTTCACCAGCCAAGCCCTTTATGTTACAAGTTAAAATAAAAAAAGGACCAGGTGATATGTATTGACTACTACTGATGGTGTAAAATGCAGATAGTTTGTAGATAGTGCCACACAAAGCCTATGAAGATAGTACCACTCACATCTCCCTTGTATATAGTTCCACACACAGCCCCTGAAGATAGTGCCACACACACACCCCTTGTAGATAGTGCCACAAACAGCTCTCTGTAGATAGTGGCACGCAGCCCCTGTAGATAGTGCAACACACCCCTTTATAGATAGTATCTGTAGCGACAATGGTCGCCGGCCGTCGGGTTTATTCCCCTCCCGACGCCCACAGCCATGGATCCGTGAGCGCTGGTCCCCATCTCCTTCCTAGGAGACGCCAGCGCTCACTTCCGATTCGGTCTACTATGTCCCGTAGGGTAAGTGCGCACGCTCGTGCCCGGCCTTAAAGGGCCAGCGCGCGCACAAACGAGATCGTCATCATCATCATCAACTGCCACAATTTGCTGGACTATAAGAAGTCCCCAGGCCTTCTGATCCTTGCCTGAGCGTTGTTAGTTTTCCCAGTCTGTCTTGCAAATGGTCCCTTAGTGTTTCCCAATCCAGTTGTTACCCGTGCCTTGTTACCTGTTCCTGTTTCCCGTGCTGTGCCCTTAGTATCGAGTCGTGCCACGTCCTGTGTCATCTGCCAGGTCCGCAGGAATCCGCCATGACCTGTGTCATCTTACACGTGCAGAGGAATACGCCACGTCCTGTGTGCTCTGCCACGCTCAAAGGAGTCCGCCACGTCCTGTGTCATCTGCCACGTCCGGAGGAAATCGCCACGTCTGGCGCAACCTGCGGCACCTGTGTCATCCACCACGTTTGGTGTTATCTGTTGCACCCATCTCCATCAGTACCAGAGCTGCGGCTACTGTCTGGACTATCCAGGTACCCTTGTGCGGGACATTGTATTGCTGGGGTTTCCTGTTGTTTGGCCAGCTGCCTTCCCGCTACGGCGGTACGGCCTAGTGGGTCCACTAACACACTACGTGACAGTATGCTCCGGCCATGGACCCCGCTGGTCAACCTGAGACTTTGACGACACAAGCCCTGCTGGCCAAGATGGCCAAGATGGAGGATGTCTAGTCACGACAAGACCAACTCCTCCTGTCCATGAACGCCATTGCTCAGCGGCTGCTTGCTCCAACCACAGTCGTCACTGCACCCATTCCTGCTGTTCCTCCTGCTACACTTCCTGTCTGTACCGGTACAAATCCCCTGTGTTTCTTGCCGGTACCTCCACGCTATGACGGAGATCCGAGGTCCTGCAGGGGATTTTTGAATCAGTGCCTGATCCACTTCAGATTACATGTCAGGTACTTCTCTTCGGATGACATCAGGATCGCCTTCATCATCTCTCTCCTTACTGGCAAAACTCTGGCATGGGCTAATCCTCTGTGGGAACATCAGGGACGAGAGACCTGTGACTTGCAGTGCTTCTTACAGACCTTCCGCTCGATCTTTGAGGAACCTGGGAGAGTTTCTTCGGATGCTGCATCCTTGCTGACCCTACATCAGTGAGACCTCTCCGTGGGCGAGTATGCCATTCAGTACCGTATCCTGGCTGCTGAATTGACCTGGAACAAAAAGGCTTTGGTGGCCACATTCTGGCAGGGACTGTCTTCAGGGATCAAGGACGGGCTGGCTGCTCGCGATCTGCCATCTACCCTGGACGATCTTATCCTACTCGCCTCCCGGGTTGACATGAGGATCCGGGAGTGTTCCCAAGAGGTTCTCCGGGAGAGAGAACTTCCTAGGCTGGATTCTATTTTTCAGCAATCCTCCTCAGTCGTCCCACCAGAGGATCCTATGCAAGTAACTTTGTCAAATTGTCTACCCAAGAGAGACAACGCAGACGCACTTCTGGACTTTGTCTGTATTGCGGCCTCGGAGGCCATATTGTGCGTCTGTGTCCCCAAAGGCCAGAGAGACCCCATTGCCTAGGACTGATTGTAGAGACAACCCTAGATGGAACAGTACCTAATAAAGCATTCTGTTCCAAGCTGACTATTCCTGTGACCCTAGTATCCGGCGAGAGGACGCATCAAGTTTCTGCCTATCTTGACTCTGGTTCTGCTGCAAACTTCATCCAGAAAGAGCTTGTGGATCATCTTCAGTTGCCCACAGTCCCCCTAGAGACGTCTTCGGCTGTTGCCTCAGTTAATGGAATGCCTCTGGATGATCCCATTGTTTCTAATACCAAGCTGTTGAAGCTCCAGGTTGGAGCCCTTCATTTTGAACTAATTTCTTTCCTTGTTTTGCCCAAGGCCATCAATCCTGTTCTACTGGGCCTGCCTTGACTTTTGTAACGTCCATGGCCGCGGGCCATCGGGTTTACTCACCCCCCGATGCCCGCGGCCATGGATCCGTGAGCGCTGGTCCCTGTCTCCTTCCTAGGAGACGCCAGCGCTCACTTCCGCTCCGTCCTGCTGTGTCACGTAGAGTGTGTGCGCTCGCGCACGGCATTAAAGGGCCAGCGCGCGCACAAATTATTTGTCATCATCATCAACTTCCCTGATTTCCTGCTCTATAAGAAGGCCCCAGGCCTTCTGATCCTTGCCTGAGCGTTGTTAGTCTATCCCAGTCTGTCTCGCAAATGGTCCCTTAGTGTTTCCCGTTCCAGCTGTTACCCGTGCCCTGTTACCCATTCCTGTATTCCGTATTGTTCTAGTTCCTGTGCCTACCTGCGTTGGAATAGTGTCTTCTGCCACGTCCAGTGTCGTTTGCCACGTCCAGTGTCTTCTGCCACGTCCAGTGTCTTCAGCCACGTCCAGTGTCATCTGCCACGTCCAGTGTTGTTTGCCACGTCCAGTGTCGTTTGCCACATCCAGTGTCTTCTGCCACGTCCAGTGTCTTCTGCCACGTCCAGTGTCTTCTGCTTCATCGGATACTGCCCGCCAAGTCTGGCACGACCTGCCGCACCAGCCTCCATCTGTGCTGAAGCCACAGCCACTGTCTGGACTATTTCAGGTACTCAAGCGTTACTTTCTGCCATTGACTTTCGTATAGACTGTGACCTGGTCAGCTGCCTCCCTGCTATGGCAGAGCGGCCTAGTGGGTCCACATACCCTGTGTCCGTGACACATACCCTGTGTCCGTGACAGTACGCTCAAGCCATGGAACCCAGTGGCCAGCTCAAGACCGCAGTACAGAAGATTCAGACAGAGATGCAGGACCTACGCACACGTCAGGATCAACTCCTTGAGGCGGTGAATTCTATCCTGGTCCGCCTGGATCTACTCGCTGTTCCACCACCGGTTCTTCCTCCTGAAGCTGTTGCTTTGCCACTGCCTGTTGCTCCTCCTGTTTGTTCCAGATCCACGGTTCCTCTGCCTCTTCTTCCTCGCTGCGACGGTGACCCCAGAGCATGTAGAGGATTTCTCAATCAATGCACTGTGCATTTCAGGCTACGGCCTCATCTCTTCCCCTCCGAGGAGGCCAAAGTGGCGTTCATTATCTCCCTCCTCGCTGGCAAGGCCCTCGCATGGGCGAACCCAATCTTAGAGCAACAAGGACCTGTAACCGCGGACCTAGCCTTGTTCCTGCAGTCCTTTCGTGCCGTGTTCGAGGAGCCGGGTCGAACATCCTCTGCTGCAGCCACTCTGTTGACCCTCAAGCAAGAAGGCTCCACAGTAGGGGAGTATGCTATCTCCTTCCGTACCCTAGCAGCCGAGCTGGCATGGAACAATGAGGCACTGGCGGCGACCTTCTGGCAGGGACTGTCCTCTCACATCAAGGACGAACTGGCAGCCTGCGACCTTCCTTTTAACTTGGATGCCCTCATCCTGTTAGCCACCCGGGTTGATATGAGAATTATTTAATTATATCTGCGACCTGAGAACGCAGATCCAATTAAATGTAGCACCCATGCTAGTTAGGATGCTAATATGTAAGGGCCTTCCGGCCCTGGTCAGGGAGTTGCTTGGCAGAGCGATAGTAGATGACATGCCGCGGGACTTTACCTCCCCCACCCCCCTGCGAGTAACCTGACTGCCGGTCAGTCAGTTCACTGTTCATTTATTTATTTTTTTATATAAAAAAAACCTACGCTCCTGCAGTTGCCCCCCTCCTCTGGACGCCATAGTCACTGCACCCCCAGTGCGTAGTGGCAAATACGGGCCTGAATGCAGGTAAAGTGCAATTGTATTGTGGTCTCTGTTACCAAGTTTTTCACGAACAGTGACATACCCAACAAGATCTGCATTGTTAGAAATTACCAGATCCAACAAAGCTTCCCCTCTAGTCAGATCTTCCGCACGCTAGGCCATAAAATTATCCTGCAACAATTTCAGGAAATTTCTCTCCTTTGCAGTTGAAGCAGTACTATGACCCCAAATAATATCTGGGAAATTAAAATCTCCTATTATCACTACAGTGCCAGCCTGTACAGGTCGCTCCATTCGTTTATAAAGCTGATCTTCCATCTCCACATTACACCAAAAATATTTTTTTTCAGTGTTTACCTCCCTTTAAAACTCCACCCACAAGGTTTTAACCTCCTCACAATCTTCACCCACTATTGTCTCTTTCATACTCACCTTCATATCACTTCTAACATATAGACATACTCCACTGCCTTTCCTATTTGCCCTGTTCCTCCGAAACAGTGTAAAACCCTGAAGATTTACAGCCCAATCATGTGAAGAGTCTAGCCATGTTTCAGCAACACCAACTATATCAATATATTCCTACAGTACCAAGGCCTCAAGCTCCCCCATTATGCTTGCTAGACTTCTGGCATTTGTGAACTTAGTCCTCAGTTCTAGTTTAAATACTCCGCTGCTCCTTGTAGAATTCTCTCCCCATGCATAGCAGTACCCCTTCTTTTCAAATCATCAGCAGAATACAAATAAAATATGTGTTGTTCCCTCTGCATTCTTCTCAAGTTGGGAGTTGTGTAGGATTGTTGATTGTTTATTGCATACGGGCTGGGGAAGTGTTTATCCTCCGAAAAAGTGCTGCATTTTCCAGACTATAAGGCCAGATTCACACGAGCGTGTGCGTTTTGTGCGCACAAAAGTCCAGTGTGGCATCTGTATATGGTGCGTGGCTGTGTGATTTTCGCACCGCCGGCATCATTATGACACGGGCAAGTATAGGACATGTCGTGAGTTTTACGAGGCGGACATACACTGCCTGAAAATCATGACCTGTCAGAACGGCCCCATTGACTTACATAAGTCCGTGCGACACGCGTGATTTCCACGCGCCTAGCACGGACGTAATACACGTTCGTGTGAAAAAGGCCTAAGACGCAGTTTTTAGCAAGAATAAATCTTGCTAAAAAGTCTCTGCGCCTTATAGTCAGCAGTCAAGGGACCCGGTAGCGCCGGGATCCCTGACCGCCTCTTACTTAACCCCTTCCCAACCCAGGATGTGCCGGCACATCATGAAGCGGTCAGGGGATGCTATTTGGAGCAGAGCGGGCTCACGCGCTGAGCCCGCTTCATACACTGCAGATGTCAGCTGTGTTTTACAGCTGACATGCTGCTCTAACGGCCAGGTACAGCGATGGTGCTGTTCCTGGCCGTTTATCTAGTTAAATGCCGCGGTCAATAGGGACCGCTGCATTTATAGGGTTTTCCCATGAAGGACATTTATGGCATATCCACGGGATATGCCATTAATGTCAGATAGATGCGGGTCCCACCACTATGACTCGCACCTATCTCTAGAATGGGGCCCCCTAAACCCCGTTCTAGCTTACTCACGCCGCTGTGTCAAAGATATTTTAATTATCTTTATATGTGTGAACATATATTGCTTTAAATGGACAGTTGAGTTGTCACTAAAGCTCAAAGATCTGCTAACAACAGCCTACAGGGGGGATGAGTATTCTATTCTAAGGCTTCGGCCACATGACCTAATGACCTTGTAATCAGCTGATACAAGGGCTGACATGACAAAACCCAAAAACACTTGCAATCCATTTAAACTAAATATATATGTTAAGATAAGCTTGGAACTCTATGTTTTACCATATGTGGTATGTATATGTGTAAGCATGAGGGTAACACCTTCTCTCTCTCTTCATTATAAATAAAGATGCATCTGCCCCCCATGGCAGAGACTGTTTGAACACTGAAGCTGCGTGTCATGGTCTCTCTCCGGCCGGCCTCTCTCAGATCCACCATTGAGAGAGCATTCATTAATTTGGAACTCATAGACAAATGCAGATAATGTCCAACGTTAATGGACAATGTAAATTCTGCAGCGACATTACTTGGGGGCTCTTGTCCGGGATTCTCAACACAGATCGAAGGCAACAATCGAAGGTGGATGACGGCTAAGATAACGGAGAACTGCACACAAAACCGGTGAGTAAGAAATGTTATTCTTACTGTGCACTTCTCTCTTGTTTTAGCTGCCGTCCAGGTATTGTCTCTTTTGACTATTTGGGAACATGAACACCATTTGTCTATGAGTTGTATGTATGAATTATAGGAATAGGCATGTGAGTAGAAATGAATCTGTGAGTGTATCTGTGAGAGGCTGAGATAAGGGAGCGTTTGTTTTCTGATCCCAAAAACATACAGAAACAACCAAATACCGAGATAACACTAAACGGCCTGTCCGAAGTGTTCCCTCCGGCCCCTGGGTTTAGTATGTATTAAGATCAGGTTGCAAATTGATCCTTGCAGAAGTGACGGGTAACCATCCACGCCCAAGTGATTGTTAGGACTTTCGCGTATCCAGACTGTGACCCATAGGAGGCGCACCTGGCCGGAAGTAAGAGTATGTATGTGGGCTAATCCTCGGACGCCCGAACTGAATGAGTTGCTGATTATTAAGTAACATCTCTGTGACTAGAAAGTTTATGGAATATCCACGGGCCCCTGAGACAGTGAGATAGTTATAAATCGCACCCATCCCTTTAAATACAACATAAAGTAGGTTACTTGCAATAATCGTGCTTGTTGACAATAGTTGGCTGCTGTTTAGGAGACCGGATCAGAGACGTGGTTGCCCAACGACAGTCTAAAATATTTAGCAGATCGCGTGGGGGGGGGAACCCCCATGACAGTCTAAAATATTTAGCAGAGCGCGTTGGGGGGAAACCACCATGACAGACTAGAAATAGGCCCAGGATTTAGCAGAGTGCTTTGAGGAGCCCTACGGACAGACTAAACACAGGAGTTAGCAGAGTGCCTAGGGAATTCTCATTGACAGACTAAGAAAGCCGAAAGTCTATGGGGACTTCTGATTCAAAGTATGCCCAAGGTAAAGTGCTGGCCAGCCGGGAATTGGGGCATAACACCCAAGGTATAGGGTGTGGAAAAACAGCAGCAGATATTGTTAGGAAACTAAGTGGGAAAAGGTTTAGTTTAGAACCTAGAGAAAATAACGTAGAAATCGAGAATGTCCAAGCAGGTAGTTTTCAGCTATACTGGATGGGATTAATAGACAGAGTTGCAGAGAACAGATAGAAGTGATTGAATGCACCAGAAATAGGGAGAAAAAAACAATAAAAAAAAAACACAAGGAAACAAAGTTGTCAGTAAGAATTAACCAGCGTCTAATTCTATAGATAGAGACATTCCAGTAGAAAAGAATGTGCCAACGTATAATTCTTCTATGTACAGCTTTATAAACCAAAGGTTTACAGAAACAAGAGGTTTCCAGGGGTGACAGGCGATCAGTTATTAGCCAAACATTATGGAAAGGCGTCATCAGAATTCATAAAGGAATCAATTAATTCTTCACTTCCTAAAAAGGAAACATTGGGTGAAATGTTCAGGGATTATTGATAGAGAGATAGACGTGGATTAGGTATTGGCTAGAAATAGAGTTAAAGCCAATAGGATAATTATAAGGGTATGTGCACACACACTAATTACGTCCGTAATTGACGGACGTATTTCGGCCGCAAGTAGTGGACCGAACACACTGCAGGGAGCCGGGCTCCTAGCATCATACTTATGTACGATGCTAGGAGTCCCTGACTCTCCGTGGAACTACTGTCCCGTACTGAAAACATGATTACAGTACGGGACAGTTGTCCTGCAGCGAGGCAGAGACTCCTAGCATCGTACATAAGTATGATGCTAGGAGCCCGGCTCCCTGCACTGTGTTCGGTCCGGGACTTGCGGCCGAAATACGTCCGTCAATTACGGACGTAATTAGTGTGTGTGCACATACCCTAAGTGTAATGACCCCGGATTGTAGAAGTGAGATTGATAAAGTGAAGATTCTTATGGATTTCTATCCAGATCTGCTTGTTGGAATATTCTGTATATCATCTGTCCTAAATTGTCACTAATGAAATTTCCTCTCGTTATAGGAGTTTTCCAAGACATTTTAAACTTTACTGTAAATATTTTTCCTTTTTGGTTTATTTAACAGTCATTTTAATAATTGCATGGAATGTCTAACAAGATTTATTGTTAATCTATAGTAACCGTGTTAGACTAATATAACTAATGATAAGAGAACGTGTGTTACTTGTTTCTTTGAAATCACCACATGAGAAGTGAGTCAACAAGAAAGATTTTTATGTCATTGTTACATTTTAGTTTATGATTATTTGATATTAACAAGTTTCTATTGGCATATGATGACGCATATAGTGCACGATATGTTTCATCATTTGTGTTAATGGATTGGTTTATTTAATATTGACATATACTAATTAAGGAAACAAGTATTTTGCTATTTTGCAAAGCTCTATTATTTAATTATAAGAGTATCCTTTCTGTTGAATGATGGTATATACATTACATATGCACATGACACACACACACACACACACACACACACACACACACACACACACACACACACACACACAGTAACATGTTGGGAATATATTTTATGAAATGAAAATGCAAATAAGATTACAGCATTCACAGGAGCTGTTGTCACGCTTATGGTGTCAGATTCCTGTCCAGTCAATCTTATAGTTTCTGACATCCTTGCAGCAATTCAGGTTGTCATCCAATATAAGGCTGATGGACAGATTGAAGTTACTGATGATATGCAAAATTTTATGTGTGCAGCACTCTATGGGGATTGCACTGAGAGGAGGAAGACTCCACATCTCAGGCTTATTGAGAACGGTCCTGTCCTCCTTCTGGGCGCAGGGTAAACAGATGTAGGACGTATGTCTGTGGCCCCTGTGACTGTTAAAATTGTTTGCAAACAGCCCCAAACCTCACTTGAAGCAGTGCCCTCCGAGCCTCCCACAGTTGAAAAGTATTGATAACCAGATAAGACAGTCTTTGGAGGCAGGGGTACTGAAGAAATGTGTATGTTCTTATAAGCCCCTCTCCCTAAGAATGCCAAAAACAACAACTTTGTACCTTCCGTCTTGTATCTGTGTAGTAGCAGCAGCTGCTCTACTCAAAGACAAGACAACAGACACAGTGCTAAGATTAGCCTCGAGTTCTCAGGGTGCCTCATGCTGTTAGTGAGATTCTTCATCAAGCACACACTAAGCACATGTCTACTAAGTATAAGACCAGTCTCATCACCCCATATAAAACTAACCCTACATTGATGTACAGTGTACAGTGTTAAACCCTACTACATTGCTTCCGCAGGGTTCAACAGAGGAGGAAGAGAAGGATATATGGTCAATGGGGGACTTGAGAGGGAATGGGATAAGTCGCAGGAAATAGTAGACAGTGAATTTCCAGCCTGGTGGGAAGTTGATTTCTCAGCACATTTGATTCCCCAGAACACAGATCATCAACATAATTGTCTTGAATGCCAATAGAGATAAAAACATAAAAAAATGTAACAAAGGATCCAATATCTAATCCAGCTTTTGAGTTTCTTTTGTAGATGGTTCCAGGTACCACCATGAAGGATGCTACAAGACTGGGTATATACTGTCACCACCGAAACAGAGGTAATAAAGTAACAACCACTCCCATCCTCCGTGTCAGCACAGGAGGTGGAGGTGAAGGTACTCGCTGAGGTGTGTAGACTGGCTGAAGGTAAAACCACAAATATATATATATACTGACTCTAGATATGCTTTTGGTATTGCACATGATTATGGCCTAATCTGGAGGAGCAGAGATATTGCTGGATCCACGGGTAAACCCATAATGTTGAGAGAGTGAGAGAACTGTTTGAGGCTCTGACACTGCCAAAGCAGGTAAATATACGTAAAGTGCAAGCTCTTACTAAAATGGAAACTACCCCCAAAGCGAGGGGAAATAGACTAGTAGACAAGGCTGCGAAAGCTGCGGCTCTCAGGTCCCTCATAGAGGAGGACGTAGTATTCTTGACCAGCATAGTATCTGGTCCCATAGACATGATAATATTAAGTAGACTACAAAGTCAAGCCATATAAGAGGAAAAAGGACATTGGCAGACAAAAGGTGCCAGTGAAGGGGAGGATGGAATATGGAAGGTGGGTAACAGGATGTGCCTACCCAGAGTCCTCTTCCCCATGATAACCCAACTAATGCACGGACCAACGCATGTGTCAAGAGAAGGAATGAGTGCAATGGTGACCAAATGGTGTGTACCCCCGCTCCCGGCCACTTCCTGGTTAGGTGGTTGGGAGTTACGGAAACAGCCGAGTGCTCGCTAAGCTACGCTGTTTCCGTAACTCCCATAGAAGTTAATGGGAGTTACGGAAACAACATAGCACTGCAAGCTACGCTACCGGAACTCGGTAGCTCCGAAAACAGCGTACATGGTCGAGTTACGGAAACAGCATAACTCGTTGTTTCCGTAACCTCCATAGAACTGAATAGTAGTTACGGAAAAAGCGTAGCATGATACGCTGCTTCTATAAAAGTCATTCACTACTATGGGAGTTACGAAAACAGCGTAGCTCAGCGAGTTACGCTGTTTCTGTAACTTATACATGTATTGCAGTGTATTGTACCAGTGATCTAATGATCGCTGGTTCAAGTCCCCTAGGGGAACTAATAAAATGTGTAAAACAAAAAGTTAGATACATTTTCAGGAGTGTAAAAAAAATATAAAAAAAAAAAACCTTTTCCCATTTTTCCCCAAGTACAATGTAAAAAATAAATAAAAAGGAATGAAATAAAAAGTGATAAAAAAAATCGTATGTACCAAAAAATGTCTCTAAGAATGTGCTGAAACAGAACAAATTATTTTTTTTAACAGTTTTTGCTTTGTAAAAATAGTAAAAAATTAATTTTTTCCCAATATTTTGTTGTCTAAAACCTGGGTGCGTCTTATAGTCAGGTGAGTCTTATAGTCTGAAAAATACGGTACTTTGGACTGATGCTGAGAAATGTCTGAGCAGTAAAATAAATTTTTTCGATCTGCAGAATACATTTTGTACCCAAATGAAAAGTCAGCCCAGTAATCTAAGAATCCAAAGCCTTCTCCCTAACACCAAGATTTAAGTAATGCATTTAACTCCCTGAGTTCCTGCTGTCTTTCTTTTGATGTGCATGGCACAGGCAGTATTCCAGAGAATACAACCATTCAGCTTGTAACCTGGTTCAGTAAAGTTATTCTTAAAGCTCCTCCACTTAGGCCTTATTCAGACGAACATGTATTACGTCTGTGCTACGCGCGTGGAAATCACGCGCGTCGCACAGACTTATGTAAGTCAATGGGGCCTTTCTGACAGGTTGTGATTTTCAACCAGCGTATGTCCGCTGCGTAAAACTCACGACATGTCCTATACTTGCCCGTGTTTCACGCAGCACACACCCTCTGAAGTCAAAGGGTGCGTGCAAATCGCGCACGGCACACGGAAGCACTTACGGGTCACGCACGTGATTCGCGCTACAGTTGTTAAAGAAGTGAAGGTAAACATAAAAGCCCCTGCTTCTTTACTGTGTCATAACATAAAAACAGAGTGTCATAATGATGCCGGCTGTGTGAAAATCACACAGCCACGTACCATATACAGATGTCACACTGAACTTTTGCACGCGCAAAATGCAGCGTTTTTTGCGTGCACAAAACGCACACGCTCGTGTGAATCCGGCCTTACCATGTATTTTATCGTTGTTTTCCACATGGACTACGACAGCTGGATCATCACCAGCCCTTTCTAGTAATTTATCCGCTGGTTCCACCACATGCCGAATACTCTGGCTGTCGTTAAATACTAGCCCTATCAATATCTGCCAGCTTACAAGCACCACTCCACACAACTTTCTGAACGATTTCAGACCAAACTAATAATAACTCTGTGTAAGAAGGCACTAAAACGTTCTATACCTAAATAGATTAGAACAATTAGTTTGGATAGACTGATAAAACATAAATCATTCCCATCGGCAATGTCGGATCATCATTAGGGAACTTTGGGTGGTCGCTTGGGGCCTGAGGCTCCAGGGGGTCCCATAGCCACCCAAAATACAATGCAGTTTTGTAATGTTTTTGCCGCCATTTTACAGCGAATTGCATTGTGTATGTCCTGCAAAAGGACTTTTAGACTTAAGATCACATGACCTTATCTCTGCAGTTCTTACTACTGTTTAGAGACCTGCTAGTCACATGATCGCAGGTCCTAGAACAGAAGCAAGACTCCACAGAGGAGACTGTGAGGTGAGCTGCTAGGTAAGTATAAGGGGATGGATTTGTTTAAGGGGTCTGGGGTCTGTATTTAGGTGGTCTGTTCTGGGTTCTGTATTTAGGAGTCTGGTCTGGGGTTTGTATTTAGGGGGTCTGTCCTGGGGTCTTTATTTAGGAGGTCTGTGGTCTGTATTAGTTTAAAGTGTCTGGGGTCTGTATTTAGGGGGTCTGTATTAGTTTAAGGGGTCTGGGCTTTGTATGTAGGGGGGTCTGATCTGGGGTCGGTATTTAGGTGTCTGGTCTGGGGTCTGTATTAGTTTATGGGGTCTATATTTAGTGGGCCTAGTCAGGGGTCTGTATTAGCTTAGGGTTCTGTATTTATGGGTCTGGTCTGGGGTCCATATTAGTTTAGGAGTCTGTATTACTTAAGGGAGTCAGGTCTGGCGTCATTATTAGTGTAGAGGTCAGGTCTGGGGTCTGTATTTAGGGGTCTGGTACGAGGTATGTATTTATTTAGGGTGCTTGTTCTGGGGTCTGTATTTGTTTAGGGGGGTCTGGTCTGGGGACTATTTTAGAAGATCTGGGGTCTGTATGTATTCTATGATCTAGTCTGGGATCCGAATTTATTAGTCTGAATAAAAGTTGTCCGGGCATGTGGATAGGTCATAAGTATAAAAAACGGTTCATACCCGGACAACCCCTTTAATGTGTGGGCCTGGGCCTTAGCCTCTGAATTTTTGTGTTTCTATAGAGGCTGGAAATGGCTTCGGAAGTGAGGAGCAAATATGTCTCATCCGGAGAAGTCGCCAAGACGGTCTGTGTCAGATGGAGAAGAAAAGAGAATGACTCCCATCAAAGAAGACATCACTTTTGAGTCACTGCATCTATAGAGGATCTGTCACCTCTCCTGACATGTCTGTTGTAGGAAATCCTTGTATTCCACAAAAATTATTTGTGTACCCAGGACTAATAGACAATTGCGTGTTACCATTCCCATTGTCAAGAGAATGTGTCCCTACACAGTGTGATACTGTCAGCAATGGTTGGAGACTGTCAGTATGTAGGGACACAGCCCTTTGACAAGGGGAATCGTAACACACATTTGTCAATGCCCGCACAGAAAGTGGTGTTCACTATAGACACGGCAGAGGGGGGTCCAAGTTTGTGGAACAGCCCAGGGCCTATGGACTACTTAATCCATAGTTGATAAATGGTAGGACCCTGACAACACCTGCTAGCAGCCACTACCTCAGGCAGAACTTGTACCCATCGTAAGCCCTCTAACACCTCTCTAGTGTCCTTCAAAGCGTGGGTAACCAAGGGTCGACAAGCTGCTCTATTTTTAGACCAGAAAAGGTAGAAATGACCGATGAACCAAACTACCAATTAACCTGCAAAAGTGAAACATAATGAAAAACAAAAAACATTCAACATGTAAGCAAAGCCGTCCATATATATTGCCGAAAGCAATCCGACTTTAAGCTATCCAACTTTTTTGCTCTCATCTGGTACACCTGATGCATCTGTAGTTGTCCCAATCCGAAAGGAATGAATGCCCAAATCCTTTGGCTCCAAACCCACGTAAAACAATGCCTATTTGAAATCCGAAGCAAACTGACATTTTGTTATTGTGTATTATTGTGGACTAAGAAATGGTTATCACTGCTGCGCATCGTTTGGGTACTGTGATCTGTTTTTATGGGACAGAATTCTGACGCAATGCAAAAAATGTTGATCCATGTGCCGTCCGTTTATAATTTCATAATACTAACCCTCATGCTGCCATTCAATAAAACCACATCAGAAAAAATTAAACCCAAAGGGATGGTCGCATTGTGGGGGACCAGTTTGCCCACTCTAAGTGTGATGAAAAATACTAAGGAAAATGCTGTACTATGTCTACTATGCCTGTACAATCAAACCACTTTTCCAATGACTAAGGGTATGTGCACACACACTAATTACGTCCGTAATTCACGGACGTATTTCGGCCGCAAGTAGTGGACCGAACACACTGCAGGGAGCCGGGCTCCTAGCATCATACTTATGTACGATGCTAGGAGTCCCTGCCTCTCCGTGGAACTACTGTCCCATACTGAAAACATGATTACAGTACGGGACAGTTGTCCTGCAGCGAGGCAGGGACTCCTAGCATCGTACATAAGTATGATACTAGGAGCCCGGCTCCCTGCACTGTGTTCGGTCCGGGACTTGCGGCCGAAATATGTCCGTCAATTACGGACGTAATTAGTGTGTGTGCACATACCCTTACTGTATCCAGACCAAGTGGCAGGTGCCACGGAGGAGGACTGTTCTAAAGCTATCAAACTACTTCCACCAGGGACCAAAATTTCACTGGATACTGTTCGCCATCTGCTCTGCTGTAGGGTGTAGCTCTCTAAAACTCTTAATCTTTTTAATGAGAGAGAGCATCAACTATTTCATTTTTAACTCCTGGGATGTGCCTGGCTCTGTAAAGGACATTCAATTGAAGTCAACAGAGTACAAAATTCCACAGCAACGCCAAAACTGGTAAGGAACTGGATGGGAGGCTGATGATGTTAGGAAAACGCCTGTTCCCTTAAGATCACCAAGACTACTGTTCTAGCTTCTGGGCGGTTCTGTTTTATTTTGAGCCTATCTCTTTTCTCTGAATTTCTGCCAATTAGGTCTGGTGTTGTATTTATATCTGCTTCCTCCATCTGGTCTTTGCTTGTGATTTTCCTAGTTCTCTGGTGTTCTGATCAAGCTCTGACATTCCCTGTACTTCTGACTTCTGGACTTCATAGAAACTGACCTCAGCTTGTCTTTCATTAACACCTTGTTTTCCAATTTTAATTATCTGTTCCCGGCTGGTTTTGACCTCTGCTGTACCTGATTTCCACTTGCTTTGTTTGGGACTGTTTACCCTCTAGCTTACTGGTTCCTGTTCAGGTTTGCCTGCATTGCACCTGTTATCCAACACTGAACTCTGCTAAAACAACCTGGGTATTATGCAGCAAAGACCCTCCCAGGTTGCGGTCAGCTCTAGCAAATACCTCAGAGTAGCCTTATACTCTGTCGATCAGAGTTGTGATGGATTTGAGGTTGCGGTTTTATTTGCACACTCTCTCCCGGAAGTCTCCAGCAGCCTTTGGGGAATCACTCAACTTGCAATTCCATAACATCTGATGGCTAAAATAGCCACTAAGTTGTCTGACCAAACCAGAATTCTTCTATTTTTCATGAAGATTTGAAAATAGCTCCGTAACCAATGGAATAAAAGTCATTTGTTGCTTTAACCCCTTAAGGACGCAGCCTAGTTTGGGCCTTAAGGCTCAGAGACCATTTTTCAAATCTGACATATTTCACTTTATGTGGTAATAACGTCGGAATGCTTAAACCTATCCAAGCGATTCTGAGATTGTTTTCTCGTGACACATTGGGCTTCATGTTCGTGGTAAAATTTGGTCGATATATTCAGTGTTTATTGGTGAAAAATTGCAAAATTTAGAGAAAATTTTGAAAAAATAGCATTTTTCAGAATTTAAATGCATCTGCTTGTAAAACAGACGGTTATACCACCCAAAATAGTTACTAGTTCACATTTCCCATATGTCTACTTTGGATTGGCGTCGCTTTTTGAACATTCTTTTATTTTTCTTGGACGTTACATGACTTAGAACATAAACAGCAATTTCTCATATTTTTAAGAAAATTTCAAAAGCCTTTTTTTTAAGGTACCTCTTGAGATCTGAAGTGGCTTTGAGGAGCCTATGTATTAGAAACCCTGATAAAACACCCCATTTTAAAAACTAGACCCCTCAAAGTATTCAAAACAGCATTTAGAAAGTTTCTTAACCCTTCAGGCATTTCACAAGAATTAAAGCAAAGTGGAGGTGAAATTTGCAAATTTCATTTTTCTTGCTGAATTTCAATTTTATTCATTTTTCTTCTGTAACACAGAAGGTTTTACCAGAGAAATACTACTAAATATGCATTGTCCAGATTCTGCCGTTTTTAGAAATGTCCCACATGTGGCTCTACTGCGCTCGTGGACTAAAACACAAGCCCCAGAAGCAAAGAAGCACCTAGTGCATTTTGAGTCCTCTTTTTTATTAGAATATATTTTAGGCAGCATGCCAGGTTTGAAAAGGTGTTGAGGTGCCAAAACAGTAGGAATACCCCAATAGTGACCCCATTTTGGAAACTGCACCCCTCAAGGAATTCATTTATTGTTGTTGTTACCATTTTGACCACACAGTTTTTTCACAGCCCGTATTTGAATTGGGCTGTGAAATGAAAAAAAATTCATTTTTTCCAATAAAATGTCATTTGTGATCAAAATTTCTTATTTTCACAGGGAAAAAAATACCCCATTTTGTTGCCCAATTTGTCCTTAGTGTGGCAATACCCCATTTGTGGTGATAAACTGCCGTTTGGGCTCATGGGAGGGCTCAGAAGGAAAGGAGCGCTATGTGTTTGTGTGAGTACAGATTTTGCTGGATTGGTTTTCGGGTGCCATGTCGCATTTGCAGAGCCTCAGAGGTATCAAAGCAATGGAAACCCGCCAAAAGTGACCCCATTTTGGAAACTACACCCCTCAAGGAATTCATTTATGGTTGTTGTTAACATTTTGACCGCACAGTTTTTTCACAGCACCTATTTCAATTGGGCTGTGACAAAAAAAAAATGAAATTTTTTCCAATAAGATGTAATTTTTTATAAAAATTTCTTATTTTCACAGGGAACAAAGTACTCAATTTTGTTGCCCAATTTCTCCTGAGTTCAGCAATACCCGATTTGTGGTGATAAACTGCCGTTTGGGCTCATGGGCGGCCTCAGAAGGGAAGGAGCGCTATTTGTTCTTTGGAGTCCAGATTTTGCTGGATTGGTTTTCGGGTGCCATGTCGCATTTGCAGAGCCCCAGAGGAATCAAAGCAATGGAAACTCACCAGAAGTGACCCGATTTTGGAAACTACACCCCTCAAGGAATTCATTTCTGGGTGTTGTGACCATTTTGACCCTATAGTTTTTCACAGAACTTATTTGAATTGGGCTGGGAATGAAAACAAAATTATTTTTTTCAAATAATATGTAGTTTTGGCTGAAAATTTCTTATTTACACAAGAAACAAAATACCCCATTCTGTTGCACAATTTGTTCTGAGTGCTGCAATACCCCATTTGTGGTGATAAACTGCCGTTTAGGCCCATGGGGGGGCTCAGAAGGAAAGGACCACCATTTGGCCTACTGGGGATTTTCTATTGCAAAGTCATGTATGCAGAAGCCCCTTAGGTACCAGTACAGTTGAAACCCGCAAGAAGTGACCCCGTTTTAAAAACAACACCCTTAAGGCATTCATCTAGAGGTGTAGTGAGCATTTTGACCGGAGACATACACCCCATAAACTGTAATGTGGGTTGTCCTGGGTATGGCAATACCCTACATGTGGCTGTTATCAGCTGCCTGGGCACACAGCAGGGCCCAGAGGGATAAGACGAGGGGGGATAAGCTGTGCGGAGTGCATCAGGGTAAGTAAAATTGGGGTAAATTATAAACCAAGGGATGTATGATAAATTTTAAAACACTCTTTCATACAGAGCTCTGGTTATTCGGGACACGTGTCACATTGATATATTGTGTCATCCCTTATAGCAGACTTTGCACCTCTTTTGACTTTTTCCCTTCTTGCCAGTTTGGGGAACTTCTCCTGGAAAGTGTTGCCGCCCTGGTACGAAGCGTGTGGCCTCGCTTCCAGAAGTACTGGGTGCCCCCCCTTCTTGTTCCCTAAAGATTAGGTTCTTGATAATCACCTCTTGAAATTCCAGGAAAGTTCCCCTCTGGCCTGTACATCGGCATAGCACGTACGCATTGTACAAAGCCATCTGTATGATGTGCCCGGCCAGCTTCTTATACCACACCGCATGGCGCTGTAGGGCTTCAGTATTTGATCTGATAAGTCCATCCCTCCCATGTACCTATTATAGTCCAGGATGCAGCCTGGTTTGGGGGTGGCCTTTCCTTCATATATCCTAAACCTGTAGGTATACCCTGATGTACTCTCGCACAGCTTATACATCTTCACGCCATACCTTGCCCTCTTACCCGGCAGGTACTCGCGGAATTGAACCCTCCCTTTAAAATGTACCAGGGACTCATCAATAGAAATACACTTCTCGGGGGTGTATGCTTGGGAAAACCTGGCACTGAAACTGTCTAATAGGGGTCTCCGTTTATACAAACGGTCAAAACTGGGGTCATCTCGGGGTGGGCACGGCTCATTATCAGTATAATGGAAGAATAGGTTACAGTTCAGTTCTGAAGTTGCTTTGAGGGGCCCATATATTAGAAACCCCTATCAAACACCCCATTTTAGAAACTAGACCCCTCAAAGTATTTACAACAGCATTTAGAAAGTTTATGAACCCTTTAGGTGTTTCACAGAAATTTAGAGCAAAATAGAGGTGTTTACATATTTTTTTTGTCAGAAAATAATTTTATTCCATTTTTTTTACAACACAATTGGATTTATCAGAGAAACGCAACTTAATACGTATTGGCCGGATTCTGCAGTTTAGAGAAATATCCACATGTGGACCTCGGGCGGTAATGGACTGAAGCACCGGCCTCCGAAGCAAAGGAGCACCTAGTGGATTTTGAGGCCTCTTTTTTATTAGGCAACATGTCCGGTTTGAAGAGGTCTTGTGGTGCCAAAACATTGGAAACCCCCCAAAAGTGACCCCAATTTGGAAACTAGACTCCATTGAGGAATCCATTGTAGTTTTCTTGGGGTGCATGCAGCTTTTTGATCAGTTTTTATTCTATTTTTAGGTGGCGTGGTGACTAAAAAACAGCAATTCTACTATTGTTTTTTTATTCTATTTTTTTTACAGCGTTCACCGTGCGCTATAAATGACATATTCACTTTATTCTGCGGGGCGATATGATTACGGCGATACCAGATGTTTATAGTTTTTTTTTATCTCTTATGGCGTTTGCACAATAAAATACGTTTGGTAAAAAATCATTCACTTTTTGTGCTACCTTATTCTAAGCACCAGAACTTTTTTATTTTTCAATCAATAAAGCCGTGCGAGGACTTATTTTTTGCGTAACGAACTGTAGTTTCGATCAGTACCATTTTTAGGTACATGCG
Organism: Rhinoderma darwinii; assembly: GCF_050947455.1. Classification (NCBI taxonomy): domain Eukaryota; kingdom Metazoa; phylum Chordata; class Amphibia; order Anura; family Rhinodermatidae; genus Rhinoderma; species Rhinoderma darwinii. The sequence goes on from NC_134689.1 coordinate 66,664,848, forward strand.
ACTTTTTGATCTCTTTTTATTCCATTTTTTGGGAGGTGAAGTGACCAAACAATTGTGATTGTGGTACGGTTTATTATTATTTTATTTTACGGCGTTCACCGTGCGGGATAAATAACGAAATAATTTTGTAGTTCAGGCCGTTACGGACGCGGCGATACCAATTATATATAGTTTATTTGTTTGTTTATATATTTTTATTAATAATAAATGACTGATAAGGTAAAAAGGGGGATTTTTACTTTTAATACTTTTAAAACTTTTATTTTCTTATTTTTACACATCTTTTTTTTACTTTTTTTTAACTTTATTACTTTGTCCCACTAGGGGACTTGAGGGCAGGAGGCCCTGATCGCTATTCTAATACGCTGCACTACATGCGTAGTGCAGTGTATTAGAACTGTCAGCAAGCATAGTGGGTCCTGACGATGTCAGGACCCACTAGGCTTCCGTCTATGGCATAGCCGGACGCCATTGTTTGGTGTCCGGTTGCCATAGTCACCATCGCCGGCCGCTATCATGTAGCAGGCCGGCGATGGCAGCTTAACCCCTAAAAAGCTGCGATCTCTATAGAACGCGGCTTTTAAGGGGTTAATCAGCGGGGATACAGCGATCGGTCCCCGCTGTAGGAGCTGTGACAGCTGCTGAACAAGACAGCAGCTGTCACAGCTCCTGTATGTGTCGGGAGGACGGCCGAAAAGGCCGTTACTCCCGAGACGTACTATTAGGTCATGGAGCGCAAACGCTATAGTTACCATGACCTAATAGTACGTCCGGGAGCGGGAAGGGGTTAAAATAATCATAAGAAAATTATAGTAATGCTGAGTTTGTATGTTACTAAGTTAGTTATCTTTGGCCTTGGTTCTCATGCAAAGCTTATGGAAACAAGGAAAGGGGAGGGAATGAGATAAGAAGGGGAGACATATTCACATGTGTATGCGAGAAAAACTCCCCCATCTTAGAGGAACTATTTATTATATCCTTGACAAGAAAAATAAGCCACCTGCAAATCTGATGTCAGATTTGCATGAAATTATAATAATATATTTTGGAATGTACAGTAATATATGGCTGTGATTGTCTCAAATATAAAATATTATCATTGTATGCTATTGGCTGAGCAGAATTATTGTCACATTGCCTGTGATTGGTTAACCTCAAGCCTACACCCCTTTTGACTGATATTATTGTAATTGAGTTTGTCAATAAACCTCAGAGGAGTATTTTGAGCATTGTCTGTGTGTTATTCCTCCTCTCTCTATAGATACACTGCGTACCAAATTATTATGCACATTGGATTTAAGTGTCATAAACATTTCATTATTAGTTTTTCAATTAAACTCATGGATGGTATTGTGTCTTAGGGCTCTTTGGATCATTGTAATCAATCTCAGACACCTGTGATAATTAGTTTGCCAGGTGTGCCCAATCAAAGTAAAACGACTTAAGAAGGACGTTCCACATTATTAAGCAGGCCACAGGTTTCAAGCAATATGGGGAAGAAAAAGGATCTCTCTGCTGCCGAAAAGCGTGAAATAGTACAATACCTTGGACAAGGTAAGAAAACATTGGATATTTCAAGAAAACTTAAGCGTGATCATCGTACTGTGAAAAGATTTGTGGCTGATTCAGAGCACAGACGGGTCCGTTCAGATAACGGCATAATGAGGAAGGTTTCTGCCAGACAAATTAATAGGATTAGGAGAGCAGCTGCTAAAATGCCATTGCAAAGTAGAAAGCAGGTATTTGAAGCCGCTGGTGCCTCTGGAGTCCCGCGTACCTCAAGGTGTAGGATCCTCCATAGGTTTGCAAGTGTGCATAAAGCTATTATTCGGGCACCCCTAAACAATACTCACAAGCAGCAACGGTTGCAGTGGGCTCAGAAATACATGAAGACTAATTTTCAAACCGTGTTGTTTACTGATAAGTGCCGTGCAACCCTGGATGGTCCAGATGGATGGGGTAGTGGATGGTTGGTGAATGGCCACCATGTCCCAACAAGGCAGCGACGTCAGCAAGGAGGTGGCGGAGTCATGTTTTGGGCTGCAATCATGGGGAGAGAGCTGGTAGGCCCCTTTAGGGTCCCTGACAGTGTGAAAATTACCTCTGCAAAGTGTACATAGAGTTTATGACTGAACACTTTCTTCCGTGGTACAAAAAAAAGAACCGTGCCTTTCGTAGCAAAATTATCTTCATGCATGACAATGCACCATCTCATGCTGCAAAGAATACCTCTGTGTCATTGGCTGCTATGGGCATAGAAGAAGAGAAACTCATGGTTTCCCTGACCTCAACCCTATTGAGAACCTTTGGAGCACCCTCAACAAAATATGTATGAGGATGGGAGGCAGTTCACATCAAAACAGAAGCTCTGGGAGGTTATTCTGACATCCTGCAAAGATATTCAAGCAGAAACTGTCCAAATACTCACAAATTCAATGGATGCAAGAATTGTGACGGTGATATCAAAGAATGGGTCCTATGTTCACATTAACTTGGCCTGTTCAGTTTTTTTTGATTGAAAGAGATTTTGATTTCTGTAAATATGACCTCCTGATGCTGCAAATTCAACAAATTACCATTTTAGTTCCCTTTACAACCTTTAAAATATTTTGATCTCTGCTGTGCATAATAATTTGAAACAGTGCATTTTGAGTTTTTTACTTCTAAAAAAGAATCTGTTATTATTGGGAGATTTGTTCAATAAAATTCACATTATACTCCAAAGGTTGATGGCTTGAAGATTGTACTGACTGTCATTTGCATCGACTATTTAGGAAAATCAGCGAGAAATAACATTTGCATAATAATTTGGAACGCGGTGTATATCAGTTTTAAATCTCCTATTTAGAATGCTGGATAAAGTTCCTGGCGTGATTGTCTGTTGGAAAACTCGTCTGAATTTCAGTCTAATATATTTTGAGCCATTGACTTCCACAACAGTAATGGTGCAGAAAAACCTGGGAGATTGCTCGTCTGATAGCTTTCGCTGGAGAGGTCGAGCTTTACATTTGTGAATTTTAAAAACCACGGTAGGTAAGGAGCTTATTCTTACACCACCTTAAACACTTGTATTGCGTAAGCCTTGGAATTTAGCTGCCATGACGACACATCTTACGAGGCACCTTATCCAGTAATGGTATGAAATGATGGATTTAAAAAGGTATGTTGAAACAGTTTGTGTGATGAAAGTTTGCAGGTGTGTACGTGATCTTGAGTTGTTGAAGATGTGTAAATCTTGAATTGTTGATATGAAACACATGGGAGAATTTTTAAAGGCAATTACATTGTTAACCAGAAAAAGTTGTAAGAAGTGACGACCTCCCCCTTTAGAATGTGGTGACATAGCGCATGGTTGAGAGAAGTTGTAACTTACAAGTGAAGTTTTGAAATTAAAGGATTGCAGCTTGGACAGTGAAAAAAAACTTGTGCTGATCTGTTGTAGTGTGTAATTTGTTATTTAGCGGTTTCGTAAAATCATTAAGGATCAATAGTTATCCTGTTGCCTATTAGCTCTGAGATAGTGTCTGGCAGGGTACTGACTGTCTGTAAGTGACAGAAAAGTTGGATATTTGTGAGTAATATCCTGTAGTACCACAAGGGCTTCTATGATTAAGTTCTGATAATGAAGAACCCAGTGCAATAGGGAAAACTTTGAATGTTGTTTTGAATAACCATTGACAAACTTTTAGCACACTGGTATCTTGTAATACTGTGTGTAAGGGTCCTTAAAAAACTCCATCAGTTGTATGCATTGTCAGACTGGCATAAGGTAGGAATCAGTACAGACTTATTTCTAGCACGCATTTGATAATCCGGCATGGACTTTGATGTAGCATATCACCCTAACTCATGCTGTAGTAGTAAAACATCAGATCGCCGGATTGAATACCATTGTAAAATAACAACCTGTGTTCAATGAATGACCCTGACACATACCCCAATTGCCATCTGTATCGTAGTAGTATTACTACCTACACAAATTACAGTGAAGGACATTGGTATTGGCTCACACCTAGGGCCCCTAAAGAAATCATCACCAAAATACATCACTGGCTGTATGAACCAAAATCTATACACTGGCAGTGAGGGGTTTGTAGATGTTTGAAATGAATTTGACCAACTACTGCTTGATTCAATGGAGGTTCATGAATGTTGATTGTGTTGAAGCATTTGCTTTTGCAATTGCTGATTGGCAGCATTTTGTCTGTTCTTGATGTTCAAAACAGTGAGGGATCAGAGAAAAGGATACCCCACTGCTAGTATGTCTGGAGGAACGACTTTTGATATCGTATAGAAAAGACAGTCTAGGAGAAAGACTGGTCTGAGGCATCTGTCGGCAGATGAGGCCAGTTTGCCTGGAGGTGGTGGATTTTACCGGAGATCACCCTACTGCTCTCCGACCATGGGGAAAGTGAGACAAAAATGCGGGACAACCTTAGGGCATGGGTACTGGTCATCATTATAGTAGAATGAGCAAAACTAGCTGAGGCTGTAATTGTAAAGAATGTTAAAGAGTGATGGGAGATGGATCTTGTGATGTTGGAAGAATGTGAAGGCAAAATAACACACTGTAAAAGAAATTGTTGAAAAGGCTGGCATGCCGGAAAGATGGTTGTTTGCATGTGATAAATAGAATGGTTTGTGGAAAATGTAACCCGTTAGTGACCGGCCCATAGTGTTTTTACGTCGGTCACTAACGGGCCTTATTCCGATGCAATAGACTTTTTACGTCGCTGCATCGGAATAAGTAAACAGAGCAGGGAGCTGTCAAATTTCCCTGCTCTCAGCTGCCAGAGGTAGCTGAGGGCTGGTGGCATCCCTGCTCGAACGTGTGAGAACGATATAAGTATTGATCTCACCCGTTTAACCCCTCAGATGCGGTGCTCAATAGCGTGCACTGCATCTGAGTGGTTTTGGAGAGAGGGAGCTTTCTCTCTTCTTACTGACACCCGGCGATAAAATCGCCGAGAGTCTGTGTCTCCGATGGCAGCCGAGGGCCTAATAAAGGCCCCCAGGTCTGCCTGTAGTGAATGTCTGCTAGGTCATGCCGGAGGCATGGACAGGCAGTAATACACTGCAATGCCGGAGGCACGGACAGGCAGTAATACACTGCAATACACAAGTATTGCAGTTTATTATAATAGCGATCGGAGAATCACATATTAAAGTCCCCTAGTGGGACTAGTAAAAAAGTTAGAAAAAAGTTCAATAAAGTTAATAAAAAAAAATGTGAAAAAAAAATGCTATTAAATGCTATTAATGCTATTTACTATTAAAAAAACAAAATAAAGTAAAAACGTTACGCATATTTGGTATTGCAGCATCTGTAATGACCCCGACTATAACTCTATTACACTATTTAACCTGCACGGTGAACGCCGTAAAAAAAAAAAAAAAAAAAACTATGGAAAAATTGCTGTTTTCTGTGAATCCTGACTTAAAAAAAAGTGATAAAAAGTGATCAAAAAGCCGCATCTACTCCAAACTGGTACCAATAAAAACTACAAGACTTCCCGCAAAAAAATCCCTCATACAACTGCATTGGCGGAGCAATAAAAAAGTTATGGATTTTCAAATATGGAGACACAAAAACAAATAATTTTGAAAAAAAAAGCGTTTTTACAGTGTAAAAGTAGTAAAACATACAAAAACTATACAAACTTGGTATCGTAACAACACGCTGAATAAGTTATTGGGTTATTTATACCACACGGTAAACGGCGTAGATTTAGGACGTGAAAAAGAGTGGCGAAATTTTAGTTTTTTTTCTATTCCCCTCCCAAAAAAAAAGTCAATAAAAGTTAATCAATAAATAATATGTACCTCAAAATGGTGCTATTAAAAAGTACAACTTGTCCCGCAAAAAACAAGACCTTATCCAGCTATGTCGACGCAAAAATAAAAAAGTTATAGCTCTTGGAATGCGACGATGGAAAAACGTAAAAAATGGCTTGGTCATTAAGTTTTAAAATAGGCTGGTCATTAACCCCTTAAGGACGCAGCCTAGTTTTGGCCTTAAGGCTCAGAGCCCATTTTTCAAATCTGACATATTTCACTTTATGTGGTAATAACGTCGGAATGCTTTAACCTACCCAAGCGATTCTGAGATTGTTTTCTTGTGACACATTGGGCTTCATGTTCGTGGTAAAATTTGGTCGATATATTCAGTGTTTATTGGTGAAAAATTGCAAAATGTAGAGAAAATTTTGAAAAAAATTGAATTTTTCAGAATTTAAATTCATCTGCTTGTAAAAAAGAGGGTTATACCACCCAAAATAGTTACTAGTTCACATTTACCATATGTCTACTTCAGATTGGCATCGTTTTTTGAACATTCTTTTATTTTTCTTGGACGTTACAAGGCTTAGAACATAAACAGCAATTTCTCATATTTTTAACAAAATTTCAAAAGCCTTTTTTTTAAGGTACCTCTTGAGTTCTGAAGTGGCTTTGTGGGGCCTATGTATTAGACACCCTGATAAAACACCCCATTTTAAAAACTAGACCCCTCAAAGTATTCAAAACAGCAGTTAGAAAGTTTTTTAACCCTTCAGGCATTTCACAGGAATTAAAGCAAAGTGGAGGTGAAATTTGCAAATTTCATTTTTCTTGCTGAATTTCATTTTTATTCATTTTTTTTTCGGTAACACAGAAGGTTTTACCAGATAAATACTACTAAATATGTATTGTCCAGATTCTGCAGTTTTTAGAAATGTCCCACATGTGGCCCTACTGCGCTCGTGGACTAAAACACAAGCCCTAGAATCAAAGATGCACCTAGTGCATTTTGAGTCCTCTTTTTTATTAGAATATATTTTAGGCAGCATGCCAGGTTTGAAGAGGTGTTGAGGTGTCAAAACAGTAGGAATCCCCCAATAGTGACCCCATTTTGGAAACTACACCCCTCAAGGAATTCATTTAGGGTTGTTGTTACCATTTTGACCACACAGTTTTTTCACAGCACGTATTTGAATTGGGCTCTGAAATGAAAAAAATGTCATTTTTTCCAATAAAATGTCATTTGTGATCAAAATTTCTTATTTTCACAAGGAACAAAATACCCCATTTTGTTTCCCAATTTGTCCTTAGTGTGGCAATACCCCATTTGTGGTGATAAACTGCCGTTTGGGCCCATGGGAGGGCTCAAAAGGAAAGGAGCGCTATATGTTTGTTGGAGTCCAGATTTTGTTGGATTGGTTTTCGGGTGCCATGTCGCATTTGCAGAGCCTCAGAGGTATCAAAGCAATGGAAACCCACCAAAAGTGACCCCATTTTGGAAACTACACCCCTCAAGGAATTAATTTATGGTTGTTGTTAGCATTTTGACCACACAGTTTTTTCACAGCACCTATTTCAATTGGGCTGTGACATTAAAAAAATGACATTTTTTCCAATAAGATGTAATTTTTTACCAAAATTTCTTATTTTCACAGGGAACAAAATACTCAATTTTGTTGCCCAATTTCTCCTGAGTGCATCAATACCCCATTTGTGGCAATAAACTGCCGTTTGGGCCCATGGGAGGCCTCAGAAGGGAAGGAGCGCTGTGTGTTCTTTGGAGTACAGATTTTGCTGGTTTGGTTTTCGGGTGCCATGTTGCATTTGCAGAGCCCCAGAGGTATCAAAGCAATGGAAACCCACCAGAAGTGACCCCATTTTGGAAACTACACCCCTCAAGGAATTCATTTATGGGTAATGTGACCATTTAGACTCCATAGTTTCTTCACAGAACTAATTTGAATTGGGCTGGGAATTAAAAAAATATATATTTTTTCCAATAATATGTCATTTTAGCTCAAAAATTCTTATTTTCACAAGAAATAAAATACTCCATTTTGTTGCCCAATTTGTCCTGAGTGCGGCAATACCCCATTTGTGGTGATAAACTCCCGTTTGGGCCCATGGGAGGGCTCAGAAGGAAAGGAGCGCTGTGTGTTCTTTGGAGTACAGATTTTGCTGGTTTGGTTTTCGGGTGCCATGTTGCATTTGCAGAGCCCCAGAGGTATCAAAGCAATGGAAACCCACCAGAAGTGACCCCATTTTGGAAACTACACCCCTCAAGGAATTCATTTATGGGTAATGTGACCATTTAGACTCCATAGTTTCTTCACAGAACTAATTTGAATTGGGCTGGGAATTAAAAAAATATATATTTTTTCCAATAATATGTCATTTTAGCTCAAAAATTCTTATTTTCACAAGAAATAAAATACTCCATTTTGTTGCCCAATTTGTCCTGAGTGCGGCAATACCCCATTTGTGGTGATAAACTCCCGTTTGGGCCCATGGGAGGGCTCAGAAGGAAAGGAGCGCTGTGTGTTCTTTGGAGTACAGATTTTGCTGGATTGGTTTTCGGGTGCCATGTCGCATTTGCAGAGCCCCAGAGGTATCAAAGCAATAGAAACCCACCACAAATGACCCAATTTTGGAAACTACACCCCTCAAGGACTTCATTTATGGGTGTTGTGACCATTTTGACCCCATAGTTTTTTCACAGAACTTATTTGAATTGGGCTGGGAATGAAAACAAAATTATTTTTTTCAAATAATATGTAGTTTTGGCTGAAAATTTCTTATTTTCACAAGAAACAAAATACCCCATTCTGTTGCGCAATTTGTTCTGAGTGCCGCAATACCCCATTTGTTGTGATAAACTGCCGTTTGGGCCCATGGGAGGGCTCAGAAGGAAAGGACCACCATTTGGCCTACTGGGGATTTTCTAGTGCGAAGTCATGTATGCAGAAGCCCCTGAGGTACCAGTACAGTTGAAACCCGCAAGAAGTGACCCCGTTTTAAAAACTACACCCTTAAGGCATTCATCTAGAGGTGTAGTGAGCATTTTGACCGGAGACCTACACCCCATAAACTGTAATGTGGGTTCTCCCGGATATGGCAATATCCTACATGTGGCTGTTATCAGCTGCCTGGACACACAGCAGGGCCCAGAGGGGAAAGACGAGGGGGGATAAGCTGTGTGGAGTGCATCAGGGTAAGTAAAATTGGGGTAAATTATAAACCAAGGGATGTATGATAAATTTTAAAACACTTTCATACAGAGCTCTGGTTTTTCAGGACACGTGTCACATTGATATATTGTGTCATCCATTATCGCCCTCTTATAGCAGACTTTGCACCCCTTTTGACTTTTTCCCTTCTTGCCAGTTTGGGGAACTTCTCCTGGAAAGTGTTGCCCTGGTACGATGCGTGTGGGCTCGCTTCAAGAAGTACTGGGTGCCCCCCCTTCTTGGTCCCTAAAGATTAGGTTCTTGATAATCACCTCTTGAAATTCCAGGAAAGTTCCCGTCTGGCCTGCACATCGACGTAGCACGTACGCATTGTACAATGCCATCTGTATGATGTGCCCGGCCAGCTTCTTATACCACACCGCATGGCGCTGTATGGCTTCAGGGCTTGATCTTACAAGTCCATCCTTCCCATGTACCTATTGTAGTCCAGGATGCAGTCTGGTTTGGGGGTGGCCTTTCTTTCATATATCCTAAACCTGTAGGTATACCCTGATGCACTCTCACAGCTTATACATCTTCACGCCATACCTTGCCCTCTTACCCGGCAGGTACTGGCGGAATTGAACCCTCCCTTTAAAATGTACCAGGGACTCATCAATAGAAATACACTTCTCGGGGGTGTATGCTTGGGAAAACCGGGCACTGGAACGGTCTAATAGGGGTCTCCGTTTATACAAACGGTCAAAACTGGGGCCATCTCGGGGTGGGCACGGCTCATTATCAGTATAATGTAAGAAGCGAAGTATTGCCTCATTTATTGATTTTTTTAGGTTCCAGTTCAGTTCTGAAGTTGCTTTGAGGGGCCCATCTATTAGAAACCCCCATCAAACACCCCATTTTAGAAACTAGACCCCTCAAAGTATTCACAACAGCATTTAGAAAGTTTATGAACCCTTTAGGTGTTTCACAAAAATTTAGAGCAAAGTAGAGGTGAAATTTACATTTTTTTTTTGTCAGAAAATCCTCTTTATACCTTTGTTTTTATAACACAAAAGGATTTATCAGAGAAACGCAACTTAATACGTATTGCCCAGATTCTGCCGTTTTGAGAAATATCCCACATGTGGCCCTCGTGCGGTAATGGACTGAAGCACCGGCCTCCGAAGCAAAGGAGCGCCTAGTGGATTTTGAGGCCTCTTTTTTATTAGGCACCATGTCCGGTTTGAAGAGGTCTTGTGGTGCCAAAACATTGGGAACCCCCCAAAAGTGACCCCAATTTGGAAACTAGACCCCTTGAGGAATCCATTGTAGTTTTCTTGGGGTGCATGCGGCTTTTTGATCAGTTTTTATTCTATTTTTAGGTGGCGTGGTGACTAAAAAACAGCAATTGTACGATTGTTTTTTTTTTCGTTTTTTTTTACAGCGTTCACTGTGCGCTATAAATGACATATTCACTTTATTCTGCGGGGCGATACGATTACGGCGATACCAGATGTTTATAGTTTTTTTTTATGTCTTATGGCGTTTGCACAATAAAATACGTTTTGTAAACAATCATTCACTTTTTGTGTTACCTTATTCTAAGCGCCATAACGTTTTTATTTTTCAATCAATAAAGCCGTGCGAGGACTTATTTTTTGCGTAACGAACTGTAGTTTCGATCAGTACCATTTTTAGGTACATGCGACTTTTTGATCTCTTTTTATTCCATTTTTTGGGAGGTGAAGTGAACAAAGAATTGTTATTGTGGTTCGGTTTATTATTATTTTATTTTACGGCGTTCACCGTGCGGGATAAATAACAAAATAATTTTGTAGTTCAGGCCGTTACGGACGTGGCGATACCAATTATGTATAGTTTATTTGTTTGTTTATATATTTTTATTAATAATAAAGGACTGATAAGGGAAAAAGGGGGATTTTTACTTTTAATACTTTTAAATCTTTTATTTTCTTATTTTTACACATCTTTTTTTAACTTTTTTTTAACTTTATTACTTTGTCCCACTAGGGGACATGAGGGCAGGAGGCCCTGATCGCTATTCTAATACACTGCACTACATGCGTAGTGCAGTGTATTAGAACTGTCAGCTACTCACTGACAGCAAGCATAGTGGGTCCTGACGTTGTCAGGACCCACTAGGCTTCCGTCTATGGCAAAGCCGGACGCCATTGTTTGGTGTCCGGTTGCCATAGTCACCATCGCCGGCCGCTATCGTGTAGCAGGCCGGCGATGGCAGCTTAACCCCTAAAAAGCCGCGATCTCTATAGAACACGGCTTTTAAGGGGTTAATCAGCGGGGACACAGCGATCGGTCCCCGCTGTAGGAGCTGTGACAGCTGCTGAACAAGACAGCAGCGTCACAGCTCCTGTATGTGTCGGGAGGACGGCCGAAACGGCCGTTACTCCCGAGACGTACTATTACGGCATGGAGCGCGAACGATACAGCTGCCATGACGTAATAGTACGTCAAGGAGCGGGAAGGGGTTAAGGGGTTAATAAGGGATAGTGGATGGCCAAGAGTTAACTCCGTTAACGAGCGCATAATTTAAAATTATAAAGTAAGTAATTACAGGTGTTTACAAGTAAGTTGAAGCAAGAAAATAAAAATTTTAATACAGGTCTAAACTTTGACAGGAAGGGTATGTTCACACGTAGTCAACAAAAACGTCTGAAAATCCAGAGCTGTTTTCAAGGGAAAACAGACCCTGCTTTTCAGACGTTTTTTTACCAACTCACATTTTTCGCGTCGTTTTCGCGGCGTTTTTTACGTCCGTTTTTGGAGCTGTTTTCATTGGAGTCTATGAGAAAACAGCTCCAAAAACGTCCAAAGAAGTGTCCTGCACTTCTTTTGACGAGGCTGTATTTTTACGCGTCGTCGTTTGACAGCTGTCAAACGACGACGCGTAAATAACAGGTCGTCTGCACAGTACGTCGGCAAACCCATTCAAATGAATGGGCAGATGTTTGCCGACGTATTGGAGCCGTATTTTCAGACGTAAAACGAGGCATAATACGCCTCGTATACGTCTGAAATTTGGCCGTGTGAACATACCCGAAGAGTGAAGAAAACGGAGCAGCCAGGTACATTGCAGTGACTAATGTGGGTCAGAACGGGGGGAGTGTAATGTGAACGGGTGTGATGTAAGATCTGTGTGATGTGTGAGACATCTGTGTAATGTAACGTGTGAAGTTTGAAACTAGTGGCCACAATATAGCAGATCTATATTGTATGCTCTTATTTTTAACAGCGGTACTGTGTAAAATATTTAGTGTCTTGTGTGTGGGGTTAAACAATTAGTTATAAATATAATCAGTTCCTCTCCACTGCGTAAAGGTATGTGTCTTATCTCTACACATGCGCTGATGTCCGTAACCGAGCAAGTAAAATATTACAGCAGGCTGAATTTGTCTGTATAAAAGTTACGTTTCATATTTATGTGTAATGATGTGATAATATTTAATGTTGTAATGTTTTGAAGTTAACCCCTTCCCGTCGTAAACAACTTTCAGATTTTAATTTTAGTTTTTTCCTCCCTACCTTCCAAAAGCCATAACATTTTAATTTTTTCGTCGATATAGTCCTATGAGGGCTTGATTTTTGCAGGACGAGTTGTAGTTTTTCATAGCGCCATTTATTGTGCCATATAATGTACTGGGAAATGGGGAAAAAAATTATTTGTGGGGTAGAAAATGAAAAAAACAGCGATTCCTCCATTGTTTTTTGCGCTTCGTTTTTACAGAATTCACTGTATAATTATAACAAGATGTTAATTTTATTCTGCGGGTCAATAAGATTGGGGCGATACCAAATATATAAAAAAAATTCTATGTTTTACTACTTTTACAAGGAAAACCTAAGTGTATTTTGTGTCGCCAAATTCTGAAAGCCATAACTTTTTTATATTTCCGTCGATTTAAGCGGTATGAGGACTAATTTTTTGCGGGATAAGCTGTAGCTTTTAATGCTACCATTTTGGAGTACACGCAAAGTTTTGGTCACTTTTTATTAAATTTTTTGTGAAAGATGACTTAACCAAAAAATAGCGATTCTTTTGTTTACATTTTTTTTTTTTACGCCATACGGGTTAAATAATTATATATTGTAATAGTTCAGACTTTTACAGATGCGGCGATACCAATAATATTTTTTTTCTTTTTCTTACAATGCTCTAGGTGGAAAATGGGAAAAGGTTTTTTTTTTTTTTAACTTTTAATATTTTTATTTTTTTTTACATAAAAGAAAACTTAATTTTACAAATTTGTACTTTTTTTTATCATTCCCCCCAGGGGACTTCAACCAACGATCGTTGGATCGCTTGCATTATATACTGCAATACTAAGATATTGCAGTACATCCTCTTCCTGACAGGCTTCTGTTAAGGAGCACGAAGATGGCAGACCTGGGGGCTTCATTAGGTCCCCAGGCTACCATAGCAACCATCGCCACCACGTGATTGCATTGCGGGGGGCGCGATGAGCTGCAAAAGGAGGCCGCCCCATCTTTCTAACGAATTAAATGCTATTGACCGCAGCATTTAACGGGTTAAACTAGCGGGATCCCGCTCGTTACTGTGAAGTGTCGGCTGTAACATACAGCTGACACCCGCATCGTATAAAGCGGGCTTACTCCGTGAGCCCGTTCTATACTTCCCCTACCCGGCTATGACGTAGCCATACATCAAATGTCGAGAAGGGGTTAATTCAAATGAATTAAAATACAGATATTGTGAGACACGAGGTCTTGAAAATGTATTTACCCCCCAATGTTCCCACTCCGACATGTAGTTTATTGGCTTGCAGTAATTAATATTAGCAGATATATTATTCTCTGTTTTATGGGATAATAAATTACAATTGTTATTTTTGTTTTTACACATGTAGGCAAGTGGTACAGTATTGCCTAAATGTTATTTTTGAAAATGTATGATGTTTTAAAAGTAAATGGTTGCAAGCAGGGGCGGATTATAATGAGGGCAATATGGGCAAGTGCCCGGGGCCCGAGGCTGGATGGGGGCCCAGTTCGACCCGGTTCTCCCTTACCGGCTGTTAAAATTACAGCCGGTTCAGAGAACCGGAGTGAAGCTGGACCGCTCACCCAACCAGTGGCGTAGCTATAGGGGTGGCACTACACAGTAAAATTTTACTATAGTAATGGGAGCCACGGGCCCATTACTATATTAACTACAGTACTTACCTTCCTGTTTCCGGTGCGCAGCGCATGACGTCACCATCATCCTGTAGTTCAGAGTCAGGACATCCGCCGCGGCTGAAGAGCAGGGTAAGTTTCATATCCCTGTCTGCTTGAAGCTCATTGGCGGGGTCTGACTCCCAGGACCCCCGCCAATCAACTGTTTTGAAGGGGACGCAGCGCTGGTACGAGAGCTGGTGCTTCCCCTTCATTCCGGTCACTTGCTCACATTGTGAATCCATATCGGCGATTCACAGTGTGAGCGAGTAAGTGAAATGAAGAGGAAGCAGCTGTCGTAACAGCGCTGCAGCCCCTTCAAAACAGGTGAGTGGCGGGGGTCCTGGGAGACGGACCCCAAGCCATCAGCTATTGATGGCCTATCCTGAGGATAGGCCATCAATGTTTAGGGACTGGACAATCCCTTTTAAGCCTACGATGTTGCAGGCTTAGAGGGCCCATGAGACAGGATCACAGATTGTGTGATGCTGGGCCCTGTATCTAAGCCAATCACATGGTAGGCTTAGATACAAGGCCCATGTTTGATCCTGTCTGCTTGGCCCTGTATCTAAGCATCTTACATAAGCACATGGTAGGCTAAGATACATGGCCCATGTGTAATTCTGTCTGCTGGGCCCTGTATCTAAGCATCTTACATAAGCACATGGTAGGCTTAGATACATGGCCCATGTGTGATCCTGTCTGCTGGGCCCTGTATCTAAGCATCTTACATAAGCACATGGTAGGCTAAGATACATGGCCCATGTGTAATCCTGTCTGCTGGGCCCTGTATCTAAGCATCTTACATAAGCACATGGTAGGCTTAGATACATGGCCCATGTGTGATCCTGTCTGCCTGGCCCTGTTTCTAAGCATCTTACATAAGCACATGGTAGGCTAAGATACATGGCCCATGTGTAATCCTGTCTGCTGGGCCCTGTATCTAAGCATCTTACATAAGCACATGGTAGGCTTAGATACATGGCCCATGTGTGATCCTGTCTGCCTGGCCCTGTATCTAAGCATCTTACATAAGCACATGGTAGGCTTAGATACATGGCCCTTGTGTGATCCTGTCTGCTGGGCCCTGTATCTAAGCATCTTACATAAGAACATGGTAGGCTTAGATACATGGCCCATGTGTGATCCTGTCTGCTGGGCCCTGTATCTAAGCATCTTACATAAGCACATGGTAGGCTTAGATACATGGCCCATGTGTGATCCTGTCTGATGGGCCCTGTATCTAAGCCTACCACATGTGTTACTAATCATTTTTGTTGTGTATGTGTTTTTTTACAGGTTCGGTCGTTGGACTACGTCGGATTCGAGGACTACTTCGATGACGGCGTTTTTATTATCAATAAAATGCTTAATGAGGTTTGTCTGGGTTGTTTTTATTTCAATAAAATATTTTTTCTATGTCTTGTTTGTTTTTTAAACGTTATTATTACCGCCTTAGTAATGGACGCCGGCTGATTGACAGCGTCCATTACTAAGGCGAGGCTTAGTGTTAGCCGGTACAGAGGCTAACACTAACCCCCATTATTACCCCGGTACCCACCGCCACCAGGAGTGTCGGGAAAAGCCGGGTATGATCCAGTACCTGACCATCTATAGTGATGGTCGGGCAATGGGGCGGCCTCAAGATGGTATTATTAGGCTGGGAAAGGCCAGAAACAGTGGCCCTTCGCCCCTGGTAATGTTAACCTGCTGCTGCTTTCTTGTCTCTGGCTGGTTATGAAAAATGGGGGGCACCGCGCCATATACAACAGCAGCAGCCTAGCATTACAAGGGGGGGGGGGTCACTGCTTTTGGCCTTTCCCAGGCTGATATTACCAGCCTGTGGCTGACCCGGTACCCGACCATCACTACAGATGGTCGGGTACTGGTTCGTACCCGGCTCTTCCCAGTACCACTGGTGGCGGTGGGTACCAGGGTGATGGGGGTTAGTGTTAGCCTCTCCGCCTGCTAACATTAAGCCTTGCCTTAGTAATGGATGTTGTCAATCAGCCAGCAGCTATTAAGGCATTAATAATAAAGTTTAAAAAAATACAAGGACATAGAAAAAATATTTTATTGAAATAAGAAAACAAACACAACCCTCATTAACCATTTTGTTGAGAATAAAAAAAATGCTACCATTGAAGTAGTCCAACAACCAAACCTGTAAAATGACACAAACACACAAAACTAATTAGTAACACATGAAAAAGCAAAACAATTCTTATACTTACCTTTTCTGAGTCCAGCGATGGAACCGCAATGTCAGCGAGCTGGTCCCTATATCTAATCCTATCATGTGTGATACTTTCTGTTGAGCTACTGTATCTAATCCTATAATGTGTGATACTGTCTGTTAAGTTACTGTATCTAATCCTATCATGTGTGATACTGTGCTGAGCCACTGTATATAATCCTATCCATAGTTTGTAGGGTCGTAGTGCAATAGATATGCTGTCTCACACACACACATACACACACGGGCACAGTGTATAGTGCTATTATATTCAGGAGTACAGTGTTTAGTACTATTATATTCAGGGGCGCAGTGTATAGTACTATTATATTCAAGAGCGCAGTGTATACAGTGTAATACATCCCCAGAACCAATGTACTGAGCAGCTTGGTTCTGGGGATGTATATATGTACTGAGCTCTGTTCTGGTGCTGTATATATGTACTGAGCTTGGTTCTGGTGCTATATATATATATATATATATATGTACTGAGCTTGGTTCTGGTGTTGTATATATGTACTGAGCTTGGTACTGGTGTTGTATATATGTACTGAGCTTGGTTCTGGGGCTGTATATATGTGCTGAGCTTGGTTCTGGTGCTGTATTTATGTACCGAGCTTGCTTCTGGGGCTGTATTTATGTACTGAGCTTTGTTTTAGTGCTGTAATATATATATATATATATATATATATATATATATATATATATATATATATATATATATATATGTATACTGAGTTATGTCCTGGCGTTGTATATATGTACTGAGCTTTGTTCTGGTGTTGTATATATGTACTGAGCTTTGTTCTAGTGCTGTATATATGTACTGTGCTTGGTTCTGGTGTTGCATATATGTACTGAGCTTGGTTCTGGTGTTGTATATATGTACTGAGCTTGGTTCTGGGGCTGTATATATGTGCTGAGCTTGGTTCTGGGTCTGTATATATTTACCTTCTCTTAAGGTAAAAGTATATGTTATATCCACTTTTACCTTAAGAGAAGGTAAATATATACAGTAAAAACTTAATCCAAAAAACCATGAAGGAATCTCAATTTTTTTTCCAATTCACCCATTATATGGTACTTTACATGGTGCCAATAAAAACTATAACTCCTCCCGCAAAAAAAAATTCTTCACACACCCCTCTATTGACGTAAAAATAAAAAAGACCTGAAAAAGTGCCCGGGGCCCATGGTACCCTTAATCCACCCCTGGTTGCAAGGCATCTAAAATCTAAAAGATAAAAATTTAGTATTGTCAGAAGATAGTCACTTTTGTTCAAGGGTATATCATACTACAGGGGGCCAAACAAGTGCCCAACCACACTATGTTGAGATATGTCGTTTTAAACCCTGCTACATTACTTCCGCAGAGTCTAAAAAGGAGGGAGTAGGATGAGATTCAGCAGGTCCAATTTTGTTTTGGTTTGAATTCTGTTTTATTTTGAATTAATGAATTTGGTTCTAGGAGGTCTACAAAATGTGTATGAGTAACCTAGATTAAAATGTGTATGAGAGTAACCCATATTTCTGTATAGATGGTTCCAGATCCTTCCCAGAACGGTAAATATGGCACTGGCTATGCTGTACTGTAGTCACCAATATGATGTATTGTGTAAGAGATCATCCTATCCAGCAAATCTGCACAGGAG
This sequence comes from Rhinoderma darwinii, assembly GCF_050947455.1. Lineage (NCBI taxonomy): Eukaryota > Metazoa > Chordata > Amphibia > Anura > Rhinodermatidae > Rhinoderma > Rhinoderma darwinii. The sequence goes on from NC_134689.1 coordinate 66,682,889, forward strand.
GCCGAAGTGACGTCACTTACAGATTCGTTTTTACAGATTTAGATGGGAAGGAGGCGAAATTACCAGAACATTGTTAGTTTTATGCCAGAATTTAGTAAAATATTTTTTGTTTTTGTATTAATCAGGTATTTACAGGACCTAATGGGGGTGGGATTTACAAGTGTTTTGGATTATTGGATGAATGTGGAAAAATAAAACTCCACCCTTTTAAAATAGTCTATCTATATGCAACATGGGTTTCCAATGTAAATTTTTAATTTAGAGATAATTCATCATATACAGTATGTACAAGACAGAATATTATGCACGAGGTAAATTTCCAGAAACCACTCCCACCTTCTTGTTCATCTCAAGAAGCGGAGCTGGAGGTGCTCGCTGAGGCTTGTAACCTGGCAAAAGGTAAGACGGCCGACATTACAGTACCTCTAGGTATGCTTTTGGCATCGCCCACGATTATGGGCCCATTGGTAGTAAGACATTTGTTGGATCATCGGGTAAGTTAAATGAGAGCGCAAGAGATGACACACCAGGCAAGAAGAGTATCTGCAGCCAGGTAACAGAAATTGGCTTGTCCCTGGATTCAATAATGCCACCACTAGGTTTGTAGCAGCCTGCATGATATGCACACGGCATGACATAGGTAAAACAGTAAAGGTAGCTATGAAAAGTGCACCCTGGCCATATTATCCATTCCAGCGACTGCAGAACATACAACTACCCGAGGTAGGTGTGTATGAAAATTTGCTCGTATGTGTAGACCTGTTCTCAGGGTGGCCTAAAGCCCTAAGGCCTCATGCACACTTCCATCACCATTTTCACGGCCGTTTCTCACGGATCCATGTGTCCGTTATGGTATCCGTGTGGTTACCGTGTGTACTCCGTGTCCGTTCCGTGTTTCCGTTTCAAACGGACATTGTACTTTGGCTTCTGTGTTTCCATTAAAAAAACTGAAGGTATTGAACTTCATAACTTCATTTGAACTTTTCCCATGTCCCAGACTGTGTACTTTGGCACTCCCTGTCATTGCTAGGGCAACAGATCCCACGAAAATGGACGGCACGCAAAGTTTTTTTGAAGGACCTATTGACTTCTATGGGCCCCACAGTCACGGAATCACTGACAAAAGTAGGACATGCTCTACTTTTGACTGAATGGAACAACGGATCCGTCAAAATAACAGAAGTGTGCATGGGCCCATTGAAATGAATGGGTCAGGGTGCTATGAGTGACAAAAACGGATAGCACCCTGAAGGAAAAAACTGAAGTGGGCATGATGCTTAAGGCCCCATGCCCGCTTCAGTTTTTTCCTTCAGGGTGCTATCCGTTGTTGTCATGGATAGCACCCTGAACCCATTCATTTCAATGTGGCCATGCACACTTCCGTTGTTTTAATGGAGCCGTGCGGCCGTTCCGTAAAAAGTAGTGCAGGTCCTACTCCTGTCCGTTTTTGACGAAACAGTCTCTGCCTTTGCATTGAATTTCATCCGTGAAACAATGGGCTGCACATGGAAGCTATCCGTGTGCAGCCCGTGTGTGACGGGACCATCATTAAAGGCCGTGCAACGGCTGACGGAAGTGTACATGAGGCCTAACTAGTATTTTCCCCACTGCAGAAGTTGTGTGCAGTGATAGGGGAATAGTTTTTATCCTAAGTATTTAATTGGTATTTGTACAGTGACTAAGATATCAGCAGCTCTCTAGTTGCTATCCAAAGTTAGTTTGTTTGATAACTATATACAAGAAGTAAAAAAAGTAGAAATGTGTGCAGCACAGCAGAACTAAACCTCCAGGGTCCAAATGGGTGCCAGTTTCCAGGAATCCGACTGATGGATGCCCACAATGTAGATGCAAAAAGGAAAAGGAAGCAGCACTCTAGCAAAGATTTCAAGAATCCGATTTATTCTCCCATATGTGAAACAGAGATGATGCAGTGCTTGCTTCCTTTTCCTTTTTGTATATACAAGAAGTGTTGTAGGAATATAAAATACTGAGGTTAAGTTTTATGTAAAGTTCTAGCTCAGCATGCCTTAGGTTCTATTCACACGACAGGGTCCGAGTGTCGGACAAGAAAAACTGCTGTTTTGGTCAGTTTTTCTCGGCCGTTTTTCATCCATTTTTAATCCATTCCGTTTCCGTTCTTGGCCGTGTTTCCGTTTTTAACGGCCGACTTGTTTTGCATACGTTTTTTCCCTGTCCGTTTTAAAAACAGATGAATTTAATTTATAATTTTTTTTGCCTGCCACACATTACCCTCTGTAGATATTGCCACACAGCCCCCTGTAGATATTGCCACAGCCCCCCAGTAGATAATGCCACACACTGCCCTTGGTAGATACTGCCATACAGCCCTGTAGTGTACATGTGTAGTACCACACAGCCCCCTTGTACATAGTACCCCAGTAGATGGCACCACTACCTGTAGATGACACACCCTCCCATAGATGGCACCCCCCCCCCCCTTCCTGTAGATAGCGCTGCTGTAGGGGACTGCTCCAGGAGAAGTCCCAGACTTCACTTTCCATATATGGACAGTGATGTCATGGACTTCTCCTGGAGCAATACCCTGCTCCTGAAGCAGAAACCCCGGCCACAGCGGCCGGTGATTCCGCTCCAAGAGAAGTTCCTGACTTCACTGTCCATATATGGACAGTGACTTCTCCTGGAGCGGAATCACCGGCCACAGCTGTGTCAGGGAGGGCTGTGTCCGGGAATTGCGCTTCAGGTGATGTCCCTGATATCACTGTCTATATATGGACAGTGAAGTCAGAGAATTCTCCTGGAGCGGAATCATCGGCCACACTGTCGGCCGCTGTTGCCGGGGATTCCACTTCACGTCCTTGTCCATATATAGACAGTGAAGTCAGGAACTTCTCCTGAAGCGGAATTCCTGGCCACATCTTCGGCAAAGCTGTGGCCGGGAATTAGGGATTCCGCTTCTACATGAAGCCAAAACATCTACACCCCCTCCTCACGTGTACTTGTCACTGTGAGGAGGAGAAGAGAGCGAGCGGCAGAAAACACGGCCGTCACTCCAAGTGGCAGCTGTGCTTTACTCGGCCCCATAGACTTCTTTAATAGCCGTGCGGCCGGAAGAACGGCTCAAAATAGGGCATGTACCATATTTTGATGGCCCGGTTTACCGGGCCGTCAAAAAGTCGACCGTGTGAATAGCCCATTTGGGGTCTATTGCTCCTACTGCGGCCGTGTGACGGTTGTTCAAAGAACGACCGTCACATGGCTGAGAATCCCTGTTGTGGGAATAAGGCCTTAGAATTGGATTGGAGGCATTGGCAGTGTTATAACTGGTAAATGATAAAACTTCTCAGTGCAAGTAGATTCCAATTTCACAATATTAGTTTTGCTTAGGATTGAACCAGCTGTTCGATAATAAAATTCTGTGCAGTATATATAAAAGAAGAAAAATCTGTTTATATGTATAACTTTTAGTTACTGACCAATGTGAATGTTTGACGTAAAGATGTCATTTGTTAACGTTTCCCTTCAATTCAATTACCTGATTAAGATCAATAAATGATTATGCGATGAAAAGATTGTTCTCCACAGGGAGTGTCCAACTGGAGGCGGAAGGCGTGAAAACCAGATTCTAACAGAATGTGGATGGATATACGAAGGTAAACCGGTACCATCCAAGGCACTCTTGATGGCACTTGCATTGATGGTACGTGACCTCACATATGCCCCAAGACTGCAAGTATCAATTTCGTAAGATCTAATTGGTATGTCCCAGGTTTTACAGCTGTTGCTGCTAAATTCTGTTAGAGCTGTTTGATTTGCCTACAGAACAGTCCTGGCAGATCGGTGCCAACCTTATCATACCCGCCTCCCACAAAGAGAAGAAGCCTTCCCAGGTAAAACAAGATGTTTTAGCTTCCTAAGTTATTAGGTATATGCATAAGGGGGTTAATTTGAATCTCAGAGTAGGTAAGAAAAAAATATTGGGTTTTAGACACTTGCCAGTTAAAACATATGGTATCTGTACATATTTCTGTGTGAGGGAGCTGTTACAGGTAATCAGCTCAGATCAAGGTACAAATCCCGCTGAAAAGAGTAACACCAAGTACAAATTAAAATGTACGCAGTAACTACACATTTTGTAGGTGCCCTGTCCATTGGGAGAGAGACATTTTTCTTATATAAAGGTGTTTGTTTGATTTAGTTTAAGGGCCTATCATTGTTATTGTATGTATTTAGAATAACTTTTATAGAGTATGCAGATGTTGTTATCATCAAATGAGCATTTATTTTAACAATTGATAAGGGTTGGGTCCCCAGCAAGTGCCAGTAAGCTTGTACTAAAAGACTTTAACACGTTGAATTCAATCACTGAGATGCGGCAGGCACAGCCTGAGCCAATACAACGTGTTTGTCATGAACTGACAGCAGTGTCACAATTCTAAGCAACTGTGCAGACAAGCAACTTGCCGATGGAGGTGGACAGATGAGCGGAGGGTTTTGTGGCAGTCATAATAAAACTCCACTAATCCGCCTATGAGGGAACTCACCCCAGGCTCACAATATGAGGTGCTGTGTACAGCCCAGTGACGTATACTAACAAGAGACCGTGACTGACAGATGATAAGGATCGAACCAAGTCCAACTGACATCAGCAATTGTCAAAGTAAAGCAAAGGCTGAAGACCTGAGTGAACCTGTCAGTAACATCCAAGTGTTTTACTGCGGAAGATAAGTAAGTGACTGGGAGGTGGGTAATAATAAATCCCCCACTGGACACCACCGTACAGTCTGACTCCATAATTGTGTGTGTTACCCTAAGTCAGTGAAGAGCAGAAGACAGAAGAGGATGAAAATGTACAGGACTTGACAATGCACTGATGGGACCCTATACCCAAACCTGAGATTGGTGATGGCATTATATTATTAGTTGTGGCCCTATTGATATATTGTTTGAGGTTTATAAACATAATATATAATTTCTGTCATTTAATATGAGAAAAAAGGGGGGTTTGTGATGGATGGTAAATTTACTTATATTCTCTGTATTAAATTACATTGTGAATTATCAAGCAGGATGCCGAATTATGCAGAGATATAGTTCATAACCCACCAGCAAAGACTTTCTCCCCCTGTTTCAGGAGATATATGTGTATGTAGTGATATAGTGTATAGTGATGCAGAGGTGTACTGTGTCCTCAATACAGATCCCATATGGGATATATCCAGACGTATTAAAAATACATTAGAGGAGACAATGAATAATAATGTAATTGACAAAGATTTCTTTGAATTTTTATTTGTTCAGGATCCTGTAATTCCTATGTAATACTTATTACCGAAGGTCCACAAATCACTATCTAACACACCCGATCGCCCAATAGTGTCTGGCAGGGGCTCAATATCCAGTAATATCTAAAAAAATTTGGACAAAATCCTTAGGTGCTACTATTTTAGCTAGACTAAATAAAAGTTATATCTTCGTTTATTTCCACACATTTATTTGCTAGCCGGGAAAGCTGGGTATTTTGTGTGCTCCTGCACAGTTGTCCTTTTTTGAATGTCTATTGCCCGCCAGCTATGAGGGTCATTTCGTAGTCCTTGCACTACCTACTAATGGGGGTGTGGGCTGTGTGGCACTACCAACCAGGGTTCTGTGGGCTGTGTGGCACTACCAACCAGGGTTCTGTGGGCTGTGTGGCACTACCAACCAGGGTTCTGTGGGCTGTGTGACACTACCAACCAGGGGGCTGTGGGCTGTGTGGCACTACCAACCAGGGGGCTGTGGGCTTTGTGGCACTACCAACCAGGGGCCTGTGTGGCACTCCCTACAGGGGCCTGTGTGGCACTCCCTACAGGGGGCTGTGTGGCACTCCCTACAGGGGGCTGTGTGGTGCTCTCTACAGGGTTCTGTGTGGCGCTATCTACAAGGGGGATGTGTGGCGCTATCTACAAGGGAGCTGTGTTGCGCTATCTGCAAGGGGGCTGTGGGCTGTGTGGTACTACCAACCAGGGGCTGTGGGCTGTGTGGCACTACTACCAGGGGGCTGTGGGCTTTGTGGCGCTACCAACCAGGGGCCTGTGTGGCACTCCCTACCAGGGGGCTGTGTGGCACTCCCTACCAGGGGGCTGTGTGGCACTCCCTACCAGGGGGCTGTGTGGCACTCCTTACCAGGGGGCTGTGTGGCACTCCCTACCAGGGGGCTGTGTGGCGCACTCTACAGGGGGCTGTGTGGCGCACTCTACAAGGGGGCTGTGTGGCCCTATCTTCAAGGGGGCTGTGTGGCGCTATCTTCAAGGGGGCTGTGTGGTGCTACCTAAAAGGGGCTGTCTGGCGCTACCTACAAGGGGGCTGTCTTGCACTACCAACAAGGTGCTTGTTCTTAGCCATTTTCGGGCTTTCTCGAAACAATTTTGGTAGGGGTGCCCTGAGAAAATTTTATTTTTCCAGTTCTGCCTCGAGTCCGAAAAGGTTGGGAAACTCTCTTCTAGGTTACAGGATCACGCCGTGAAGCAGCTCAGTTCGTCAGGGGAACGGGGCCTAGATGAGTACAATTGTTGTTTTTGTTTCGAGGCACTGTCTACAAGGGGGAAGTGGGGGGGCTGTATGGCACGATCTACAAAAAGGAGGTGGGGGATTATGGCACTGTCTACAGGGAGGCTGTATGGCAAAATCTACAGGGGGCACTATACAGTGTGGGGGCCACTACACGGACATTATACTGTGTAGGGGTACTACAGGTGGCATAAAACTGTAGGCACAATTAGAGGACAAAATACTGTGTCCTTGGAGGGGTTGTAATGTATTCTTAAATACTATTATTATACTGTATGGGAGCACAAAAGGGACATTATAATTTTTTTATGGGGCATTTTTTTTAATGAGGGGGTGGGGCGCCAAAAGATCATTTTGCACAGGGCACCATCTATTCTAGGGCTTGCCCTGACTATATCTATAATGTATATGTACTCCTATGATTGTATGCACTGTGTCACTTTGATGTAATAATTATTATTAATGATGTAACTAGTTCACATGTCTAAAAAACTTGGTTCACAGGAATCACTGTGCTTGAAAAAAGTTCCATGCTGGAACTGAAACGTCGCTTGGCTCTAAACATGGTCAAATAAAACAACAGATTTTTTTGCTGGACCTTGCTGGAGTGCTGCAACCTTATTTCTTGAGTGGTATTTTGAGCTGCGGTTTAAGCTCTAGTTGCTTTGCACCCACCACTATAATACATGAGTGCTGCTTCATTTAAATATTTTTGGCGTATAAATATATTTCTTGTGTTTTAAAGAATGAATTTAGTGAATAAAAGTCATCTGTTGAGGCAAGTATATTAATGCTGAGTTTGTATGTTACATAGTTACATAGTTAGTACAGTGGAAAACAGGAGACACGTGTTCAACCAAGGGATAGGAAAAGGGAAGGGAAAAATGTCTACACATAGGAGCTAATATTTTTTTGTTCTAGGAAATCATCTAACCCTTTTTTAAAGCCATCTACTGTCCCTGCTGTGACCAGCTCCTGCGGTAGACTATTCCATAGATTCACAGTTCCCCCTTGTTTTTTGAGGGGGTTTTACATGGAACAGGATTTCACCATATTTATTGTATGTGCCATTAATATATTTATATAAGTTAATCATGTCCCCCCTTAGTCGTCTTTTTTTCAAGGCTAAATAGGTTTAATTCTTTTAATCTTTCCTCATAACTTACATTCTCCATGCCCCATATTAGCTTTGATGCTCTTCTTTGTATTGCTTCCAACTCCAGGGCATCCTTTCTATGGACTGGAGCCCCGAACTGAACTGCATATTCTAGATGAGGCCTCACTAATGCTTTGTAAAGTGGTGATATTACATCCCCGTCCCGCGAGTCCATGCCTCTTTTAATACATGACAATATCTTGCTGGCCTTTGAAGCTGCTGATTGACATTGCATGCTGCTATATAGTTTATGATCTACAAGTACACCAAGATCCTTCTCAACAAGTGACTCCCCCAGTGTAGCTCCCCCTAGGACATATGATAGTAGGTTGGTGGAGGGAAAAACGGATCTATCTCGGCGCTGCTTAGTGGTACAAGTCGGTGGAGAAACGAGTAGTCTCTTGTAATATTGATGAATGTTTTTATTGCAGTAGCAACGCGTTTCGACGCCGAACTGGCGTCTTCATCAGGCATAAAATTGTTTTAAAACAGGACAGTATAAATACACACCACTGAGTGGTGATTGGCCCAATTCAGATGAGGCAGAAGTTGACATAAAAAAACCGCCAAAAAACTTTGGGGGTCAAAGTTCAAGTTAAAAATAGGCAAACAACAAAGAAAACAATATATACTGAGGTTAAGTAATAAAAACACATGGTACTTAGTTAAATACACAATTACAATGTATAACGGAGGATAAGCTGAAAAAGGATACGTGTCACATCTGGATTTGCGGAACTAATGGGAACGCAGCCTTTTATTGAAAAATAGGATATAGTTCCCAAAACAGTGTTAATGAAGTTAGGACGGCAATGATGTGTGTTTGTTGTTGTTTACTTCTCTCAGAATTTAGGCATTTAGATAGTGTGTCGGTTTCAGTTTCTTAGTGTTTGAATCGTTGTCAAGGAGACCATGTAAACTACGGTGGCCGGTGGGGACCAAAGTTAGAAGGTGGGGCGCATGTGGTGGAACGCATGATGGCCCGCACGTTGACACGCAAACCACGGTGGTTCGTGTGGATGTAATAGGAGAAGAACGAAGAACCTCTGCTGGGGATACGTAGGTAAGGGGAATACATTGTAATACAGTAATATAGTAATATATGTGTACATGGGAGATAGTTGTAAAGATGTTTTTACTTAAATTGTCTGGATTTTGAATAACGGGAGCAACGTAAGTATTACTAGTAGTGTATCTATACCAAGTAGATTGGCTATAGAATCGTGAATGCATGAGGGATAGATGCTGTTGGTGGGGTTAGTCCAAGGCTGATTCCGAAATGTCGTTCAAGCCCCTTGGATATAGTGTGTCCATTTTAAAAATCCAATAATTTTCCCGTTGTTTTAGTTTATTGAACCTATTTGGAACATCTGGATGGATGTGTTCTATAGGAGTAATACTGATTAGGTTAAATTGGCATTTATGTATCTGAGCAAAGTGGCGAGATACACTGTGTTTCACGAAACCGGTGTTGACATTGAAGCGGTGGTTATTGACCCGGGTTCTCAGGCATTGGGTGGTCCTGCCAATGTATTGTAGTTGGCATGGGCATTCAATAAGGTAAACAACGTATGAACTGCCGCAATTAAGGAATGTTCTGATAGGGAAAGATTCGTTGGTGACTGTGGATGTATATGTGTGTTTTTTGTTACTAATGATATTACAGCATAGGCAACGGGAATGACCACATTTATAGGATCCTTTCAGATCGGACAGGAAATGTGTGTTTGATGACACTTGCTTCTTGATTCTACTAGGGGCTAGAATATTTTTGAGGTTTAGGGACCGCCTAAAAGTGATACTGGGTTTAGCCGGGATCAGGTCTTTCAGAAAGGGGTCACTCTTGATGATGTGCCAATGTTTGCCCAAAATTGTCCTGATAATTTTGTTTCCTTTGTTATACGTGGTGATGAAATTGGTGTTAACATTTTTAGCAGGTCCTGAGTTTTTGAGGGGCGGATTTAGGCAGGAGTTTTGTGTTAGTTCAGTGGCCTTAGTTCTTGCACCTTCTATTAGTTTTGGGGGGAAGTGTTTGTCGATGAAACGTTTTTCTAGTACATTGCACTCTTTTTGATAATGGTTATCTGTACTGCAGTTTTTCCTGATTCTCCTATACTGGCCAAAAGGTATGTTTAAAAGCCACGGGCGGTAGTGGGCGCTTCTGAAATCGATGTAACTATTAACATCTACTTGTTTAAAGTGGGTTTGTGTAATGAATTGGTTGCTAACTCTATCATGGCTGATAGTAAGGTCAAGGAAGTCAATGGAAACAGGGGAAAATTTGTGTGTGAAGGTTAGTTCGTAGATGTTGCTATTGAGGTTCTCAATGAACTGGGAAGCTTCTTCGTTGCTTCCTCTCCAGACTATGAATAGGTCGTCTATATATCGCCTGTAAAGTAATATATTACTCTTGAATCGATGTGGGCCATGAATGTATGTATTTTCAAAGGCACCCATGTAAAGGTTTGCGTAGGCTGGTGCAAACCGAGTGCCCATTGCACATCCTTTTACTTGATTGTAAAATTTATTGTTAAAACTGAAAGTGTTACGGTGGAGAATAAATCTGATGCAGTTGATAATGAATTGAACTTGTGACTCAGGGATTGCAGTGTTGGATGATAGAAAAGATTCTGTTATTTCAATGCCTTTGTTGTGTGGGATGTTGCTGTACAGCGAGGTGACGTCGGCTGTCAGAAAGCTAATTTGGGATGTGAGGGGATCAAAATTGAGGTTGTTCAGGTCTCTGATTAATTGCGTGGAGTCTTTTAGGTATGATGGTAGGGTGGGTACTAATGGTTGCAGGTGAAGGTCGACGAAATGGGACAGGTTGCTGGTAAGGGAGCCAATTCCAGATATAATCGGGCGTCCTGGGGGGTCTGAAAGTGACTTATGAATTTTGGGTAAGTGATACATGAAGGGCATGTTTGGAAAAGGGACGGACAGAAATGTTTTCTCTTTTTTAGTGATTAGACCATCGGTGGCAGCAGTTTCTATGAGGTTTTTGTATTCGGATATGTACGTGGATAATGGATTAGAGGCAAGTGTATGGTAGAATGAGGTGTCACTCAGGATTCTTGTGGTTTCGCAGAGATATTTTGTTTTGTCTTGGATAACTATGCCTCCTCCTTTATCTGCCGGGCGGATGACAATGTCGGCATTTTTTTGGAGAGTTTTCAATGCTTTTCTTTCGTTTGGGGTTAGGTTGTCAGGGTGGTGTGCTGGTGTTTCGATTGACCTGAAATCGTTATTGACAAGGGTGGAAAAAGTTTCCAAAAGGGGATCCTGGTGATGAGTTGGGTAAAATGTTGACCTCGGGTGGACATCTACCGGGATGGCGTTGGTAAGGGGACTGTTTAGGGGTTGTTCAGAGGCATCCACAGAAGTGGTGGTGTGTTTGGCCATAGCAAAATGTCTTGTCAGGGTTAGTTTACGTATGTATCTGTTGAGGTCCATGAATAGTTCGAAAGAATCAATTGATGATGTTGGGCAAAATGAAAGACCTTTGCTGAGTAAACTGTGTTCATGAGTATTCAAAATATAAGAGGATATGTTGAATATTTTTGTTATTCCTGGTGGGGGACAAGGTTCCTCTTTTTGCTGAGGGAAGGTTTGTTTGTTTCGGTTTTTTCCTCCTCTCCGTCCTCTAGGTCTGTGGCCAGCTTTCTTTTGGTAGAAATTTTGTGTAGCATGGAAAATAGGTTGGTGATTGTTTGGGCTTTCGGGCTCCTGATGAATGGCATTAGTGATTCCTCGCTCATGATTGTGGGAGTTAGAGGGGGGCCGACTAACTGTGAGGGGAGACCTAAAAAAGATGTTGCTGTGTAAGTATAGTCAAGGGCAGAGGTGGCTAGGTCTGTCTCAGTGTTCGTGGTGGTATACCTATGAGGTGGATCTGAACCTTCTGGAGGCTGATGAAATATGATGACGGGTGAATTCGGATTGGGGGACTGAGGGGAGTTATGGGTAGATAATTGTAATAGAGATGAATTGCTGTCATCCATCGTGTCATTGAGGGAGAATACAGGGGAGTTGCTGGTGAGGGGCAATTCCATTGGTTCAGTGGTGGAAATAAGTCTAGAGAGATGAAGATCTAGGTCAGAGGATTTAAAAGCGTTAATGGGTATTTGTTGAGTTTTAAATCCTTTGGGATGGGAAATATTGGCTATGATGTTGGGAATTGTGCTTTTGGTTGGTTTGTTGGGGACGTCAGTCAAGGGGTGTTTTTTATTTTCACTGGTGTCACAAATTTTCATTTGGGGGGTTGTCCCAATGTTGGTTGGTCTAGTCTTGGAACTATTCCTGAAAGATCTACTGTATGTAAAACTCTTCTTGCGAGGAGTAATAGGATTAGCCTGAATTAATTTGTTCCCTTTCGGCAAAATGTTAAATTCGGGCACGGTGGGGTTCTTGTGAGAGCTAGGGAGGGAAATGGGTCTCCATTCACCGGAGGGATTACGATTATAGTCTGCACGATCTCTCAGCAATTTTTTCGCTTTCTTAGAGATGAGTTCTTTCTCATAGATGGTTAGCCTATTATTAGTGGATTTTTCTAGTTTATAGAAATCACACTGGTCTTCAAAGCATAGGAGTTGGTCTTTAATCAACATAATTTCGGAGCTAAGTTTATTGCTAAGTGAGGTACGTTTGTTATGTAGCCTTTCTAAGTAGCCTGTATGGCATGAGTCGGTGAAGGTTTTCCAGTCAGTGCTGAAGACAGTGTCGTCAGGATAAGGGTTAGTGGTTAAAATCCTCAGACCTCTAGGTGCAATATTCTCAGAAATGTACAACAATAGAAAACGACAGTCTATGCTCTGTAGAGCTTCCTTTTTCAAGGCATCTTCTAGGGATAAATAAAGGTCAGTCATCCTCTGGGTTTGTACCGCAGAAAGGTTCGTACTCACTATGTGAGGGGATCCAGGTAGAACATCGTTTCCAATTGATTCCAAAATGAGCCGTTCCCGTAGTAAGTTCCTGTTAGTGACGAAGTCCAACATAGTTCTTGGAGAAATCAGGCGTTAGAGGAGTAAACGAGTGGTGGTAGCTGATGATATAGATGATGTCCTGGTCACTCTCAAAGGTTCATGCGGCTGCCAGTGCAGGAGGGAAATCCAACAACCAGTGGGTAGGAAGAAAATCTCGCCCAGGTAGAGGTGCTCCTGTAATCGGGATATCAGCTTCGGAGGGAGCAGATGGGAACCGATCTAGGTGCGAGGTATAGAAAAAAGACCACGGCGCCACATAGTGTAATTCAGTAAGGTAGGCTGATGGAGGAACAAAATACCATGCTCACCAGATTGCCGTAGGGTAAAAACGGGTAAACCACGAGTGCTGCTGCCAGATCCAATCCGGTTACCGAGGGAAACCGCTGATTTGTAGTAGGTTGGTGGAGGGAAAAACGGATCTATCTCGGCGCTGCTTAGTGGTACAAGTCGGTGGAGAAACGAGTAGTCTCTTGTAATATTGATGAATGTTTTTATTGCAGTAGCAACGCGTTTCGACGCCGAACTGGCGTCTTCATCAGGCATAAAATTGTTTTAAAACAGGACAGTATAAATACACACCACTGAGTGGTGATTGGCCCAATTCAGATGAGGCAGAAGTTGACATAAAAAAAACGCCAAAAAACTTTGGGGGTCAAAGTTCAAGTTAAAAATAGGCAAACAACAAAGAAAACAATATATACTGAGGTTAAGTAATAAAAACACATGGTACTTAGTTAAATACACAATTACAATGTATAACGGAGGATAAGCTGAAAAAGGATACGTGTCACATCTGGATTTGCGGAACTAATGGGAACGCAGCCTTTTATTGAAAAATAGGATATAGTTCCCAAAACAGTGTTAATGAAGTTAGGACGGCAATGATGTGTGTTTGTTGTTGTTTACTTCTCTCAGAATTTAGGCATTTAGATAGTGTGTCGGTTTCAGTTTCTTAGTGTTTGAATCGTTGTCAAGGAGACCATGTAAACTACGGTGGCCGGTGGGGACCAAAGTTAGAAGGTGGGGCGCATGTGGTGGAACGCATGATGGCCCGCACGTTGACACGCAAACCACGGTGGTTCGTGTGGATGTAATAGGAGAAGAACGAAGAACCTCTGCTGGGGATACGTAGGTAAGGGGAATACATTGTAATACAGTAATATAGTAATATATGTGTACATGGGACCAACCAAAAGCACAATTCCCAACATCATAGCCAATATTTCCCGTCCCAAAGGATTTAAAACTCAACAAATACCCATTAACGCTTTTAAATCCTCTGACCTAGATCTTCATCTCTCTAGACTTATTTCCACCACTGAACCAATGGAATTGCCCCTCACCAGCAACTCCCCTGTATTCTCCCTCAATGACACGATGGACGACAGCAATTCATCTCTATTACAATTATCTACCCATAACTCCCCTCAGTCCCCCAATCCGAATTCACCCGTCATCATATTTCATCAGCCTCCAGAAGGTTCAGATCCACCTCATAGGTATACCACCACGAACACTGAGACAGACCTAGCCACCTCTGCCCTTGACTATACTTACACAGCAACATCTTTTTTAGGTCTCCCCTCACAGTTAGTCGGCCCCCCTCTATCTCCCACAATCATGAGCGAGGAATCACTAATGCCATTCATCAGGAGCCCGAAAGCCCAAACAATCACCAACCTATTTTCCATGCTACACAAAATTTCTACCAAAAGAAAGCTGGCCACAGACCTAGAGGACGGAGAGGAGGAAAAAACCGAAACAAACAAACCTTCCCTCAGCAAAAAGAGGAACCTTGTCCCCCACCAGGAATAACAAAAATATTCAACATATCCTCTTATATTTTGAATACTCATGAACACAGTTTACTCAGCAAAGGTCTTTCATTTTGCCCAACATCATCAATTGATTCTTTCGAACTATTCATGGACCTCAACAGATACATACGTAAACTAACCCTGACAAGACATTTTGCTATGGCCAAACACACCACCACTTCTGTGGATGCCTCTGAACAACCCCTAAACAGTCCCCTTACCAACGCCATCCCGGTAGATGTCCACCCGAGGTCAACATTTTACCCAACTCATCACCAGGGTCCCCTTTTGGAAACTTTTTCCACCCTTGTCAATAACGATTTCAGGTCAATCGAAACACCAGCACACCACCCTGACAACCTAACCCCAAACGAAAGAAAAGCATTGAAAACTCTCCAAAAAAATGCCGACATTGTCATCCGCCCGGCAGATAAGGGAGGAGGCATAGTTATCCAAGACAAAACAAAATATCTCTGCGAAACCACAAGAATCCTGAGTGACACCTCATTCTACCATACACTTGCCTCTAATCCATTATCCACGTACATATCCGAATACAAAAACCTCATAGAAACTGCTGCCACCGATGGTCTCATCACTAAAAAAGAGAAAACATTTCTGTCCGTCCCTTTTCCAAACATGCCCTTCATGTATCACTTACCCAAAATTCATAAGTCACTTTCAGACCCCCCAGGACGCCCGATTATATCTGGAATTGGCTCCCTTACCAGCAACCTGTCCCATTTCGTCGACCTTCACCTGCAACCATTAGTACCCACCCTACCATCATACCTAAAAGACTCCACGCAATTAATCAGAGACCTGAACAACCTCAATTTTGATCCCCTCACATCCCAAATTAGCTTTCTGACAGCCGACGTCACCTCGCTGTACAGCAACATCCCACACAACAAAGGCATTGAAATAACAGAATCTTTTCTATCATCCAACACTGCAATCCCTGAGTCACAAGTTCAATTCATTATCAACTGCATCAGATTTATTCTCCACCGTAACACTTTCAGTTTTAACAATAAATTTTACAATCAAGTAAAAGGATGTGCAATGGGCACTCGGTTTGCACCAGCCTACGCAAACCTTTACATGGGTGCCTTTGAAAATACATACATTCATGGCCCACATCGATTCAAGAGTAATATATTACTTTACAGGCGATATATAGACGACCTATTCATAGTCTGGAGAGGAAGCAACGAAGAAGCTTCCCAGTTCATTGAGAACCTCAATAGCAACATCTACGAACTAACCTTCACACACAAATTTTCCCCTGTTTCCATTGACTTCCTTGACCTTACTATCAGCCATGATAGAGTTAGCAACCAATTCATTACACAAACCCACTTTAAACAAGTAGATGTTAATAGTTACATCGATTTCAGAAGCGCCCACTACCGCCCGTGGCTTTTAAACATACCTTTTGGCCAGTATAGGAGAATCAGGAAAAACTGCAGTACAGATAACCATTATCAAAAAGAGTGCAATGTACTAGAAAAACGTTTCATCGACAAACACTTCCCCCCAAAACTAATAGAAGGTGCAAGAACTAAGACCACTGAACTAACACAAAACTCCTGGCTAAATCCGCCTCTCAAAAACTCAGGACCTGCTAAAAATTTCAACACCAATTTCATCACCACGTATAACAAAGGAAACAAAATTATCAGGACAATTTTGGGCAAACATTGGCACATCATCAAGAGTGACCCCTTTCTGAAAGACCTGATCCCGGCTAAACCCAGTATCACTTTTAGGCGGTCCCTAAACCTCAAAAATATTCTAGCCCCTAGTAGAATCAAGAAGCAAGTGTCATCAAACACACATTTCCTGTCCGATCTGAAAGAATCCTATAAATGTGGTCATTCCCGTTGCCTATGCTGTAATATCATTAGTAACAAAAAACACACATATACATCCACAGTCACCAACGAATCTTTCCCTATCAGAACATTCCTTAATTGCGGCAGTTCATACGTTGTTTACCTTATTGAATGCCCATGCCAACTACAATACATTGGCAGGACCACCCAATGCCTGAGAACCCGGGTCAATAACCACCGCTTCAATGTCAACACCGGTTTCGTGAAACACAGTGTATCTCGCCACTTTGCTCAGATACATAAATGCCAATTTAACCTAATCAGTATTACTCCTATAGAACACATCCATCCAGATGTTCCAAATAGGTTCAATAAACTAAAACAACGGGAAAATTATTGGATTTTTAAAATGGACACACTATATCCAAGGGGCTTGAACGACATTTCGGAATCAGCCTTGGACTAACCCCACCAACAGCATCTATCCCTCATGCATTCACGATTCTATAGCCAATCTACTTGGTATAGATACACTACTAGTAATACTTACGTTGCTCCCGTTATTCAAAATCCAGACAATTTAAGTAAAAACATCTTTACAACTATCTCCCATGTACACATATATTACTATATTACTGTATTACAATGTATTCCCCTTACCTACGTATCCCCAGCAGAGGTTCTTCGTTCTTCTCCTATTACATCCACACGAACCACCGTGGTTTGCGTGTCAACGTGCGGGCCATCATGCGTTCCACCACATGCGCCCCACCTTCTAACTTTGGTCCCCACCGGCCACCGTAGTTTACATGGTCTCCTTGACAACGATTCAAACACTAAGAAACTGAAACCGACACACTATCTAAATGCCTAAATTCTGAGAGAAGTAAACAACAACAAACACACATCATTGCCGTCCTAACTTCATTAACACTGTTTTGGGAACTATATCCTATTTTTCAATAAAAGGCTGCGTTCCCATTAGTTCCGCAAATCCAGTTGTGACACGTATCCTTTTTCAGCTTATCCTCCGTTATACATTGTAATTGTGTATTTAACTAAGTACCATGTGTTTTTATTACTTAACCTCAGTATATATTGTTTTCTTTGTTGTTTGCCTATTTTTAACTTGAACTTTGACCCCCAAAGTTTTTTGGCGGTTTTTTTATGTCAACTTCTGCCTCATCTGAATTGGGCCAATCACCACTCAGTGGTGTGTATTTATACTGTCCTGTTTTAAAACAATTTTATGCCTGATGAAGACGCCAGTTCGGCGTCGAAACGCGTTGCTACTGCAATAAAAACATTCATCAATATTACAAGAGACTACTCGTTTCTCCACCGACTTGTACCACTAAGCAGCGCCGAGATAGATCCGTTTTTCCCTCCACCAACCTACTACAAATCAGCGGTTTCCCTCGGTAACCGGATTGGATCTGGCAGCAGCACTCGTGGTTTACCCGTTTTTACCCTACGGCAATCTGGTGAGCATGGTATTTTGTTCCTCCATCAGCCTACCTTACTGAATTACACTATGTGGCGCCGTGGTCTTTTTTCTATACCCCGCACCTAGGACATATGATGCATGCAGGTTGTTGGTACCCAGATGCATATCTTTACATTTATCTACAATAAACTTAATGTTAGGGATCTGCCAGGTACTTCATCTAGGTATACTCCTGGGATTTATCAATCCACACCTGAGGCCAGACCTGTTCGACTGACACCATCTCCCACCAACCAGGGTGGCAGGCTCAGGAGTGGGAGAGCCTATCGCGGCCTGGTCTGTCGGAGTTAGCTCCGCCCCCTGTCCTTTATTACCTGCCCTGTTCTCTCCCTCAGTGCTTGTAATTCTTTTGGATTCCTGGCCCCACTGCTGCTTGCTCCAGCCTGCTTCTGCCGTGCTTCTGCCTTGCTGCAGTTCTGCTTGACCTGCTTTGCTTTGCCCCTGGCTTGCTTCATCTCCTTGCCCGCTTGGGTGTACTCACTTCGTCCTGGTCCTGACTGTCCGTTCGCCGCTCCGTTTCCTCGTGGCGTTCCGTGGCTACTGCCCCTTCCCTTGCATGTTCCCTGTTTGTTTCCCTGTGCACTTAGACAGCGTAGGGACCGCCGCCCAGTTGTACCTCGTCGTCTAGGGCGGGTCGTTGCAAGTAGGCAGGGACAGGGCGGTGGGTAGATTAGGGCTCACTTTCCCTTCACCTCCTTCCGGCCATTACACTTAATTTGCCAAGTCGATGCCCAAACACTTAATTTATTTAAATCCGCTTGCAATTTACGAACATCTTCCATAGACTGAACATTACTACATAGATTGGTGTCATCTGCAAAAATAGAAATAGTGCTATTAATCCCATCCTCTATATCATTAATAAATAAGTTGAATAATAGTGGTCCCAGCACGGAAACCATGGGGTACACCACTTATAACCGGGGACCATTCAGAGTAGGAATCTTTGACCACACCTCTCTGGATACGGTCCTTGAGCCAATTCTCAATCCAATTACAAACTATAGGTTTATAAACTATAGTTTGTAAGTGGATTGAGAATTGGCTCAAGGACCGTATCCAGAGAGTTGTGGTCCTTAATTTACCCATTAGACGTCTATAAGGCACAGTGTCAAATGCCTATGCAAAGTCTAAAATCCACAGCGGCCCCTCCGTCTAGGCTTCTGCTCACCTCTTCATAATAACAAATCAGGTTGGTTTGACAACTTCTGTCCTTAGTAAAACCGTGCTGGCTGTCACTTATACTAAAAAAAAATGTATCACATAATCCTGTTTATAGTCCCTCAATAGCCCCTCAAACATTTTTCCGAAGATGGATGTTAAGCTTACTGGTCTATAGTTACCCGGGGAAGACCTAGAGCTCTTTTTGAAAATAGGCACCACATTTGCCCTGTGCCAGTCCCTTGGCACTATACCACAAACAAAAAGAGTTGGTCAGCTCCTCCAAAAAAAATGAAATAGGTATGCAGGTGCTAATCTGCCGTGACTAATGTATTACCAGTAACAAGAAAATGCAGATGCACACTGCAGGCGCTAAGATATATATATATATATATATATATATATATATATATACACACACTTATTGTTTATTATGCATTTTATTATTTTTATTACATTACTGCTATAGTTATGTTAATAAATGTGAGGTTCTTAGCGCTCAGTTTGATCAAAATGTGTGAGCTCACCTGCCACGACTAGGCAACCTCTATCAGGGGGTCCCTACAATGAACATTGTATCCCTATTTTGGAAACTCTTTTCGTTTGTAGTATTTGACTGCTTCCATTTTGGTCGTGTTCTCCACCCACCTGTACTGGGCTGTTTTTAATTAGAACAGAATATATTTGGTTCTTACCTGTCCTGAGCTCACTCTGGGCTCAGCACAAGAGAGAGAGGTAAGTCTCCAAATTAGGGATACAATGTTCAGTGTAGGGACCCCCTGATAGAGGTTGCCTTGTCATGGCAGGTGGGCTCGCACATTTTGATCAAACTGAGAACCTCACATTTATTAACATAATAACTATAGCAGTAATACAATAAAAATGCATAATAAACAATAAGTGTGTGTATATCTATATCTTAGCGCCTGCGGTGTGCATCTGCATTTTCTTGTTATTGGCACTATACCAGTCACTAGAGTATCTCAAAATATTAAGGCGAGGGGGACAGAAATAACTGAACTAAGCTCTTTAAGAACTCTAGGGTGTAACCCATCTGGTCCAGGGCCCTGTGTACATTTATTTTATTTAATTTAGCTTGGACCATATCTACATTCAGCCAATTCAGTAGATCAACTGATATATTAACAGCACTCGCACCGGCTACATCAGCTGCTCTTTCTTTTGTTGTATATACAGAGCTAAAGAACGCATTTAGTAACTCACCCTTCTCTTGATCCCCTATGGCCAACTCCCCATTATCACTATTTACGGGTCCTACATGTTCAGACCTTTGCTTTTTTGCATTTATATACTTGAAGATTTTTTCGGGATTTGTTTTACTATCCTTGGCCACCTGTCTTTCATTTTGTATTTTTGCTGATTTTATTACCTTTTTAAAGATTTTATTAAGCTCTTTATAATTTACAAAGGCTACAGCTGAACCCTCAGATTTGAATTTTTCAAATGCCCTTTTTTTTGTCATGTGTTGCTTTTTCTACAGACGGTGTAAAGTATAACCATAAAAAGTAGATTTTAAGATCTCCCATTTTTAATTTGTACCATTATTTGACATTAGTTCGTCCCTGTCTATATCCCGAATTGCAGCCCTCATCCTGGGGAAATTGGCCTTCTTAAAATTAAGTGTTTTTGCCCTCCCAGTGTTTGTTTTTTACAGTATAAGTAAAATGTAACTATATTGTGATCACTGTTACCAAGATTTTCACGAACACTGACATTCCCAAGAAGCTCTGCATTATTAGAAATGACCAGATCCAACAGAGCTACACCTCTAGTCGGGTCTTCCACAAACTGGCCCATAAAGTTTTCCTGCAATAGGTTGAGGAAATGTCTCCAATTTGCAGTTGAAGCCGAACCATGACCCCAATTAATATCCCGGTAATTAAAATCTCCCGTTATCAGTACAGTACCTGTGCAGCCCGCTCCATTTGACCTTTTATCTCTTCAGTTATATTGGGGGGTCTATTGATTACACCAAAAGTAATTTTGTCAGTGTTTACCTCCCTTTGTAATTCCACCCACTAGGTTTCACTCTCCTCACAACCTTCACCTTTCAAATTTGCCTTCATATCACTTCTCACATATAGACATACATCACAACCTTTCCTATTTGTCTTATCTTTCCGAAACAATGTAAAACCCTGTAGATTTACAGCCCAGTCGTGTGAAGAGTCTAGCCATGTTTCAGCAACACCAACTATATCTATATTTTCCTCCAGTACCAAGGCCCCCAGCTCCCCCATTTTACTTGCCAGACTTCTGGCCTTTGTGAACATAAACTTTAACTTGCCTTTTAATTTTTCACTTTCAGTATCAGAAATATGAATATTTGGCATTATTTGGGCATTTTTATTTTAATTGCTGTTTTGTAAAAAAATATCTCCTTATCCTGTTGTCTAGTCCTCTCCCCACGGTCTGTTTCTCCCCCCCCCCCCCACCAATATAGTCTGACTCCTCTATTGTTGGTACCCACATGGACCATGACATCTGGATCATCACAGCCCCTGCCAGTAATTTATCCACCCGTTCCACCACATGCCGAACCTGGCACCAGGGAGACAGCAAACCATTAGGTTGAGGCGGTCTTGGCAACAAATTATTCTATCCGTCTTCCTGATTATAGAATCCCCTACATCTACTAATTGTCTAGCCTTACCTGCATTACCATCCCGCCGACTACTAGCTGGGCTGTTCTCCCGGCTGTTAGGGAGATCAGTATCTACTAGGGCTGCCATTTCTGAGACAGACACCCTCGCATCATCACCCAACTTGGCAATTTTACTTGGAATATCAGAAACAGGATTGGCCTTCCTTTTCATGGACCACTTTCTACTGCCCCTAACTACATTAACCCAGCTACTTGTCTGATCGTGCTGACCCATACCTTCACCCTCCCATTCTACCCCACTAACTGCTTGCTCAGTGAGCAGCATGCTCCGTTTGTCTATCGCCCTTAATAATGCATTTTGCCTCTCCAGATCTATAATGCAAGCTTCCAGGTGAACAACATGCTCACATCTGCCACAGAAGTATTCATGTAACAAGGAAGTAGGTGAGATCCAGCGTAAAAAGAGGGTTATTCAGAGGTATGTTAAAATGGAATCTTGTTCCAATTTTATTGAATAAGTAGACATAAAAACAGGGAGTCTCATTCCCACAGAGGATAGGGTGGATGCAATAGAAGAAGATAGGTATATAGCCTACACATTTCAGACGAACTCCTCGTCCTTAGTCATGGCTGAGAATGACTCATTATGTCTACTTATTCAATAAAATTGGAACAAGATTCCATTTTAACATACCTCTGAATAACCCTCTTTTTGCGCTGGATCTCACCTACTTCCTTGTTACATTCCTACCAACGTGTGCCGACACGAGGATCCGTGCGCAGCAGGCATTGGAATTTTTGCCTCAAGGTGAGCTGGAGGTTCCCTCCTATATACTTTCTACACAGAAGTATTCACTCTGGAACTCCGGCTCCAGTCGCGCATACATATGGCAGACTGTACACTGATGAAAACCCCCAATCTTGCTGTCCATTATCCCAGTTACAAAAAAATAGTGAACAATTGAAAAAGTAAAAGAAAAGAAGAGTACTTACAGAACCCCGTTCTAGCTTTTTGTGCTCTTCCGGCCACTTAAAGGGGTTGGCCACCACCAGCATACAATTTCAAAAGTGCCCCAGACAATAAAGAAAGCCCTAATGAGTTGTTATGAGGGCAAATAAGGTCAATAATATATGATTTATGTAGCCTTTCCACCTTACCATGCTCAAGTAGCAGCGCTCTCTCTGCAGGCTGGTGTGGGCGTGACATGTCAAAAATGAAAGTAATAATCCCAGCATCCAACATTCCCAGCACAGCACATCCTCCTTTGCCTCTCATCTTGTGAGAAGTACACCTCAGTCACCGACTGCTGTGAAGCTACAACTGCACAGCTGTATAATAAAGTGTACCTCACTGTACACTACAACAGTATAATAGAAATGGTGAGATTCCATCATTTCCATCTCTCAATAAACATCTCTTATATCCCCCAAAACTGTGATCTCTATATCTCTCCACGTGTGTGTGTGTGTGTGTGTGTGTGTGTGTGTGTGTGTGTGTGTGTGTGAATATATATCTGCACACATACAGTATGTATGTATGTATATATATATATATATATATATATATATATATATACATACAGTGAAGGAAATAAGTATTTGATCCCTTGCTGATTTTGTAAGTTTGCCCACTGTCAAAGTCTAGAATTTTTAGGCTAGTGTAATGACGGGGGTAGGGAAACAGACAAGTGAGCCCTAATCTACCCGCCACTCAGTCCCTGCCTACTTGCAACGACCCGCCCTAGGCGACGGGGTACAACTGGGTGACGGTCCCTACCCTCAAAAAGTGCACGACAGACAAACAGACAAGGGTACACAGAAGCTGAGGGAAATGGGGCAGTTGCCCACGGCAACACCGTGAGCAACAAGAGTGGTGAACGAGCCGAGTCAAACCAGGAGTGTACGAGGTACCAAACGCAGAGCAGGAGAGTAGTGAACAAGCCGAGTCAAACCAGGAGTGTACGAAGGCGAAGTATCAAACGCAGAGCAGGAGAGTAGTCAGTAAGCCAGGGTCAATATGAAGCAGGGTCAAATAGTTCAAGAAGCTGCAGCAGAGCCAGTAAACCAAACAAGAAGAATCACAAGCAAGGAGGAACAGGAAAGGCAGGTATAAATAGACAGAGGGCGGGAGCTAGCTCCGTCCGGCCAGGCTGCGATAGGCTCTCCCACTCCTAAGCCTGCCATCCTGAGTGGTGGAAGATGGAGTCAGTCTCACAGACATAGAAGCAGGTGCAGGTGCAGACTGATTACCTATGGGCGTAGACACAGAAGCTGTGCCTGACAGATCCTTTACAGCTAGGTTAATTTTACCAGTGAGAGATAGATTATATTTTAAAAAAAGAAAATCACATAGTCAAAATTATATATATTTATTTGCATTGTGCACAGAGAAATAAGTATTTGATCCCCTACCAACCATTAAGAGTTCAGCCTCCTCCAGACCAGTTACTCGCTCCAAATCAACTTGGTGCCTGCATTAAAGACAGCTGTCTTACATGGTCACCTGTATAAAAGACTCCTGTCCACAGACTCAATTAATCAGTCTGACTCTAACCTCTACAACATGGGCAAGACCAAAGAGCTTTCTAAGGATGTCAGGGACAAAATCATAGACCTGCACAAGGCTGGAATGGGCTACAAAACCATAAGTAAGATGCTGGGTGAGAAGGCGACAACTGTTGGTGCAATAGTAAGAAAATGGAAGACATACAAAATTACTGTCAATCGACATCGATCTGGGGCTCCATGCAAAATCTCACCTCGTGGGGTATCCTTGATCCTGAGGAAGGTGAGAACTCAGCCAAAAACTACTGGATGGAGTCATGTACCGTCAAATCCTGAGTGACAACCTCCTTCCCTCCACCAGGACATTAAAAATGGCTCGTGGCTGGGTCTTCCAGCACGACAATGACCCGAAACATACAGCCAAGGCAACATAGGAGTGGCTCAAAAAGAAGCACATTAAGGTCATGGAGTGGCCTAGCCAGTCTCCAGACCTTAATCCCATCGAAAATTTATGGAGGCAGCTCAAGATCCGAGTTGCCAAGCGACAGCCTCAAAATCTTAATGATTTACAGATTATCTGCAAAGAGGAGTGGGCCAAAATTCCATCTAACATGTGTGCAAACCTCATCATCAACTACAAAAAACATCTGACTGCTGTGCTTGCCAACAATGATTTTGGCCACAAAGTATTAAGTCTTGTTTGGCAAAGGGATCAAATACTTATTTCTCTGTGCACAATGCAAATAAATATATATCATTTTGACTATGTGATTTTCTGTTTTCTTTTTATATAATCTATCTCTCACTGGTAAAATTAACCTAGCCTAAAAAGTCTAGACTGTTCATGTCTTTGACAGTGGGCAAACTTACAAAATCAGCAAGGGATTAAATACTTATTTCCTTCGCTGTATGTGTGTGTATATATATATATATATATATATATATATATATATATATATATATATATATATGAAAAGGGATTAGGTAGTGGGACAGTAGTCTCCTGGGGTAGACGGGCACTCGGTATCAAACATGCCAGTAAATTTCAGTCCACACGGCAAAGATGTGGTACTACTGTCCTCAGTTAGTTTTATTTACAGGTTGTACATGAATCAAAAAGCGAACAAACAAAAAGAAAACCCTATGCCTGTCCGGCACTAACTATACAGTCAGGTATCCTAACTAACACAGTGCAGGGCTAATGCCTGCCACCATAAACCATGCAGACCGTAAAACCTGTTATGAATGCAGTCTGTTTTGCTCTCACAAGCTCCTCTCCTTTTTAAAGGGCTATCACACCTGACCCCTAATTAATACCTAGACAGCCCAAGACCAGGACTGTGTGAATGGAGTGGGGACCAACCCATATCTCCCCACTCCAACAGCCAGGCCCTTTTCCAGGTTTTAGATACAAACCTATTGCAGAGGGAGAACCATATTATCTGCTGAATTGACTCCCTGTTTGTTTTCAGATAGCAGAAGACAGAAATCTTGGGGAAATATAGACCCCATCCACAACCTCTCCACGTGTTCTGGTCTGTCACATTTCCTCTCCCGCCGTTTCAGACTAGTGGCTGGAACACATCTGGTCACACAGCAATGAACTAAGGGACAATGCGTCTGCATTTCCCATTTGAGTAAATCTATATTCCTGTAAGGCCAAGAACCATCTTGTGACCCTTCTATTTTTCTCTTTATTTTCACACATCCACTTAAGGGGGGCATGATCTGTGATTAATTCAAAGTGACGACCAAGAAGGTAATAGCGGAATGCCTCCAGTGCTCATTTAATAGAA
This sequence comes from Rhinoderma darwinii, assembly GCF_050947455.1. Lineage (NCBI taxonomy): Eukaryota > Metazoa > Chordata > Amphibia > Anura > Rhinodermatidae > Rhinoderma > Rhinoderma darwinii. Next base: position 66,708,805 of record NC_134689.1, read on the forward strand.
ACAATATGTGTTGAAGGAAAAAGGATAAAGAACGGCGCTGCTACTCAATGATAGTAAATATGGATGATCAATGATAATGATATTTATTACAATCCAGGCTACGCATTTCAATGCCGCACCAGCATCTTTATCAGGCCATATAAAATAACTGTACAGACACCAATGTTTAAATACACCACGCAGTAAGAAAAAAACCTCCAATGTGATCGGGGTCAAAGTACACCGGTGACGTCATCACAGGTCAAAGTTTAGAGTTAAAATGTAATTGTCAGTCAAAAGGGTAAATTAAATATACATAGTAATATGCATCAATGTTTTTTTTTTAAAAGAAAGAAAACAAAAACCATAAAACATTAGAGAAAGAACACACAGCGTCTTAAACATCCATTTGGATGTTAACAAGATCGTGAAGCGCACGTAAGGTACAATTCGGAACAAACTTGTTAAAAATAACTGGAATAGTATAATAATGAGCATTAAAAAGGAAATTACATGTGAAAGGAATAAGGGTAAAAAAAGAAATTAAAAAAAAGAAATACATATATATATATATATATATATATATATATATATATATATATATATATATATATATATATATAACCAAACTCGTATGTATGCTGCAGGACACGCCAATACGCAGGAGTCGACAGAGCGTCCCCGGAGTCAAGGCAACCACACTGAACTTAGAGAGAAGACAGCAAACATGGAGAGGGACTGAATGAATTAAAAGAGTAATCAGGACAAGGTAAGTACACTATATTCCTCAATATGCATATTAAAATGAGCCATTCAGCAAGACATTGAATTTACCGCATTTAAAAAAATTGTTACAAAAGGTGTAATTATCAATCAAGGGATGTTTCTGAGATGTCATTAAGGCCATTTGGATGCAACGTAATAAGTTTGAAAATCCAGTAATTTTCTCTTTGGTTACGTTTTTGGAAACGGTTAGGAATATCACAAGATATTTGTTCAATGGGAGTAATATTAATTTTGTCAAGTTGACAATTATGTGATGAGGCACAGTGTCGCAAAACACTATGTTTTAGGAATCCTTTAAGGACATTGAACCTATGCTTATTAATTCTGCTTCGTAAACATTGGATTGTCCTCCCAATGTATTGCAGCCGGCATGAACATTCCAAGAGATACAGTGGAGGAAATAAGTATTTGATCCCTTGCTGATTTTGTAAGTTTGCCCACTGTCAAAGTCATGAACAGTCTAGAATTTTTAGGCTAGGTTAATTTTACCAGTGAGAGATAGATTATATTAAAAAAAAAATAAGAAAATCACATAGTCAAAATTATATATATTTATTTGCATTGTGCACAGAGAAATAAGTATTTGATCCCCTACCAACCATTAAGAGTTCAGCCTCCTCCAGACCAGTTACATGTTCCAAATCAACTTGGTGCCTGCATTAAAGACAGCTGTCTTACATGGTCACCTGTATAAAAGACTCCTGTCCACAGACTCAATTAATCAGTCTGACTCTAACCTCTACAACATGGGCAAGACCAAAGAGCTTTCTAAGGATGTCAGGGACAAGATGATAGACCTGCACAAGGCTGGAATGGGCTACAAAACCATAAGTAAGACGCTGGGTGAGAAGGAGACAACTGTTGGTGCTATAGTAAGAAAATGGAAGACATACAAAATGACTGTCAATCGACATCGATCTGGGGCTCCATGCAAAATCTCACCTCGTGGGGTATCCTTGATCCTGAGGAAGGTGAGAGCTCAGCCGAAAACTACACGGGGGGAACTTGTTAATGATCTCAAGGCAGCTGGGACCACAGTCACCAAGAAAACCATTGGTAACACATTACGCCTTAATGGATTAAAATCCTGCAGTGCCCGCAAGGTCCCCCTGCTCAAGAAGGCACATGTACAGGCCCGTCTGAAGTTTGCAAATGAACATCTGGATGATTCTGGGAGTGATTGGGAGAAGGTGCTGTGGTCAGATGAGACTAAAATTGAGCTCTTTGGCATTAACTCAACTCGCCGTGTTTGGAGGAAGAGAAATGCTGCCTATGACCCAAATAACACCGTCCCCACTGTCAAGCATGGAGGTGGAAACATTATGTTTTGGGGGTGTTTCTCAGCTAAGGGCACAGGACTACTTCACCGCATCAATGGGAGAATGGATGGAGCCATGTACCGTCAAATACTGAGTGACAGCCTCCTTCCCACCACCAGGACATTAAAAATGGCTCGTGGCTGGGTCTTCCAGCACGACAATGACCCGAAACATACAGCCAAGGCAACAAAGGAGTGGCTCAAAAAGAAGAACATTAAGGTCATGGAGTGACCTAGCCAGTCTCCAGACCTTAATCCCATCGAAAACTTATGGAGGGAGCTGAAGATCCGAGTTGCCAAGCGACAGCCTCGAAATCTTAATGATTTACAGATGATCTGCAAAGAGGAGTGGGCCAAAATTCCATCTAACATGTGTGCAAACCTCATCATCAACTACAAAAAATGTCTGACTGCTGTGCTTGCCAACAAGGGTTTTGCCACCAAGTATTAAGTCTTGTTTGCCAAAGGGATCAAATACTTATTTCTCTGTGCACAATGCAAATAAATATATATAATTTTGACTATGTGATTTTCTGTTTTTTTTTTTGTATAATCTATCTCTCACTGGTAAAATTAACCTAGCCTAAAAATTCTAGACTGTTCATGTCTTTGACAGTGGGCAAACTTACAAAATCAGCAATAGATCAAATACTTATTTCCTTCACCTTCACCTATATGTATATGATGTGTATATATTTATCTCACATCTAGATATATAAATATATGATATAAGAAAACTGTACGTATATAAATACTGTACATATGAGAGATATACATACTGTATGTCTGCAGGTATAAGATATATATGTACAGTACGTTTATCTCATATATTTTTATATACAGTGAAATATTTTGCGTACATATGTATGAGATATATACATACTGTACATATATATGACATAAGAAAACTACATATATAAATACATATATATATATATATATATATATATATATATATATATATAAACTGTACATCTATATGTACATCTCATATATTTATATGGTATATGTCGTTTATATATATATATCTCATATATATATATATATCATATATATATATCTATATATATCATATATATATCTCATATTTATATATCTCATGCATATATATATATATCTCATCTATAGATATAGATATAGATATACCAATGCAAAAAATCTTGCAGCACTCCAATAAACTAGATGGACAAAAGGGTGGTTTTGTTCAGGCCAACATATCAAGGTGCAACGTTTCACTCCAACATTAGGACTTTTTCAAGTATAATGATACATACAAAAATTGTCGTTTATAAAGTGTGCATCAAATACCAACAATCAAGCTCATTAGAATAATTTAAAAGGTGTATACAGCATTTAGCTACGTGTAAAACCAATACTAAGGTATCAACAATTAAAAAATGTATACATAACAAACATAGTATAGACATAATTATAGGGTAATTGAGCATTCAAAAGATGTGTTACAAATTAAGGCTGCCAGACCACTCACCAATCAGAAGCTTGATTTTTAATCAATATAAGATGTTCCTTTTGTGTCGTCCATGCTCGGCGTTCATGAATATCGAACGCGCATGCGTCAGGCTGACAGCAACCGGAAATGACGTTTAAGACAAGTTGCCAGGTTACTGGCAACTAGTAAACACATGCCACCAATGTCCAATGCGCATGCGTTGGACAGACGAGAACCGGAAGTAGCATCTGGAGTACGTTGCCAAGTTACAGGTAACAAATAGTTTCAACATATACGTATTTATCATAAATAGGCGCGATAAGTATAACCAGACCCAAAGTAAATAGAGCGATGGAATAGCAAGAGCTTAAATCGGATATTTTAGACATAAATATAATCAAAGATGTCCCAGATCAGTATCAATAAAAAGGTAAATAAACCTATGTATATACATATATATGTGAGAGGGAAAGCAGTAAAAAAGCACAAATTACAGAATCAATATAGGAGCACAACCTTCGGTATATCCCTGACGAACTAACAATAAGTGAAATTCCATTCAGTATGTATCAGTTATAATATATATAGAGCAAACCGAATAATGCCCCTCAATATACCAATGGTCCTAGTAACTGGTAAGATAAACCAAAAAGAGAAACAAGTCACGACCAGATGGTAGAAAAAATAAAAAAAGCTTTTATTAAAGTTAATTAGACACAAACATACACATAGACAAAACTATACACAGTAAAAATAAGCCCTCGTAAAGAGATGGAATCAGGACATGAAAGCAGCATGGTCCCCCAGGTAGAAAGCCGGTAAGAGGATCGCCCAGACTATTAAAGTGCATAAATCATAGATTTGAAGCAAATGCTCGGTATGGCACGTTTGCACAGATTGGTAAAATGAGAATAAATGAATATAAATACAATCACAGACATAAATCAAACAAACGGCAATGTACCTATACAGGGGCGTAACTAGGAAAAACTGGCCCCATAGCAAACTTTTGACTGGGGCCCCCCCCTCTGCTGTGTATCGCACAACCCCCCCCCCCTTGTAGATAGTGCCTCCCTATAGATTCCACCACACAGCGCCCCCTATAGATAGCACCATACACAGCCCCCTGTAGATAACGCCATACAGCCCCCCTGTAGATAACGCCATACAGCCCCCTCTGTAGATAACGCCATACAGACCCCCTCTGTAGATAACGCCATACAGCCCCCTCTGTAGATTACGTCATACAGACCCCCCCAACAAAAAAAAACGGCCTATAGTTTGTCCTACAAAAGACATGCATCCCCTATCCACAGGATAGGGGATACATGTGTGATCGCTGGCAGCGATACGGAGAACGGGGGACCGAAAGTCCCCCGAACTTCTCCATGACTAACCTCGGACTTCCGGCGTCTGCGCAGCTCAATAAACATGAAAGGAGCGCTGGTCACGCATGCGCACAAGCACGACCGGTGCGCAAGTCATTTCCATGGAGCTGCAGACAGCCCCCGGAAGTCCGAGGTTTGTCATGGAGAACTTAGGGGGGACTTTCGGTCCCCCGTTCTCCTCATCGCTGGGCGTCCCAGCGATCCCACATGTATCCCCTATCCTGTGGTTAGGGGATGCATGCCTTTTGTAGGAACAACCCCTTCAGTGGCGTCGCGCTGTAGCAGCCATAGCGGCTGCTAGCGGAGCCTGCGGCCATGGGAGGGGCCGTGCTGGCGGGTGGCACGGGCCCCCTCATGCTGCAGGCCCCATAGAAGTCGCTACGGCTGCTATAGCGGTAGTTACGCCACTGCGCATAGGTTTGTACGGCGTAAAACTACAGCTCCCAGCATGGCCGAAACAATGATAAGGATATGCTGGGAGATGCGGTTTCACAAAAAAAAATCATACCACCATCATCTCGCTGCAGATCATACAGTGACTACAATACTGATTAGAGGCAGAATAAACATTTACATTAAGTGACTCACCGGTGACGTCTCAGATTCTAGTTCTTTTCTTCTCCCTCCGGTCCAGACCTCTATGATGGATTTCTCCCGGCCATGACCCATTTCTGCAGTTTTCCGTTTAGATGTTTTCAGCTTCTCACTTTTAAAACATTTCTGCACCTGTAAACAAAGTTAAAATTCTCAACACCTCTAAATATAACTGACACACACACACACACACACACACACACACACACACACTGTGCCCCCTGTAGATAGTGCCCCCTGTAGATAGTGACCTACATAGAAGCCCCTGTAGATAGTGCCCACATATGGACTCCAGAGCTGCAAGGCAATAGTGCTAACCACTGAGCCACCGTGCTGCCCTACATATAGCTTCCCCTATAGTTAGTGCTCTACGTATAGCCCACCTCTGTAGATATTGTCCCACATATAGCCCACCCCTGTAGACTGTGCACTACATATAGCCACCCTGTTGCTAGTGCCCCACAGGTAACCCACCCCTGTATATAGTGTCCCACACATAGCCCACCCCTATAGAAAGTACCCTAAAAAATAGCTCCCCTATAGATAGTGCTCTACATATAGCCCACCCCTGTATAGTGTCTCACATATACTGCCCCACATATAGACTGCCCTGTAGATAGTGGCCCACATCCCCACATACAGATCTCCCCTGTAGCTAGTGCCCCACATATAGACCCCCCCCTGTATATAGTGGCCCACTTATAGACCCCCTGTAGATAGTGGCCCACACCCCCACATATAGACCCCCCTGTAGCTACTGCCCCACATATAGACCCCCCTGTAGCTACTGCCCCACATATAGACCCCCCTATATATAATAGCCCACATAAAGACGACCCCCCCCCCTGTAGATAGACCCCCCCCCCCACTATAGATAATGCCATTCACATTTTTATGAGGAAAAAAATATATAAAGTTGACATACTCACATTCTCCGGTTCCCACACTGTTCACTGGCGATGCAGACATGCTCTCTTCTGAGCATGTCTGCAGGAGCTGAATGAGCGTCCTTCAATGACGCTGATTGGCGGGGCAGAATGACTTGCCCCGCCAATCAGCACCTTCCAAGCATGGAAGCGGCGCGATGATGTCATCGCGCCGCTAGCCAATCAGTGTCATTGTAAGGCACTGGATGGTCAGGCACAGAACATGCCCGGCCATTCAGTGCTAATACATGTATTTGGCTGCCGCTAGCACCGGGGCCCCCTCCGGTGCTAGCGACACCTACAGGCATGAGAGTGCCTGTGTAAGGCTCGGTGGCGCGGGCCCCACAGTAGCGGTGCTACCCCTGTAGCAGCCATAACGGCTGCTAGCGGCGCCACCAGGCATTTGGGAGGGCGTGTCGCCTGGCGGCACGGGCTCCCTCAAGTCCCGGGCCCCGTAGCAGCCGCTACTGCTGCTACCGCGGTAGTTACGCCACTGTACCTATACCTACAAAGTACAAAGCAAGCCAGGGGATCAGGACCGGCATAGGGGGGGACCGCTGCTGCGCCCAATGCGCGTTTCGCTGATGCTTCGTCAGGGGTTGATGTCCGAATCACCACCACAGCCCTAAATAGTCCCTCCTCGCAGGTGTTTTCAGGTGAGGCAAAACTTAATTACAACTACCAGCTGTTTCCCATCGGGTGGCTGAGTGTTCGGCGGCGGTCACCACTGAGCAATAAGCTACTCCCCCGTCAGACGCGGTGCCGCGGCTGGGGGCAAATGCTGGGAGTGGAGCAAACAAAAAAAACCTGCTAAATTATCCCAAAGTAATGTATTAGTATCCCTGGATTCAGAGTACTAATTCTCCAACAGTCATGCAGGAAATACAGCAAACAGCTAGATGCGCTGAAAGAAAGCCGAGCCGAGGCATCATGTTGCTAAGCAACCGTACAGCACATAATCAGCGGTTGCTGTCCGATATGCTGAAGTAAATAGTAAGGCAGTCAGAGCAGGAGTCGCTGTCCAAAGTGCTGAAGGAATCAGCATAGCAGTCAGAGCAGAATAGCAAAGCAGTGAAGGCTGCCGCTGTCCAGAGTGCTGAAGGTAGCCCAGGAGGCCCCAGAGCAGCACAGAATCTAAAACACAGTACCGAAAATGACAAAAGGGTGCTGTGAAAGTGAAAAAGAAAGTGCAAAAAGTGAAGAATTTGATGAAAAATAAATAAATAAATAATGTGCAAACCGTGAAGGTAGGGAAAAGGGGGAAGAAGGTATGAATAATATGGTTAAAAAAAGGGCGTGTAAAGAAGAACATATTTATTAGTAAACAAATCATGAAATAATACATGAAATCTGCATAAAATAAATGCATCTTAATGTACTATCATATTATGGCCCGAAGAGTTATGCCGCTCTAAGCCAATAATCGAACACTAATATGTATGCATAAACAAGTGTGAGTGTAACACTGGTGAGAGGCAAAAATGTGAAAATTAAGTGCGAGGATGTCGCTAGGTGGTAGGATCATTATGTGAATAATAATGAATAATGAACTAATTAATAACAGTGATACGGCAAATAAGAATTGCTGTGAGGAATCGGATATAAAATGCAAACTGGTACAGTGAAATTAATCAATACATCAGAAATAATTACAGTCAATATTAATAGCATATAAAATCTCTATGTAACATACTAATGAATGCAACTTATAATACCAATCTGTGCAAAGGATACCATAAACATAGCAACAAAATAGAATAGAAGATTAGAGGACTGCGGTCCAGAATGCGACAGGAGGAAAAGCTACCCTGAAAATAAAGATAAGCCATCCGCCAGTGTTTGCCCAAAAACCAATGTAACAACCTGATTATGACCAGTATTTACGAAACAATTCGGGACAACCATTCTATCCATGGCCGACAAAAGATAAAGTGGTCAATAGATAAAGGTAATAGGTCATACTGGACAGTAGCCCTCCTCAGACCGATGCGAAGATGACCAAACAGAGGAACCAGCTCGACATTGATCATAAGAATTGCGGGAAGTATATCTGGGTTCATGTTGCAAATTCATAGGGAACTGTACTGGGACATCCATATTGTATGGTATGAAACAAGCCATGCTGAAAGAGAATAAACATGTATAAGACAATATCAGTGGCTATATATCAATTGCCACAATTGGCCTGGATTTAATAGGCCAATTCCAAAAACCTTATCCATAGAGTAGGCACGGGCAATGGTAGAATCAGAGAACTCAAAAGTAAGATAATCCAATACACGAACACAATTAAAAAAATATAATTAAAAATATTGGTGGACTCCAATAGGAGGGTGGCAATACTACAAGCCAAGTAAATATAAGCGGCGACTCTAAAGTATAGGTACAAAACTATTATGTTCATTGAGACCAAAGGGGCATAGGGTTCCCAACCTCATAATCCACATGGTTTCCTTCTGGCCCAGGGTCTTCTTCCAATTCCCGCCTCTTGGTCCAATAAGTACACAATCAATTGATCTTATTTTCAAAAGTGATGCATCACAATTGTGATGTAACCTAAAATGGCAAGGGATTTTTTAAAGTAATGACACATCTTCAATCTCCACAGCCGCTTGAATGCTCAGCATATGTTCCCGTACTCTCCGACGGAGTTGTCTGGTAGTCATACCCACATAGATTTTATCGCAGGGACAGATGGCAAAATAGACAACTCCCGTGGTGGCGCAATCAATGTGGTGAGTGATTTTAAATTCATGCCCATGATCAATGTCATAAAAGGTTGTTGCCTGTTCGATGTTGGGATAGGCAACACAATGCCCACACTTGAAGCACCCCCATTTGGGACCTTTGGACCCAAAAGCATATTGAGGTTGTGAGCCCCGATGGTAACTATGTACCAACAGGTCCCTGAGGTTTTTGGCTCTCCTAAACGTGATGGAGGGAATAGATGGTAACAGCTTACCCAAAGTGTGGTCCTGTTTGAGTATAGGCCAGAATTTTTTCATTACCCCTAAAATTTGCTCAGATTTGCAGTTAAAATCGGTGATAATACGAACCTTATTTTCTGAACTAACCCCCCGTCCGGACCCCTGTAACAGCATCGTTCTTTGACTGCCCTTTGCCCTGACATAGGCTTGCTGAATAGAGCGATTGCTATATCTCCTTTCCCTAAAGCGCTTCTTCAGATCTTGAACCTGTATCTCAAAAGTGTGTTGGTCTGAGCACAGCCGTCTTGCTCGCAAGTATTGCCCAACTGGGATGTTGTTAATGAGGTGTCTAGGGTGAGCCGAGGATGCATGCAATATAGAATTCACAGAGGTCTTCTTTCTGTATAGATCTGTATGTAAAAGACCCTGGTCATAAACCCGAACCTGAACATCAAGAAACTCAATTGCTGATCTACTGAGTTGGTATGTGAGATTGATATTAATGTCGTTACGGTTTAGATAGTCCATAAACGTTTTGAGCTCTACTGGTGTTCCCTGCCAAATAAGCAACACATCGTCGATATACCTGGTCCAAAGATGTACTTTTTCAATAAGGGGAACAGGGTTTGACAAGAAAATGTCTCTTTCCCACAGCCCCAGGAAAAGGTTGGCATAGGCGGGTGCGCAAGCTGCCCCCATAGCCGTTCCCTGGTGCTGTAGGTAGAAAGATTCCTTGAAAATGAAAAGTGGGCCAGAGCACTATGTTCCCACCTTTATCCGAAGGTTTAAAGACTATCCCCTTCATGGAGGATAATTCCTTCATAGCCACTCTTTGGGTATAGGTGAGATTATCATTCCCAATACGATTAGGGATCTTCTTTAGTTCTTCAGACACTGCATTTACAAATAAGGATATTTCTGGGAACATACTGAGAGAGAGAAACTTTGTGGATCTAGGTAAAAGATGTTGTGGATACCTACCTTGTGGGGGTTCAGCCTGTTCATCCAATAGTACTTGAAGAGCGTTAATAGCTTATAATTCAGACTCAGAAAAAGACGTGAAAATAGGGTCTTTGTTAGCATAGATTTTTTTAAAAACTAGTTTCCGAGCAAACAGATGGAGGTCTGTTAAAGGGGGAGGGGTAATAGCGGGATTCACTGGTTAGTGACACCCACTATTACTACCGCCTTTATAATCAGGGTCACTAGGGTTATGCCTAGTTCCCCTATCTTTTCCTTATACTAGCGTCGATCTAATTGCTTTAGCGGCTACACAATGGAATAAGACCATATAGTAAATAAAGGTAATATTTATTAACATACAGTAATCACACTCATATGTATAATACAGTAACTAATCATAGTACAGTATAAACACGGTATCAAGATATTATACCGCCACCCACTTACCTAAACATACACAGAATACAGTTACGTTACAACACAATACACATAAGTTACTTGTGATTCTCACACGCTCTCTATCTCTATCCCACTCCCTCCTAATATAACTTTCCCTATACACTAAGGGTTAATACGGGATAAGGAGGAAGAAGGGGGATGGGTTACTGTGTAAAACAGACAGCAAGGGTTAACTCAGGGACTCTGGGACAGCAAGGGTTAACTCAGGAACTCTGGGACAGCAAGGGTTAACTCAGGGACTCTGGGACAGCAAGGGTTAACTCAGGGACTCTGGGACAGCAAGGGTTAACTCTGGGACAGCAAGGGTTAACTCTGGGACTAGTAATCAGGGAGATCAAGGGTTAACTCAGGGAAGCAAGGGTTAACTCTGGGACAGTAGGGACTCAGGGAGCGCAAGGGGTTAACTCTGGGACAGTAGAGACTCAGGAAGAGCAAGGGGTTAACTCAGGGAAGCAAGGGTTAACTCAGGGACAGTACTCAGGGAGATCAAGGGGTTAACTCAGGGAAGCAAGGGTTACAGCAGGAGGAGACAGGGAGAGACAGGGTTAAGTGTAGCTGCTGCTACACTTGATACTTAGCGTGACTTTGTGGAGCAGCAGAGGCAGCAGCAGGAACCCAGGTCTTTGGAGGAGAGAGAGAGAGAGGTGAGCCGTCGGTGGTTTGTGAAGGCAGCTCACAGCTGATCTTCTTCAGCTTCGGCTCCTGAGCTCGGCTCCTGAGCCTACCGATGCAGGGCTATTTAACCCTGTCGGTACGCTCGCAGCGGGGAGTGTGGCGCTTGCCCCAGGCTAGCATGGGTCGGCATGGTGATAATGTATCGACAGCCGACTCATGAGAGCCTGCACGAGACAGTCCGTGCGCGCGGGAGACTTGAAATGGAGACAGGGGATAACTATCCCTTGTCTCCATGGTTTCCTAACAAAGCAGGGAGATGCTAATTGTCCTGCTCTGTTTCCAACCGTATTCATGACCAGGGCTGTTGTAGTTACAGCCCTGGCTCATGATATATTATATGTACTATACATATACATATATATTATATATATGTGTATATATATATATATACACACACACTGTATACATACATACTATATATATATATATATATATATATACACACATATGGACACTTCCCTTTACAAGGTCCATTACTGTGGAGAAGACATCGAATTTAGCTGCAGGTGAAAAAGTTAAACACAATTGCAGAACATCAAGTTGGGCAGATCTTAAAACTCTATCGGAAAGATTAATTACCTTGAGTGGGTTGGAAGAGTCAGATTCTACTCTAGATGTATAGGTCCGTTTGTTCACATGCTGGCGTTGGTCATACCCCCGGTCCTGATCACCTTTGTGTTTTCCCTGTCGCTGAGGGTATCTTCCAGGTCTAGAAGTTGAGATGTTAGAGGTAGTGCTGGCTGACGATCATGAGGTGACAGAGGCCGATCGAGCCCGTTCGCTACCCATTCTCCACTGCCACTTATAGATGCGCTTATTCTGGAAATCATCCACGTCCCGTTGGTATTTCTTCATTTTGGTGGAAGAGATATCTTTCTCCCATATTGTGAAGGATTCTTCAAGTTGTTTGTTGAGGTTATCCATCTCATCTTTTGAAAACTCATTGATTGCACACATTTCTGTACTTCCTCGATCTCCTTGTCCAGAGATTCAAGCGACATACTATTGTGACTCACCAGAAGCTCCATAAAGTTTCTGGAACACGCAGCACATGACTCCTCCCATTTGGTGGTGAAGGTATCATCTTCTATAGAGAAGGAAGGGAAGACTTGTACCCGTAGTCCACGTGGGATTAAACCTTTGCTCAGGTATTGCTGCATATAAGTTTTGTTCCACCATACTCGAGTACGCTGATGTAACAAATTAATTAAGGCTTTCTTAATTGCCACCCTCTGAACGGATTCCATCAAGTACGAGGGTTGATTGGAAAATACATTTGAAGCCTGTGCTGACCAGGAGATCTCCCTGCTCCTGTAGTCCCTTATAGGAAAGGGGTTGAATGCTGTAATAAATACAGAGAATGAAATTGAGCAAACCGAATAATGCCCCTCAATATACCAATGGTCCTAGTAACTGATAAGATAAACCAAAAAGAGAAACAAGTCACGACCAGATGATAGAAAAAGTAAAAAAAGCTTTTATTAAAGTCAATTAGACACAAACATACTCATAGACAAAACTATACACAGTAAAAATAAGCCCTCGTAAAGAGATGGAATCGGAACATGAAAGCAGCATGGTCCCCCAGGTAGAAAGCCGGTCAGAGGATCGCCCAGACTATTAAAGTGCATAAATCGTAGATTTGAAGCAAATGCTCGGTATGGCACGTTTACACAGATTGGTAAAATGAGAATAAATGAATATAAATACCATCACAGACATATATCAAACAAACGGCAATGTGCCTTATACCTACAAAGTACAAAGCAAGCCAGGGGATCAGTACCGGGATAGGGGGGGACCGCTGCTGCGCCCGACGCGCGTTTCGCTGATGCTTCGTCAGGGGTTGATGTCCGAATCACCACCACAGCCCTAAATAGTCCCTCCTCGCAGGTATTTTCAGGTGAGGCAAAACTTTATTACAACTACCAGCTGTTTCCTATCGGGTGGCTGAGTATATATATAGAGATGCGGAAATAGGATTCACACGAGGGGGGAGGAATCAGGGTCACAGTTAAGTGATCCGTAATATCCTACACCAAGGTTCGCGGAGCGACCGTATCACACTCCCGTGTGTGCGGTCAGACCACTAAAACCAACAGTCGTGTATCGAACCCATAAAGGCAACTCCACAACAGCCTATTAAACTGAAGTCAATACAATAGTGTTCCAATTTTACTGCACCCCTGTCGCAATCAATAAAATAATAATTCAAACATGAATACTAGTCACAGGACATAATGAATAAATATACAACTTCTATATTCCATTTTATAATGGTCAAACTTGTACTATGTAGTCTAGAGTGGTCCTGCAATCACCTTATGATCTAAAAATGAAGAATTCAGTGTGAGAAATAAACAAATATAAACGTATCACATAAATATAAAAAGGAGGAGGACATTGCTAGACATGTTAGAAGTAGTGGGACACATAGACGAACATCTCCTCAATCAGGAGGTGGTGGAGATACGTAGATGACATCTTCCTCATTTGGACAGATACTGAGGTCTCTTTGCAGTCCTTTCATCAGTTCCTTAACCTGATTGATGGTAATATATAGTTTACCATGACTTATTCAGCGGATAAGATACAATTCCTGGATGTTAGTGTAACATTGGTTGGAGATTCATTGGTTACTGTGTTATATACTAAAGATACGGACCGGAACACACTCTTAAGATTCGAGAGTAGCCATCCTAAAAACATGATCAGATCGTTACTATATAGCCAGATGGTTAGACTTAAACGCATTGTCGATGACCCCATTGAATTGCATTCATCTCTTGACCATTTGATATCTAATTTTTTTTAAAAGAGGATACCCTAAACAGTTGTTACAAACTCATAAAAGAAGGATTGACAGTATCCCTAGGGATAAATTGGTGAAAACCACCAAACGTGTAGGTAAACGTTGAATCCCCTTTATCTCCACCTATAATGACCTTTAGTGGTGACATTTCAACATTTTTAAATAAACATTTGGCAATTATCAGTAACAGTTATGAACACATTGGTGAGCTAAACAGCCCGCCACTTATGTCATATAGGAGACCTCACAGTTTACGTGATAATTTTTTTAAAACGAGAATAGGTAAGACATCAATTAGTGGTAAACAAACTCTACTTAGATCGCTAAAACCAGGAAATTGTCCATGCTACAAATGTATTAATTGTCCACTTATGTGCAGGGGCAATGTATTTGAGCATCCCCATACACATAGACAGTACAACATTAGACATCATTTTACCTGTGACTCAGATTGGGTAATCTCTGTTCTATGGTGCCCCTGTCAACTATTGTATGTTGGCAAAACCACCTGCGATTTTAAAACCATATTAAATACCCTTTGCTACTCCATTAGAAAAAAGAAACATGATTGGCCTGGTGGTGGTGACAGACACCTGCTGTTACATAAATGCCCATACACATAGACAGTACAACATTACCCAATCTGAGTCAAAGGTAAAATGATGTCTAATCTACATTCTATGGTGCCCCTGTCACCTATCGTATGTTATCGAAACCACCTGCGATTTTAAAACCAAATTAAATAACCATCGGTATTCCATCATAAAAAAGAAACCTGATTTGCCTGTAGCTAAACAATTTTTACAACAGGGCCACACGGAATAGGGATTTGAGATTTATGATTTTGAAACATGTCCAACTATCCCAGAAGGGTGGTGACAGACACTTGCTGTCACATAAATGTGAATTGAAGTGGATTTTTCTGTTGTATACATCAATGTTGAAGTTAATGTGGCTACGGCTACCCTCTCAGTTTGTTGATCAACAACTGTATTCGCTCTTATAACAATGTCCTCCTCCTTTTTATATTTGTTATGTGATACATTTATATTTGTTTATTTCTCACACTGAATTCTTCTTTTTTTTTAGATCATATGGTGATTGCAGGACCACTCCAGACTACATAGTACAAGTTTGACCCTTATAAAATGGAAGATGGAAGTTGTATATTTATTCATTATGTCCTGTGACTAGTATTCATGTATTTATGTTTGAATTATTTTTTTTATTGATTGTGACAGGGGTGCAGTCAAATTTTTTTTTTTATCAAATCTGTTTTTATTGATATTAAAGTACAAATAACACAATACGATTACATATTTCAAAACGACAACACAAAACATTCTGCATCAACTGGTCTCACATAACATGTGCCAGTGATTCTATAAACGGTATGTACAATTAGAAATTCAAGTCGATGCGAATCAGTAACACATTAAACATACCTTTGAAAATAAACCATGTAATGACAGAGAATATGACTATACGTAATAACATATAATGGGAGGGAAATTGGAAAACATGAGGAAAGATTGGGTAGGAAGGTTGGGGTGGGTGGAAGGGGAGGGGGTGAGGATGATGAGTGTTAGCAATACCCCACAATATAAAACCCTAAGAATTATAGAATTATAAAATTGTCCTAATTAAATTATCTCTACGCTGGATACATGGAGACCACACCATCAAAAAACCTCTCGTAAGTGTTCTCCACTCTATTGGAAAGTTCATACGACAAATTTGATTAATCTTGTCTACCCAGTTACTTACTGTAGTGGCAGTAGTTTGCAACCAATGCAAAGGTATTAACATTTTTGCTGCTGGTAATAAATGCGTATGTAAATGCTTTTTGGACATGGTCATAGTACTTGAAGGAAGTCCTAACGCTATGGTCTCCAAAGACAGAGCAACATCTGTGTCACATACTAAGTTAATATACCTCTCTATCTGTGACCAAAAGGGCATAACCCCTGGGCAAGTCCACCAAATATGTGAAAAAGAACCTTCATGAGACTTACATCTCCAACAGAGAGCATTTGGGACAAACCCCATACTGTAAAGAGCTTGCGCGGTCTTATACCATCTAGTGAGCAACTTATAGTGATTTTCTTGTAGTTTCACACACCTGGAGAATCCATGGGAATTACACATGACCACATTCCTCTCCTGATCCGTCAACTGCAAACTGAGCTCCGCCTCCCAAGATGCTACGAAAGCTGGCAGATCTGTCCCTTCAAGTGCCAAAAGTTGGTAATAAATCTTTGATATTTTATGTTTACTCCCTTTATGTGTAGTTAGGTACTTCACAAACCACGTGAGCTCTCTAGTTATATTGTGATTTTTTTAGACATTTTTCACATTCCATTTGTAGATGATGTATCTGAAGAAAGTTAAGCTTTGGAGCAGCAACCTGCATCATAGACTGGATCTCCTCTGCTGTAGGAACTCTATTATCTGACATAAAGTCTCTAATCCGTACTCCTGCAAAACATTTCCACAGATCTGAGCTAGAACCGACCTTTAGTGAAATGAGTTTAGGCAATGCCGCTACCGGTAGCAACGGTGATGGTTGAGGAAGCACTTCCTCTGTCAAGCCAACCTTAGCCCAAACCGCTAAAGTGCCTTTCATTAAGGGATTCTTCATAGAGCCTATGTCCTGTTGGGTCGGCGCCCAAAGAATTTCTGAAGGATTATCTACCCCATGTACTGATTCCCTAGCTAGCCCTCCTAGATCCTCAGATGCTGAAGCCATATCCAACCATTTCTGCAAGTGTATAGCCTTATAGTAACCCTCTACACTGGGAAGTCTCATTCCACCTTGACGTTTACTCCTCGTGAGAGTGCGGTATGATATTTGCGGCCTTCTTTGTTTCCACAAATATTTGTTAAACATTTGTTGCACTGTCCTGAAGAATATTTTTGGTAGGTAAATTGGAACCATATTCATAATGTAAAGTACCACAGGTAGGATATATGTCTGGAGCAGATTCCTCCTGCCCATCCACGAAATGTATGGGATATTATAGGAAGAAAGAAGATCTTTTATCTTCCGGAGGAGTGGCTGGTAATTTAACTTGTATAGAGCGTTAAGATCTGCAGGCAGTTGGATACCCAAGTATTTCACCGATTCCGAAGGCCATTGGAATTCGGAAGCAGTTGCCAAACCCCTCACTTGACTCTGTGGTAATGTAACATTAAGAATTTCTGACTTAGTATAGTTTACTTTAAAGTTAGATACCAATCCATAGCTGTGAAAACCTCCAAAATACATGGTATAGCGCTAACTGGATTTGTGATGGTAAGTATCATATCATCCGCAAATGCATGGACCAAATGTATTTTTGAATTTATAGTTAAACCCTCAATACATTCATCTTGCCTCAAGGCTTGCAAAAGAGTCTCCAGGGTCAAGATGAATAAAGAGGGTGAAAGAGGGCACCCCTGTCTTGTTCCATTCCCTATTGAAAAGGAGGGAAACAAAACCCCATTCACCCTTATCTTAGCTGATGGCCTACTATATAACGTAAATATCGCCTTAATAAAAGGTTCTGGAAAGTTAAATTTAGCTAGAGTGGCTGCCATGAAGTCCCATGCCACTCTATCAAACGCTTTCTCTGCGTCTGTGCCCATTAGTACTAGAGGTATTTTAGAATCATGCGCTTTCTGAATGTAATTCATCGGTCGAATGGAGTTCTGTCTACCCTCCCTGCCCGGCACAAAACCCTTCTGATCCGAATGCACCAAGGTAGTCAGGAACTTTCTAACCCGAGTGGATAGTAATTTAGCCCATATTTTGAGATCTAGATTTAAAAGAGATATAGGCCTGTAGCTAGAACATAAGAGGGGATCTTTACCCTCCTTAGGTAAAATCGTGATATACGCTTCCAACAACTGCGCCGTTAATTTGTTTCCCAGTAGAAACTCATTGAACGCTTTGACCAAAGGAGGTAATAATATATCTTTACATTTTTTAAAGTATTTGATAGTTAGGCCATCCGGACCTGGGCTTTTCCCTGAAGGAAAGGAATGTACAGGGTGGGCCATTTATATGGATACACCTAAATAAAATGGGAATGGTTGGTGATATTAACTTCCTGTTTGTGGCACATTAGTGTATGGGAGGGGGGAAACTTTCAAAGCTGGGTGTTGACCATGGCGGCCATTTGTGACACATCAAACTTATCGAGAATTTCACAAGAAAAACAATGGTGTGCTTGGTTTTAACGTTACTTTATTCTTTCATGAGTTATTTACAAGTTTCTGACAACTTATAAAATGTGTTCATAGTGCTGCCCATTGTGTTGGATTGTCAATGCAACCCTCTTCTCCCACTCTTCACACACTGATAGCAACACCACAAAAGAAATGCCTCCCGATCTGACTCCCTTAGACTTTTATCTTTGGGGTCATCTGAAGGTAATTGTCTATGCTGTGAAGATACGAGATGTGCAGCAACTGAAACTACGGATACTGGAAGCCTGTGCTAGCATTTCTTCTGCGGTGTTGCTATCAGTGTGTGAAGAGTGGGAGAAGAGGGTTGCATTGACAATCCAACACAATGGGCAGCACTTTGAACACATTTTATAAGTGTTCAGAAACTTGTAAATAACTCATGAAAGAATAAAGTAACGTTAAAACAAAGCACACCATTGTTTTTCTTGTGAAATTCTCGATAAGTTTGATGTGTCACATGACCCTCTTCCCATTGAAAAAACTAAAAGTTGGATACAAAATGGCCGACATCAAAATGGCCGCCATGGTCAACACCCAGCTTGAAAAGTTTCCCCCATCCCATATACTAATGTGCCACAAACAAGAAGTTAATATCACCAACCATTCCCATTTTATTTAGGTGTATCCATATAAATGGCCCACCCTGTAGTATTTTTGACACCTCTGCAAGGGTAAACGGAGTCATAATTTCCTCCGCATCATCGCCCGAGAGTGTGGGTAGTGTTAGTGGTCCCAGAAAGTCTTCAATCTGTGTAGATCTGGAGATATCTGAGGTCAGGGAAGGGGCCGGAATATTGTATAAACTCAAGTAATATTCACTAAAAGCTCCTGCTATATCTTCTGTATTCGTACACGTATGGCCCTCTGATGTTTTAATCTTATGAATAAAGGCCTTCTCTTTTTTCTTTTTGATCAGGGCCGTCATTAATTTCCCCCCCTTATCCCCGTGCGCGTATAACTTCTGTTGTAGTGCATCAAATTAGCTGCCAACTTTTTATTCAAAGTATCTTTCAAATTATTCCAGAGAATCTGCAATTCAGACTGTAACTGTTTGGTTGGGGTAGTTTTATGTATATTTTCAGTCTCTGTAATTTGCGATAGCATCCCTAGTATTTCTCTTTCCCTTTCTCTCTTGACTTTTGTTCCTAGGGAGATTAATATACCCCTGATAAATGTCTTATGCGCTTCCCATAAAATAGTCCCCGAAACATCAGCCGTGTCATTAATGTCAAAGTAGGATTGCAATGACTTGGACAGGTCTGGAGAATCCAGGAGAGTTTCATTTAGCCTCCATGTCCACTCTCTAGGAGATAGTTCTGCAACTTTCAATGTAATAAACAACGGTGCATGATCTGAAACCGTAATCTGTCCAATACTGGCTGACTCCACTGATGTTATAAAGTGTGCATGTATAAGCAGGTAGTCCAGTCTCTGATGGGAGTAATGAGGGTGAGAGTAAAATGTATAATCCTTTTTTGTAGGATTCAACACTCTCCATGTGTCATGTAAGTTGAGTTCTTGGAACTTGTTCAAAAGTTTCTGTCTACCAATCTGTGGGATGGTTGATTTATGGGTTGAAGAATCCAGCTCTGGGTTAAGAGTTAAATTCAGATCTCCCCCTATAATAATAGGGCTTTCTGCAAAGGCACGTAACTCCTCTAAAATGTGAAGTAACCAGGAGACCTGAGATTTGTTGGGGACATACAAATTCGCTAAAGTGCATGTGAGTGTACCCAGTTTACCTTTAATAAATAATGCTCTGCCATCCTTCGCATCATGTCTAGCCAGAGAGATGAACGGCAGGTCCCTATGTAATGCAATAGAGACACCTCGTACAGCAGAGCCCGAGCTGCATCCATGAAACCATGAAGAAAAATAGTTAGTAGGCAATTTAGGTATTTTATCAACTTTAAAATGTGTTTCTTGTAAAAAAGCTACAGATACTTGTTCCTTTTTTAACAGCGTTCTGATCTGATTCCGTTTTTGGGGTGAATTCAGCCCATTAGCATTATAAGTCACCAGCTTTATCGTCACCATTTTTGTGAGGTGTGTGTTAGGCTGTTTAGTTTGCTAAGGTATTGCTAGGGGTAAATTTGGGTAGAAGATAACAATCGACAATGCAGGAACAGGGAGGAAGGAAAAAAGGGGAGGAGGACGTATTACAAAACAAACAATAAGTGTCCAGGCACTATAGAACTGCAGCTCATATATAACCTACTTGGCCGCTTAAAGTACATTACATTATACAATAGGTGTAGTAGATATCCCACTACCCACCCAATTCTGTCATCGTAACATCGCTGCATAGGGGAGGGAGAAAGAATCCTGAGCCGAGGCCTGGCCCAGATCCATAATATATTATTAAGTTAAAAGCAATAAGGAAAAAAAAAAGAGAAATTGAGTATACAAAGAGAAGAACAATTTAAGGAAATATTTCTAGTTCAGGCACTAGACATAGAATTTCTTCCTTATGAGAGAACATCCGGCCCCTACCCATGCTTCTTATGATGAGATAAACTAATATATTAACGTACTTGGCACTTTTGGTCAAGTAGTGTTTTCTCGGAACATAAGTGCTGAACCTCACTTTCCTCAATATTCCACTAACTGGAATTGCATATCTTAGGTATCAATGGCCCAGCCACTTCAATAAGCTGTGCTGGGTAGCTCCGTGTCATATAATATTGGGGGCCTACATATCCCCTATACGTGCTCTCCAGACTACCATATATATCATCTGATACCTTGAAACACGTAAGCCCCTGTCAACAAAACTAGAAACGACAAACTTTCAGATTATCTTTCTGCTTCAATAAATGCATTATAACAACTCGCATTAAAGTAGAATTTGAATTAGCATTTAAGGACATTAATAAGTGAAAAATAACTAAATATCTCACGAACGAGACCGGACAGTTCAGGGTACATCATCCTCCATTGCTACTGCCCTCTGCTTCTTTCCACGTGGTGTTCTGTGTTTGGAGTACACAGACCAAGGTTCCATCTTCGGCAAATCTGGCAGCGTGATGTCTGTCTGAGCTGGTAGCCAATTCGGTATCTGGATAGGGCAAATTCCCAAGAGTTCCCAAGCTTGCTCTAGGTCATTCGGAGTATGAATCAGGATTAGAGATGAGCGAACTTTTCAAAAGTTCGGTTCGGCTAGTTCGCCGAATTTCACAAAAAAGTTCGATTCGGACCGAACTAGTTCGGACCGAACCTGTCACTTACGTGCGCCGAGCATGCTACTGTCTCGGGTGCTGATAGAGTTAATGGGCTGCACTAACTCTTTCAGCAACCTTGACAGTACATGCTCGGCGCGCGGAAAATACAATTTAAATGTAATAAAAAAATAAAAATTATACGTTCGTACTTACTTTCCTCCTGTCCGGCCTCCAGCGATGACGTTTCATCCCTTTCGCCGCTGCAGCCAATCACAGGCTGTAGTGGCGGTAACGCACGTCAGGATGACGCTTCATCCCACGTGACCGCCTCTGCAGCCAATCACAGGCTGCAGCGGCGACATGGATGAAACGTCATCGCTGGAGCCCGGACAGGAGGAAAGTAAGTATGAACGTATTATTATTTTTTTGGGCATGTATGTATGTTGGCATGTATGTATGTATGTATGTATGTTGTCATGTATGTATGTATATATGTGCATGTATGTTGGCATGTATGTATATATGTGTATGTATATTTGCATGTATATATTTGCATGTATGTTTGCATGTATGTATGTTTGCATGAATGTATGTTTGCATGTATGTATGTATGTTTGCATGAATGTATGTTTGCATGAATGTATGTTTGCATGTATGTATGTTGTCATGTATGTATGTATGCATGTATGTTGTCATGTATGTATGTATATATGTGCATGTATGTTTGTATGTGTATTTGCATGTATGTATGTTTGCATGTGTGTATGTTTGCATGTATGTATGTATGTATGTATGTTGGCATGTATGTATATATTTGCATGTATGTTTGCATGAATGTATGTATGTATGTTTGCATTTTATGTATGTATGTATGTCGTCATGTATGTATGTTGTCATGTATGTATATATGTGCATGTTTGTATGTATATTTGCATGTATATATTTGCATGTATGTATGTTTGCATTTATGTATGTTTGCATGAATGTATATTTGCATGTATGTATGTTGTCATGTATGTATGTTGTCATGTATGTATACATGTTTGTATGTATGTATGTATGTTTGCATGTATGTATGTTGTCATGTATGTTTGCATGTTTTTATTTTTGAATGTATGTTTATATATATGTGCATGTATGTAATTATGTTTGCATGTATTTATGTTTGCATGTATATTTGTGCATGCTTGTATATATGTATGTATCTTTGCATGTTTGTATGTATGGTTTCATGTGTGTGTGTATGCATGTATGTATGATAGTTTGCATGTATGTATGTTTGTTTGTATACATGTCTGTATGGCCATGTATGATACTGTCTGCTGGCGCCCTGTATCTAAGTCAACTTCACGGCAGGCTTCTATACATGGTATAACAGTCAGTATCACACATTAAACTGAATCTAAGCTTACAACATGTTTTATTTCATTTTTTCTTTTTTTTACAGGTTTGGTGTTTGGACTACGTCGGTTTCGAGGACTACTTCGATGACAGTTTTTTTTTTTTCTACAATAAAATGGTTAATGAGGGTTGTGTTGGGGGTGCTTTATTTCAATAAAATATTTTATCTATATCTTTGTCTTTTTCTTTTCAAATTTTATTACTACCACTTTAGTAATGGCCGCTGTCTGAGTGACAACATCCATTACTAAGGCGAGGCTTAGCGTTAGCCGGTACAGAGGCTAACACTAACCACCATTATTACCCCGGTACCCACCACCACCAGGGGTGCCGGGAAGAGCCAGGTACGATCCAGTACCCGACCATCTGTTGTGATGGTCGGGCTCTGGGGCGGCCGCAGGCTGGTATTATGAGGCTGGAAAGGGCCAAAAACAGTGGACCTTCCCACCCTTGTAATGCTAGGCTGCTGCTGCTGTGTTGTATCTGGCTGGTTATAAAAGTGGGGGGGACCCCACGTCATTTTTTTTTTATTATTTATTTTTATTTTTATTTTTTTTAAAAAGACATGGGGTTCCACCCAATTTATCATAACCAGCCACATACAACACAGTGTTATTAGCCTGGGAATGGACAAAACCAGTGGCCCTTCCCACCCATGTAATGCCAGACTGCTGCGGCCTTGTATATGGCTGGTTATTAAAAATGTGGGGGACCCAACGTCTATTGTTAAATTTGTTAAATTCCCCAAAAAAAACGACGTGGGGTCCCCCCCATTTTTATAACCAGCCCGATACAACACAGCAGCAGCAGCCTAGCATTACAAGGGTGGGAAGGTCCACTGTTTTTGGCCCTTCCCAGCCTCATAATACCAGCCTACGGCCGCCCCAGTACCCGACCATCACAACAGATGGTCGGGTACTGGATCGTACCAAGCTCTTCC
Organism: Rhinoderma darwinii; assembly: GCF_050947455.1. Classification (NCBI taxonomy): domain Eukaryota; kingdom Metazoa; phylum Chordata; class Amphibia; order Anura; family Rhinodermatidae; genus Rhinoderma; species Rhinoderma darwinii. The sequence continues at coordinate 66,732,814 of NC_134689.1, forward strand.
CGGCACCCCTGGTGGTGGTGGGTACCGGGGTAATAATGGGTGGTTAGTGCTAGCCTCTGCACCGGCTAACACTAAGTACCGCCTTAATAATGGACGCTGTCAATCAGCCAACTGCCATTATCTAGGCACTAATAAAGTTTAAAAAAAAACACAAAGACAATTCTTTTTTATTGAAATAAGAAATCCCCAACAAAACCCTCGTTAACCATTTTATTAAAATTTAAAAAAAACGTAGATCTACGCAGTAGTCCAACGAATCGAAGATGTAGTCCAATCGGTACATCAAAATCTGCAACAACATAAAAAAACAGTTATCAATGTGAACAATAACAATACTTCTACTCACCTACACACATATATACACGCACGCACACACAAACAACCATACACAAACACACACATATACACAAACACACACATATACACACACCCATATACACAAACACACACATATATAAACACACACACACACACAAACATCTACACACAAACATATATACAAATACACCCATATATATACACAAACACACCCATATATACACAAACACACACATAAACACACCCATATACACACATATACACAAACACACACATATACAAAAACACACACACACAAACATCTACACACAAACATATACACATACACCCATATATATACACAAACACACCCATATATACACAAACACACATAAACACAAACACACATATAAAAACAAAAACAGACAAAGACACATACCCAAACACACACACTGTTTCTTTTAAATGCTGCTTGGGAACCCGCTCGATCCACTATATAAGGCTGCGCTATAGTGCAGCATTTAAAAGAAACAGGATCCTGACCTGTCCATAGAGTTTAAGGCAGCACAGAGTATTTCAGGAGATGAGCGTGCAGATTCAGTGCTGCTGTGAACTCTGCTCCTACCATTACGTAGCTCTCAGTCTGTTACCTCTCCTCCACTCCTGTCCTCAAGAACACCTTCACATGATTGGCAAGTCACCACGTAATGGTAAGAGTAGAGTTCACAGCTGCACAGAGTATTTCAGGAGATGAGCGTGCGGATCTTGTGCGGGGTGGTGACTTGCCAATCATGTGAAGGTGTTATTGAGGACAGGAGTGGAGGAGAGGTAACAGACTGAGAGCAGAGTTCACAGCAGCACTGAATCTGCACGCTCATCTCCTGAAATACTCTGTGCTGCCTTAAACTCTGTGGACAGGTCAGGATCCTGTTTCTTTTAAATGCTGCACTGTAGCGCAGCCTTATATAGTGGATCGAGCGGGTTCCCTAGCAGCATTTAAAAGAAACAGGATCCTGACCTGTCCACAGAGTTTAAGGCAGCACAGAGTATTTCAGGAGAGGAGCACGGCCGGCCACAGGCAGCCGGTCGTTTTTCCAAGCCGTGCTCCCATTATGCACACGACCGTAAAAACACCTGTTATTGTGGGTCGTAATTACGACCCGCAATAACGGGCTCATAGACTTCTGTTACCCATGGGTACCTTCCCGTTTTCTCACGGGAAGGTGCCCGTGCCGTTAAAAAAATAGAACATGTTCTATTTTTCTATTTTACGGGCCGTGCTGCTATAAAATTTAGGGTATGTTCACACGACAGCGTCCGTAACGGCTGAAATTACGGGGATGTTTCCGTCTGAAAACATCCCCGTAATTTCAGCCGAAACGGCAAGTGCAGGCGCTTGAACGCGGCGTCCATTACGGACGTAATTGGCGCTGCTATTCATTGGAGTCAATGAATAACGGCTCCAATTATGGCCAAAGAAGTGACAGGTCACTTCTTTGACGCGCCGTCATTTGACAGCGGCGCGTAAATATACGCCTCGTGTGGACAGACAAACGTCTGCCCATTGCTTTCAATGGGCAGATGTTTGTCAGCGCTATCGAGGCGCTATTTTCGGGCATAATTCGGGGCAAAAAATCACAAATTACATCCGTAATTAGTGCGTGTGAACACAGGGTATGTTCACACTCACTAATTACGGACGTAATTCGGGCGTTTTTGCCCCGAATTACGTCCAAAAATAGCGCCTCGATAGCGCTGACAAACATCTGCCCATTGAAAGCAATGGGCAGACGTTTGTCTGTTCACACGAGGCGTAATTTACGCGCCGCTGTCAAATGACGGCGCGTAAATAGACGCCCGCGTCAAAGAAGTGACCTGTCACTTCTTTGGCCGTAATTGGAGCCGTTATTCATTGACTCCAATGAATAGCAGCGCCAATTACGTCCGTAATGGACGCGGCATTCAAGCGCCTGCATATGCCATAACGGCTGAAATTACGGGGATGTTTTCAGGCGGAAACATCCCCGTAATTTCAGCCGTAACGGACGCTGTCGTGTGAACATACCCTTATAATGACAGCACGGCTCGTAAAAGCGGCCGGCCGTGCTCGTAATTACGAGTCGTAATTACGAGCACGACCCGTAAAATAAAAAAATAGAACATGTTCTATCTTTTTAACGGCACGGGCACCTTCCCGTGAGAAAACGGGAAGGTACCCGTGGCTAACAGAAGTCTATGGGCCCGCTATTTCGGGTCGTAATTACGACCCTTAATAACGGGTGTTTTTACGGTCGTGTGCATGAGGCCCCGTAATGACGGGTGGCTACATGTGTGCACCCGTCATTACGGCAGCGTTGCTAGGCGACGTCAGTAAATAGTCACTCTTCAGGGTGCTGAAAGAGTTAACTGATCGGCAGTAACTGTTTCAGCACCCTGGACAGTGACTACCGATCACAATATAGAGTACCTGTAAAAAAAAAAAGACGTTCACACTTACCGGGAACTCCCTGCTTCCTCCAGTCCGGTCTCCTGGCCGTTGCCTTGGTGACGCGTCCCTCGCGACATCCGGCCCGACATTCCTTGATGACGATGCAGCCCATGTGAGCGCTGCAGCCAATCACGGGCTGCAGAGGCCTCTGCAGCCAATCACGGGCTGCAGAGACCTCTGCAGCCAATCACAGGCTGCAGAGGCCTCTGCAGCCAATCACAGGCTGCCGCGTCAGAAAAGAAGGTCGGACTGGAGGAAGAAGAGAGACTCGTCCGCAAGACAACGACCAGGTACGTATGAAATGCTTTTTATTTTTAATCAGCAGCCTCTTTTCTCTATCAGTGATTGATAGAGACAAGTGGCTGCCGATTTGTATAATATTTTTGACCGGGTTCGGTCAAAACGGGTTCGGCCGAACCCGGTGAAGTTCGGATTCGCTGCGAACCGAACTTTTCCGGAAGTTCGGACCGAAACCGAGTTCGGTTGTCCCGGTTCGCTCATCTCTAATCAGGATCCTCTTTCCCTCTTTAATGATAGCCAGCCCGAAAGGAAAAAGCCAGGTATAAGGCAAATTTATCTCCCGGAGTTTCGCCAACAATGGCCTCATGATGCGTCTCTTTGCCAGTGTAGACGCCGCTATGTCTTGATACAGCTGTAGTGTAGAGCCTTCGAACATCACCCTTTGCTGCTCTCTGTTAGCCGTTAAAATGGCTGCCGTATCCACGTAACTTAAAAGTCCACAGATGACATCCCGTGGTGTATAAGTCGGCTTAGGCTTAGGTCTAAGGGCCCGATGAATCCGTTCCATCACCACCTTTTCCGCCCTGTCTTCTCCTAGCAAGGAGGCAAATATTTGCCGCGCAATCGATAGTAAAGCCTCAGCTGCATACGATTCAGCTAGGCCTTTCAGCCTAATATTTTTCCAGCGGCTTCTGTTCTCCATGTCTTCAATCATAGTTAGTGCCCTGTTCATTTGTGACTCCTGGGCTTGCAGCTTATGCCCCACCGAGTCCGCATGGTTGACTGTGTCCGACATTGCCGACTCTAGAGCTTCTAATCTATGCCCCATACGTTTAAAGTCTGACCTGAATTCCGTTATCTCCTTCATAACTGGCAGTATGGCTTGCTGTAAGGTTTTCTTCAGCAACGATTTAGTTATCCCCCCCGCTTCTGAGTTCGCCGCAACAGCTCCACCCATGCTGTCGGCATCTGAGTCCTTAGATGCAGGATAAGGCGCCATCTTGGAAGCTCCAGCCGCCGTTTGCGAGTCTCGTCGTTGCAGGAATTTATCCAGGTCAGCCTGTTGTTTTTGCGATCCTGGAATGCTCGATGTGTCCCTGAGTTTGTCCTTTCCCGTTTTCACCATTTTAAGTAAAGTTGTGGCTCATATTCTCTATGGATCTGAGTCGGCTTGTAAGGAGACCTGTCTTATGCTGCCATCACGTTCAGCGGTCAGGCTCCGCCCCCCGGGGGCAGTCAAATTTGAACACTATTGTATTGACTTCAGTTTAACCAGTTCAGGATCGGGCTATTTTGAGCCTTCAGGAAAATACACAGTTTAGCCCTTTTTTGCACGTGTTAGTTAAATGGCTATAACTTTTTTATTTGTTGGGTTAACGACGTGATTTTTGCGATGTTTTTTTCCGTAGGCAAAGCAGGTTTCTTTTTTTTTATCATTTTTATACACATCCTTTTTGCTATTTTAGAACTTTTATTCTTAAAGTTTGAAAATAAGAGTAAAAAAATACGCTTTTTTACATTTCAGAGCTATTTTTTTGGGTAATAACATAGTTTTACCCTAAAATAGACCTTTTATTTGTGATCGTCATTGTCTACTGTAAATTTGAATATATTACATGTCTATATTAGTGTAATTGGGTCAGCGCTAGCGTTACAAAAATTATTGGCGGGGGGGACGTTTTTTTTGGGGTGGGTATTTTATGTGTATTTATTAATCAAAAATGTTTGCACCTTACTTTACTTTTATTTTTTTATTACTATGGTCTGTCCCTCAAAGGTCAAAAAAGACCTTTGGGGAACTTTATATATTTTTTTCTTTCTTTTACACAATGCTTTTCCACTGTAACTGGAGCTGCACAGCAGCCCCAGTTACAGGGAAAATCAGCCCTCTTATAGTGACGATTGTCACTAATAGGGCTGTGCTGGGTCTAGTAAGACCCAGCAGCAGTCTGTCACTAACGGTACCCGGTGATCATGTGACCAGTCACATGAATACCGGGAGCAATAGAGACAGCGGCGCGGCCCCTGCCTCTATTCCTATACACAGCGTTTATTGGGCGCTGTATACAAGTGATCGGATAAGACGGAAGCAGCGAAAGCTGCTTCTATCCTCTCCTCAGGGTCTCCGGCAGTCACTGACAGCCGGAGACCCGACATTCAGCTGCCCAATCGGTCGGGCAGCAAGTTAAAACCCGAGCCGTAAAAAGTCTATGGCTCGGGTTTTAAGGACTCAGCCAGCGGTCGGGAACCAGTTAATAGGCTACTGCGGAGTTGCCTTTATGGGTGCGATACACGACTGTTCGTTTTAGTGGTCTGACCGCACACAAGGGAGTATGATACGGTCGCTCCGCGAACCTTGGTGTAGGATATTATGGATCACATAACTGTGACCCTGATTCCTCTATTTCCGCATCTCTATATATAATATAACTGATACTTACTGAATGGAATTTCCCTTATTGTTAGTTCGTCAGGGATATACCGTAGGTTGTGCTCCTATATTGATTCTGTAATTTGTGGTTTTTTACTGCTTTCCCTCTCACATATATATGTATATACATAGGTTTATTTACCTTTTTATTGATACTGATCCGGGACATCTTTGATTATATTTATGTCTAAAATATCCGATTTGAGCTCTTGCTATTCCATCGCTCTATTTACTATGGGTCTGATTATAGTTATCGGGCCTATTTATGATAAATACGTATATGTTGAAACACTATTTGTTACCTGTAACTTGGCAACGTACTTCGGATGCTACTTCCGGTTCTCGTCTGTCCAACGCATGCGCATTGGACATTGGTGACATGTGTTTACTAGTTGCCAGTAACCTGGCAACTTGTCTTAGACGTCATTTCTGGTTGCTGTCAGCCTGACGCATGCACGTTCGATAGTCATGAACGCCGAGCACGGACGACACATACCAAACACGCTACAACATCTTATATAGGTTAAACATCAAGCTTCTGATTGGTGAGTGGTCTGGCAGCCTTAATTTGCAACACATCTTTTGAATATTCAGTTATCCTATAATTATGTCTATGTTATGCTGCTTTATGTATATTGTTTTTAATATTTCACTTATCACTTATGTATGAATTTTTTAATTTGTGATACCTTAATATTGGTTGTACACGTAGCTAAATGCTGTATTCACTTTTTAAATTATTCTAATGAGCTTGATTGTTTGTATTTGATGCACACTTTATAAACCACGATTTTTGTATGTATCATTATGCTTGAAAAAGGTCCTAATCTTGGACTGGAACGTTGCACCTTGATATGTTGGCTTGAATAAACCACCCTTTTTTTCATCTACTTTATTGGAGTGCTGCAAGATTTATTGCTTTGGAATATTGACACAGTCCTTGGATCTGGACTGCTTGCTGGCACCCGTTTACATGTATAAGCTCCTCCTTTATTGTGATCGAGTGCTGCTGCCTTCTCTGTTGGAATATATATATATATATATATATATATATATATATATATATATATATACATATATGCCATATTCTTCAGACTATAAGGGCTTATTCAGACGAACGTATAATACGTCCGTGCAACGCGCGTGATTTTCGCACAGACCTATGTTAGTCAATGGGGCCGTTCAGACAATCCGTGATTTTCACGCAGCGTGTGTCCACTGCGTAAAACTCACAACATGTCCTACATTTGTGCGTTTTTTGCTCATTACACACCCATTGAAGTCAATGGGTGTGTGAAAATGACGCGCAGCACACTTTGAATGAAAACAGAAAAGCACTACGTTCTTTTCTGTTTACAAACATACAAACAGAGTGTCATAACTATGGCGGCCGCATGAAAATCACGCAGCCACGCATCATATGCTGCTGACACACGCACACGCTTGTGTGATTTCGGCCTAAGAAGCAGTTTTTATAGTCGGCAGTTTTTATAGTCGGCAGTCAAGGGATACGGCAGCGCCAGGCCCCCTGACCGCTTCTTACTTAACCCCTTCCCAACCCATGATGTGCCAGCACATCATAGAGCAGGAAGGGGATAATATTTGGAGTGGAGCGGGATCACGCGCTGAGCCCACTCCATACACTGCAGGTGTCCGCTGTGTTTTACAGCTAAAACACTGCTCAAACGGCCAGGAACAGCGATGGCGCTGTCAATAGCGACCGCTGCATTTATAAGCATCTTCCTGGCCATTTAACTAGTTAAATGCGTGGGCAATAGCGACCGCTACGTTTATAGAGTTCTCCCATGAAGGACATTTATGGCATATCCACAGGATATGTCATAAATGCCAGATAGATGCGGGTCCCACTTCTGGGACCCGCACCTATCTCTAGAACAGGGCTCCCTTAACCCAGTTCTATCTTACCCGGCTCCGCTGTCTCCCGGCCACTTCCTGTTTAACCCCTTAAGGACACAGCCTGTTTTGGCCTTCAGGAAACAGCCGATTTTTTCAAATCTGACATGTGTTAGTTTATGTGGTAATAACTCCGGAACGCTTTTACCTATCCAAGTGATTCTGAGACTGTTTTCTTGTGACATATTGTACTTGATGTTAGGGAAAAAAATTGGTCGATAAATTCAGTATTTATTTGTGAAAAAAAACAAAATTTAGAGAAAATTTGTGAAAATTAGCATTTTTCTTAATTTAAATGTATATATTTGTAAGACAGATAGTAATACCACACAAAATAGTTACTAGTTAACATCCCCTATATGTCTACTTTATGTTTGCTTCGTTTTTTTGAACGTCCTTTTATTTTTATAGGACGTTACAAGGCTTAGAACTTTAGCAGCAATTTCTCACATTTTCAAGAAAATTTCAAAAGGCTATTTTTACAGGGACCAGTTCAGTTCTGAAGTGGCTTTGAAGGCCTTATGTACTAGATAGACCCCATAAATCACCCCATTTTAAAAACTGCACCCCTCAAAGTATTCAAAACAGCATTCAAAAAGTTTCTTAACCCTTTAGGCGTTTCACAGGAATTAAAGCAAAATAGACGTGAAATTTACTAATTTCATTTTTTTTTGCCAAAATTAATTTGTGATAAAAAAAAAATGGTACCACAGAAGGTATAGTGAGCATTTTGACCCCACGGATTTTGCTGGAATGATTTTCGGTGCCATGTCGCGTTTGCAACCAAAACAGAGGAAATCCCCCAAAAGCGACCCCATTTTGGAAACTACACCCCTCAAGGAATTTTCCTAGGGGTATAGTGAGCATTTTGACCCCACAGGCTTTTTGCAGAATTTAGTGGAATTCGGCCATGAATATGAAAATCAACTTTTTTTCTAAAAAAAAATTAGACATTTAGAATTTTTACTAGGAATAAAGGACAAAAAGAAACACAAAATTTGTAAAGAAACTCCTCCCGATTACGGGAATACCTCATATGTGGTAATAAACTGCTGTTTGGACCCACGGCAGGGCTCAGTAGGGAAGTAGTGCCATTTGGCTTTTTGAGAACAGATTTTGCTGGAATGGTTTTCGGTGTCATGTCGTTTACAGAGCCACTGAGGTGCCAGTACAGTGGAAACTCCCAAAAAGTTGCACCATTTTGGAAACTACACCCTGAAAGTATTCATTTAGGGGTAGTGATTATGTTGACCACGTCTTTTTTTTTAGCTAGAATTACGGGAGAGCATAAAACTGAAGGAGCGCCTTGTGGCTTTTTGGGCTAAGTTAGATGAATTCCAGGCACAATTTATTTGCAGACTTTCTGAAGTGACTCAGCAGAAAACACTGTCCTTCAGTATTCATCTAGGGGTATAATGAAGTATTTAGTTTTTCAGTATTCATCTAGGGGTATAATGAAGTATTTAGTTTTTCAGTATTCATCTAGGGGTATAATGAAGTATTTAGTTATTTTTTTAGGTCTAATTCCAATTCATAAATGGGTAATAATGTATTAGAATTCATCTAGGAGTAAAATGAAGTATTTAGTCTTTTTTTTTTAGGTTTAATTCCAATTCATAAATGGGCAATAATGTACCGGAAATAGGGATGAAAGGCCAAAAAATGGGTAGAAAAAAAAAAAAGTAGAGAGTAAGTCATAAAATTAATAATTTAGGGAGGAATGGTAGGCGCGAAAACAGTCCTTGATACACAATCCTGGCTTATCAGGACAAGTGTCACACTGATAGCCCGTGTCTTTTCGCATTCCGTTTTTATAACAGACGCAACATTTTTTGTATGGTCTTCTCATTTTCTCAGTGGGGGGCACTTCACTTGGGAACTGCTGCCCTGATACAATTCTGCTGGCCTCGCTGATATGGGATGTGCTTGCAGCCTCTTCTGCTCGGTCTTTGAAAAGTAGTTGTTTTATAACTTTTTCCTGGTATTCAAGATACCGTGCTTGATTCCCTGACTTCCGATAAATAATAAAAGAATTGTACAGCGCTGTTTGTATGAGGTGCACTGCAGTCTTCTTGTACCATACGCAGGACTTCCTCATTGCGCTGTATGGCTGTAGCATTTGATCTGCCAGGTCTACGCCACCCATGTGTTGGTTATACTCCTGTATACACACGGGCTTGAGGGCTGTGGCATTACGCCTTCTTACTGGAACAGGGGTGCTGCTGTCCCCATGAATGGACTTGATGATAAAAACATATTTTTTATCTCTAAATTTGGTCACCATCACAGACCCATTAGACAATGACCTGCTATCACCAGGTCTCAGTTTCTCGTCGACCAAATTTTTTGGGAGGCCTTTTTGATTCCTCCGTATTGTGCCACAGGCGACTGTATTTTTATCAAATAGGCAGTGGAACAGTGGGACGCTAGTATAGAAATTGTCTATATAAAGGTTATAACCTTTATCTAGTAGGGGGTACAAAAGGTCCCACACAATTTTGCCGCTTGTATTGAGGACAGAGGGACACTCTGTTGGGCAGATTTGGGAGTCTTTTCCCTCATAAATTCTAAATCTGTGAGTGTATCCACTTTCACTCTCACAGAGCTTATACATTTTTATCCAGTATATTGCCCTTTTACTTGGCAAGTATTGCCTAAATCGTAGCCTTCCTTTGAAGAGCACGAGTGACTCATCTATGGCAATATTTTTATTAGGGGTGTATGCCTCTGAAAATTTTTCACTCAGAAGTGAAATAAGCGGCCTAATTTTAAATAATCTGTCCTGGTTGGGGTCACCAGGCGGAGGGCACTGGCTGTTGTCAGTGTAATAGAGGAATCTTAATATTGCCTCAAACCAAGTTCTCACCATTACAGCCCTGCACATTGGCGTAGCATACAAAACTTCGGACGACCAGTAGCACCGTATGGTGGGTTTCTTAATAAGCCCCATATTAAGAAGGAGCCCCCAGAACTTTTTAATTTCTGCAGCACATGTTGGATGCCACTTCTGGCCTCTAGCGTAATATGACGCAGGGTGACTGGCCAGATACTGTTCGGCATAAATATTTGTTTGGGTGACCATTAGGTTCACCAATTCCTCCGGGAAGAAAATTTGAAAAAAATATTATTTTGTGCACCCAGTGGTATAAATTTTTATTCTTGGGGCAGAAGTGAATTCAGGAATTTGGGGTGAAAAAATATTTGGGGGCACCCAATTGGTGTCACTTGAGTGACTGTCACTCTGCCTACTCCGCCTTTGTGGGGGTTCCTCACTATCGCTAGAAGATGACAAAAACGGAAGTGTTCCTAATCCTCACTGGCGGTTTCTATGTCTGTGTCTGAACACAGCATGGCGTAGGCCTCCTCCATTCTGTTTAGCCATAATTGTATACTTTTTAACAATTTTTTTAAACTTTTTTAAAATTTTATGACAAATAAAAAAACTACGTCTGAAATGTCGTCAAAAACCTGGTGTATGTGTGTGTATATATGTAACCTACCTAAACTACTACTAATAATTTTTAGATTATTTAAATTGTAACTTTTTATTTTATGCTAAAACAAAAAATCACGCCTAAAACGCCAGCACAGGAATTGTTAACACTCTTTTTCGGACGTCTGTGTACGATATATATAGCGTATATTTAAAACATAAATATATACTATATAACGTATATATGTATGTCTATAATATACACGTGTATATATATATATATATCCAAGAAAAAAGACTGGAAGCAGCACTCAGCAAAAAAAGTATGAATTTATTCACCCAACACAGTAACGTTTCACTTCCTCCATGGAAGCATTTTCAATTGTATATCTATTGTATATATAAATAAATAAATATATATTAAATATATATATATATACATATATATATATATATATATATATATATATATATATATATATATATATATATATATACTACCGTTCAAAAGTTTGGGGTCACCCAGACAATTTTGTGTTTTCCATGAAAACTCACACTTATATTTATCAAATGATGTAAAGGATCTGCCAGGCACAGCTTCGGGGTTAACGCCCATAGATAATCAGTCTGCACCTGCTTCTATGTCTGTGAGACTGACTCCATCTTCCACCACTCAGGGTGGCAGGCTTAGGAGTGGGAGAACCTATCACAGCCTGGCCAGACGGAGCTAGCTCCCGCCCTCTGTCTATTTATACCTGCCTTTCCTGTTCCTCCTTTGCTTGTGATTCTTCTCGTTTGGTTTCCTGGCCCTGCTGCAGCTTCTTGTACTATTGTCCTTGCTTCATATTGATCCCAGCTTGCTGACTACTCTCCTGCTCTGCGTTTGGTACCTCGTACACTCCTGATTTGACTCGGCTTGTTCACTACTCTCCTGCTCTGCGTTTGGCACCACGTACTCTCCTGGTTTGACTCGGCTTGTTCACTTCTCTTGTTGCTCACGGTGTTGCCGTGGGCAACTGCCCCTTTCTCCTCCAAGCTCTGTGTACCCTTGTCTGTTTGTCTGTCGTGCACTTATTGAGCGTAGGGACCGTCGCCCAGTTGAACCCCGTCGCCTAGGGCGGGTCGTTGCAAGTAGGCAGGGACTGAGTGGCGGGTAGATTAGGGCTCACTTGTCTGTCTCCCCACCCCCGTCATTACAAATGACTTGCAAAATGACTTGAAAATATAGTCAAGACATTGACAAGGTTAGAAATAATGATTTTTATTTGAAATAATAATTTTCTCCTTCAAATTTTGCTTTCGTCAAAGAATGCTCCATTTGCAGCAATTACAGCATTGCAGACCTTTGGAATTCTAGCTGTTAATTTGCTGAGGTAATCGGGAGAAATTTCCCCCCATGCTTCCAGAAACCCCTCCCACAAGTTGGATTGGCTTGATGGGCACTTCTTGCGTACCATACGGTCAAGCTGCTGCCACAACAGCTCTATGGGGTTGAGATCTGGTGACTGCGCTGGCCACTCCATTACAGATGGAATACCAGCTGCCTGCTTCTTCCCTAAATAGTTCTTGCATAATTTGGAGGTGTGCTTTGTGTCATTGTCCTGTTGTAGGATGAAATTGGCTCCAATCAAGCACTGCCAACAGGGTATGGCATGGCGTTGCAAAATGTAGTGATAGCCTTCCTTATTCAAAATCCCTTTTACCTTGTACAAATCTCCCACTTTACCAGCACCAAAGCAACCCCAGACCATTACATTACCTCCACCATGCTTGACAGATGGCGTCAGGCACTCTTCCAGCATCTTTTCAGTTGTTCTGTGTCTCACAAATGTTCTTCTGTGTGATCCAAACACCTAAAACTTTGATTGGTCTGTCCATAACACTTTTTTCCAATCTTCCTCAGTCCAATGTCTGTGTACTTTTGCCCATATTAATATTTTCCTTTTATTAGCCAGTCTCAGATATGGCTTTTTCTTTGCCACTCTGCCCTGAAGGCCAGCATCCCGGAGTCGCCTCTTCACTGTAGACATTGACACGGGCGTTTTACGGGTACTATTTAATGAAGCTGCCAGTTGAGGACCTGTGAGGCGTCTATTTCTCAAACTAGAGACTCTAATGTACTTGTCTTGTTGCTCAGTTGTGCAGCGGGGCCTCCCACTTCTCTTTCTACTCTGGTTAGAGCCTGTGTGTGCTGTCCTCTGAAGGGAGTAGTACACACAGTTGTAGGAAATGTTCAGTTTCTTGGCAATTTCTCGCATGGAATATTTCTAAGAACAAGAATAGACTGTCGAGTTTCACATGAAAGCTCTCTTTTTCTAGCCATTTGGAGAGTTTAATCGAACCCACAAATGTAAAATGTAATGCTCCAGATTCTCAACTAGCTCAAAGGAAGGTCAGTTGTATAGCTCCTCTAAACAGCAAAACTGTTTACAGCGGTGCTAACATAATTGCACAAGGGTTTTCAAGTGTTTTCTAATCATCCATTAGCCTTCTAACACAGTTAGCAAACACAATGTACCATTAGAACACTGGAGTGATGGTTGCTGGAAATGGGCCTCTATACACCTATGTGTCATTTAGCACATTAACAATGTATAGAGTGTATTTCTGATTAATTTAATGTTATCTTCATTGAAAAAAACTGTGCTTTTCTTTCAAAAATATGGAAATTTCTAAGTGACCCTAACTTTTCAACTTTTGAATGGCAGTGTATATATATATATATATATATATATATATATATATATATATATATATAATAATAATCACCAATATATATCCTACACTATTACCTATAATTTTATTTTTATTTTTTTCGATTATTTTTTCGATATTTTTTTTTTTTTTAATAAACGAAGTAACTTTTGACAGGTCTCCCAAAAGGAGAGGGGAGGGGAGGTGGATTGGGGAGCTCTATGGGGTTAAAAAATGGGTTTGTGCAGTGTATTTGAATCATGAGGGGACGCACTAAATTCTCACTGGTCCGATCTCCTCAGAACTGTCACAACTGTGACAGAAATGAGGAGATCCGTCACAGAGGAAGGGCAGCAATTCACTTTTCTGATGTGATTGGTCAGTCTGGAATGACTGACCAATCAAAGCGATCCACGGGGGGGAGAGCCGTGATTTGTCCCACCGCCGATAGCTGTGACGCTCTGCTGTCTGTGACAGCTGAAGTCACTGTCCTGTCACCGTTTGTTTACAAGCGGTGACCGTTTAACTGCAGGACGAGAATGCTCGTCCTAATGTGGCAACGACCCACCACTCAAGACGAGCATTCTCGTCCTGCGTCTTCAACCAGTTAAGTGGTCGGGAGTTACGGAAACAGCTGATTGCTCGTTAAACCTACGCTGTTTTGGTAACAGCCATAGAAGTGAATGGGAGTTACGGAAATAGCGTAGCACCGCGAACTACGCTGTTTTCAGAACTCAGTTGCTACGAAAACAGCTTTCATGGTTGAGTTAAGGAAATAGCATAACTCGCTGAGCTACGCTTTTTCCGGAACACCCATAGAACTGAATAGTAGTTACGGAAACAGCGTAGCATGCTACGCTACTTCTGTAACTATCATTCACTGCTATGGGAGTTACAGAAACAGCGTAGCTCAGCGAGTCATGCTGTTTCCGTAACGCATCCATGTATTGTATTGCAGTGTATTGTACAAGCGATCTTATGATCACTGGTTCAAGTCCCCCAGGTGTACTAATAAAATGTGTAAAGAAAAAAAAAAGTTAGATACATTTTCAGGAGTGTAAAAAAATATTAAATGTTAAAAAAAACAAAATTTTTCCCCAAGCATAATGTAAAAAATTAAAACAATTTTTAAAAAAATTGGTATCGCTGCGTCCGTAAAAGTCTGATCTATTGCAATATAGCATTATTTGACTCACACGGTGAAGGGCGTAAAGAAAAAAAATTAAAACCCCAAAATAGTTTTTTTGGTCACCATAGCGCTAAAAAGAATGAAATAAAAAGTGATAATAAAAAACATATGTACCATAAAATGGTGCAAATAAAAACTAAAGGTCAACTAGCAAGAAATAAACCCTCATCGCTCAATCGATGAAAAAATATAAAAGTTATGGCTCTCAGAATGTGGTGAAAACGAACAAATTTTATTTGTAAAAGTAGTAAAATATGATTATTTTTTTCCTATTTTCTGTTGTCTAAAACCTGGGTGCTTGATCTCAGCTATGATTAAGAACTGAATAGTTAGAAACGCGTAGAAGTTCTCTCCCGGGATTTTTTAATTTCTTGTTTAAATTTTGACTTAAATAAACAGTTTTGTAGTTTTTTCACAACATATTGTGTGCTGGACCTCTAACATTTTTCCTTGGATTTCGACCTACTCCCGACGTAGCTCTCTTGTCCGTGCACCGAATAATTATGGAATGTGGAGTTCTTACTTAGAATGAGTGGTGAGCGGACAAATTTTTATTGTATATTTTCTAAAGCCTGGGTGCGTCTTATAGTCAGACTCATCTTATAGTCCGAAAAATACTGTATATCTCATATATATATATATATATATATATATATATATATATATATATATATATATATATTTCCTGATTGTCCTTGGCAGCACAAACGCAAATGGGTTTTAGTCCCCTAGGTACCCCTAGGTAATCCCGAAAGGGCGGCAGCAGAAAGAGGTATGGTTCCTTCCTCGAGCATCCCCGTCGCCGAGGTCCGGGATGAGTTTCTGGACCACTTGCCTGCGCTCTTCCGGTATCCGGAATGCTGCTCGGTGTTACAGAGGCATGGATGTGGCCGGAAGTGATGTCATCCCCTGGCTCCGCCCCTGGATATGATGCACGGACGCGGCGGGCATAAAATGCCAGCGTCTTTTGAAATTATGGCGCGCTCTGCATCTAGTATAGCCCTCTGCTTGCTAAGATTGGTATGGCTGTCTGATTGATGGTTCCTCATGTGTCTCTATGCTGTCGTTCCTATGCACATTTTTTTCTACCATACGTTTGTCTCTCTCTGCTCTTATCTAGATGTCTGCCTCTAGAAGAGAAGGAAGGAAATGGACCCACAAATCAAGGCACAGACTTTGCAGGAAATGCCGTCAGGCCCTTGCAGATGACATTGAGTCAGATCTCTGTATATTGTGCATCACTCCAGTTAATTCATCTCCTAGGGAGGGTTCCAGGGGATTTATGCAGTGGTTCAAGCAACAGTTATCTGTAGCTTTTGAGGAGGCCAAGTCATCACACCATTCTAAAAGGGACAGACACTCTTCCTCTCAGCCTTTTCGGTACCAAGAGATTTCCTTCTCAGCAGGGGATTCAGATTCGGAGGTGGTCTCTGACGACCCTGAGGAATATTATATCTTAAATATAAACATCATCAGTGGGCTCGTGCAAAGCCTCCTGGTCTTCAGTATCAGTGGCTAGAGCACTCCAGTTCTGGTTGAGCCATTTATCCAGGGATCTAGAGGAAGGAATCCAAAGGGCAGAAATTCTCCAGTCCCTCCCAGTGATGAAGGCAGCCTCGGAGTTCCTGTGTGACTCTCAGTTAGACAACATAAAGTATGCATCTAGAGCCCTATCTGTAATGACAGGGGTAAGGAAACAGACAAGTGAGCCCTAATCTACCCGCCACTCAGTCCCTGCCTACTTGCAACGACCCGCCCTAAGCGACGGGGTACAACTGGGCGACGGTCCCTATGCTCAATAAGTGCCCGACAGACAAACAGATAAGGGTACACAGAAGCAAGGGAAAAGGGGCAGTTGTCCACGGCAACACCGTGAGCAACAAGAGTGGTGAAAGAGCCGGGTCAAACCAGGAGTGTACGAGGTACCAAACGCAGAGCAGGAGAGTAGTGAACAAACCGAGTCAAACCAGGAATGTACGAGGTACCAAACGCAGAGCAGGAGAGTAGTCAGTAAGCCAGGGTCAATATGGTTCAAGAAGCTGCAGCAGGGACAGGAAACAAAACGAGAAGAATCACAAGCAAGGCGGAACAGGAAAGGCAGGTATAAATAGACAGAGGGCGGGAGCTAGCTCCGTCTGGACAGGCTGTGATAGGCTCTCCCACTCCTAATTCTGCCATCCTGAGTGGTGGAAGATGGAGTCAGTCTCACAGACATAGAAGCAGGTGCAGACTGTTAACCTATGGGCGTGGATACAGAAGCTGTGCCTGGCAGATCCTTAACAGTACCCCCCCTTTTATGAGGGGCCACCGGACCCTTTCTAGATGGACCTGGTTTATTGGGGAAACGAAGGTGGAACCTCCTGACCAATACCCCAGCGTGAACATCCCGGGCGGGTACCCAAGTCCTCTCCTCAGGCCCGTATCCTCTCCAATGGACCAGGTATTGGAGGGAGCCTTGGACCATCTTGCTGTCCACAATCTTGGCCACCTCGAATTCCACCCGCTCAGGGGTGAGAACGGGGACAGGAGGTTTCCTCGAGGGAGCCAAGGACGGGGAGCAGCGTTTAAGGAGGGAGGCATGAAACACGTCGTGTACTCGAAAAGATGGGGGCAACTCCAGTCGGAAGGAGACAGGATTGAGGACTTCAATGACTTTGTACGGCCCTATAAACCGGGGAGCAAACTTCTTGGACGGGACTTTAAGGCGCAAGTTCTTTGACGATAGCCACACCAGATCCCCGACCATAAACAAGGGGTTAGCAGAACGTCTTATATCTGCCTGAGTTTTTTGTATGCTCTGGGACGCCTCTAGGTTCTTCTGAACCTGGGCACAGACTGTGCACAGTTCCCGATGAACGACCTCTACCTCAGGATTGTTGGAACTACCAGGTGAAATGGAGGAGAACCGTGGATTAAACCCAAAATTACAGAAAAAGGGGGAGACCCTGACGAGTTACTGACCCGGTTATTAAGGGAAAACTCGGCGAGGGGAATGAGTGAGACCCAATCATATTGACAGTCAGAGATAAAACACCTTAAATATTGTTCTAGAGACTGATTAGTCCTCTCGGTTTGGCCATTAGTTTCAGGATGGAAGGCAGAGGAGAAGGACAGATCAATCTCCAACTTTTTACAGAAGGCTTTCCAAAACAAAGAAACAAATTGTACCCCTCTGTCAGAAACAATATTGACAGGGACCCCATGGAGACGCAGGATGTGTTTGACAAACAAGGTAGCTAACGTCTTAGCATTGGGTAGTTTTTTGAGGGGCACAAAGTGGCACATCTTACTGAAGCGGTCTACTACAACCCACACCACCGACTTGGTGGAGGCAAATCGGTGATAAAATCCATGGAGATATGGGTCCAAGGTCTCTGGGGAATGGGCAAAGAACGTAGTAAGCCCGCTGGTCGGGACCTGGGAGTCTTGGACCTAGCACAAACCTCACAAGCGGCGACGTAGGCCTTAACATATTTAGGCAACCCAGGCCACCAATAGTTTATGGCAATGAGGTGCTTGCTACCCAGGATGCCTGGATGACCAGATAGTGCGGAGTCATGATTTTCCTTAAAGAGGCTCTGTCACCAGATTTTGCAACCCCTATCTGCTATTGCAGCAGATAGGCGCTGCAATGTAGATTACAGTAACGTTTTTATTTTTTTAAAACGAGCATTTTTGGCCAAGTTATGACCATTTTTGTAGTTATGCAAATGAGGCTTGCAAAAGTCCAAGTGGGTGTGTTTAAAAGTAAAAGTCCAAGTGGGCGTGTATTATGTGCGTACATCGGGGCGTTTTTAATACTTTTACTAGCTGGGCGTTCTGATGAGAAGTATCATCCACTTCTCTTCAGTACGCCCAGCTTCTGCCAAATCACGCTGTGACATCACTCACAGGTCCTGCATCGTGTCAGAAGAGCGAGGACACATCGGCACCAGAGGCTTCAGTTGATTCTGCAGCAGCATCGGCGTTAGCAGGTAAGTCGATTTGCCTAAACCGGGACAGGTTTAGGCAAATCAATCAAAGGCATAGCTAGAGACATAGCAAATTCCACAGACATGATATTAGCAGACGACCCTGAATCCACGAAGGCACTGCCGGTAGAAGACCTACCACCAAAAGAGACCTGAAAGGGAAGCAAGATTTTATTACGTTTCATATTTACGGGAAATACCTGTGCGCCCAAGTGACCTCCCCGATGGTCACTTAGGCGTGGAAGTTTTCCGGCTGCTTATTCTTACGCCTAGGACAGGTGTTCACTTGATGCTTGTCATCCCCACAATAGAAGCAGAGACCATTCTTCTTGCAGAACTCTCTACGTTGTTGGGGGGACATGGAGGCCCCGAGTTGCATAGGTACCTCTGAGTCTTCCGTGGAAGAACGAAGCAACGGAACCTCGGGAGGCATCATGGGGGAGTCAGAGGAGTAAACACCAAAACGTTTGCGTTGTCGTTCCCTGAGACGTCGGTCGAGTCGTACCGCTAAAGCCATAACCTGGTCTAGGGAGTCAGAAGAGGGATAGCTAACTAGCAGGTCTTTCAGGGCGTTCGACAGACCCAACCTAAACTGGCACCTTAAGGCTGGGTCATTCCACCGAGAAGCTACGCACCACTTCCTAAAGTCAGAGCAATACTCCTCAACAGGTCTCTTACCCTGACGTAAGGTCACCAGCTGACTCTCGGCAAAGGCAGTCCTGTCAGTCTCGTCATAAATGAGTCCGAGAGCAGAAAATAAAAGATCAACGGAGGAAAGTTCAGGGGCGTCAGGAGCCAAGGAGAAGGCCCATTCTTGGGGCCCTTCCTGGAGCCGGGACATAATTATACCCACCCGCTGGCTCTCAGAACCTGAGGAGTGGGGCTTTAAACGAAAATAGAGCCTACAACTCTCCCGAAAGGAGAGAAAAGTCTTCCGGTCCCCTGAGAACCGGTCAGGCAACTTGAGGTGGGGTTCAAGAGGTGAGGTGAGGGGCACTACCATGGTAGCATCAGGCTGGTTGACCCTCTGAGCCAGGGCCTGGACCTGTAGGGAGAGACTCTGCATTTGCTGAACCAGGGTCTCAAGGGGGTCCATAGTAGTGTGAGGGACCAGGGTAGAGTAAGTATATGGCTTGTGATTAGTCAGTCTCACAGACATAAAAGCAGGTGCAGACTGATTACCTATGGGTATGGATACAGAAGCTGTGCCTGGCAGATCCTTAACACTATCTCTATCGAATGCAGCCAGAAGAGCTCATTGGCTTAAATTGTGGCCAGGAGATAATCTCTCCAAAAATAATTTCTGTAGTCTCCCTTTCCAGCCAGTATCCTTATTCGGTCCCCAATTTATGGATATCTTGAAATCCTTACGGGAAGGCAAAGGCGCCAGGTTTCCTGAACCTAGAAGAAGGATACTCTGCGCTACTTTGGGATCAGAAAAGAAAATCCCCAAAGTTTAAAAGAAGGTTTTCAGATCGTCAGCGCATGTTTAGAACAAAGTGAGAAATTCCTTCCTCCTTTCGGAAGAAAAACCCCAATGAAAAACTCAGTGAGTTATGACGCCAAGCCAATTCTGCAGGTAGGGGCTAGGTTTCAGAGGTTCTCCTCTCGGTGGTAGGTGACATCATCTGATGAGTGGGTGACGACAACTATCAAGAGAGGATACTCGCTGGAGTTCAAAATGTCCCCCCCAGACTACTTTGTTCTCAATGTTCATCACAATCCGATAGTCCATCAGCTTTTACAGGTTTTTCTTCAGAAAGCAGCCTTGGAAGATGTTCCAGTCTTAAAAAACGGGCAAGGAGTCTACACCAGAGTGTTCCCATTACCCAAATCAGACGGCAGTTGGAGAATGGTTATAGACTTGACCTTTTCAGACAATATCTGTGGAAGAAAACTGTCAAGATGGAGACCATCCGGTCGGTGTTGAACCTCTTGGAGAAGAACAATGTTCTTGCAATGATCGACCTTACGAACACATACTTGCATATCCCTATTCTGTCCGCTCACAAAAAATTCCTTCGACTATTGGTCCAGACTCAGTGGGGAATAAAGCACTTCCAATTCACCTGCCTACCCTTTGGGATCTCGTCGGCACCTCAGGTGTTCACAAAAATTGTAGTGGTCTTAACTACGGCACTGAGGCTGAAGGGAATATGTACCATACCGAAGAAAAATAGAGCTAATAGTCAAAATATATAAGAATATAACACCTTATTGTACAAAATAACATACATTTAAAAACACATAATAGTAAGACTCTAGTACTAGTACTGTAGTGATATAGATTTCAGCACGATAATAACTGAGTAGAACGATGTAAATACATGAAGTATAAACTGCATATACTACCCACAAAAATTGTATATAATATTACATCCACAGTGATTTACAAACTGATAGTCCACAAAGCACTCTAAGTTATATAAGTATAAGGACAATTACCGTCAGAAGAGAGTAGCATATGGAAAAATCAGTATTTTGTAGTCAGTAGTTAGATGATGCAGTCTTACCCATTGTAATGAACAAAAGATGTTGTACAAAAATCGTGCTGGATCCACCACAGATCACCCCAACGCGCGTTTCGCTTTATCAGTTGCTTCCTCAGGGGGTAGTGCCTTACTGTAGTGTAGTGTGTAGTGCCTTACTTGGACAACTAGCTAATAAGAGCACCATCAAAATCTCTACTCCAAGAACATCTCCACGCCACACTGAAGTTTCTTCACTTTCCCGGGTTCCTGGTGAAATTTAAAAAAAATCACAGCTCTCACCATCACAGAATCTGAGGTTTTTAGGGTTCATGGTGAATTCTCGATCAATGACAGTCAAGTTGTCTCCAGAGAGGATTGCTACACTACGGGGTTCAATAGAACACCTCATTCACCTTCTGAAGGTATCCATCCGAGGGGCTATGAAAGTCCTAGATCTCATGAGCTCATCTATAGATGCGGTCCCCTGGGCCAAAGCCCACATGAGGTCATTGCAGCTCGACATCCTCAGATCCTTGGACGAAAATTTCAGGAACCTGGATGCTCTCTTCAATGTCCCCAACTTTACTCTTCAAGACCTCAGCTGGTGGTTAATCCCAGACACTCTCCGGTCTGGCAAGTCTCTCGTTCCCCCACCACAGAAAGTCCTCACAATGGATGCCTCCTCCTGGGGTTTGGGTGCCCATGTAGATCATCTATGGGTTCATAACTGATGTCGTCAGAAGGAAGCGTTACTATCCTCCAACATGAGGGAACTCAGGACAGTGAGACTGTCGCTAATGTTTTTTCAAACTTATCTAAAAAATCTTCAGATCCTGGTCAAGTTGGACAACCTAGAAACTTATTTTTTTATATAAACAAGCAAGGAGGAATGAGGAGCGTCTCAATGTCAGCCGAATGCAGACTACTTATGAGTTGGGCAGAACAACATTCCATAGGAATTTCAGCAGTTCACATCAAGGGCTCGATGAACCACACTGCAGATTTCCTCAGCCGCAACACCATCCATCCGGGGGAATGGAGTCTCAACCCTCAGGTCTTCAGCAGCTTAACTACCATGGCATCAGAAGAGAACAACAAAGTTTGTAGCTTCATGCTGTAGCATTGGATGGCCTGTCTGTCAGCTGGAGGGAAAAGTTAATTTATGTTTTTATTCCCCTTCCCTTAATACTCAGAGTATTGAGAAAAGTTCGGGACGAAGGAGCGGAAGCCATTGCAATCCTGCCATTTTGGCCCCACAGGGCCTGGTTCTCCCTAGCATGGTCTCTCTCGAAAGGCAGGTTCCTGGAACTATCGGCAGCACCGGACCTCCTGTTCCACAAAGGGGTGTATCACCCGAACCCTTGCAGTCTACATCTCACGGCTTGGAGACTGACTGTGAGAATCTGACGGAATTGGGTCTCTTTTGTCATTAACACCCTACTGTCAGCCAGACACCCCTCAACTGTCAAAGTAAACAACAGGGTTTGGACCGTTTTCATTTCCTGGTGCTCTAGGAATTCAGCAAACCCCGTCTCTTTGAACACAAACCTTCAATTTCTTCAGCAGGGCTTCAATAAAGGGTTGAAACCAAATACTCTTAAGGTGCAGTTCACGGCAATCAATGCCCAACTGCAAAACCGTTTCTCTAACCAACAGTTGGTGAAAACCTACTTCAAGGCTTTAAGAAACCTTAGCCCAGTTTCTCAAGTACCCTCTCCTTCCTGGGATCTTTCAGTGGTTGTGTTGGCTCTGACAAAGCCTTCATTTGAACCCATGCAGGAGTCGTCCATCAGATTTCTCTCCTTCAAGGTTTTCTTTCTGGTGGTATTCACGTCGGCCAGGGGCATAAGCGAGCTTCAGGCCCTCTCCTTCAAAGAACCCTATTTGAGAGATCTTTGAGATTGTCTTCTACTACATACCATGCCTGTGTTCTTGCCTAAAGTTTCCTCTCTCAAAAATGTCACAAAGCGGGTAGTGGACCCACTAGGCCGTTCCACCGTAGCAGGGAGGCAGCTGGCCAAACAACAGGAAACCCCAGCAATACAATGTCCCGCACAAGGGTACCTGGATAGTCCAGACAGTGGCCGCAGCTCTGGCACTGATGGAAATGGGTGCAGCAGATAACGCCAAACGTGGCGGATAACACAGGTGCCGCAGGTTGCGCCAGACGTGGCGGATTCCTACGGATGTGGCAGATGGCACAGGATGTGGCGGATTCCTCCGGACGTGGCAGATGACACAGGATGTGGCGAATTCCTCCGGACGTGGCAGTTGACAGAGGACGTGGCGGATTCCTCCGGACGTAGCAGTTGACACAGGATGTGGCACGGCTCGATAATACTATAGGCACAGCACGGGAAACAGGAACAGGTAACAAGGCACGGGTAACAACTGGAATGGGAAACACTAAGGGACCATTTGCAAGACAGACTGGGAAAACTAACAACGCTCAGGCAAGGACCTGAAGGCCTGGGGCCCTCTTTTAGACCAGGAAATCGTGGCAGTTGATGATGATGATGCCGATTACCTTTGTGCGTGCGCTGGCCCTTTAAGGCCAGGCACGAGCGTGTGCGCACACCCTACGGGATACAGCAGACCAGAGCGAAAGTGAGCGCTGGTGTCTCCTAGGAAGGAGATGGGGACCAGCGCTCACGGATCCATTGCTGCGTGTGTCGGGCGGTGAGTAAACCTGCCGGCCTGCGGCCATGGACGCTACAGTATCCCCCCTCTTACGCCCCCTCTTCTTGGGGCCAGAACGAGAGAGGAATTTCTTAATAAGCGCAGGGGCACTGAGGTTCTCGTCTTGCTCCCAGGACCTCTCCTCAGGATGAAACCCCCTCCAGTCCACCAAATAGAAAGTCCTTCCTCCTACCCTTTTGCAGTCCAGGATTTCCCTCACCTCGAATATATCAGAAGCACCACTGGGAGCAACTGTGGAACTAGAAGTCTTGCTGTAGCGTTTCAGGACCACTGGTTTCAGGAGGGACACATTACAGGAGTTGGGGATTCTGAGGGTAGGAGGCAGCCGCAGCTTATAGGAGACAGGGTTTATCTGTTGCAGAATCTCGAAAGGACCAAGGAACCTGGGAGCAAACTTCTATGAGGGTACCTTCAAGCGAATGTTCCGAGAGGACAAACAGACTTTAGTCCCAGGAAGATACTGAGTCCACTCTCTTCTCTTAGTATCTGCTTTTCTCTTCATGCGATCGACTGTCAGTAAAATAGAGGACCGGGTCTGTTGTTATATTTGTAAAGTCCCCATAAGCAGAGTCAGCAGCGGGTACTTGAGATGTAGTCGATACTCGGAGAGGGACTCTAGGTTGTTGACTGTACACAATGTGAAATGGAGTGGAAGTGGTGGATTCATTTGTGTGGTTGTTGAATGAGAACTCGGCCCATGGAAGAAGCTGTTCCCAGTTATCGTGCTGTGAAGAGATGAAGTGGCGGAGATAATTCTCCATGATCTGGTTAATCCTCTCAACTTGCCCATTGGACTGGGGGTGATAAGCTGAGGAAATGTCCAATCTCACATCCAGGAGTTTACAGAGGGCTCTCCAGAACTTTGAAGTAAATTGAACCACCCGGTCGGACACAATGTGTAGAGGGAAGCCATGCAAGCGGAAGATGTGTAGAATGAAGAGACTCGCCAGTCGAGGAGCAGAAGGTAGGCCGGTCAGCGGGATAAAATGTGCCATCTTAGAGAATCGGTCCACCACCACCCAGACAGTGTTGCATCCTGCTGAGGGGGGATGGTCTGTGACAAAGTCCATCGCAATGTGCTGCCAGGGGGCATTGGGTACAGGCAGAGGTTGAAGCAGGCCGGCAGGCTTGAGTGAATAACTTTGTTAGAGGCACACACCGTGCAAGAAGAGACAAAGTCCAGAACACCTTTAGGTAGCGTAGGCCACCAGAAGTGATGAGCAATCAGGTCTTGGGTTTTACGGACACCAGCTTGCCCAGCCAATTTAGAACTGTGTCCCCAGTAGAGAATTCTTTTTCTGTCTGCCAACCGAACAAAAGTCCTCCCAGGAGGGATGTCTCTAACCTGCAGAGGATTAGCAGTGACAATGTAGGACGGGTCTATGATAGTCTGAATGGACTCCACCGTGTCTTCCGTCTCAAATGATCTGGACAGGGCATCGGCCCTCACATTCTTGTCGGGACGGTAGTGGAGCACAAACTGGAAACAGGTGAAGAACAGCGACCAGCTGGCTTTACGGGGATTCAGTGGTTGTGCAGATTGAAGGTACGTAAGGTTTTTGTGGTCGGTGAAGATCAGGATGGGGTGAGCAGCGCCCTCTAGAAGATGTCTCCACTCCTCCAGAGCCAATTTGATGGCCAGCAGCTCCCGATCTCCAATATAGTAATTGCACTCAGCAGAAGAAAAAAGTCTTGAGTAGTAGCCACATACTACTGACTTTCCTTTGGAGCTCCTCTGGAACAGAAGTGCACCTGCACCAACAGAGGAAGCGTCCACTTCCAGTGAGAACTGCCGAGATACGTCAGGATGATGGAGGATCGAAGCTGAAGTGAAGGCTTTCTTGAAGCTAATAAATGCGGACTCCGCCTCTGGAGTCCACACCTTTGAATTCACACCCTTCTTGGTAAGGGTAGAGATGGGAGCCGTCAGAGAAGAGAAGTTAGGAATAAACTGGCGGTAGAAATTGACGAATCCCAGGAACCGCTGTATGGCCCTTAAAGAGGCTCTGTCACCAGATTCTCAAATCCCTATCTCCTATTGCATGTGATCGGCGCTCTAATGTAGATAACAGTAATGTTTTTTGTTTTGTTTTTTTATTTTAATTTTTGGCCAAGTTATGAGCTATTTTATATATATGCAAAGCTTTGAAATGGACAACTGGGCGTGTTTTTTTTCTTATGTCCAACTGGGCATGTATTGTGTTTTTAACTAGGCATGTTTACTTGTTTTACTAACTGGGCGTTGTGGAGAGAAGTGTATGATGCTGACTAATCAGTGACCAGTCAGCATCATGCACTCCTCTCCATTCATTTACACAGCACATAGTGTTCTTACTAGAACGATGTGCAGCCACATACACAAGTGTCCTGATAATGAATACACATGGCCTCCAGCCTGGACCTCAATCCTGACACTTATGAATCTTTTCTGTGAGATTTCAGCAAAGGAAACGAAATCTCGTTTACCTCGTAATCTCGCGAGATTACGCGCGGCTTGCTGAAATCTCACAGAAAGAATTCAGAAGTGTCAGAATTCTGAGTACACATGACGTCCAGGCTGGAGGTCATGTGTATTCATTATCAGGACACTTGTGTATGTGGCTGCACATCATTCTAGTAAGAACACTATGTGCTGTGTAAATGAATGGAGAGGAGTGCATGATGCTGACTGGTCACTGATTCGTCAGCATCATACACTTCTATTCACAACGCCCAGTTAGTAAAACAAGTAAACACGCCCAGTTAAAAACACAATACACGCCCAGTTGGACATACGAATAAAAACACGCCCAGTTGTCCATTTCAAAACTCATTTGCATATATATAAAATAGATCATAACTTGGCCAAAAATGAAAGTTTTAAAAAAACAAAAAACGTTACTGTTATCTACATTGCAGCGCCGATCACATGCAATAGGAGATAGGGATTTGAGAATCTGGTGACAGAGCCTCCTTAAGGCTGGGTTCACACAACCTATTTTCAGACGTAAACGAGGCGTATTATGCCTCGTTTTACGTCTGAAAATACGGCTACAATACATCGGCAAACATCTGCCCATTCATTTGAATGGGTTTGCCGACGTACTGTGCCGACGACCTGTCATTTACGCGTCGTGACAGGTGTCAAACGACGACGCGTAAAATGACTGCCTCGTCAAAGAAGTGCAGGACACTTCTTTGAAACTTAATTTGAACCGTTTTTCATTGAATTCAAAATTTGCAAAATGCGAGGAGGAGCATTTACGTCTGAAACGACGGAGCTGTTTTCTCCTGAAAACAGTCTGTCATTTCATACGTAAAAGCCAGTTATCGTGTGCACATATCCTAATCCTTGAGGACGTGGCCACTCCAGGACAGCTTTCACTTTCTCACGATCCATCTTGAGGCCTTGATCCGAGATGATGTAGCCCAGGAAGGGCAGAGAACTCTTCTCAAAGACGCACTTCTCCAGCTTGGCGTATAAATGATTCTCCCTTAATCGTAGTAGAATCTGACAGACATGCCTCCGAAGAGACGTCAGATCTGGGGAGAAAATCAAAATATCATCGAGATAAACAACAACACAGACATAGAGGAAATCTCGGAAGATATCATTAACAAACTCCTAAAACACTGCAGGAGCGTTACACTGTCCGATGGGCATCACTAGGTATTCGTAGTGCCCATCCCGGGTGTTAAATGCCATCTTCCATTCATCACTCCGGCGAATCCGGACTAGATTATAAGCAGGTCTAGCTTAGAAAATTTTTTGGCTCATCATATATGATCAAACAGCTCAGATATAAGTGCCAATGGGTATTTGTTCTTGACCGTGATCTGGTTGAGACCACGGTATTCAATGCAGGGTCGAAGGGATCCGTTCTTCTTTTTAACGAAGAAGAATCCAGCCCAGGCGGGGAGGAAGACTTTCGTATGAAACCCCTCTCCAGATTCTCCTTGATATAGGCCGACATGGATAGAGACTCTGGCAAGGGGAGAGGATATACTCGACCATGGGGGAGTGAGGCATTAGGAACCAGTTCAATGGGCAGTCATAAGTCAGATGTGGAGGCAGCGTCTCAGCCTTCCTTTTGCTGAAAACATCTGCATACTGAGCAAACTGGGAAGGCAGTCCCGCCAAAAACTGAGGCAGTGGAGGCTTGACAGGATGGATTTGCAACAGACAACGATCATGGCACTTGGAGCCCCATTGGAGAACCTCTCCAGAATTCCAGTTCAGGACTGGGGCATGTAGTCGAAGCCAAGGCAGGCCCAGCAAAACAGGTTTGATTGCCTTGGGTAAAACAAGGAAAGAAATTAGTTCAAAATGAAGGACTCCAACCTGGAGCTTCAACGGCTTGGTTTTAGAAACGATGGGATCAGGCAGAGGCAGTCCATTAACTGAGGCAACAGCCAAAGACGTCTCTAGGGGAACTGTGGGCAACTGAAGATGATCCACAAGCTCTTTCTGGTTGAAGTTTGCAGCAGAACCAGAGTCAAGGTAGGTAGAAACTTTATGCATCCTGTCGCCGGATACTAGGGTCACAGGAATAGTTATCTTGGAACAGAATGCATTATTAGGTACCGTTCCATCTAGGGTTGTCTCTCCAATCAGTCCTAGGCAATGGGGTCTCTCTGGCCTCTGGGGCCACAGACACACATTATGGCCTCCGAGGCCGCAATACAGACAAAGTCCAGAAGTGCGTCTGTGTTGTTTCTCCTGGGTAGACAATTTGACATAGTTACTCTGCATAGGATCCTCTGGTGGGACGACTGAGGAGGATTGCTGAAAAGTAGGATCCAGCCTAGGAAGTTCTCTCCCCCGGATAACCTCTTGGGAACGCTCCCGGATCCTCATGTCAAACTGGGAAGCGAGTAGGATAAGATCGTCCAGGGTGGATAGCAGATCACGAGCAGCCAGCTCGTCCTTGATCCCTGAAGACAGTCCCTGCCAGAATGTGGCCACCAAAGCCTCGTTGTTCCAGGTCAATTCAGCAGCCAGGATACGGAACTGAATGGCCTACTCGCCCACGGAGAAGTCTCCCTGGTGTAGGGTCTGCAAGGATGCAGCAGCAAAATAAACTCTCCCAGGTTCCTTAAAGATCGAACGGAAGGTCTGTAAGAAGTACTGCAAGTCACGGGTCTCTGGTCCCTGATGTTCCCACAGAGGATTAGCCCATGCCAGGGCTTTACCAGTAAGGAGAAAGATGATGAAGGTGATCCTGACGTCATCCGAAGAGAAGGACCTGGGATGTTGTCTGAAGTGGATCAGGCACTGATTCAAAAATCCCCTGCAGGACCTCGGATCTCCGTCATAGCGTGGAGGTAGCGGCAAGAAACACATGCGATTGGTATCGGTACAAACAGGAAGTGTAGCAGGAGGAACAGCAGGAATGGGTTCGGTGATGACTGTGGTAGGAACAAGCAGCCGATGGGCTATGGCATTCACCAACAGGAGGAGTTGGTCTTGTCGTGACTGGAGATCCTCAATCTCGACCAGCATAGCTTGTGTCATCAAGGTCTCAGGTTGACCAGCGGGGTCCATGGCCTGAGCGTACTGTCACAAAGCGGGTAGTGGACCCACTAGGCCGTACCACCGTAGCGGGGAGGCAGCTGGCCAAACAACAGGAAACCCCAGCAATACAATATCCCGCACAAGGGGCCTGGGGCCTTCTTATAGACCAGGAAATCGTGTCAGTTGATGATGATGACGATTTCGTTTGTGCTTGTGCTGGCCCTTTAAGGCCGGGCACGAGCATGCGCGCGCACCCTACGGGACACAGCAGACCAGAGTGTAAGTAAGCGCTGGCGTCTCCTAGGAAG
Organism: Rhinoderma darwinii; assembly: GCF_050947455.1. NCBI lineage: Eukaryota > Metazoa > Chordata > Amphibia > Anura > Rhinodermatidae > Rhinoderma > Rhinoderma darwinii. The sequence goes on from NC_134689.1 coordinate 66,762,444, forward strand.
GAGATGGGGACCAGCGCTCACGGATCCATGGCTGCGGGCGTCGGGAAGTGAGCAAACCGACGGCCCACGGCCATGGACGCTACAAGAAATATTGTTGCCACTCCTATTTCCTCATACCCAAGGTGAAGATCAGGAGAATTAGCATACACTGGATGTGAGAAGAGCCGTTCTCACCTATATTCAAAGAATAAAAGCTTTTAGGAAAGCAGAAAATGTGTTCCTTCAGCATGCCGGTCCTAACAAGGGTCAAAGAGCAAGTAAAGCCACCCTAGCCTGGTGGATTAGGTCGACCATTGAAAAATGCTATCATTTTAGTGAGCTTCAATCTCCTCTACAGATCAGGACCCATTCCACACGCTCTACAGCTACCTCATGGGCAGAAGTCAGACATATTCCCCCTGGACCAAATCTGCTACCTGGGCATCCACATCAACCTTTATCAAGCACTATTGGCAAGAATCACTAGCAGCAGAGGGTTCTCTATTTGGCAAAAGAGTGCTTGAAATGGTGTCTACTATCCCTCCCATATATAAACAAAAGGAAAGGAGTCCAGAGATATCAAATATTGAAAAAATAGAAAATCTTTATTAATAATCAAACATTAGAATCTAAAACAAGTCAATTACTGGATCAGAATGGATGTACACTTAGTCAAAATTATGTACAAACAGTATATGGCATGAGAAGTCACTTATTTGTTATATCCCAACTCAGGGATATATCCATATAGGTAGGTATATGTCAGGACAGAAGAAAGAAAAAGGTGAAGAGCTTAAATAAGGGCTTACACCTAGTAAACGTAACCAGTTAGTAACTATATATAGGACTCAACAGAACCGCAGTAATGTGCTTACCCATGCTCAGTAGCGTGGTTGTGTGACCCAGCGGATAAAGTGATGCCACGATGCGCGTTTCGCGTGTAGCTTTTTCTACACGCGAAACGCGCGTCGGGGCATCACTTTATCCGCTGGGTCACACAACCACGCTACTGAGCATGGGTAAGTACATTACTGCGGGTAAGCCCTTATTTAAGCTCTTCACCTTTTTCTTTCTTCTGTCCTGACATATACCTACCTATATGGATATATCCCTGAGTTGGGATATAACAAATAAGTGACTTCTCATGCCATATACTGTTTGTACATAATTTTGGCTAAGTGTACATCCATTCTGATCCAGTAGTTGACTTGTTTTAGATTCTCATGTTTGATTATTAATAAAGATTTTCTATTTTTTCAATATTTGATATCTCTGGACTCCTTTCCCCTTGTTTATATATATATATCATTCTTTGGAGTCTTTATCTCTGATAGATGTAGTGGGTGGTTGAGACTTTTTTGTTCCCACCCTGATATTTATGTGTCCTGTGAGACTCTTTTGTCTAATTATCCCTCCCATATAGCTATTGCTTGGCAAGTGCCATTTGTGTTGTGCTGCCAAGGACGATCAGGAAAACAAAAATTTACTCAACTAAATGTTTATTTCCTGGAGTCCGTAGGCAGCACAAGCTTCCCTCCCTGGCAGAACTTATATATATTGCTTCATCAAAATACGCTGGGCCCCGGTCACTGGTACATACTTATAGGGGAAGTCCTTGATTGTTTAATTATATATTATTATATATATATATATATATATATATATATATATATATATATATATATATATATGTACATATATATACCTCATATGTATGTATATATATATATCATGTATATCTCATACTGTATATATATATATATATATATATATATATATATATATATAAATAGATGTTATATTAATCTTTTATATATATATATATATATATATATATATATGTATATATATATATATATATATATATATATATATATACACATACAGGGTGGGCCATTTATATGGATACACCTAAATAAAATGGGAATGGTTGGTGATATTAACTTCCTGTTTGTGGCACATTAGTATATGGGAGGGGGGAAACTTTTCAAGCTGGGTGTTGACCATGGCGGCCATTTTGAAGTCGGCCAATTGGGTATCCAACTTTAGTTTTTTCAATGGGAAGAGGGTCATGGGACACATCAAACTTATCGGGAATTTCACAAGAAAAACAATGGTGTGCTTGGTTTTAACGTTACTTTATTCTTTCATGAGTTATTTACAAGTTTCTGACCACTTATAAAATGTGTTCAAAGTGCTGCCCATTGTGTTGGATTATCAATGCAACCCTCTTCTCACACTCTTCACACACTGATAGCAACACCGCAGAAGAAATGCCTCCCGATCTGACCCCCTTAGACTTTTATCTTTGGGGTCATCTGAAGGCAATTGTCTATGCTGTGAAGATACGAGATGTGCAGCAACTGAAACTACGGATACTGAAAGCCTGTGCTAGCATTTCTTCTGCGGTGTTGCTATCAGTGTGTGAAGAGTGGGAGAAGAGGGTTGCATTGACAATCCAACACAATGGGCAGCACTTTGAACACATTTTATAAGTGGTCAGAAACTTGTAAATAACTCATGAAAGAATAAAGTAACGTTAAAACCAAGCACACCATTGTTTTTTTTGTGAAATTCTCGATAAGTTTGATGTGTCCCATGACCCTCTTCCCATTGAGAAAACTAAAGTTGGATACAAAATGGCCGACTTCAAAATGGCCGCCATGGTCAACACCCAGCTTGAAAAGTTTCCCCCCTCCCATATACTAATGTGCCACAAACAGGAAGTTAATATCACCAACCATTCCCATTTTATTTAGGTGTATCCATATAATTGGCCCACCCTGTATATCATATCACGGAGTCACGGGTCAAAACCTTGCCATTTTTTACTGCATGTGTGACCAATAAAATAATCTATTGATTGAAATTTGGGTGACGTGTGCTGCTGTTCAACTCTATGCTTTTTCTGAGGATTACATTACGTCAGACTGGGTTTGTCTGATTTTACATGTCGCTCCTGATCTCGGGATTTGTGCTGCTTCATATACTTTATTTTTGGATATCCTGTGATACGTCATAAATGTCCATCATGGGAAAACCCGAGGGAGACAGGTTTTCACGTCACATTCCCCATCAGACTGACTCCAGATCCCTTAACTCCTAAGTCATCACCCCTGTAACCTCAGTTTTATTGCCCTGGCTTATCTTAACCTCTTCACACGCTGCTCCGCAACTGTACATCCTGCAGAGGGCTTGCTTCCCGCATCAGGACGTAGAGTTGTGGAGTAGTTCCCGGCACACACTGTCCTAACGGACAGTGTCCGGGAGCCGGTAGGTCAGCTGGCCCCGACAGCTGACACTCCAGTCTTGCCGGTCAGCGAACCATCACCGCTGATTGAGTCAATTAACCCCATAAATGCGGAGACAGATTGCGTTCGTCACATCTAAGGGGTTTGAAGCACATAGGCAGCCCCCACAAAGTGATTGTGGGGGCTGCCGATGCTTGTCGTGGCAATTGGAGGCCAGACAATGACCTCCGAGTTGCCATGTACGGAAGCCTCGGAGGAGCAGCCTCCGGCCGGTCCTCCGAGGCTTCCTGTCAGTGTAACTGTCACGTCACAATGACAGTTGGAATGCATTACACTATGTAGGTAGTGTAATGTATTCCAGCAGCAATCAAAGCTGCAAGTCTAAATGTCCCCTAGTGGGACAAGTGAAAAAAGTAAAAAAAAAGTAATAAAAATGTTTTAAAAAAAAGTGTAAAAATAAAAGTTATGTTACATAAACAAACACTGATTTTTTTTTCCTATAATACGACTTTCATTATAGGAAAAAAATTACAACGTTAAAAAAAAATCACATATTTGGTATCGCCACGTTCATAACGACCCAAACTATAAAACTATAATGTTATTTTTCCCGCACGATGAACACCCCAAAAAAAATCAATAAAGAACTAAAGCAGAATCGCTATTTTTTGGTCACCACCCCTCCCAAAATAGAGAATAAAAAGTGAACAAAAAGTCGCATGTACCCGAAAATAGTACCAATAAAAACTACAACCCGTCCGGCAAAAAACATTCCCTAAGGCCTCATGCACACGACCGTAAAAACTCCCGTTATTACGGGTCGTAATTACGACCCGTAATAACGGGCTCATAGACTTCTATTGGCGACGGGTGCCTTCCCGTTTTCTCAGGGGAAGGTGCCCGTGCCGTTGAAAAAGATAGAACATGTCCTATTTCAGGCCGTAATAATGGCACGGACAGTCCATAGAAGTCTATGGAGCTCTCGTAATGACGCGTGGCTACATGTGTGCACCCGTCATTACGGCAGCGTTGCTAAGCGACGTCAGTAAATAGTCACTGTCCAGGGAGCTGAAAGAGTTAATTGATCGGCAGTAACTCTTTCAGCACCCTGGACAGTGACTACCGATCAGAATAAACCTGTAAAAAATAAAAATAAAAGACGTTCATACTTACCGAGAACTTCCTGCTTCCTCCAGTCCGGTCTCCCGCCCGTTGCCTTGGTGACGCGTCCCTCTCGACATCCGGCCCGACGTCCTGGATGACGTTTCAAGCCATGTGACCGCTGCAGCCAATCACAGGTCAATCACAGGCTGCAGCGGTCACATGGACTGCCGCGTCATCCAGGGATGTCGGGCTAGATGTGAAGAGAGGGACGCGTCACCAAGACAACGGCCGGGTAAGTATGAATTTCTTTAACTTTTATTACAGAAAGGGCTGTCCCTTCTCTCTATCCTGCACTGATAGAGAGAAGGGGCTGCCGATTAGTGCAGTGCTATTTTGCCGCCAAAAACGTGCCCGTAAATACGGGTGGAATACGGGTGACACCGGACCCATATTTACGGGCACGGGTTCGTAAATACTGGTGCAAAACGGGTGGAATACGTGTGAAACCGGACCCGTATTTACGCCAGTATTTACTGGTGGGAAAAAATTACGGTCGTGTGCATGAGGCCTTACACACCTTTTTTGACTGAAAAATAAAAAGTTATGGCTCTCACAATATGGTGACACAGAAAATAAATGATTTTATAAAAAAAGTGATTTTATTGCGCAAACGCTGCAAAACATAAAAAAGACCTATATACATATGGTATTGCCATAATCGTATCGACCCGCAGAATAAAGTAAAATGTCATTTATAGCACACGGTGAACACTGCAAAAAGTAAACTAAAAAACATTGTCACAATTGCTTGTTTATGGTCACCCGGCTTGCAAAAAAATTGAATAAAAAGTGATCCAAAAAATCGCATGTACCCCACCCCAAAATGGTACCAATGAAAACTACAGATTGTCCCACAACAAATAAGCCCTCACACAGCTCCGTTGGTGAAAAAATTTAAAAGTTCTGGCTCTCAGAATATGGCGATGCAAAATGTGCAGAGTGTACAAAAGCAGATAAGATCGGGCGCCATTTATCAGTGCGACACCGGCCACATATCTATGAATTATTATTTATTTACCGCATTATTATACCCTCTTATTATGCCCTGATGTTTTCCGCACAGATTACATATGCCGCCGCATTATAAACTGAGATACCAGTAAAACCCCAAACAGAACAACTGCCAAGCAAAATCTGCGCTCCAAAAGCAAAATGGTGTCACTCCCCTGCAGCGTGCCCAAACAGCAGTTTGCACCCACATATATTGCATCGCCATACCCGAGAGAACCAGCTTAACGCTTTATGAGTTATTTGTCTTCATTGGCACAAACTGGGCACAACATATTATGCACTAAAATGGCATATCAGTGGAAAATTGCAATATTCACACCTTCTGCTGTGCATTAACCCCTTTGCGCACTATGACTTAAAGGGAATGTGTCGCAAATTAAACTTTTTTTTTTAAGTGTCGTTACTTATTTCTATTATATTTTTTAAGTTTTTTGCTGTATTTTATTTTTTTTCCGTATGGTGGAAAGTATTACAAATTAAATAATAATTTGACATGTTTTCCAATGTTGGCCACCAGGGGGGAGCACTTCCCAGAATTACAGCAAGGTGAATAAGGCAAAGCAACCTGACTCATAGCTGCTGTAAATGTGGGAGGGAACCTCACCCCCCCCTCTCACAAGCCAGGTAAAGGTGTCTTCAAATTGCTAAGCAGTGTCTGGTAGCCATATTGGGTGTGATTCTGCAGCTGGAAGAAGTTATAAGACACACCAAAAGGCTAAGTGTATGTTCACACGCTTACTAAACAAAGGGAAAACCGATCCTGATTTTCAGCCATTTTTTAATCAAACTCGCGTTTTTTAACGGCCGTTTTTGGAGCTGTTTTTCTATAAAGTCAATGAAAAACGGCTCCAAAAACGTCCCAAGAAGTGATGTGCACTTCATTTTGGTCGGGCGTCTTTTTACGTGCCGTTTTTAGAAAACTACCACGTAAAAAACGCCCTGTCGGAACAGAATGCCGTATTTCTTATTGAAACCAATGGGCAGATGCTTGTAGGCGTTCTGCTTCCGATTTTTCAGCTGAAAACATTGTGTGTGAACATACCTCTAGGGTATGTGCACACGCTAACTGCATTTACGTCTGAAATGACGGAGCTGTTTTCAGGAGAAAACAGCTCCGTCATTTCAGACGTAATTGCTCGTACTCGCGTTTTGCGAGGCGTCAATTACTGCCGTAATTTGGAGCTGTTCTTCATTGAATTCAATGAAAAACGGCTCAAATTACGTCCCAAGAAGTGTCCTGCATATAATGTATATAAGTGTCCTGCACTTCTTTGCCGAGGCTGTTATTTTACGTGCCGTCTTTTGACAGCGACGCGTAAAATGACAGGTCGTCGGCACAGTACGTCGGCAAACCCATTCAAATGAATGGGCAGATGTTTGCCGACGTATTGGAGCCGTCTTTTCAGGCGTAAATCGAGGCGTAAAATGCCTCGTTTATGCCTGAAAATAGGTCGTGTGAACCCAGCCTTAGAATGATGAAAGTGAAGTGAATGACTTTTCAGTTGACCGGTTCACACGCCGTGTATTTGGCATGTTTTTTTTTTTTGCACATTTTACGTGCAAAAAAAACACATAAAAAACGCTTGATTACACTTGATTTTGTGTGTTTGGGGGATGTGTGTGTGTGTTCTCGCCGCTGATTCTTCAAAACAGCTGATAAGCGGCTATGAAGTATCAGCAGCGCCCGTGCACACTCCACTCTGCCACACACACACACACACACGGGAAAAGTCTTAAAGGGTTCGTCCAGGAAAACATGGCGCCGCACCTGTCCTCAGGTCGTGTGTGGTATTACAGCTCTGTCCTATTCACTTCAATGGAGGTGAACTGCAATACCAGACACAACCTGAGGACAGGTGCGGCGCTGTGTCTCCAATCCGGACACCCCTTCTGTCCTGAGATGACCCAACGGGGGAGGCGGGTGTCAGAGCCACCCACCGCCATCACCGCAGACAGAACCACACAACTATGGCATGAGGGCAGGGCTTGTCCTGAGTGCACTGTCTCTTGTTATGGACAGAGTTATAGTCACATGAACCCCGTCTGATGAACCGGTAACCTAGGTCCGATCACATGACAGAGGGGGTCACCAAAAACCCTGTGCACCCTCAGCCTGTCCATCCAGCCCTTTCCTGGTTATATCTGCGTCTGGGAAAGCTGGGTGACCACCATTACCCCTCATACTGGAGTGTTTAGGGATGTGACTAATGAACCTCTCACACTCCAGTAGGAGGGGTAATGGTGGTCACCCAGCTTTCCCAGACCCCTGAACGGTAAATGTCTCTAGTTGTCCTGAGACTGTTTGGGGATGTGACTAATGAACCTCTCAGTCTCAGCAGAATTAGAGAGATTTATCATTCAGGGGTCTGGGAAAGCTGGGTGACCACCATTACCCCTCCTAGTGGAGTGTGTTTGGGGATGTGACTAATGAATATCACACTCCAGTAGGAGGGGTAATGGTGGTCACCCAGCTTTCCCAGACCCCTGAACGGTAAATCTCTCTAATTGTGCTGAGACTGAGAGGTTCATTAGTCACATCCCCAAACAGTCTCCGCACAACTAGAGATATTTACCGTTCAGGGCTTTCCCAGTACAGTTTCATCGTGTGTCCTTCACACAAGGGAGGGATCGGAGGTGGGGTCCGTCGGGGGGGGGGGGCATCGGGGGGGGGTATCGGATGGGGGGGCCCGTCGGGGGTCACGAGAGCGGGGGTCTGTGAGGTAGAGAGTGGGACATGCAGAGACACACATCTTACCTGCAGTGCAGCTGGTCTTCAAGATGGCGCCTGCTCTCTCCCTGCAAACAGCTGCTCTGCTCTGTCTGACTCTAACCTGCGTTTGCGCAGGACAGAGCCATAGTGCAAAGTCAATGGGACGGGTCCCGTTCATTGACTCCTATGGACTGTAGCTGCCGTATTCCATGTCTGTATGTGTCGTTAATCGACACATACAGAAATGGAAAAAAAAATGGCAGCCCCCATAGGGAAGAAAAAGTGTAAAAATAAAAAAAAGTAACACACAAACACACTAATTAATACAAACGTTTTTAATAAAACACTAACATCAAACTGATATTAAAAAAAAAATTTTGGTGACACTGTTCCTTTAATAGTACGTCAAGCTGCGGGGGTTGATGTATGGAGCCGGGTGTCAGCTGTGTATTACAGCTGACACCCAGGACTAACGGACAGGAACAGTGATTGTGCAGTTACAGAAGCCTGTAAAGATAACAATATACTGCAATACATTAGTGTTGCAGTATAATGTGCCAGCGATCCAATGATCACTGGTTCAAGTCCCCTAAGGGGACTAATAAAATGTGTAGAAGAATTAAAGTTATTAGTAGTGGGAAAGAAAAAAGTTCAAAGTTGAAAAAAAAAAACTTTTCCCATTTTTCTTCTAAAGTAATGTAAAAACATAAACAAAATTGGTATCGCTACGTCCGTAAAAGGCCGAACTATTACAATATACCATTATTTAACTCGCACGGTGAACATCGTAAAACTTAAATAATTTAAACCGCCAAAATCGCTGTTGTTTTCATTTTTACCGCACGGCGAAAACCCTCACATCACTCTACTGACGGAAAATAATAAAAGTTATGGTTCTTGGAAGGCAGGCAGTGAAAAATGAAAATAAGAAAGCAAATCTCTAATGAAAAAAAACTTTTGACCACATGTGGGGTATTTCCGTACTCGGGAGAAATTGCTTTACAAAAATTGGTTGTTTTTTTCTGCTTTATCCCTTGTGAAAATGAGAAAATTCAACATTTTAGTGGAAAAAAATTGTGATATTCATTTTCACGGCCTAATTCTAATAAATTCTGCAAAAGACCCGTGGGGTCTAAATGCTCACTATACCCCTAGAAAAATTCCTTGACGGGTATTTCCAAAATGGGGTAACTTGGGGGGTGGGTTTCCACTGTTTTGGTCCCTCCAGGGCGTTGCAAACGCGGCATGGCACCGAAAACCAATCCAGCAAAATCTGTGCTCTAATATCCAAATGGCGCTCCTTCCCTTCTGAGCCCTGCTGTGGGTGCAATCAGCAGTTTATTACCACATTTGGCATATTGCCATAATCGGGAGACATTAAGTTACAAATGTTGGGGTGCATTTTCTTCATTATTCCTTGTAAATATTAAAAATGTCTATGTTTTTTCAGAAAAAAAGTAGATTTACATTTTTACAGACTAATTCCAATATATTTAGCGAAAAACCTCTGTGGTCAAAATGCTAACTATACCCCTAGATAAATTCTTTGAGAGGTGTAGTTTCCAAAATGGGGTCACTTTTTGGGTGTCTCCCCTGTTTCTGTCCCTCCAGGGTGTTGCAAATGCGACATGGCACCGAAAACCAATCCAGCAAAATCTGTGCTCCAAAATCCAAATGGCTCTCCTTCCCTTCTGAGCCCTGTTGTTGGTCCAATTAGCAGTTTATTACCACATATGGGATATTGCCGTAATCGGGAGACATTGCTTTACAAATGTTGTGTTGCATTTTCTTTATTATTCCTTGTAAATATTAAAAATTTCTATGTTTTTTCAGAAAAAAAGTAGATTTTCATTTTTACAGACTAATTCTAAGAAATTTAGCACACTGTTTTGGCACCACAAGATCTCTTCAAACCTGACAAGGTGGCTAAAATATATTCTAAAAAAAAAGGAGGCCCAAAATCCACTGGGTGCTCCTTTGCTTCTGAGGCCTGTGTTTCAGTCCATTACCACATTAGGGCCACATGTGGGATATTTCTAAAAACTGCAGAATCTGGGCAATAAATATTGAGTTGCATTTCTCTTTTAAAACCTTCTGTGTTACAAAAAAAAATGTATTGCAAATGAATTGCTTTAATTTCTGTGAAACGCCTAAAGGTTTAAAACACTTTGTGAATGCTGATTTGAATACATTGAGGGGTGCCGTTTTCAAAATGTGGTGACTTCTGGGGATTTTCTAATATATAAGGCCCACAAAGCCACTTTAGAACTGAACTGGTCCCTGAAAAAATGGCCTTTTGAAATTTTCTTTAAAATATGAGAAATTGCTGCTAAAGTTCTAAGCCTTGTAACGTCCTAGAAAAATAAAAGGACGTTCAAAAAACGATACCAAACTAAAGTAGACATATGGGAAAAGTTAACTAGTAACTATTTTGTGTAGTATTACTATCTGTTTTACAAGCAGATACGTTTAAATTTAGAAAAATGCTAATTTTTGCAATTTTTTTCTAAATTCTGGTGTTTTTCAGAAATAAATACCAAAATTATCGACCAAATTTTTTCACTAACATAAAGTACAACATGTCACGAGAAAACAATCTCAGAATCTCTTGGATAGGTAAAAGCATTCCAACGTTATTACCACATAAAGTAACACATGTCAGATTTGGAAAAAATCGGCTGTGTCCTGAAGGCCAAAACAGGCTCGGTCCAGAAGGGGTTAACGATGTATCACATTGTGTACTAATTGTCTTTGTGTAACATCTTCAAATGTTGTGCTTTTTTCTAAGTCATTAATTTGTACACTTGCCTGACGAAGGAGCCTATGTGCGCTGAAATCTTGCATATATAATTTTTATGGTTAGCCAATAAAGGTATCAAACCTACAATATTTTTGTAATTTTTGACACAAAAGTATTTAACATTGCATATTGTTTATGGCTAACATGGTACTGCACTATTTTTTACTGTACTTTGTGAAAATGGAGGATACCCCAATGTACAGAACACAGATGGATGTTAAAAACATTCTGAAGAAACTGGCACAACTGAATATCGACATATTCCTCCTAACCAGATTCAAAAAGAAGAATCTTTTCCCCAAAGGCCTCATGATATGGGATCCAACTGAATATACCCACATCACTCGCTATTCACAGAAACTTTGTTACAGATCATCTGAATGACTGCGGAATCATTTTATTGGATTTTTTTTACAACAAGAAGAGAACCATCCAAAATTAGATAAATTCCATAAAGGGAAGGTGTCGCAAATAAAAAAATTTTAATATAAATTTGCTTTTAGTATGTTATTAAAATACATTTTATTTATCTGTGTTTTTCTGTTTTACTTTTTTCTTACTTTTACTTCACTATGGGGGCTGCCATTTTTTTTTCATCTCTGTATGGGTCGATTAACCCCTTAAGGACGCAGCCTAGTTTGGGCCTTAAGGCTCAGAGCCCATTTTTCAAATCTGACATATTTCACTTTATGTGGTAATAACGTCGGAATGCTTAAACCTATCCAAGCGATTCTGAGATTGTTTTCTCGTGACACTTTGGGCTTCATGTTCGTGGTAAAATTTGGTCGATATATTCAGTCTTTATTTGTGAAAAATTGCAAAATTTAGAGAAAATTTACAAAAAATAGCATTTTTCAGAATTTAAATGCATCTGCTTGAAAAACAGACGGTTATACCACCCAAAATAGTTACTAGTTCACATTTCCCATATGTCTACTTTAGATTGGCATCGTTTTTTGAACATTATTTTATTTTTCTTGGACGTTACAAGGTTTAGAACATAAACAGCAATTTCTCATATTCTTAAGAAAATTTCAAAAGCCTTTTTTTGAAGGTGCCAGTTCAGTTCTGAAGTGGATTTGAGGGGCCTATGTATTAGAAACCCCCATAAAACACCCCATTTTAAAAACTAGACCCCTCAAAGTATTCAAAACAGCATATAGAAAGTTTTTTAACCCTTCAGGCATTTCACAGGAATTAAAGCAATGTGGAAATGAAATTTGCAAATTTCATTTTTTCTGCTGAATTTCAATTTTATTCAATTTTTTTTTAGTAACAGAGAAGGTTTTACCAGAGAAACACTACTAAATATGTATTGTCCAGATTCTGCAGTTTTTAGAAATGTCCCACATGTGGCTCTAGTGCGCTCGTGGACTAAAACACAAGCCCTAGAAGCAAAGAAGCACCTAGTGCATTTTGAGGCCTCTTTTTTATTAGAATATATTTTAGGCAGCATGCCAGGTTTGAAGAGGCGTTGAGGTATCAAAACAATGGAAACCCACCAGAAGTGACCCCATTTTGGAAATTACACCCCTCAAGGAATTCATTTATGGTTTTTGTTATCATTTTGACCGCACAGTTTTTTCACAGCACCTATTTGAATTGGGCTGTGAACTGAAAAAAATGATATTTTTTCCAATAAAATGTCATTTTTGATCAAATTTTCTTATTTTCACAGGGAACAACATACCCCATTTTGTTGCCCAATTTGTCCTTAGTGCGGCAATACCCCATTTGTGGTGATAAACTGCCGTTTGGGCCCATGGGAGGGCTCAGAAGGAAAGGAGCGCTATGTGTTTGTTGGAGTCCAGATATTGCTGGATTGGTTTTCGGGTGCCATGTCGCATTTGCAGAGCCCCAGAGGTATCAAAGCAATGGAAACCCACCAGAAGTGACCCCATTTTGGAAACTACACCCCTCAAGGAATTCATTTATGGTTTTTGTTATCATTTTGACCGCACAGGTTTTTCACAGCACCTATTTGAATTGGGCTGTGAAATGAAAAAAATTATATTTTTTCCAATAAGATGTCATTTTTGATCAAAATTTCTTATTTTCACAGGGAACAACATACCCCATTTTGTTGCCCAATTTGTCCTTAGTGCGGCAATACCCCATTTGTGGTGATAAACTGCTGTTTGGGCCCATGGGAGGGCTCAGAAGAAAAGGACCACCATTTGGCCTACTGGAGCTTTTCTGGTGCTAAGTCATGTATGCAGAAGCCCCTGAGGTACCAGTACAGTTGAAACCCCCGAGAAGTGACCCCATTTTAAAAACTACACCCCTTAAGACATTCATCTAGAGGTGTAGTGAGCATTTTGACCCCACAGGTACTGTGTAAAAGATAATGCGCAGCAGATGGTGCAGTGTGAGATTTGCAATTTTATATATGTATATGCCATTTCAGTGTCCAATATAGTGTGCCCAGCATGCGCCACCGGAGATATACACCCCTTAAATTGTAATGTGGGTTCTCCTGGGTACGACAATACCCTACATGTGGCTGTTATCAGCTGCCTGGGCATACGGCAGGGCTCAGAAGGGAAAGATGAGGGGGGTAAGCTTTGCGGAGTGCATCAGGGTAAATTAAAAATCAAGGGATGTATGATACATTTTAAAACAATCTTTTATACAGAGCCCTGGTTTTTCGGGACACGTGTCACATTGGTATATTGTGTTCTTCCTTATCCCCCTCTTATAGCAGACTCTGCACCTCTTTTGACTCTTTCCCTTTCCACCGGTTTGGGGAACTTCTCCTGGAAAGTGTTGCCCTGGTACGATGCGTGTGGCCTCGCTTCCAGAAGTACTGGGTGTCCCCCCTTCCTGGTCCCTAAAGATTAGATCTTGAAATTCCAGGAAAGTTCCCCTCTGGCCTGCACATCGACGTAGCACATACGAATTGTACAAAGCCATCTGTATGATGTGCCCGGCCAGCTTCTTATACCACACCGCATGGCGCTGTAGGGCTTCAGGACTTGATTTGACAAGTCCATCCCTCCCATGTACCTATTGTAGTCCAGGATGCAGTCTGGTTTGGGGGTGGCCTTTCCTTCATATATCCTGAACCTGTAGGTATACCCTGATGCACTCTCGCACAGCTTATACATCTTCACGCCATACCTTGCCCTCTTACCTGGCAGGTACTGGCGGAATTGAACCCTCCCTTTAAAATGTACCAGGGACTCATCAATAGAAAAACACTTCTCGGGGGTGTATGCTTGGGAAAACCGGGCACTGGAACGGTCTAATAGGGGTCTCCGTTTATACAAACGGTCAAAACTGGGGTCATCTCGGAGTGGGCACGGCTCATTATCAGTATAATGTAAGAAGCGAAGTATTGCCTCATTTATTTATTTTTTTAGGTTCCAGTTCATTTCTGAAGTTGCTTTGAGGGGCCCATATATTAGAAACCCCTATCAAACACCCCATTTTAGAAACTAGACCCCTCAAAGTATTCACAACAGCATTTAGAAAGTTTATGAACCCTTTAGGTGTTTCACAGAAATTTAGAGCAAAGTAGAGGTGAAATTTACTCTTTTTATACCATTTTTTTTATAACACAAAAGGATTTATCAGAGAAACGCAACTCAATACTTATTGCCCAGATTCTGCAGTTTAGAGAAATATCCCACATGTGGCCCTAGTGCGGTAATGGACTGAAGCACCGGCCTCCGAAGCAAAGGAGCACCTAGCGGATTTTGAGCCCTCTTTTTTATTAGGCACCATGTCCAGTTTGAAGAGGTCTTGTGGTACCAAAACATTGGAAACCCCCCAAAAGTGACCCCAATTTGGAAACTAGACCCCTTGAGGAATCCATTGTAGTTTTCATGGGGTGCATGCGGCTTTTTGATCAGTTTTTATTCCATTTTTAGGTGGCGTGGTGACTAAAAAACAGCAATTCTACTATTGTTTTTGTATACTTTTTTTTTTACAGCGTTCACCGTGCGCTATAAATGACACATTCACTTTATTCTGCGGGGCGATACGATTACGGCGATACCAGATGTTTATAGTTTTTTTTATGTCTTATGGCGTTTGCACAATAAAATACGTTTTGTAAACAATCATTCACTTTTTGTGTTCCCTTATTCTAAGCGCCAGAACTTTTTTATTTTTCAATCAATAAAGCCGTGCGAGGACTTATTTTTTGCGTAACGAACTGTATTTTCCATCAGTACCATTTTTAGGTACATGCGACTTTTTGATCTCTTTTTATTCCATTTTTTGGGAGGTGAAGTGACCAAACAATTGTGATTGTGGTACGGTTTATTAATATTTTTTTTTACGGCGTTCACCGTGCGGGATAAATAACAAAATAATTTTGTAGTTCAGGCCGTTACGGACGCGGCGATACCAATTATGTATAGTTTATTTGTTTGTTTATATATTTTTATTAATAATAAATGACTGATAAGGGAAAAAGTGGGACTTTTACTTTTATTACTTTTAAAACTTTTATTTTCTTATTTTTACACATCTTTTTTTAACTTTTTTTTTACTTTATTACTTTGTCCCACTAGGGGACATGAGGGCAGGAGGCCCTGATCGCTATTCTAATACACTGCACTACATGCGTAGTGCAGTGTATTAGAACTGTCAGCTACTCACTGACAGCAAGCATAGTGGGTCCTGACGTTGTCAGGACCCACTAGGCTTCCGTCTATGGCATAGCCGGACGCCATTGTTTGGTGTCCGGTTGCCATAGTCACCATCGCCGGCCGCTGTCGCGTAGCAGGCCGGCGATGGCAGCTTAACCCCTAAAAAGCCGCGATCTCTATAGAACGCGGCTTTTAAGGGGTTAATCAGCGGGGACACAGCGATCGGTCCCCGCTGTAGGAGCTGTGACAGCTGCTGAACAAGACAGCAGCGTCACAGCTCCTGTATGTGTCGGGAGGACGGCCGAAACGGCCGTTACTCCCGAGACGTACTATTACGGCATGGAGCGCGAACGATACAGCTGCCATGACGTAATAGTACGTCAAGGAGCGGGAAGGGGTTAACAACACATACAGAGATGGAATACGGCACATACATCCCCATAGAGAATGCGAACGGGAGCCGTTCCATTCACTATAGTGTACACCGTCTGTGTGGGAACGTCACATGCGCCGCTTCCACACAGTCCAAAAGGAAGGTATTCGGCAGAGCGACATCCGACGCCATTTTCATGTGGACCGGAAGCCGCGGCCGGACAGTAAGATGACTACTTCCGGTCGCGGCTTCCGGACATATGTTCCAGACAGCGAAGACGCGAGGAGTAGGATCGGAGGCAGCAGCGGCGGCAGGAGCAGGTAAGTTATGTTTGTGTATGTGATGTGTGTATTATGTTCGTGTTATACTGTCTGATTACCACTGTATCTAATCCTCTTACACTGTGTGCCGCCATTTTCTGAGCGAATGCACAGTGTAGGAAGATTAGAATATTCAACCACCTCCTTCTCCTGGCACTAGCCAGGATAAGGGAGGGTGGATTGTGTGAGCTCACTAGAGCATGTGTGTCTACACCAAATTTGCAGCATAAAGCAATGAGGTTGCTTTACCACATTGCAATGCTGAAATTTTGGGAATTGCTCCCTCTAGTGACCAGCACATGGAAATGTTATAAATTAGAATCTAATTTATAATATTTCCTGACTTGTGAAAAAATAAAAAAAAATAAGACAATGTTTAATCACTTAAATACTAACTGTATAACTGAAGAAAAAAAAAACTATTCTAGCGACACATTCCTTTTAAATTATGCAATACAAGGACCTGGATCAAGTCTAACCAAGCAAGTATTAAAGGAATTCTACAATAAGTTACAACATCAACTTATCATCTGCAAACAAAAGAATCTCCATTTGGATATACCATCCTCTGTTGTAAACCTCTCTGAGTGTGAACCAAGCAGAATGGAAATGAATGTTCTATCTAAAGGACTTACATTTTGTCCCACTAAACCACTTGCTAGCTATTTTATTTATTTAATAAAAACACTGAATAAACCTTTTGAACTTTATACCACTTGGCCACGGACCTCCTTTTTTTGACTATCGAATCGTCCACAATGGAAGTGTAAGGACCATCAAAAGGACACTACAGAGGAACAGCACCACTAAGGGGGAATTTTCTTCTTCATTCGCTTCTTACCACGTCGCCAACGGAACCCTTGTGGATCTCTTTATGATCCCCAGGATGCAGTAACCTATATCATATATAGGCGCTTTTTTCACATTGTGCTCCTAGCACAACATCTCCAGGTGAGCACAACTCGACCATCCCCAGCACCACCCCTCCAAAATCCTTTGGGATGATACACTATGTGTGCCGTGTATTTTTTGTCTTCCTTTAAACAAACATCCCCCATGAGGATGGCATAGCCGCATGCCAACACTTTCTTCAAAAGAACAATCTAGCGACAGAGCCAGCCCCACAACTCATCAGGTTCGTGCTCGAACACAATTATTTTTCATTTGACATGGACATACAGTATATCTGCAGTGTATGGGAAGTGCTATGGGTAGCAAAACGTCACCACAATATGCTAACCTGTTCATCGCAAAACTAGAGGAGGAGTTTTAATCAACCGCTGTCACTAAACCTCTAGCATATTTTAAGTACATTGATGACCTGCTAATAATCTGGACAGGCTCTGAACAGGAACTGCTACTTTTCTATAAAAACTTTAACAAATTCCATCCTAAAATCAAACTCACTCTCAAATATTCCAAAATCTCAAATACATTTCCTGGACATGACCATATACATGAGAAACAATACCAAAACCACAATCTACCATAAACCTACAGGCCGTCCAGCATATCTGAGATGGAACAGTTTTCATCCAAGACAAATAAATAAATCCATCATCTACTGCCAGGCTCTGCGGTACATATGAATCTGTTCAGAAAGTGAAGACAGAACACAATACCTGCTATCTCTGAGGTATACATTCCTACAACATGGATACCATCCACGGCTTATAGATGATCAGATCTGTAGAGCAACAAGAACTCCAAGAAGCAATCCTCTGGAGTACAAAAAGAAGGAAGCATGGTATCCAAAGTGGTCATATTCAACACACAAATTAACATCATGAGGAAAATTGCTGCTGACCTCCAACCTATATTTAACAAAGACAATAAACTGAAGGAGATATTCCAGGATTTACCTCTCCTTGCATACAAACAGCCACCAAACCTAAGGAATCTCCTGGTCAGAAGTGCCCTCTCATCATCATAAGAGACTGGCACTTTTTCTTGCAATACACTGTGTTCCAAATTATTATGCAAATGTTATTTTTCGCTGATTTTCCTAAATAGTCGATGCAAATGACAGTCAGTATAATCTTCAAGCCATCAACCGTTGGAGTATAATGTGAATTTTATTGAACAAATCTCCTAATGATAACAGATTTTTTTTTAGAAGTAAAAAACTCAAAATGCACTGTTTCAAATTATTATGCACAACAGAGATCAAAACATTTTAAAGGTTGTAAAGAGAACTAAAATGGTAATTTGTTGAATTTGCAGCATCAGGGGGTCATATTTACAGAAATCAAAAGCTCTTTCAATAAAAAAAACTTAACAGGCCAAGTTACATGTTAACATAGGACCCCTTCTTTGATATCACCTTCACAATTCTTGCATTCATTGAATTTGTGAGTATTTGGACCGTTTCTGCTTGAATATCTTTGCAGGATGTCAGAATAACCTCCCAGAGCTTCTGTTTTGATGTGAACTGCCTCCCACCCTCATAGATATTTTGCTTGAGGATGCTCCAAAGGTTCTCAATAAGGTTGAGGCCAGGGGAACATGGGGCCACACCATGAGTTTCTCTCCTTTTATGCGCATAGCAGCCAATGACACAGAGGTATTCTTTGCAGCATGAGATGGTGAATTGTCATGCATGAAGATAATTTTGCTACGGAAGGCACGGTTCTTCTTTTTGTACCATGGAAGAAAGTGGTCAGTCATAAACTCTACGTACTTTGCAGAGGTCATTTTCACACCGTCAGGGACCCTAAAGGGGCCTACCAGCTCTCTCCCCATGATTCCAGCCCATAACATCTCACCTCCTTGCTGACGTCGCAGCCTTGTTGGGACATGGTGGCCATTCACCAACCATCCATTACTCCATCCATCTGGACCATCCAGGGTTGCACGCACTCATCAGTAAACAACACGGATTGAAAATTAGTCTTCATGTATTTCTGAGCCCACTGCAACGAGTTTCTGCTTGTCAGCATTGTTTAGGGGTGGCCGAATAATAGCTTTATGCACACTTGCAAACCTCTGGAGGATCCTACACCTTGAGGTTCGTGGGACCCCAGAGGCACCAGCGGCTTAAAATACCTGTTTGCTGCTTTGCAATGGCATTTTAGCAGCTGCTCTCCTAATCCTATTAATTTGTCTGGCAGAAACCTTCCTCGTCCAAGGTATTGCACTATTTCACGCTTTTCGGCAGCAGAGAAATCCTTTTTCTTTCCCATATTGCTTGAAACCTGTGGCCTGCTTAATAATGTGGAACATCCTTCTTAAGTAGTTTTCCTTTGATTGGGCACACCTGGCAAACTAATTATCACAGGTGTCTGAGATTGATTACAATGATCCAAAGAGCCCTAAGACACAAAACCATCCATGAATTTAATTGAAAAACTAGAAATTAAATGTTTATGACACTTAAATCCAATGTGCATAATAATTTGGAACACGGTGTAGTAGAAAATGCAGGACCTGTACCAATATCTTGTCATCAAACACCATCCACATGCCAAATACGCAACAGGACTATAAAATCACGGGCACGTTCTCCTGTACATCCTCCAATGTAATGTACATGATACTGTGTACAAGGTGCATCAGTAAAGGAATCTATATTGAAGAAACAGAACAAAAACTACAAACCAGGATGAATCTTCACAGACATACAATAAAGCAGGAGCACAATACAGCTGTGGGAAAACACTTCTCTGGACCTGATCACAGTTTGGAAGATTTAAGGGTCCTAATACTGAAGGGTCATTTTAAGAATAACAGAGAAAGAAAAAATTGGGAGTTCAAGCTGATGATAAAATTCCAGTCATTGATACAAGGCCTCAATCTAACTCCTGGATTTATGAGCCACTACATGGACACACGTCACATCCCCCATCAGACTGACTCCAGATCCCTTAACTCCTAAATCATCACCCCTATAACCTCAGTTTTATTGCCCCGGCTTATCTAACATCTTAAATGTTGTGCTTTTTTCTAAGTCATTCATTTGTAAATTTGCCTGAAGAAGGAGCCTCTGCGCTCTGAAAGCTTGCATATAGAATTTTTATGGTTTGCCAATAAAGGTATCATACCTACAATACTTTTGTCTATTTTGACACAAAAGTATTTAACATTGCATTTTAATTTTACCAATTTCTTGTCCTACTTTTTCCATTTCTTCCCTATGATCGCCTCTATCTACAAATGAGGGGTTTACATCTGAGAATATATACATTTCCTCCCAATATGCAACGAACAGGTAAGTGAGCGAGGGAGAGATTTTTACCCCTATCGTTGCTCCCGTTCGCTGCAGGTAAAATTTGTCATTAAACATAGTTTACAATCTAAAAAAGGAAATAGTGCCTGGCTCAGTACGCAAGGCTTTTATAAATGTGGCGGTAGATGTTTATGCTGCAAATATGCCCACCAAATAACAGATATTACTAGTAAAGTTGATGGAATTGTCTGTAAAATAAAAGGACTTATTAATTTCAGCACACGTAATGTAATTTATCAGATAGACTGTACAAACTGTAAGGTTAGTTATATTGGATGTACTAGCCGCCAATTAAAAGCCAGAATTAGGGAACATATTAACGGTTCTGTAAATCCTCAAGTTAAAAGTCCATCAAATGTGGCCAAACATTTTTCTAGTGTTAATGGGGGGAGATATCTCAGGTTTTCGTTCCTCTGGTATTGAAAGGGTAATTTTACCTGCCAGGGGTGGAGACCGGAGGAGATCTCTTCTAAACCGTGAATGGTTTTGGATACTTATGATGAACACCAGTTTTCCTATGGGCCTAAATTTCAGAAGTGACTTAATTTTAAACTAATGAGTGTTATTACTATATTTTTGCAATTTTATCATATTATTGATTGCTTTTTTTATAAATATTTTGTATGAGATAATATAGTTGGTAACTGAATATCCTGCGAGATATATATTAGTATGTAATTGTTATCTCACGCACCTGAGACCCCCCTTTTTTGTGTGTTTTGGGTAGGTTTTGTAGGATGTTTAAAAGACCATGTTTTCACTTCCTTGTGTGGAGTCAGAAACGCGTCAATTGGATTAATTCTTTGTGGGTGCTCTGTGTATTTTGTATTGATGTTTTTACCTTGTTACAAATAAAATTGACTTTTTAACAGATGAGTGCTGTTTCCACCTACTGAAATAAATTTATCTACGTTCAAGTTGGTGTTTGGAATGCACCAGTACCGTGCACCAAGGTGAGGTGAGCAGGCTTCAAACCCCTTTTTCCTATCTACAAATGTTTTCTTTAATTTATTCATATGTTTATTGTATTCCTTATCCTCGCTGCAAATGCGTCATGCATGAATAAATTGACTTTTGGAGATCTCTTTGAAAGTTTGTGGTGCATGTGCACTATCTCATATTAGAAGATTACTCCTATTAGTGGGTTTCAAATAGAATGTTGTAGATAGATCATTTCTACAGCTTTATTTATTTCAACATCCAAATAATGGATTCTTATTTTTGTCAAATTCCAATGAGAATTCTATCGAGCTGTGGAGTTGATTTAGAATTGTCATAAATCTCCCTATTTTTTTTTTTACTGCCATTTCATAAGAGGAATATGTTGTCCACCTAATGTAGCCACAGTGTGATGTTATCCTTAAATTTAACATTATTTAAATGTCAATTCAAAAGAAGCCATAAATATATTGGTATAATCTGGAGCTGCAGAGGACCCCATCGAAGTACCCTGCAGTTGCAGGTAATAATACCAAATCTAAAGTAATTTTTGGTAAGCACCAGAACCTCAATTTTCTATTTTCTAGAGTGACATCTTCACATAATTTATGTCTAACTGCAGTGATTCCTTCATTGTATGGGATATTAGTATATAAACTTTTAATATCTAAAGTACATAACCATCTACTGTCTAGGGTCTCTATTGATTCTATCATCTGCAAAAAGTCAGTGGTATCCAATATGGAAGTTTTTTAACATCTTTCTGCAAATATAAATCAACAGAAATTGCCAACGGTTGATGAATCTAATTAATGACAGAGACGATTGTACGACCAGGCCGTTTATCAATATTTGTGTGTACTTCCGCCACATGGTATAATATAGGAACTCGACGATATTTATTAATTAGTGCAGTTATTAGATGGTTATCGATGATTCCCATTTCAAAAGCTTCATTTAGTACTAGATCAATTTAAAAAAAAAAATATTAGTTGGATCCAAACTTAGTTTCTTGTATATCTGTTCGTTAGACAATTGATTCTCTGCTTCTTTGCAGTAGGATAAGGAGAAAAAGAGCCACGGCGCCACTTGGTGTGGATCAAGGAAATTGGAGGTGAGAAGGGGAAGGGGATATATATGCTCACCGTGAGGTTTGGAAGAGTTCAGCGCTGGGGTCCACGGGGTAGCTGCTGCCAGATCCGGCTGCTTAATGTGGACGAGGTAAGTATCCAGAAGTCAGGTTTGAGTTTAAGGTAAACTGTTTATTCGCAACGCGTTTCAGCGCCGAACTGGCGCTTTCATCAGGCATAGGGATACAGAAAAAAGACACATGTTTATATAGGGCCAGTTCAGATTTAAACAATTAGGTAAAAAACCGCGAAAAAACATCGGCGGGTCAAAGTTCAAATGGAGCGATCTAATATAATATAGATAAATAAATAAATAAAGGTTTTAATGCATAAATAAAAGAGTATAATTAATAAAAGACTATACGTCCTATCCAGAAATGATTTTGGAACGAAGTAGATTAAAACTATGTGCAGTGTATAAATGACAGTTATCATTCAATTACTTAAAACAATAGTTAGGGGTGAGTAGACATGATTTTATTGATGTGTTAGTGTTGAAGGTTATGTTTGGGAAGTAGTAATGTATGTTAGTTACAATGTTTACACGTTGCCTCGGAAACCAGATGTGTTACGGAAGCCGAGGTGCTCCACAATGAATGGAACGCATGGTGAACCGCATTACGCGAAGGATCGTGGAACTGCTCGGACAGGACCGGGAACTAAGAACGTCTCTTCTGAAACCGAATAGAAGTATGGAGATCGGGCGAAGGGTGAGTGAAACGGAATATCAAATGTGGATTAGGGCCATGATTGATATGTTAGTTTGTCACTTGTCGGCGTTTATTTATAGGGAACGCTGGTCAGTTTTAAGGGGTAAGGACAGTGGTGGTGCGGTGGTCCATACCTATATTCTTTGAACAAAATTGGCACATTGTGCTTTTTATTTAAAACAGGAGAATTGAATTTTTGAATAAAAACACGCAAATATACATTGAGTGATTAATCATTGCCCAGATAGATAACTGGGATGCTATTTGGAGATGGGGTGCGACGGAATACTGTAATTTATTTATTTATTTAATTAATTAAGAAAGGTATTTGAGAGATTTTACAAGGTGTCTCATTGATGATTTATTAAGTAGTCAGTCAGATCAATTAGTCCAAAGAGGACTCTGCGATGTCATTTAGACCTAAAGGATGAAGTGTATTCATTTTAAAAATCCAGTAGTTTTCCCTTTGTTTCAACTTGCTGAATCTGTTTGGGACATCAATATTGATATGTTCTATTGGTGTGATTTTGATTTTATTAAATTGGCAATCATGCATTTGGAGGAAATGTCGGGAAATGCTGTGTTTAGGGTAACCAGTGTTTACATTAAACCGATGGTTGTTAACACGGGTTCTTAGACATTGGGTTGTTCTTCCAATATATTGCAACTGGCACGGGCACTCTAATAAATAAATAACGTAGGAACTGCCACAGTTGAGGAAAGTTTGTATAGTGAAGGATTCTTTGGTAACTGTGGATGTGTAATCATGTTTTTTATGGCTGATGGAATTGCAGCACAGGCAGCGTAAATGTCCACATTTATATGACCCTTTTATGTTGGAAAGAAAATTTGTATGAGGTATAGGATGTTTCCTTACTCTGCTGGGAGCCAGAATATTTTTTAGGGTCAGGGATCGTCTGAAGGTGATATTCGGTTTGCATGATAATGTGTCTTTCAGGTACGGATCGTTTTTAAGGATGTGCCAATGCTTGGAAAGAATGTTCCTAATTGTTTTATTGCCTCTGTTGTAAGTAGTGATAAAGTTGAGATTAGAGCTGTTGGTACCTAATTTGGAATTCTTAATAGAGGGGTTCAGACAGGACACTTGAGTAAGTTCTGAAACTTTGGATCGTGCGCCTTTTATAAGATTAGTTGGGAAACCTTTGTCTCTGAATCTTTTTTCGAGGATTGAGCATTCTTTGTTAAAATCCTTGTCAGTACTGCAATTTTTCCTAATCCTCCTGAATTGTCCAAAGGGTATATTTTTCAACCAGGGGCGGTGGTGAGCGCTTCTGAAGTCAATATAGCTGTTAACATCAACTTGTTTGAAATGTGTTCTCGTTATAAATTTATTGTTGACGTTGTCGTAATTGATGGTGAGATCTAAAAAGTCTATAGATGTGGGGGAGAATGTGTATGTAAATGTTAGGTCATAATTGTTTTTATTTAGGGTTTCGATGAAGCGCACAGCTTCCTCCTCAGTGCCCTTCCATATTAAAAACAGGTCATCGATGTACCGTTTGTATAATAGTATGTTACTTTTATAGGGGTGTTCGCCATAGATGTATGTTTTTTCGAAGGACCCCATATACAGGTTTGCATAGGATGGTGCAAAACGGCTTCCCATTGCACACCCTTTTATTTGGTGGTAGAATTTGCTGTCAAAACTGAAGATGTTGTGTTTGAGAATGAAGTCAATGCAGTTTGTTAGAAAATCAACCTGGGGTTTGGAAATGGTGTTGATTAGGGAAAGAAATGAGTGAGCTACTTCTATGCCTTTATCATGCGGGATATTGCTATACAAAGTGGTTACGTCCGCTGTCAAGAAACAGACTGGGGATACTGAAGGGTCAATCTTTAGGTCGTTTAGGTCTCTGATCAGTTGTGTAGAGTCCTTGAGGTGGGATGGTAGGGTAAGAACAAGGGGTTGGAGATGAAGGTCAATAAAGTGTGAGAGGTTGCTGGTGAGGGAACCTATTCCCGAGATAATGGGACGTCCGGGGGGATCTGTTAGTGATTTGTGAATCTTAGGTAGATGGTAAATGAAGGGCATGTTTGGAAATGTAACAGAAATAAACCGTTTTTCTTTTTTATTCATCAATCCTGATGAGGTAGCTGACTCAATCAGGTTCTGGTATTCAAGTATGTAAATAGATAGTGGGTTTGTGGTCAATTTACTATAGAATGTAGTGTCGCTCAGAATCCTCATAGTCTCTTTGAGGACTCTTTGAAGTCTCTTTGACTTATACCTTTCTGTTGAGGACCTCCTGAAAAAAGAGGCCCTACAGAATATTGACTGTCAATTTTTATTGTTATATATTTCTGCCAATATCACCCCTAGAGGTTTAAGGCTATCAATCACTAACCCCTACCCTACAGACACAATTTTCAGCACCGACTGGAAGTCCTTTATAGATGCATGCCATTTAGGTTTCCTAGAAAGATTACATACCAAACGAACATCACTTAGCAATACCTTACTATCAGACATTTCTACCATCAAGGAACAACTACTACACTACAGCGATCACTGTGATTTCCTCAAACTGGAGGAATCCACCAGTAAAAGATTAATCTCATACGAAAAAGACCTCATTTGGAGAAAAGTCAAAAAATTC
Source organism: Rhinoderma darwinii (assembly GCF_050947455.1). Classification (NCBI taxonomy): domain Eukaryota; kingdom Metazoa; phylum Chordata; class Amphibia; order Anura; family Rhinodermatidae; genus Rhinoderma; species Rhinoderma darwinii. The sequence goes on from NC_134689.1 coordinate 66,788,272, forward strand.
AAAAAATTCAAAAGAGACCAATCAGACTATGCCATTAACCCTGCAGGCGAATGGAAATCAAGCACCATTCCTCCGTTTCACAAGGATACCACCGTATCTGATCACGACATCACTGCAAATAGAAACATTCCAAGCACATCCATTCATACAACCCCACGGGATAGGGTCATGACTTACAGCAGGTCCTTCAGGAACAGCTCCAAGTCTAGACCCAATCGAATCGATGGAACCATAGCACATAGAAAAGAGGATGTTTTGGAGATCCAAAACCACCCTCTGAGAACAAACACCCCAATAATGGTCTCAAGAACCATGTGTGCTAATACAGTCACAATTCCCACTCTAAATCACGTCCCACACCCAAACATACCCTCCAAGTGCAGCCAATATAGCCCCAAAATACCCATGAACGCATTCAAATCCTCCGAGTTAGCAATACACTTATCCCGGCTACCTTCCGTATCCGAACCAATGGAAGTACCCCCAACCTCCATCGACCTTTCCCACACATTTTTGATCAACGACTCCATTGACGAGGAGGACGGTAACCATTTTCCATCCCTTCTTGAACTATCAATCCATGACACTCCCTATTTTACCAACCCTACTTCACCTGACGACCATTCTTTCAGTCCTACAGAGGAGCGCAACATCACCCAGGGGTCCAACAACCCCAATACTGATTTGGCCACCTCGGTTTTTGATATTACATATGCAGCGGCATCTTTTTTAGGACTACCCTCCCAGCTAGTCAGACCTCCATTAACTCCCACCGTTGTGAGCAAGGATATACTGATCCCTTACATCATGAGCCCCAAAGCTCAAACCATCACCAGTTTCTTCCCCAAAATCCAAAAAATCTCAACCAAAAGGAAACTAGGTACAGACCCAGAGGACGAAGAGGGGGCAAAAAACGACACAAACCAACATCCATCCCTCAACAAAAAGAGGAATCTTGTCCAGCAATAAAAGTATTCAATCTGTCATTACATACTCTAAGCACTTATGAACACAGTCTCTTGAATAAAGGCCTCTCGTTTTGCCCTACATCTTCAACCAACAACTTTGAGCTTTTCATGGACCTCAACAGATTCACAAGAAAGCTCACCCTTACCAGACATTTTGCCATGACTAAACTCATCACCACACCCAGCATAACCATAGAAACATCTGAAAGCCCAGCCTCACCTAGGGCCATTCCAGTGGAAGTCCATCCTAAATCCAATTTTTACCCAACCCACCACCAAGGCCCTATGATTGAAACCTTTGCGTCCCTGGTAAGCAATGAGTTTAGAACCCTAGATCTACCATCCCATTACCCTGACAACTTAAATACGCATGAAAGGAAGGCCATGAGGAACCTCCAAAAAAATCAAGACATCATAATTCGCCCGGCTGATAAAGGAGGGGGCATAGTCGTCCAGGATAGAGAAAAATACCTCAAAGAGACTATGAGGATTCTGAGCGACACTACATTCTATAGTAAATTGACCACAAACCCACTATCTATTTACATACTTGAATACCAGAACCTGATTGAGTCAGCTACCTCATCAGGATTGATTAATAAAAAAGAAAAACGGTTTCTGTTACATTTCCAAACATGCCCTTCATTTACCATCTACCTAAGATTCACAAATCACTAACAGATCCCCCCGGACGTCCCATTATCTCGGGAATAGGTTCCCTCACCAGCAACCTCTCACACTTTATTGACCTTCATCTCCAACCCCTTGTTCTTACCCTACCATCCCACCTCAAGGACTCTACACAACTGATCAGAGACCTAAACGACCTAAAGATTGACCCTTCAGTATCCCCAGTCTGTTTCTTGACAGCGGACGTAACCACTTTGTATAGCAATATCCCGCATGATAAAGGCATAGAAGTAGCTCACTCATTTCTTTCCCTAATCAACACCATTTCCAAACCCCAGGTTGATTTTCTAACAAACTGCATTGACTTCATTCTCAAACACAACATCTTCAGTTTTGACAGCAAATTCTACCACCAAATAAAAGGGTGTGCAATGGGAAGCCGTTTTGCACCATCCTATGCAAACCTGTATATGGGGTCCTTCGAAAAAACATACATCTATGGCGAACACCCCTATAAAAGTAACATACTATTATACAAACGGTACATCGATGACCTGTTTTTAATAAGGAAGGGCACTGAGGAGGAAGCTGTGCGCTTCATCGAAACCCTAAATAAAAACAATTATGACCTAACATTTACATACACATTCTCCCCCACATCTATAGACTTTTTAGATCTCACCATCAATTACGACAACGTCAACAATAAATTTATAACGAGAACACATTTCAAACAAGTTGATGTTAACAGCTATATTGACTTCAGAAGCGCTCACCACCGCCCCTGGTTGAAAAATATACCCTTTAGACAATTCAGGAGGATTAGGAAAAATTGCAGTACTGACAAGGATTTTAACAAAGAATGCTCAATCCTCGAAAAAAGATTCAGAGACAAAGGTTTCCCAACTAATCTTATAAAAGGCGCACGATCCAAAGTTTCAGAACTTACTCAAGTGTCCTGTCTGAACCCCTCTATTAAGAATTCCAAATTAGGTACCAACAGCTCTAATCTCAACTTTATCACTACTTACAACAGAGGCAATAAAACAATTAGGAACATTCTTTCCAAGCATTGGCACATCCTTAAAAACGATCCGTATCTGAAAGACACATTATCATGCAAACCGAATATCACCTTCAGACGATCCCTGACCCTAAAAAATATTCTGGCTCCCAGCAGAGTAAGGAAACATCCTATACCTCATACAAATTTTCTTTCCAACATAAAAGGGTCATATAAATGTGGACATTTACGCTGCCTGTGCTGCAATTCCATCAGCCATAAAAAACATGATTACACATCCACAGTTACCAAAGAATCCTTCACTATACAAACTTTCCTCAACTGTGGCAGTTCCTACGTTATTTATTTATTAGAGTGCCCGTGCCAGTTGCAATATATTGGAAGAACAACCCAATGTCTAAGAACCCGTGTTAACAACCATCGGTTTAATGTAAACACTGGTTACCCTAAACACAGCATTTCCCGACATTTCCTCCAAATGCATGATTGCCAATTTAATAAAATCAAAATCACACCAATAGAACATATCAATATTGATGTCCCAAACAGATTCAGCAAGTTGAAACAAAGGGAAAACTACTGGATTTTTAAAATGAATACACTTCATCCTTTAGGTCTAAATGACATCGCAGAGTCCTCTTTGGACTAATTGATCTGACTGACTACTTAATAAATCATCAATGAGACACCTTGTAAAATCTCTCAAATACCTTTCTTAATTAATTAAATAAATAAATAAATTACAGTATTCCGTCGCACCCCATCTCCAAATAGCATCCCAGTTATCTATCTGGGCAATGATTAATCACTCAATGTATATTTGCGTGTTTTTATTCAAAAATTCAATTCTCCTGTTTTAAATAAAAAGCACAATGTGCCAATTTTGTTCAAAGAATATAGGTATGGACCACCGCACCACCACTGTCCTTACCCCTTAAAACTGACCAGCGTTCCCTATAAATAAACGCCGACAAGTGACAAACTAACATATCAATCATGGCCCTAATCCACATTTGATATTCCGTTTCACTCACCCTTCGCCCGATCTCCATACTTCTATTCGGTTTCAGAAGAGACGTTCTTAGTTCCCGGTCCTGTCCGAGCAGTTCCACGATCCTTCGCGTAATGCGGTTCACCATGCGTTCCATTCATTGTGGAGCACCTCGGCTTCCGTAACACATCTGGTTTCCGAGGCAACGTGTAAACATTGTAACTAACATACATTACTACTTCCCAAACATAACCTTCAACACTAACACATCAATAAAATCATGTCTACTCACCCCTAACTATTGTTTTAAGTAATTGAATGATAACTGTCATTTATACACTGCACATAGTTTTAATCTACTTCGTTCCAAAATCATTTCTGGATAGGACGTATAGTCTTTTATTAATTATACTCTTTTATTTATGCATTAAAACCTTTATTTATTAATTTATCTATATTATATTAGATCGCTCCATTTGAACTTTGACCCGCCGATGTTTTTTCGCGGTTTTTTACCTAATTGTTTAAATCTGAACTGGCCCTATATAAACATGTGTCTTTTTTCTGTATCCCTATGCCTGATGAAAGCGCCAGTTCGGCGCTGAAACGCGTTGCGAATAAACAGTTTACCTTAAACTCAAACCTGACTTCTGGATACTTACCTCATCCACATTAAGCAGCAGCGCCGATATAGATCCATTTGTTTTACCTGCATCTCTCTTTGCAGTAGGTGGATTCATCCATAATAATTGTGTGACATCACATCCCCCATCAGACCGACTCCAGATGCCTTAACTCTTAAGTCATCACCCCTATAACCTCTGTTTTATTGCTCCTGCTTATCTTAATGATGTATCACCTCATGTACTAATTGTCTTTGTGTAACATTTTAAATTTTGTGCTTTTTTTCTCAGTCATTCATTTGTAAATTGCCTGACGAAGGGGTCTCCAGGAGAAGCCAGTGTCGTCAGTGTGCATAAATGAACACAGACAACAGGGGCTTTTCCTGGAGTGCAATACCTGGTCACAGCGTCGGCAACGCTGTGGATGGGGATTCCGCTTCAGAAGTTGCCCCTGATGTCACTGACCATATATGGACAGAGACATCAAGCGGAGCTCTCCAAGAGCGGAATCCCCAGCCATAGGGGTATTCTGCTCCTTCACGGAGCTACAGTGGCACTATCTACAGGAAGAGGGGTGCCATTTACAGGGGTCTGTGGCCTTTGTGGCACTACCTACAAGGGGGCTGTGTGGCACTACCTACAAGGGGGCTGTATGGCACTACCTACAGGGTGCTGTGTGGCACTACCTACAAGGGGGCTGTGTGGCACTACCTACAGGGGGCTGTGTGGCACTACCTACAAGGGGCTTTGTGGCACTATCTACAGGGGGCTGTGTGGCACTACCTACAAGGGGACTGTGTGGCATTATCTACAGGGGGAATCTGTGAGTGACAGGCTGATGACCATTTTACTGTGAGTGGCGGGCTGATGGTCATTCTACTGTGAGTGGGGTCTGATGATCCTTTTACTGTTAGTGGGGGTCTGATGGTTATTTTACTGTGAGTGGCGGGCTGATGGTCATTTTACTGTGAGTGGGGGGCTGATGGTCATTTTACTGTGAGTCTGATGGTTATTTTACTGTGAGTGGCGGGCTGATGGTCCTTCTACTTTGAGTGAGGGGCTGATGGTCATTTTACTGTGAGTGGCGGGCTGGTGGTCATTTTACTGTGAGTGCGGGTCTGATGGTTATTTTACTGTGAGTGGCGGGCTGATGGTCATTCTACTGTGAGTGGGGGGCTGATGGTCATTTTACTGTGAGTGGTGGGCTGATGGTTATTTTCCTGTGAGTGGGGGGCTGATAGTCTTCAAGGAATTTCCACCTCTGAGCTCCAATTGAAAATAATAGGTGGCAGAAAATACCTACTCCACCCATTAAGAGCGCTTTTGCATTAGCTTCAACTGCAAAAATGCAAAAAAAAGAAAGAAGGGCAAACAACGCTGTTAATTCAAAATCCGCTTTCTGAAGGAATTTTTAGGCAGATTATTTTTGCCTTACAAAAAATGCTGTGTGAACATACCCTATGAGTGTAGTGCCTGTGTTTAGCCGTTTTCTGTCTTTCTCGAAACTATTTTTGGTAGGGGTGCCCTGATGAAATTGTATTTTACCAGTGGTGCCTCGAGTCCGAAAAGGTTGGGAAACTCTGCACTAGGCTACAGGATCACACCGGCCTAAGCAAGGATCCCGTCGTGGAGCAGCTCAGTTCGTCGTGGGAACGGGGCCTGTGTGAGTACAATTATTTTTTTGCTTGGGGCACTGTTTACAAGGGGGAGAAGGGGGGGGGGCTGTATGGCACTGTCTACATGGGGGAGGTGGGGGATGTATGGCACAATCTACAAGGGAGGCTGTATGGCACAATGTACAGGGGGGCACTATCTACAAGGTGGGCTGTGTGTGGCAGCTAGGGGAGGGGGCATTATACTGTGTGGGGGCCACTAAGTGGACATTATACTGTGTAGGGGTACTACAGGGGGCAATATACTGCATGTGGCACTTAGGGGGCATAATACTGAGTGGGCACAATTAGAAGACAAAATACAGTGTCCTTGCAGGAGTTATAATATATTATATTATTAAATATTATTATTATACTGTATGGGGGTACTAAAGGGGCATTATACTGTGTGGGGGCACTATATAGGGCATTATACTGTGGGGGGCATTATACCTTTTTTTATGCGCCATTTCTTATGATGGTGCGGGGCGCCGAAATATCATTTTGCACGGGGTGCCATCTATCCTAAGGCCAGCCTTGTGCATGCCCCTACAAAAATGATGAAAATTTACTACAAATTCAAATGGTTTAATGTTACTTTTGGTACAAAACCTAGGCCTTTATCAAGTAAGCTTAATTTAGGATCAGTCATATTTCTAGAACAAATTCTAGTAGTTCGATCGCTACCTTCTGTTTGTTGCTTTTGTTTTTTGGTTTTGGATATATCTTTGTTCTGTGTTTCTTTTGGTTGTTTCCTTCTTGGAGGAATCTGTTTCCTCTTGCATTCCTCCTGTCTTGGTTTTCTCTAAAAAATGAATTTTTGGTTTCTTTGATGAACGTAGGGTCATTTGTGCTCCCTTTTTCAGGTTTTCCCTTGATATTTGATTATCAGTTGATGAGTTTTTCAAACTAGTATTAGATTTGTAGATGGGGGTAATTTTTTTTCAAAAGTTTTGTTTATCCTCGACCCAAGTGTATACTTTATTATATTAACAGTCCAAAGTATCCTTTTCAAATTTATTTAACTTGCTTTGTAGTATTGAAACCTTGAGTTTTTCAATTGTGTTTTTTAATTTATTGTGCATTTGATTATAACTTTCTATATCAATGGTTTGTTTGCAATCCTTATCCATTTTCAATGTTTTTTCTTTTGTGTTGTCAATTGCAATGTGTAGATGCTGAATTGTTAAATACTTTAAATCCAATGAGTATCGATTGCTGAGTGCATGCCAGCGTTGATATAGTGCATCCTTGAAGAAATTGAGGGTGACGATGCAGAGCAGATTAAAATCTGACTCCTCCAAAGTGAGGTGTATTGGATTTATACCCTAGAATCTATTAGCCCTAAAAGTTTAATCGAAATATGTAACTTTAATGTTTTTCTCTGAATATCCTGTTTGTAATGTTGATGTCATTAATCCTCTCTAGTATACACACCTTACAAGAACATAATAGATATTGATATTGGAACTCCATAATTTTACATATATTTTTTGAAAGAGGAAAAATAAATAATTATCATCATTATCAAATGAAAGAGTAATATCTATAACACCATTAGTCTTAGGCCCCATGCACAGGAACGTGATTTTGCGGCCGCAATTCCCCCAAAAATCCATGGGAGAATTGCGGCCTATTAATTTCAATGGGCCCATGCACACGACCATGGTTTCCATGGTCGGTGCATGGCCCAGGAGCCTGGACCGCAAAAAGAACTGACATGTCTTATTACGGCCGTGTTTTGCGGTCCAGGCTCACAGAAAATAATGCACGCGGCCATGAGTACGGCCCGCGATTTCCGTCGGCTTGCGGGTGACACTACTGGCCGGCTGACCCGAACATCATGGCCGTGCACATGGCTACGGTCGTGTGCATGAGGCCTTATACAGTTTATAATAACAAACTTATATTTTTATAATTTTTTTAGATTTTAGAAGTGATAAGTTAACGGAACTTTTGCCTATTTAAACTGGTGGTGGGATTAATTACGCATGATTGAGAACGAGGTCAAACCCTGAATCGTTGCACATAGCAATACGCCAATCTTCCCTCCTCGTGGAGTCCCTGCACAAGATCCATAATCCATCGACTGAAATCCATTTGCAATCCCTATGGACTTCTTTTAACTCTTTTGGGTGAAGTTTAAACTATATATATATATCTTTCTGAAATTAAATGTATTGTTTTTTATACATTAAGAAAAATCGTTTTGCAAAGAAAAAGAAAAGTGTTACGTGCTTTACTCTATTGCCATGTCGCTTTGAGAATTTGAAAGCCTCTAACTCAGCACACTAACCCAGAGTAGCCACAATCATATATAGGGTAAAACGATCTACTGTTAACCACCCAAATATACATATAATACCATTTGAAATGGGAAAACAAAAAATTTACTTTAATTAATACTGTTTAAACTCCCTAAACTTGTTGACGCCAGCCAATAAAGAGTCAGTGCACATTGTCCCTAATTGAAGCATGTTATAGTCCTCAAAATAAATCACCTAGTGGCAGCCAGAATTGGGTCCACTATCGACTCCCCTATCACTCCGCCCAAAAAATACATATATTGAAACTAAAGCACCAGAATTTAATGCCCATCACACCACCAAAGCAACAGTACTGGGGGGGGGATTGAACAGGTGAGTATTTTTTTATTTTATTTATTGTATCCACTTTCCTGCTCTTAGCATATTTTTTTTAAAGAGGATATCAGGTGTCATAAAACTGATGGCCTATCCTCAGATATGTTAATGAAAAAAAGGAAAGTAGAGCTTGCTGGCATTCTGCGGCCCTTTCAAACAGCTGATCGGCGTGACTGCCAAGTGTCAGACACCAGGAATCAGATATTGTTGATAGCCTATCCTTACGTCACTAGATAACCCGTTTAAGTCCCGGACAAACCCTTTAATTAATAACCCTCTTTCTTTTGAAATGTTCCCTCCCCTGACAGTCAGATCCCTTTTAGGCTGCCTTGAACACACTACACACACACACACACACACACACACACACACATGCACACACATACAAACACACACGCACGCACACACACTGTAAAACACACACACACACACACACACACACACACACTGTAAAACACACACACACACACCAAGAAATAAATAAAAAAACAAAGGCAAAACACAGTGATTACCCACTGTGTTGTGCTGAGCAAAATGCCTCCCATGCACTTATCGGCGCTGCAGTCACTCTTGTCTTCATAGGAGTACGCTGGAGCATAATAGTGTGGGGTTAGAAAGCTCCAGGCTTTGGGGGCAGTGGCAAAACTGAAGATTGAGAAGCAGAGCCACAGCAGAAGTGGGGAGACAGTTGGTGGGACAAAAGTACAGGGCTGCCATCAGGAATTTCTGGGCCCCATACTGCCAATGCGTCTGGGCCCCCGCCCCCCTCGTTATTAGGAGATGGGGTGAAATGTAAAGGGGCGGAAGGTAGGGCACATTAAAAAGAAAACTCTTTGGAGGAGCAGGGCAGAGACAGGAGGTGGGCATCGGAGGGCAAAGGGGAGAGACTAAGTGCCAGGGCTGGGAGAACTGAAAGTAGCAGTGGTAGCCAGGGGGGAGACGCAACCTCACAGGGGCTCTGTGGAGTGACAGGGAAGAGAAAGCGGCTCTGTGGGGGGCAAAAAGGGAAACTGTGTGTGTGTGTGTGTGTGTGTGTGTGTGTGTGTGTAGCAGTGTGTGTGCAAAGAATCTGTCAGGGTGTAGGAGAGCAATATAAACAAAAATCATTGCACTGAGGCTGCTGAAGTCCTATACACAGCAGAGTCACTCACCAAAATGTAGTCCCTAAGACCTCCCACCGCCACGGGCATGCCTGGATAATGCTTTTGCATTCTCTTCACATGCTGCACACACGTTATCTGTGTAAAAACCACACAACAAAATAAATTCAGACACCTAACCAGAAAAAAATTCAGACCCTAGACCAGACCTATTAGGTAATTCAGACAACTTTCCACCAGAACCCTACCTGTGGCCAGAGTTTAGCATTTAGACTTTTATCTACGGGGTAGTGTGTGTGGCGCTATCTACAGGGGGCTGTGTGTGTGGAGCTATTTACAGGGGGCTGTGTGTCTGGAGCTATGTACAGGGGGCAGTGTGTGGAGCTATTTACAGGGGGGCTGTGTGTGGAGCTATTTACAGGGGGTTGTGTGTGGCGCTATCTACAGGGGTGGTGTGTGGCGCTATCTACAGGGGTGGTGTGTGGCACTATCTACAGGGGTGTGTGTGACACTATCTACAGGGGGGAGTGTGTGGCACTATCTACAGGGGGGTGTGTGTGGCGCTATCTACAGGGGGTGTTTAGCGCTATTTACAGGGGGCAGTGTGTGGAGCTATTTACAGGGGGTTGTGTGTGGCGCTATCTACAGGGGGCTGTGTGTGGCGCTATCTACAGGGGGCTGTGTGTGGCGCTATCTACAGGGGAGGTGTGTGGCACTATCTACAGGGGGGTGTGGCACTATCTACAGGGGGGTGTGTGGCACTATCTACAGGGGGGTGTGTGTGGCACTATCTACAGGGGGTGCGTGTGGCACTATCTACAGGGGGTGCGTGGCACTATCTACAAGGGGGGTGTGTGGCACTATCTACAGGGGGGGTGTGTGTGGTGCTATCTACAGGGGGTGTGGAGCACTATTTACAGGGGGCAGTGTGTGGAGCTATTTACAAGGGGTTGTGTGTGGCGCTATCTACAGGGGACTGTGTGTGGCGCTATCTACAGGGGGCTGTGTGTGGCGCTATCTACAGGGGAGGTGTGTGGCACTATCTACAGGGGGGTGTGGCACTATCTACAGGGGGGTGTGTGGCACTATCTACAGGGGGGTGTGTGTGGCACTATCTACAGGGGGTGCGTGTGGCACTATCTACAGGGGGTGTGTGGCACTATCTACAAGGGGGGTGCGTGGCACTATCTACAGGGGGGGTGTGTGTGGTGCTATCTACAGGGGGTGTGGAGCACTATTTACAGGGGGCAGTGTGTGGAGCTATTTACAGGGGGTTGTGTGTGGCGCTATCTACAGGGGGTGTAGCACTATCTACAGGGGGGTGTGTGGCACTATCTACAGGGGGGTGTGTGTGGCACTATCTACAGGGGGTGCGTGTGGCACTATCTACAGGGGGTGCGTGTGGCACTATGTGTAGGGGGGTGTGGCACTATGTGCAGGGCGGTGTGGCACTATGTACAGGGGGGTGTGTGTGGCACTATGTACAGGGGTGTGTGTGGTTCTATCTACAGGGGGCTGTGTGTGGCGCTATCTACAGGGGAGGTGTTTGGCACCATCTACAGGGGGGTGTGTGTGGCGCTATCTACAGGGGGTGTGGAGCGCTATTTACAGGGGGCAGTGTGTGGAGCTATTTTCAGGGGGTTGTCTGTGGCGCTATCTACAGGGGGCTGTGTGTGGCGCTATCTACAGGGGGCTGTGTGTGGCGCTTTCTACAGGGGAGGTGTGTGGCACTATCTACAGGGGGGTGTGTGTGGCACTATCTACAGGGGTGTGTGTGTGTGGCACTATCTACAGGGGGGTGTGGGGCACTATCTACAGGGGGTGCGTGTGGCACTATCTACAGGGGTGTGTGTGGCGCTATGTACAGGCGGGTGTGTGTGGCACTATGTACAGGGGTGTGTGTGGCACTATCTACAGGGGGCTGTGTGTGGCGCTATCTACAGGAGGCTGTGTGTAGCGCTATCTACAGGGGTGTGTGGCACTATCTACAGGGGTGGGTGTGGCGCTATCTACAGGGGGGGTTTGGCGATATCTACAGGGTGGGTGTGGCACTATCTACAGGGGTGTGTGGCGCTATCTACAGGGGGCAGTGTGTGGCACTATCTACAGGGGAGCAGTGTGTGGCACTATCTACAGGGGGGGGTGTGTGGCGCTATCTACAGGGGGGAGGGTGCTATCTACAGGGGGTATGTTCGGTGCTAACTACAGGGGTGTGTGTGGCACTCTCTACAGGGGATTCCAGTCCAGGAGGAGACCCTGACCTCAATGTCTATATATGGACAGTGACCTCAGGGGCTACCTCTAGGAGAGGAATCCCCGGCCAGAGTGTCGGCAACTCTCTGGCCGGGGATTCCGCTCCTGGATGGGTGAATGGCAGAGCAGAAAGCTGATACTTTCCTGCTCTGCCATAGTATTCAATTGTATCTGCATCCTGTGGACGCAGATACAATTGAATATGGCAGTGGCTGAGACACGTCTGGGACAGTAATTTGCCGGGACTGCCTCTGTAGATTCAGGACAGTCCCTGCAAATTTAGGACTATTGCTAACTATGCCTCCGGTATAAGCTTTCTCCCCCTACCCAGGTATACTCTCTCCTTCCTCTACCCCTCCCCATATATAATTTCTCCCCTCCCTTCAGATATCATCACTTTTCACCCAATTATTACCCCCCCCCCATTGTATAATGCCTCCTCCAGTGGAGGGATGTCACGATACCAGAATTTTGACTTCGGTACCGATAATTTGTGTAGTATTGCGATTTCGATAACAAAGCGATACTTTGCCAACAGTAATAAAAAAACAAAACAGTTCTTCCATTTCTGATGTGAGGCGAGCAGTGTGATGGTAAATGTAACTTCGACGTGCCTCACATTAATAGTAATTAACCCTATCATGTTCCTCAATTATAATGGGTTAATGTGTGAGGTACATGTTGGGGTTAATTACTATTAATGTGAGGCACATGGAGGTTAAATTCATCACACCGCGCGCCTCACAATAATAAGTGAAAGAAGTTTTTATTTTATTTTTTTACAGCGTACACATCATAAATGACGCAAAAAAATTGTTGTGCAGGTTATTATGGCCGCGCCAATACTGAATGTGTGTATTTTATGTATTAAGACTTATTTTAATGTTTATTGTAAAAAAGGTGTATGTGTATTTTTTTAAAATTTAACATTACTTTATGTTTTTACTTTATTTTTAAACTTTAATGTACTGGTATATATCTATATATACGGATAGTACACAGGATGTTGTTAGGACAGACCTGAGTATGCCCTAACAGGAATTATGGTAAGACAGCCCTGGGGTCCTTAAATGGACCCTGGACTGTCTGCCCATATATGGTTTGTCCCTCAATCGCGTCACAGGGATTCCTGTGACGTAATCCAAGGGGCACCCCCTTCACATTTTCCCTTGAATGCCGCAGTCAGCTTTGATCGCAGCATTCAGGGGAATAGCGGCGGAGATGAGAGGTTTCTCTGATCTCTGCCTTTATAGAGCGGGACTGCGGCTGTGTAATACAACCATTGCCCCGCTCCTGACAACAAGCGCACGCGGTCAGCACGAGGTGATGTGGCCGGCGCTGCACTAATGAGCGGCGGTTCAGGCACTGAAGACAGAACGTGGAGGGGTGTTTTTCAGTGCGCCCGCCATGTTCTGTCTTCAGTGCCGCCGCTCATTAGAGCAGTGCTGGCTGCATCACATCATCCTGACGGTGCGCACTTGTCAGGACTCCGGAGCAGGGCCGTAACTGTATTACACAGCCGCAGCCCCGCTCTCATACATTCATGTATTACAATATTGAGCTGTGTGGCCACACAGCTTAGTATCGAAATACATGAAATAACGGTATCGAACCGTTTGGGGGTGCACGGTATTGAAACCGTATCTAAGTTTTGATGCATCGTGCATCCCTACTTAAGTGCCATCCTCCCTCCATTTTTATCTCCTTCCCACTCTAGTATCATTTCCCTCCCTACCCAATGCCATCTCCCTGCCCCATTATCATCTCCCTGCCCCCATTATCATCTCCCTGCCCCCATTATCATCTCCCTGCCCCATTATCATCTCCCTGCCCCCATAATCATCTCCCTGCCCCCATTTTCCTCTAACTCTACCCCATTATCATCTCCCTGCCCAATTATCATCTCCCTGCCCCCATTATCCTCTAACTCTACCCCATCCCCATAGAAATCAAAAGTCTTACCCACGTCTGTATTAGTTCACACTGCAGCATAGGATTGTATCACTCAGCTCTACGACGGCTCTTTTCTCCTGTCCTGTGTAAACAGAGGGAGAAGACAGGTTTATTGTCACATGTTACACAGGACGGGAGATAAGAGCGGTAGAGCTGATACAATCCTATGCTGCAGTGTTAACATAATACAGAGGTGGGTAAGATATTTACTTTCTATGGGGGCAGGAGGAGATTTTTTCAGGAGGCTCCGGGCAGCAGCAGCCGGACACAGACATAACTTAGTACTCACTGTGTCAGAAGAAGAAGACAACGACTGCTGCTGCTGGACGTATCCTCCGAGGCTGAGCTCATAACTCCCGCTGCTGTGATGTTTCCACCCCTTGTCTCCTCCCCACATGCTGTCACACTGTTGTGGAGGAGGAGGAGGGGCGGGCACATCTCACTCTCCAGCGGGCCCTTATGGTTTTATTCTGATGTAATGAGCGGGCCCCTGCTTCGTGATGGGACCTGTTCCTTTCACCAAAATGAAATCGTAAGAGCCACACTGCCGTGACTATATTAATTCCAGCGGCAGAGTGCAGGCCTCTTTTTTTTAAATTTATGTCCAGGCCCCTGACTGTAGTACCCCCAGTACTGCCCTGATGGCGGCCCTGCAAAAGTGTCACATGATTTGGCTGGCCAGTAAGAAGACGTGAGAACGAGTAGACTGCCACATGCCTGGCTGTCTCTATTTGTCACTAAACAAGAGAAAAACAAAGACAGTCCTGAATACCCTGTTCCTCCTCACTGTTCAACAGCAGTGAGGAGGACATTGAATGGAGCGGCGGCGAAACATACACACTGCCGCTGTATTCACAAACTGTTTGAATGACAGAAACAGCCGAGTACAGTCTTTAGCTGTTTCGGTCATTCTAATAGATGTTGAATGCAGCGGCAGGCGCATTCTCGACTGTCGCTCCATTCAAGCTGTTCTTCACTGCGTGGGGTGCAGGGAGGAAGAACATGGGGTTTAAATCATTCCTCCAATTGCTGATTATTAGCTTCATTCACTAAGTACTTTAAATTCTGTTTGAATTCTGTTGTTTTTCTTCGTCTCGGGTGAGAGAGAGACAGATAGATAGATAGATAGATAGATAGATAGATAGATAGATAGATAGATAGATAGATAGATAGATAGATAGAGTGATGGAAATAAGTATTTGATCCCTTGCTGATTTTGTAAATTTGCCCACTGTCAAAGACATGAACAGTCTAGAATTTTTAGGCTAGGTTAATTTTACCAGTGAGAAATAGATTATATATATAAAAAAAAAAAAGAAAATCACATAGTCAAAATTATATATATTTATTTGCATTGTGCACAGAGAAATAAGTATTTGATCCCCTACCAACCATTAAGAGTTCAGCCTCCTCCAGACCAGTTACACGCTCCAAATCAACTTGGTGCCTGCATTAAAGATAGCTGTCTTAAAGGAACAGTGTCATCACAAATATTTTATTTATATGTTAAAGATGTTAGTGCCTTAATATAAACGTTTATTTTCATTTGTGTGTTTGTGTTTTACTGTTTCTTTTTTTCACACTTTTTCTTCCCTATGGGGGCTGCCATTTTTTGTTCCATTTCTGTGTGTGTCGATTAACGACACACACAGACATGGAATACGGCAGCCACAGTCCCATAGGGACTGCGAACGGCTCCCGTCCCATTGACTGCCGTGTACGGCGTCTGTGTGGGAACTGCGCATGCGCCGCTCCCACACAGTCCTATTCGAAATTGGCGCCGTCCGGCGCCATTTTCCTGTGGACCGGAAGTCGCGGCCGGACAGTAATATTACTACTTCCGGTCGCGGCTTCCGGACAAGTGCACATGGGACAGCGGCAGCAAAGGGAGCGGACGGGCCGCGGCGGCAGGAGCAGGTAAGCGATTTCAATGTATGTTAGTGTTTGTGTGTGTTTACTACTGCATGTAAACCTACTACACTGTGAGTTACCTCAAAAAATGGCGACACACAGTGTAGCAGGTTAAACCTTTCAAACCCCTCGTTTATCCCGGCACTAGCCAGGATAAAGGAGGGGGGGATGCTGAGCGCTCACTAGAGCGATAGCTTTTAACCCAATGTTGCAATGCTGCAATTTTGGGAACTAGCTCCAAACAGCTCCATCTAGTGACCAAAAATGGGTAGTATTATAAATTTTGAAAAATTTGAAAAAATTTATAATATTTCCTGACTCGCGAAAAAAATAAAAAAAATTTGAACAATGTTTAATCACCCACACACTAAATGTTTAAATTTTAAAAAAAAAACATGTTTTTGGGGCGACACCATGCCTTTAAATGGTCACCTGTATAAAAGACTCCTGTCCACAGACTCAATTAATCAGTCTGACTCTAACCTCTACAACATGGGCAAGACCAAAGAGCTTTCTAAGGATGTCAGGGACAAGATGATAGACCTGCACAAGGCTGGAATGGGCTAAAAAACCATAAGTAAGACGCTGGGTGAGAAGGAGACAACTGTTGGTGCAATAGTAAGAAAATGGAAGACATACAAAATGAATGTCAATCGACATCGATCTGGGGCTCCATGCAAAATCTCACCTCGT
Source organism: Rhinoderma darwinii (assembly GCF_050947455.1). Lineage (NCBI taxonomy): Eukaryota > Metazoa > Chordata > Amphibia > Anura > Rhinodermatidae > Rhinoderma > Rhinoderma darwinii. Next base: position 66,804,712 of record NC_134689.1, read on the forward strand.
GGGGTATCCTTGATCCTGAGGAAGGTGGGAGCTCAGCCGAAAACTACACGGGGGGAACTTGTTAATGATCTCAAGGCAGCTGGGACCACAGTCACCAAGAAAACCATTGGTAACACATTACGCTGTAATGGATTAAAATCCTGCAGTGCCCGCAAGGTCCCCCTGCTCAAGAAGGCACATGTACAGGCCCGTCTGAAGTTTGCAAATGAACATCTGGATGATTCTGAGAGTGATTGGGAGAAGGTGCTGTGGTCAGATGAGACTAAAATTTAGCTCTTTGGCATTAACTCAACTCGCCGTGTTTGGAGGAAGAGAAATGCTGCCTATGACCCAAAGAACACTGTCCCCACTGTCAAGCATGGAGGTGGAAACATTATGTTTTGGGGGTGTTTCTCTGCTAAGGGCACAGGACTACTTAACCGCATCAATGGGAGAATGGATGGAGCCATGTACCGTCAAATCCTGAGTGACAACCTCCTTCCCTCCACCAGGACATTAAAAATGGCTCGTGGCTGGGTCTTCCAGCACGACAATGACCCGAAACATACAGCCAAGGCAACAAAGGACTGGCTCAAAAAGAAGCACATTAAGGTCATGGAGTGGCCTAGCCAGTCTCCAGACCTCAATCCCATCGAAAACTTATGGAGGGAGCGGAAGATCCGAGTTGCCAAGCGACAGCCTCGAAATCTAAATGATTTACAGATGATCTGCAAAGAGGAGTGGGCCAATATTCCATCTAACATGTGTGCAAACCTCATCATCAACTACAAAAAACGTCTGACTGCTGTGCTTGCCAAGAAGGGTTTTGCCACCAAGTATTAAGTCTTGTTTGCCAAAGGGATCAAATACTTATTTCTCTGTGCACAATGCAAATAAATATATATAATTTTGACAATTTGATTTTCTTTTTTTTTTAAATATAATCTATGTCTCACTGGTACAATTAACCTAGCCTAAAAATTCTAGACTGTTCATGTCTTTTACAGTGGGCAATCTTACAAAATCAGCAAGGGATCAAATACTTATTTCCTTAACTGTAGTTATAAAGAGCGAGTGAGATAAAGTAAAATAACTTGAATATATTTCCCAAACAGGTAACTTGCTATTTAAAGAGGCTCTGTCACCAGTTTATCAATTCCCTATCTCCTAACTACAGTGTGATTTGTTTTAAAAAAACACGTTATTATTTTAAAAGTTATGTGCATTTTTCTAGATATGCTAATTTGGCTATAATAGCCAAATAGGAGGTGACTCCTTTATTTGACTCAATAAAATATGTTTTCTTTGTCTCAGTTTTTTTTAAACTTTATTACTACTGCCATAGTAATGGCCGCTGTCTGATTGACAGTGTCCATTACTAAAGTGGGGCATACTGTTAGCCGGTGAAAAGGCTAACACTAACCCCACATTATTACCCCGGTACCCACCACCACCACCAGGGGTATCGGTAAGAGCCAGCTATGATCCAGTACCCGACCACTGGTATTATTAGGCTGGGAAATCCCAAAAACTGTGGCCCTTCCCACCCTGGTAATGCTAGCCTGCTGCTGCTTTGTTGTACCTGCTTGGTTATGAAAAATGGGGGGACCACTGTTCGTTTTTGTTTTTGTTTTAAATAAAAAAATAATTGGAAAAAACATATCCCCCCCATGGATCCCCCCATTTTTCATAACCAGCCAGATACAACGTAGGATAGTAAAGGTTCTGCCTAGAGACGTCAGGAGCCGTGTTGGCGTCTCTGGGCTGAGTGCTAGTAGAGGCTCTGCCCCAGGACTCTAGTCCAGGGAAAGCTCCTGACATCACTGTCCATATATGTTTTTACCGACCACGCCATCTTGGTGGTTAGAAAGAGCGAAAATAAGTCCCAGTACCCCAAAGTGGTAGCAAAGAAAATGACTTCTCATCCCGCAAAAAAAAACAACCTGTATAAAGGCTACATCGACAGAAAAATCAATAAATTAGGGCCTTGGAATGCGACGATGCAAAAACAAAATATTTTCTTTTTAGTCTGGGTTCTCATGGGTTGGATACGCTGTGTAAAAGAACGCAGCATATCCGACCTAGAACCCGCAGGGAATTCTACCCCAAAAAACACACCAAGTTGTGGTGCAGATTTTGGGGGGAAATTTCAGCTGTGGAAAGCAGTGTTTGAAAAAAAGAAAGGAGCTAATATTTTTTTGTTCTAGGAAATTATCTAAGCCTTTTTTAAAGCCATCTACTGTCCCTGCTGTGACCAGCTCCTGCGGTAGACTATTCCATAGATTCACAGTTCTCACAGTAAAGAAGGCTTGTCGCCATTCCAGATTGAATATTTTTTTCCAGACGGAGGGAGTGCCCCCTTGTTTTTTGAGGGGGTTTTACATGGAACAGGATTTCACCATATTTTTTGTATGTGCCATTCATATATTTATATAAGTTAATCATGTCCGCCCTTAGTCATCCATTTTCAAGGCTAAATAGGTTTAATTCTTTAATCTTTCCTCATAACTTAGATTCTCCATGCCACTTATTAGCTTCGTTGCTCTTCTTTGTATTTTTTCCAACTCCAGGGCATTCTTTCTATGAACTGGAGCCCAGAACTGAACTGCATATTCTAGATGAGGCCTCACTAATGCTTTGTAAAGTGATAATATTATATCCCTGTCCCACGAGTCCATGCCTCTTTTAATGCACAACAATATCTTGCTGGCCTTTGAAGCATCTGATTGACATTGCAGGCTGCTATTTAGTTTAAGATTTACAAGTACACCCAGATCCTACTCAACAAGTGATTCCCCCAGTGTAGCTCCCCCTAGGACATATGATGCATGCAGATTGTTGGTACCCAGATGCATAACTTTACATTTATCTACATTAAACTTAATTTGCCAACATTTAGTGTTTTCAAATCAGCTTGTAATTTATGAACAGCTTCTATAGACTGAACAATACAACATAGCTTGGTGTCATCTGCAAAAATAGAAATAGTGCTATTAATCCCATCCTCTATATCATTAATAAATAAGTTGAATTATAGTGGCTCCAGCACGGAACCCTGGGGTACACCACTTATAACCGGGGACCATTCAGGGTAGGAATCATTGACCACAACTCTCTGGATACCTCAATCCAATTACAAACTATACTTTCTAAACCTATTGTCCTTAATTTACCCATTAGACGTCTATGAGGGACAGTGTTAAATGCCTTTGCAAAGTCCAAAAACACTATATCCACAGCGGCCCCTCTGTCTAGGCTTCTGCTCACCGCTTCATAAAAACAATTCAGACTGGTTTGACAGCTTCTGTCCTTAGTAAAACCTTGCTGGCTATCACTTGTAGTACTATTTTTTGTCACAGAATCCTGTATATAGTCCCTTAAAAGTATTAACTTTTTTATTCATTTAAACAAAATAACGTTTTTTCTTTCTTATTAGTGTTTTTTTGCGGTGGAATCGCAGCATGTTTGTTGCGTGTTTTACCTCCCTATTGAAGTCAATGGGAGAAACCAGCAACAAAAGAGCAATGAATCCGCAGCATAAATTAACATGCTGTGGATTTAAAACCTGCACCACAGGTCAATTAATGAATGTTTTCGCTACAGATGTTTTCTGTAGCGTGCGCTTCAGATTTGTTCAAATTTAATCCACTTTGCTGCTTCTGCAAATGCTGCAGAATTCCGCTGCGTTTACTCTTTATGGGAACCCGGCATTAGTGTTTTTATTGTGCAAAAGTAGTAAAACCTATACATATTTGGTATCGCAGTAATCATATCGACACATAGAATAACGTTTACATGTCATTTATGCCATACAGTAAACAGGGTAAATTTAAAATGCAAAAAACAATGGCAGAATTGCTGTTTCTTTTCAATCCCCCCCAAAAAGTTTAATAAAAGTTATTTAATAAATTATACATTTGTACCTCAAAATGGTGCCATTAAAAAATACAACTCATCCAACGAGCCCTCATACAGCTATACGATGAAAAAACAAATTGCTTAGGCCTCATGCACATGACCGTATTCGTAATTACGAATCGTAATTACGAGCACGGCCGGGCACGGCTGGCCACAGGCAGCCGGCCGCTTTTCCGAGCCGTGCTCCCATTATAAAGTATAGGAGCACGGCCCGTAAAATAAAAAAATAGAACATGTTCTATTTTTTTAACGGCACGGGCACCTTCCCGTGAGAAAACGGGAAAGTACCCGTGGCTAACAGAAGTCTATGAGCCCGTTATTGCGGGTCGTAATTACGACCCGCAATATTGGGTGTTTTTATGGTCGTGTGCATGAGGCCTGCGACCAAACTAGGCCAGTCAATAAAGCGTTAATAAGAGAAAGGGGTTTTTGAAGGTCCTCCATATACTGTAGATCTGCAATATCAGTACCTCCTCTCCCCTTCAACCGCACCACGCCAATTCAGTGTACTTTCTCTCTAAAGGTTGCCCCCAAGTTATCGTCCGCTGAGACCAAAACCTGGTAGGGATACAATACCTGTAATTCACCACCAGTAATTTGCAACCTGGTTGGCTCCCCATTCCTGCCAGCTGCAATAACAAGAAATAAACAATGCAGAGAGAAAATAAAGAAAAAAAAGGATAATACACAAAAAAGAAAAAAAAAGGTGGACAAGTAGAAGATGTCAAAATCCCTTTGGGAAGATTCATAGGGTAAGTTCACACGCTTACTAAAAAAACGTCTGAAAATACGGAGCTGTTTTCAAGGGAAAAAAGCTCCTGATTTTCAGCCATTTTTTAAGCAAACTAGTGTTTTTCACGGCGTATTTTCTAGCCCGTTGTTGGAGCTGTTTTTCTATAGAGTCAATGAAAAACGTCTCCAAAAAGTCTCAAGAAGTGACATGCAATTCTTTCTTGTGGGAGTTTTTTAACGCGGCCGTTTCGAATAACGGCCGCTTTAAAAAAACAGCCCATAGGAACAGAACACTGTTTTTCCCATTGAAATGAATGGGCAGTTGTTTGGAGGCGTTCTGCTTCAGATTTTTGTGTGAACATACCCTTAGAGTTACTATAAAATGTTTTTACATATTATTTCACCTCATCTGAAAGAAGTATTTAAATTCGTAATTATTATACTCTAAGGACTAGTTCACACAGAATTTTTCCTGAAGGAACTTTGAGGCTGATTTTGAATTACCAAAGTGGTTTTCACGCTTTTTTTCCCCTGTATTTCAGTTTTTTGCCCGCAGCTGTTGTATCTAATGCAAAAACAGTACGAAAATTAAGCTACAGAAAAACCTTCAAAACCAGCGTTGCAGTTTTACTCTGCCGACCATTAATTTCAATAGGAGGTCAGAGGCAGAAACCACTCAAAGAAAGAGCATGCCACTTTTTTTTCCCACGAGCGGCCAAAAACTGCCCAGGAAAAAAACACCTTTGTCTCCCATTGAAATCAATGGGACGGGGGGTTTTGGGCTGTTTTTTTGCTGCTGATTCCGATGCGGTTTCTGTATCAAAATCAAAACCCGTGCCAAAAAACTCTGTGAACTGACCCAAAAACAACTTACCTGGGCCAGGAGTTTTATGTAATTAAGGGCTATTACAGATCTCTTTTCTATTTAGCTGGCAATACACATGAGATAGGTGTCAACAACTGTTGCTTCCACTTAAGCCTCCCACACACGAGCGTGTTTGGTCGGTGATATACGGTCCGTACATCAGCCGTGTTTCCTGGACCGAACACATTGCAAGGAGCCGGGCTCCTAGCATCGTAGTTATCTATGACGCTAGGTGTCACTGCCTCGCTGCGGGATAACAGTCCCATACTGTAATCATGTTTTCAGTACAGCACAGTAGTTCTGCAGTGAGGCAGTGACACCTAGCATCATAGGTCCGGGAATTACGGCCTACGTATAGACCGTATATCACCGACCAAACACGCATGTGAGGCTCCTTACTCTAACATAAACATGTATGATTGGCCGAGCATGTATATTTATCTTAGTGAATAGAAGGGAGTAATCTGCTGTGGAAGGATTTGTTCCCACAGGGAAAATGGATCACGTGTGTTAAAATTCAAAATAACCGATACCTCTTTCCATTAAAATCTGCCATTGATGGACACTCGGGAGGCTCCTATACTCATTAGATCCCAGGATGGGCCGAGAGTAGATAAGGTGTAACTTTTAACTGTTACTTACTGGGGCATGCTTCTAGGCAATATAGGGGCACTCTAATTGGTACAATAACTGTGGGCCCTATCAGGGCCGCCATCAGGGGGGTATTAGGGGTACTGGTGTGAGGGGCCCGGCCAAACCTAATTGAAAGGGGGGCCCGGCAACTGCCGCGACATTCTTTTGGTAGGAAAAAACGGGCCCCTGCAATGGGGCCCGTTTTTTTCACCAGAAGAATGTCGTGAGCTGCTGCTGCTGCGGGCCCCCTCCCCTCCCCTGGTCATGGGGGGCCGTCAAACAGTCCGCCCGCGCACCCGATCGCGCACACAAGGAAGCTCCCGCGCGTGTGCACTCGCGAGCGCGCACCCACGAACGCCCGCACTCGAGACCGCTCGCGCTCGCACCCACGATCGCCCGCGACGGCAAGCGCGCGCGACCGCCCGCGCGCACATCCGCACCCGCGATCACCCGCACGGCGCACAAGCGATCGCCCGCGCGGCGCACCCATGGAAACACATGGACAAAACTTACCTCGAGCCTGGCTGGAGGTGAAGGACTGGACGTCTGGACCGAAGACCTCGCCTGGAAGACATCGCCGGAAGAGGACTGGAGTGGGAGCAGCTCTTCAGACAGTGAGTAAATTATCTTAAAGTGCTGATCATGTATGGCCCTGTTCACACAGTATTTTGCAGGCAAAAAAAAATCTGCCTCAAAATTCCTTAAAGAATTTTGAGGCAGATTTTGACCTGCCCACACTATCTTGCCGCGTTTTTTTGCTGCGTTTTTTGCCCGCGGCGATTGAGGACAGCAGACAAAAAACGCAGCGAAAAATGCATTTTCTGCCCCCCATTGATTTCGATGGGAGGTCAGAGGCGGAACCGCGGCAAGAAAGGACGTGCTGCTTTTTCTTTTTTCCGCGACTGGCTCCCATTGATTTCAGATTAAATCAATGGGAGGCGGTTTTGGAAGTTGTTTGGTGCTGATTCTGACGCAGTGTCCGAGTCAATATCAAGGGCCAAAAACTCTGTGAACTGGGCCTTATTGTTAGGGCTTATTCAGACGAACGTGTAATACATCCGTGCAACGCGCGTGATTTTCACGCGCCTCGCACGGACCTGTGTTAGTCTATGGGGCCATGCAGACTGTCCGTGAGTTTCATGTAGCGTGTGTCCGCTGCGTAAAACTCACGACATGTCTTATATTTGTGCGTGGTTGGAGCATCACGCACCCATTGAAGTCAATGGGTGCGTGAAAATCACGCCCAGCACTTCCGCAGCCGTATAAACTATGAATGAAAACAGAAAAGCACCACGTGCTACAAACAGAGTGTCATAATGATGGCGGCTGCGCGAAAATCACGCAGCCGCGCATCATACGCTGCTGCCACACGGAGCTGTTATGGACCTTTTGCATGCGCAAAATGCCACGTTTTTTGCGCATGCAAAAAGCACACGCTTGTGTAAATTCGGCCTTAGGGTAGGAACACACTAGGCATGAACACTGCGGATTTTATGCAACACATTTTATTGTGGAAAATCCGCAGCGTATCACAGTCACAGCAGAGTGGATGAGATTTGAACAAATCTCATCCACACGCTGCAAAAATAATGGACCTGCAGTGTGGCTTTTGGCTTTTTAAGCCACAGCGTGTCAATGTATTCTGTGGAATCGCCGCTCCTCTGTTGTGGAAATGCTGCGGTTCTGCCGCAAAAATCACAAAAGAGAAAAAAAAAAGGTACTTTTTTAAATTGATAAAGTTTAGACTTGCCCCGGCCGTAGTTTAGGTGACGCGATCCTCTATTCTTAGTGCAGCCCGGCCTCCTGTCATGACGTTTCATCCCATGTGACTGCTGCAGCGGTCACATGGTCTACAGCGTCATCCCAGGAGGCGGGGCTACGTTCAGAAGAGAGAGATGCGTCATCTAAACTACGGCCGGGGCAAGTCTAAACTTTTTTTCCCCTACAGGATTCCCGCAGCTGACACGCCTCCCGAAACCTGCGCCACTATTTGGTGCGGTTTTGCTTGCAGAATTCCCTGCGGCTACCGGGGCGGATAAGCTGTGTAGTTTTACTCAGCATATCCGCCTAGTATGTCCCTTATGATGTCGCTCCTGGAGCTGCTGCCGGTCTCTAAATAGGCAGTTGGTCCAGTAGAATTTGGAATTATTTTTTTTTTGTGAACCAGCTTAAAAAAATACAAAACTTTTGTGTTGGGGCCTGTTCACATCTGCCAGCAAAACCGCACCAAATAGTGGCGCAGGTTTCGTGAGGCTTGTCCGCTGCGGGAATGCTGCAGGGAAAAAAAAGTTTCGACTTGCCCCGGCCGTAGTTTAGGGCGACGCGTCTCTCTTCTGAACGTAGCCCCGCCTCCTGGGATGACGCTGTAGACCATGTGACCGCAGCAGCAGTCACATGGTATGAAACGTCATGACAGGAGGCCGAGCTGCGCTAAGAATAGAGGATCGCGTCACCAGGACTACGGCCGGGGCAAGTCTAGACTTTTTTATAAATTTAAAAAAGTGCCTTTTTTTTTTTCTCATTTGTGATTTTTGCGGCAGAACCGCAGCATTTCCGCAACAGAGGAGCAGCGATTCCACAGAATACATTGACACGCTGCGGCTTAAAAGGCCACACTGCAGGTCCATTTTTTTTTGCAGCGTGTGGATGAGATTTGTTCAAATCTCATCCACTCTGCTGCGACTGTAATACGCTGCGGATTGTCCACAATAAAATGTGTTGCATAAAATCCGCAGTGTTCATGCCTAGTGTGTTCCTACCCTAAGGCCGGATTTACACGAGCGTGTGCTTTTTGCGCGCGCAAAAACGTGGCATTTTGCGCATGCAAAAGGTCCATAACAGCTCGGTGTGGCAGCAGCGTATGATGCACGGCTGCGTGATTTCCGCGCAGCCGCCATCATTATGACACTCTGTTTGTATGCTTGTAGCACGTGGTGCTTTTCTGTTTTCATACATAGTTCATACGGATGCGGAAGTGCTGGGCGTGATTTTCACGCACCCATTGACTTCAATGGGTGCGTGATGCGCGATCAATGCACAAATATCGGACATGTCGTCAGTTTTACGCAGCGGACACACGGACACACGCTGCGTGAAAATCACTGACAGTCTGCACGACCCCATAGAGTAACACAGGTCCGTGCGAGGCGCGTGAAAATCACGCACGTTGCACGGATGTATTACACGTTAGTCTGAATAAGCCCTAACAATAAGGCCCAGTTCACAGAGTTTTTGGGCCTTGATATTGACTCGGACGCTGCGTCAGAATCAGCACCAAACAACTTCCAAAACCGCCTCCCATTGATTTAATCTGAAATCAATGTGAGCCAGTCGCGGAAAAAAGAAAAAGCAGCACGTCCTTTCTTGCCGCGGTTCCGCCTCTGACCTCCCATCGAAATCAATGGGAGGCAGAAAATGCATTTTTCGCTGCGTTTTCTGTCTGCTGTCCTCAATCGCCGCGGGCAACAAACGCGGCAAGATAGTGTGGGCAGGTCAAAATCTGCCTCAAAATTCGGTGCGCGGTTCCAGGCGGTCGCCGGTGCGCATGCGCGAGAGTTTGCGGGTGCGCGCGATCGGTCGCACGGGCGGCGGTGTTTGACGGCCCCCATGCCACCCAGGGCTGATATCAGGGGGGTATTAGGGGTACTGATGTGAGAGGCCCGGCCAAACCTAATTGAAAGGGGGGCCCGCAGCTCATGACATTCTTTTGGTGAAAAAAACGGGCCCCATTGCAGGGGCCTGTTTTTTTTTCTACCAAAGGCAAGTTGCGGCAGTTTGCCGGGCCCCCCTTTCAATTAGGTTTGGCCGGGCCTCTCACATCAGTACCCCTAATACCCCCTCTGATGGCGGCCCTGGGTACCATGATATGGTGCTGGATGGAATACCGTTAACAGGCGGTGCCACGGTAGGGGGGCCCAGAAAATTTCGCTGTAGGGGGCCCTGAAATTCCTGATGCCTGGGCCCTATATGCGCACTACTTCCTCTTGAGGGCAATATCTGCTGAGCACAATTTTCTTTGGTTGGCACTTTGTGGCACTATTACTGTCGGGGGCAGTGTCTGTGGCACTAATAATCTCAGGGCACTATCTACTTGGCACAATTATTGTTGGAGCACGGTGAGTGGCATTACTTACTGTCAGGAGCACTAAGACCCTGTTAACATGGCAGAATTTTTGCAGTGAAATCCGCTCAAAGAAAGAGCATGCCGCTTTTATTCCCCACAAGCGCCACAAAATTCCGCCTCCCATTCATTTAAATGGGAGTCGGACGCTTCTATTTAATGCTAGCTTATTTTTTTCAGCTAGCGGGAAAGAGAAGCATCCTGCTCGATCATTGGCAGATTCCGCCTATACCTCCCAATGAAGTCAATGGAAGGAGCAATCTTCCTGCCGATGGTAGGTATAATTCCGCGGCAGATTTTGTGGCGAGCTCCACCATGCAAAATCCGCCGTGTGAACTGACCCTAACTGCACGCATTATTATAATGGAGAAGATGAGGAAAGAGAACTTCTGCAATCATAGAACACGTCACATTTGAGTCACTGACAGTAAATGTTATATATTTTGCCTGTGATATTAATAGTAATATCCCTCCAGGGATAGTAGGGAGAATTTATCAATCTTTCTACGCCAGATTTTTGTTAATAAAAAATTTGAAAAAGAACCCAATAGACTTTTGATCTTTTTGCACCACCCTAGGCACATTTGTGGAAAGGGAACATGGCTTTACACAGTTGGGCGTGGCCACAGTGTACAGACAAATTTATTAGAATTTACGCGTGATAACTGGCGTAAATTATAGTGGAAATCTACACCAGCCGTTGAAGTTAGTCAACTATTTACCTTTATAAAAAAGACATGTTTCTCCAGTTATTCCTTTAGTCACTATCCAGGTATCAGAAATACTTCTCATCGTTGCCGTGATCTGTAACGCTTTCAAGGCTCATAGCTGATCTGCATGGTGGCAATACAACAAAGAGTTTCGTCGTTGCTTATCACTTCATCCATCTGTTGGTTGGGCAGTTAAGGCCACTGATGACTGGTTGAGATTGATAATGTCTCAGTGGATGCATCCATTTTCAGGGGGCGCTACTGGGTCAGCAGGAGCTTCAGGAGGCTCAGTGGCAGTTAAAAGACCAGGCACCTGCTGGCTTTTCAATGAGGGTCTTTGCAGGTTCTATGGTCTCTGCCGTTTCAAACACGAATGTTCCACCTGTGGGGGCACGCACTCAGCAGTTAAATGCTCTCATCCTCAAAAGCCTCTCACTAAGCCTCAGGGGCATATTGACGCCAAGGACTCCAGTGAGCGTACCTGCAATGGAGTCCTGTCTCGCATAATATTCTAGAATTGAGGATGCGACAAAACTCAGTTTCGGGTTTCTCGTTTGGCTTCTTCACCCCCTTCCCGCTTAGACAATTCCCTTTTATCTCTAGTAACCTCTAGTAAAATCAGCTTGGGACAATCCTCAGGTGATGAGAGAAAAGATTTGCAAGGAGGTTGGTTTGGGGCAGATGGCAGGCCCATTCCATGATCCTCCGTTTCCCAACTTCAGGGTGTCTCCCTAAGGGATTGTGCCTAAAAAAGATCAGGGCAAGTTTAGGTTAATTCACCACTTGTCATTCCCTAAGGGTTATTCCGTAAATGATGGAATTTCAAAAGAGGAAGCGTCTGTTTCCTATGTATCATTCGATAAGGCAGTCATGCTGGTCCGGGCCCGCAGCCTCCAGAGCGTTGTTAGCAAAATCTGACATCGAATCGGCTTTCTGTTTATTGCTGGTTCACACAGATTTTTTCCACTTATTGGGGTGTATGGTTGATGATTACTATTATTATGATATGTGTCTGCCCATGGATTGCTCCATATAGTGTAATTTCTTTGAATTGCCCAGCTCCTTTTGGAAGTGGGTAGTGCGATATGAGACTGGTTCGTCACCAGTATTACATTACTTAGATGATTTTCTGTTTGCGGGCCCAGTGGACAGCCCCCACTGTGTTTTTTTTGTCGAACACATTTTGTTTCCTCATGCATTGATTTGGGGTCCCTTTATCTGAGGAGAAAACTGAGGGTCAATCCACTTTATTGTCCTTCCTGGGCATTGAATTGGACACGACTAGTTTTTGTTTTTCCTGATGACAAGCTCTCTAGATTGGGTGAACTCATAGACGGTTTTTGTGCAGTGAAGAAAGTTACCCTACAGCAAATACAATCTTTACTGGGATTGCTGGTCTTTTCTTGCCACATCATGCCCATGGGACGCGTTTTTTCCCCAGCGTTTGCAATTGGCCACTCGGAGGATTCGTATCACGAGTGCATTGCGCTTGGACGTGGTGTGGAAGAATTTTTGGGCAAAATATAACGGGTATACATTTTGTCAAGTATTGGAGGTGTCTAACGAAGACATTTTATTGTTCACGGATGCTGTGGGTTCCTCAGGGTTTGGTTCTAGATTGGGTTGTCATTGGTGCTCTCACCCCTGGCCACTAGAACCTCTTCCCTATTGTGGTAGCTGTTGAGTTATGGGGGAGCTGTTGCTAGTAAGAGGGTAGTTATTTGGACGGACAATCTGAGTATGGATTTCTGTATTAGTAATTTTTCTTCTTCATCTATTCCAGTGTTAAACCTGCTCCATAATTTGGTCTTTCGTTGTTTGGAATTTAATATTTGGTTTAAAGCTCATCATGTGCCAGGAGTGCAGAATACTCTTGCTGATACCTTATCCCGGTTCCAATTTAAGGTGTTTCCAGAACTAATCTGTGGTTCCTTCTACTTGGGCTTCGTATGATAAGGCCCCTTAGGAGTGGTTAGAATGTTTGGGTTCACAGGATGTGTATGTGTCACGAAGGGTCTGTGGACCCATGGAGCCGTACCACCTTGACAGTAAGGCAGCTGGCCAACAGGGCGCAGGTCAGAGTCTATAGTATATAGGGTACCTGTGGCAGCACGGACAGTAAATTGGCAGGAGCTAGGCAGCGGGTGGACGTCAGGCGTGGAGAAGCAGGACAGGTGTGGTATCCAGCACAGCACGACTACAGCAAGCACAGCACTAGATCAGGATATAGGTACAGGAACAGGAACACTGGGAGCAGGAAACACTAGTGGACCATTTGTATAGACAAACTATAAGGAACACAACTACGCTCAGGCATAGTCTAGGGGGCTGGACCCCTCTTATAGTCCAGGGTACTCACAGGTCAAAGTTCGTCCATGAGGTCCGTTGCGCGCGCTGTCCCTTTAAAAGCAGGCACAAGCATGCGCGTGCACCCAACGGGATCCGGCAGAGGTGAGTGGACGCAAGCGCTGGTGTCTCCTGAGGAGGAGGCTGGGGCCAGCGCTTGCCGACTCGTGGCTGCGGCTGTCAGGGGGAGGTTGGAGCTGACAGCCCGCAGCCACAGACATTACAGTATGGAAACCCTGACAGTCGCTTACAGGTGACTTTTGATTATTTGCATCGCTTGCATAAATTGGGGGTATCGGCAGCGGTTGCACAGTGTTGTTTGTGGGATGATGTCCGCAAGAATATCTTGATCAGGCAAGCGCTAAAGGGTTGGAAGAAGCAATATATATACCATAGGAATGCAGGAGAACCATTTGTATTTAATTATTAAACGTACCTTCCCTGTGTTCTTCCCGTACGAAGTAGCTCTGTTTGGTGCAGCTTTTGGTTTAGGATTTTTTTGGAGCTATGCACGTAGTCGAGTTAGTCTCCCCTTCTAAGTCCAGGCCGGGTGATTTGGGTCGTAGGGATGTAGTCTTGGGTACCAGTATCGTCCACATGCATATTTCTCGCTCTAAGACAGAGCAGTTCAGTTCAGATCAGTTTGGAAATGGCTCTTTGAAAATTGCTAAAATCGGTGGTTATTGGCCCTTGCCCAGTCGGTTTAGTGTCCTCGTTTGTCGCAGTATGCTTCAGTGGGTCCCAATTCTAGTTCCATGCTGATAGCACTCTACTTACAAGGTTTCAGTTTACTGGAATGCTAAAAAAAAAGGCCTAGAGGTAGCAAGTGTGAGTTTGGCACCCACTCAATTCTATGCAGGTTATGTTCGCCTTGAATTATTATACTGGTAATGTTTTCTTTCTTATTTTAGGTTGACCTACTCTCTGGATAGTTGGTCACTCATATGTCTTTTGGGCTGGCCAACGAGCTGAATGTTGGCTTGAAGGGCACAGTTTGTGGTTCCAAGCAGTGATCGTGCCCTTGTGAGGGGATTGTGCTGGTCTCAAGTCCATCCAGAAATTGTTTTGATTAGCAAGGATGTTCGGGTGCCTGTGGTGGGAATGATTTATTTTTTGTTCGAATGCCTGAATTGTTCACCCTGATGAAGACGGATGTGGAGAGATTGAGTGATTTCCAAGAAGTGATTATCGTCTTGTCGGAAAAGGACGCTGGTGCAGTGGAGAGGGCCCAGCGAGTGGTCAACACACAGATGGCGCATTTTGTAAGGAACAGAAGTGGGGTGGTAATTTGGCATAGGCACTTGGAAGGGGACAATAGTCGCCTGATGAGGCCTGATGGGGTTCACCTTAATGAAATTGGCCTCAATATTTTCCTATCTGGGTTGCAGAATGGCATAGAACAGGCATTGTAAATGCTTGGCGGGGGTTGGAGCGCAATGTAGGGATACCTGCACTCCTTTTGGTGGTTCTTTATTAAAATTAATAGCTATGGGCCGAAGGGTGTCTCACGCTGCTGGGAGAAAGGTCTGAGCGTTATGACTATGTTGGTAAGTTTGCATGGCTTTACCACAAGAAGCTAAAGAAATAATTAAATAAAAGCTTTGGCCGAACCCCACCCACGAAATAGGTTAGGTGTCCTGTGGTTATTAGTGTTTAAGAGATGTGGCATAGTTAGGATAATGATGTGAATGAAATTGGTTTCTGCCCCCTCCTCAGTCTGTAAATGGGCCGCACCACCTTGGACTGGTAATAGCCTAACTTTTGTGAAATGTCTGTGTGTTTTTGCCCATGTTTTTGGCAATATTTTGAAGTCACAGCAGGTGGTTCTTTATCAAAATGACTGGTTATGGACTGACAGGCATCTCACGCTGCTGGGAGTCCAATTTGAGCGTTACCACACCGCTGGTAAGTTTGCATGGTTTTAACACAAGAAGTTAAAGAAATAATTTCATAAAAGCTGTGGCTGAACCCCCCCCCCCCCCACAAAAAAGAAGGTTATGTGTCCTGTGGTTATTTATTAGTGTTTTAAAGATGTGGCATAGTTAAGATAATGATGGGAAATAAAGTGGTTACTGCTCCTTGCATTCTTTATTGTACTTGTTTTATTGTATTTTAATTTAGTATTAATTAGTTTTGTTTTATTGTATTTTTATTGATCTTTAACCCTTTTTCATATGTACAGCGGCCGAGAATGAATAGCGCTTTAAAATCAATAATAATATTTTACTATTATATTTATGAATCTATCAATACATTTATGTATGCATCTATCTTTTTATATGGCTAATTTAGATAATTTGAGTTCATAGATAGAATGATAGATGATAGATGTCAAGGCGGTTGGGTAGATGGCTAAATAGATGAATATATAGACTAATACATAGGAAAACGAGAGAAGCAATTGGATGGTTGGTTGGCTGAATGAATGGAATTATAGGTGTATAGATAAATTATGTCTATATATCTATCTATATATCCAATATACAAAAATGGTGACAGCACTCTGCGAACACTAATACTAATGCCACATAAACACTGTCATGGTCTCGGGGTATGTGCACCCACTAGGCCGCTCCACCATAGCAAAGAGGCAGCTGGCCAAGTCACAGTCTGTGCAAGAGTCTATGCAAGTTTGTAGGAGGAGGAATGTGATGTCTCTCCAGATATGATGGTCACAGGAAAATATAATTTGGAAGAGGTTTTGACATTTGGAGACGTCCCACATAGAGTTGCCTCTCCAACCATCCCTAGGTTCTGGAGTTTTCCGGTTTCTGTGGGCATTGACGCACAAACTGACCCTTAAGGCCACAATATAGACATATTCCAGAAGAGTGTCTGCGCTGTTTCTCTTGTTCGGACAACCGGACTTGGTCTACCTGCATAGGTTCTTCAGGTAGCACACTAGGGGAAGGCAATAGTGGACTCTGGGACGAGGGTGCTGGTCTGTGACACCAGCTGTCCTTTCGCACCTCCTGAGTGTGCTCCCGGATCCTCATGTCAACCCGAGTGGCCAACAGGATGAGTGCATCCAAGGTAGAAGGAATGTTGCGGGCTGCAAGCTCGTCCTTGATGTTTGAGGACAGTCCCTGCCAAAAGGTCGCCACCAAAGGCTCATTGTTCCATGCCAACTATGCTGCCAGGGTACGGAAGGAGATAGCATACTCTCAAACTGTGGAACCCCCCTGCTTGAGGGTTAGCAGAGTGTCTGTGGCCGACGATGTTCGGCCCGGCTCCCCCAACACGGCATGGAAAGACTGCAGGAACAAGGTTAGGTCCGAGGATACAGGTCTCTGCTGTTCCAAGATGGGACTAGCCCATGCGAGGGCCGTGCAGCAAGGAGGGAGATGATAGATGCTACTTTGGCCTCCACCGAGGGGAAAAGATGAGCTCGTAGCCTAAAATGAACCGTGCACTAGTTGATGAACCCTCTACAGGCTCTTTGATCACTATCATAGCGAGGAGGAAGACGCAGATAAACTGTGGATCTGGAACAAACAGGAGGAGCAACGGGCAGTGGAACAGCAACAGTCTCTGGTGGAAGAACTGGAGGCGGAACAGTAAGTTGATCCAGACGGGTACCTGAAATAGTCCGAATGGTAGCAGGGGCTCTGGCACGGATGGTAGTACATGCAATTGGTTGCGCCATAAGTGGCGGAAGACAACGGGTGCAGTAGGTTGCCCCAGATGTGGGGGATGACAATGGGTGCAGTAGGTTACACCAGATGTGGCGGATGACAATGGGTGTAGCAGGGCACGACTCCAAACACTAAATAGACAATTACACAGCACGGGATACAGGATACAGGTAGCAGGGCACGAGAAACACTAGGAACACTAAGGGACCATTTGCAAAGACTAACATGGGACTAACTAACAATGCTCAGGCAAGGATCAGAAGGGCAAGGCCCTTTTTACACCGTGTTCCAAATTATTATGCACATTGGATTTAAGTGTCATAAACATTTCATTATTAGTTTTTCAATTAAACTCATGGATGGTATTATGTCTTAGGGCTCTTTGGATCATTGTAATCAATCTCAGACACCTGTAATAATTAGTTTGCCAGGTGTGCCCAATCAAAGGAAAACTACTTAATAAGGACGTTCCATATTATTAAGCAGGTTTCAAGCAATATGGGACAGAAAAACGATCTCTCTGCTGCCGAAAAGCGTGAAATAGTGCAATACCTTGGACAAGTTATGAAAACATAGGATATTTCAAGAAAACTTAAGCGTGATCATCGTACTGTGAAAAGATTTGTGGCTGATTCGGAGCACAGACGGGTTCGTTCAAAATAAGGCATAACAAGGAAGGTTTCTGCCAGACAAATAAATAGGATTAGGAAAGCAGCTGCTAAAATGCCATTGCGAAGCAGCAAACAGGTATTTGAAGCCGCTGGTGCCTCTGGAGTTACTCGAACCTCAAGGTGTAGGATCCTCCAGAGGTTTGCAAGTGTGCATAAAGCTATTATTCGGACACCCCTAAACAATGCTCACAAGCAGAAACTCGTTGCAGTGGGCTCAGAACTACATGAATACTAATTTTCAATCCGTGTTGTTTACTGATGAGTGCCGTGCAACCCTGGATGGTCCAGATGGATGGAGTAGTGGATGGTTGGTGAAGGGCCACCATGTCCCAACAAGGCTGCGACGTCAGCAAGGAGGTAGCTGAGTCATGTTTTGGGCTGGGATCATGTGGAGAGAGCTGGTAGGCCCCTTTAGGGTCCCTGACGGTGTGAAAATGACCTCTGCAACGTACGTAGACTTTATGACTGACCACTTTCTTCCGTGGTACAAAAAGAAGAACCGTGCCTTCTGTAGCAAAATTATCTTCATGCATGTCAATGCACCATCTCATGCTGCAAAGAATACCTCTGTGTCATTGGCTGCTATGGGCATAAAAGGAAAGAAGCTCATGGTATGGCCCCCATGTTCCGCTGACCTCAACCCTATTGAGAACCTTTGTAGTATCCTCAAGCAAAATATCTATGAGGGTGGGAGGCAGTTCACATCAAAACAGAACCTCTGGGAGGCTATTCTGACATCCTGCAAAGATATTCAAGCAGAAACTGTCCAAATACTCACAAATTCAATGGATGCAAGAATTGTGAAGGTGATATCAAAGAAGGGGTCCTATGTTAACATGTAACTTGGCCTGTTAAGTTTTTTTTATTGAAAGAGCTTTTGATTTCTGTAAATATGACCTCCTGATGCTGCAAATTCAACAAATTACCATTTTAGTTCTCTTTACAACCTTTAAAATGTTTTGATCTCTGTTGTGCATAATAATTTGAAACAGTGCATTTTGAGTTTTTTACTTCTAAAAGAAAATCTGTTATCATTAGGAGATTTGTTCAATAAAATTTGCATTATACTCCAACGGTTGATGGCTTGAAGATTATACTGACTGTCATTTGCATCGACTATTTAGGAAAATCAGCGGAAAAATAACATTTGCATAATAATTTGGAACGCGGTGTATAGTTCAGGGTGATCAGGAAATAATTAATTAATGATTTACATATGTGCTTGCTGGCCCTTTAACCCCTTAAGGACCAGGCCATTTTCACGTTAATGACCAAGGATTATTTTTTGATTTCTCACGATCGCATTCCAAGTGTCGTAACTTTTTTTTATTCCGTCGACATAGCCGTATAAGGGCTTGTTTTTTGCGGGACGAGTTGTATTTTGTAATTGTACCATTTTTAGATGCTTATAATATATTGATTAACTTTTATTAACTTTATTTTAGGAGAGAATTGAAAATAAACCGCTATTCCAGCATTGATTTTCACGTTATAAATTTACGCCGTTTACTATGCAGCGTAAATGACATGTTAACTTTATTCTATGGGTTGGCACGATTATGGGGATACCAAATATGTAGAGGTTTTATATGTTTTCCTACGTTTGCACAATAAAAAGCCTTTTAGAAAAAAATTACTTGTTTTCGCATCGCCGCATTCCAAGAGACGTAATTATTTCATTTTTCCGTCGATGTGGCCGTATGTGGGCTTGATTTTTGCGGGCCAATGTGTAGTTTTCATTTGTACTATTTTGGGGTACATAGGACTTATAGATTAACTTTTATTTAATTTTTTATGGGGGGAATGGGAGAAAAGAGAGAATTTTGCCGTTGTTTTTTGCGTTTTTTTGGATGCCGTTCATGCAGCGGTTTAATTAATGTGTTCATTTATTGGTCAAGTTGTTACGATCGCGGGGATACCATATATGTGTATGTGTGATTTGTTTTGACACTTTTACTAAATAAAATAACTTTTTGGGCAAAAAAAGTCGTTTTATTTGATTTTGACTGTAATTTTATTTTTATTTTTTTCACAAACTTTATTTAACTGATTTCCATTTTTTTTTTTTAGTCCCACCAGGGGACTTCACTATGCGATCTGCTGATCGCATATATAATGCTTTGGTATACTTAGTATACCAATGCATTATTGCCTGTCAGTGTAAAACTGACAGGCAATCTATTATGCCATGCCTCTGGCACGGCATAATAGGCATACAGCCAGGGCAGGCCTGGGGGTCTTTGTTAGACACCCGGCTGCCATGGTAACCCGTTGGCAGCCTGAGATCGCATTTTCGGGCCACCGATAGGTGACAGAGGGAGCTCCCTCCCTCTGTCAATAGATTTAAATGCCGCGGTCACTATTGACTGCGGCATTTAACGGGTTAAACGGCTGAGATTGAAGATTTCTTCAATCTCAGCAGTTGCAGTGGGAGCCCAACTGTGAGCCACAGCCGGGCTCCCGCGGCGATCGCGTGTCCACAGCTTCTGTGCCCGCGCGATCTCCATCACGTACATGCACGTGGGAATGCGCAAACAGGCTGCATTCCCCGAAGTGCATGTACGTGAAAATGCGGGAAGGCCCTTTAAGGCTGGGAAACAGCGTTCGCCCTCTAGTGATCACTACGGGACAGAGCGGGCACATATGCCGACATCTCTGGGGAGGAAGACGCCGACAGGAAAAGGAAGATCTGCGGGAGGCAGGTAAGTGAAAGTCGCGGTCCGTGACCGCGGCCGTAACAAACACTATAAATTAAAAAAAAATACATTGCTGCTAAATCTACTTACAATAGTGAGGTTATTAGCACACATTTTGATCATATTGTGTGAGCCCACCTGCCACGACAAGGTGACCTCTAAAAGGTGGGTCATTTTGTTGGAATGTGCTTATCAAATGTTGTCGCATCTATTGCATATATTTGGGGTCAACTGCCTCCATTTTTGATCTTGCACTCTGCCCTGGGTGATTTAATTAGTTTCATGCTGGTTCCCACCATCCCCAAGTATATGTAAGCTTAGTCCCAGTTCTGGGTGTATGAGCAGTGTAGGGACCCATCATATAGAGGTCGCCTTGTTGTGGTAGGTGGGCTCCCACAGTTTGATCAAAATGTGCTCTATGAACCTCATTATTGTAAGTAGATTCAGCAGCAATGCATATTTATTTATTTATTTATTTATAGTGTTTAGGTGGCATTAGTGCTTGCAGAGTGCTGTCGCCATTTTTGTACATTGTATTGTTCAGTCTAATAACTGTTGTAGGAAGGGTGGGAATAGGAGTGCAGCAAAGGTCAGACAGATACATATTGTAAATTTAATAGACAGATTGCTGGGTGGGGCTGGGGAAGACATGGTGGTCATGGTTCACACCAAACCAATGAAAAAGTCAATGGAAGAAGGAAGGTCCTTAAAAATTAGTTTAGGGAACTAGGAGAGAAGCTCGAGTCCAAGACCTCCAAAGTAGTGTTTTCATAAATACTACCAGTGCCACTAGAATCACTAGAAAGACAGCAGGCAAGGCCGGTTATTGACAAAGTGTCGGCAAAGTTTAAAGTGGGGCCCCAAATGCTGAATTACTGTATCAATAATGCAGTCAATTCAGAAGGCGGTGTGCAGAAAACTGCAACGCTGATTTCTAGCGCGTCCAGGAGGGTTGCAAGCCCCAAAGCATATGTCCCCTCTCTCACACAAAAAAAATATTTATATACATAAACAGTTTGTCACGATCTGTGGGTATGTGGACCCACTGGGCCGTACCGTCATAGCGGTACAGCAGCTGGCCAAACAGTGTACCAAGTCAATATACATATAGTCCCAGCACAAGGGTACCTGTAGTAGTTCAGAAAATAGCAATGGCTAGGCTCAGATCGGACCTTGGCAGAAGAAACCAGGCGGGGTATAATACAGCAGGTGTCACAGGTGGCATAACGGAACACCAACTTTCTAAGGCACTGGAACAAAGGTAGCATGGGATACAGGACACAGGTAGCAAATACGGGAATGCTGGCAACAGAATAACAAGGGACCATTTGCAAGACTAACTCGGGTAAACACAACAACGCTCAGGCAAGCAGTAAAGGGGCAGGGCCCTTCTTATAGTCCAGGGTGATCATGGGCTAATAGATAATTATTTTCATGCACGCACGCTCGTGCCAAACCTTAAACCTCACGGGACACAGTAGAACAGAGCGGAAGTGAGCGCTGGCGTCTCCTAGGGAGGAAATGTAGGCCAGCGCTCACAGCTCCATGGCTGCGGCCATCGGGGGTGAGTAATCCCGATGGTCAGTTCCCGTTATAGTATCCCCCCTCTTACACCCCTTCTTCTTGGGACCAGAGCTAGAGAGGACCTTCTTAATGAGGGTAGGAGTATTGAGGTTCTCTTCTGGCTCCCAGGACCTCTCCTCAAGACCAAACCCCTTCTAATCCACCAAATAAAAAGTTCTTCCACCTAGTTTTTTGAAGTCCAGGATCTCCTTAACCCCTTAAGGACGCAGCCTAGTTTGGGCCTTAAGGCTCAGAGCCCATTTTTCAAATCTGACATATTTCACTTTATGTGGTAATAACGTCGGAATGCTTAAACATACCCAAGCGATTCTGAGATTGTTTTCTCGTGACACATTGGGCTTCATGTTCGTGGTAAAATTTGGTCGATATATTCAGTGTTTATTGGTGAAAAATTGCAAAATTTAGAGAAAATTTTGAAAAAATAGCATTTTTCAGAATTTAAATTAATCTGCTTGTAAAACAGACGGTTATACCACCCAAAATAGTTACTAGTTCACATTTCCCATATGTCTACTTTGGATTGGCATCGTTTTTTGAACATTCTTTTATTTTTCTTGGACGTTACAAGGCTTAGAACATAAACAGCAATTTCGCATATTTTTAAGAAAATTTCAAAAGCCTTTTTTTTAACAGGTTCCCGACCGCTGGCCGTAAATATACGGCCAGCGGCCAGGGTCTCTAAAGTCCGGCGTATAGTATATATACGGCCGCACTTCAGAGACTGTGCACGCGCGATCGCGTGCACACAGCTCTATGCCCTGGCTGTTGCTAACAGCCATGGGCACTGGGCAGAATGTCAGGGGTCAATCTTTTGGCCCCTGAACATGTGATCGCTGTGACAACCAATCACAGCGATCACATGCATTTCTGCATAGAAAACAGTGTGCACGCGATCGCGTGCACACAGCCCTGTGCCCTCGCTGTTACCAACAGCTCTGGGCACTGGGCAGAGTATCAGGGACCAATCTGATGGTCCCTGATCATGTGGTCGCTGTGAAAACCTATCACAGCGACCACATTTGTTTTATTTTGACTTTTCTGGCAGTAAATCTCCTGCCTCTTTTCTTCTCCTCAAACATTGTTTCAGTTTGAGGAGAAGAAGAGACTCGGGAGAATTGCTGCCAGAAGAATACAGTGAAAAAAAATACAGTTACACTAAAACATTCTCTGTATAGATAGATTTCTATCTATCTATACAATCTATCTATCCATCTATCTTTTTTTCTATATATCTACCTTTCTATCTTTTATTCTATTAGAATAGGCAGGTAGGGAGTATATAATTATATATATATCCACATATATATAATATATATAGCAATAGCGGTTTATTTTTTTGTTAGCGGTAGTGTAGATATATATAGCAGTTAGTTTGTGTGTTTTATAAAAAAAAAAAAAAAAAAAAAAAATTTGTTTAGTTAGTGTTAGTGTTAGTTACGTTATGGCGAGGAAGTTGTTTAGCGCCGAGGAGGCATACGCCATGCTGTGGTCTGAGTCGGAGACCGCATCAGAGATGGCGTCCGAGATGGAACCTGTTTTAGGTAGTGACGATGACAGCGTCACTTCAGGTTCATCTTCAGGGGACGTTGTCCCTGATGCAGTCGAAACTGCAGAACATGAAAGCGCAGGGCCAAGTAGCGCTGTAGCACGGGACAGCCTGGTCCCTCCAGTCCAGGCTCTTGTATGGGCACCTGCCCCATCTTTTGGGCCTAGAATCCACGGATTTACGGCCACTCCTGGCATAACCGTGGACAATACAAATTTTGTCCAAATGGATTACTTCCATTTATTTATAACGGACGACATCCTAAATCAGATTGTCCACGAAACAAATTTATATGCCACGCAATATATAAGGCAGAAACCTTCATCCACCCATGCCAGAGATTGGACGCCCACCAATTTGCAGGAATTAAAAATTTTTTTGGGGCTCACCCTAAATATGGGTATTGTCAAAAAGCCCTCCATTAGGTCTTACTGGTCAACAAGACCCGCCCAAGCCACCCCAGTATATTCTGCAGTAATGCCCAGGTCTCGTTATGAGACAATAATGAGGTTCCTCCACTTCAATGACAACGCACAGGCCCCCCCAAGTACCGATGCAAACCGGGATCGGTTGTTTAAAATAAGACCGCTAATAAATTCCCTGAATAATTTATTTCTGCAACTCTACACTCCTGAGCAGAATGTAAGTGTGGACGAATCCCTCCTCAACTTCCATGGCAGACTTAGCTTTCGCCAATATCTACCTTCCAAAAGGGCAAGATATGGCGTTAAGCTTTACAAATTGTGTGAAAGTGGGTCAGGATATACCACCGCCTTCAGGATTTATGAAGGGCGGGACCGCACAATAAATGTTCCTGGATGCCCCCCTGATCTTTCCACCAGCAGTAAGATTGTGTGGGAGATAATGCAGCCTCTGCTTCACAAGGGGTACCACCTGTACTGTGATAATTTTTATTCCAGTGTGCCCCTGTTTAGGCATTTGCATGCTGCAAGGACTGGGGCATGTGGTACCATGCGCAAAAACCGAATTGGTTTTCCACAGCAATTAGTGGGGAAGCGCATGGTAAAGGGGGACTCCTGTGCTTATGCATCTGAGGAATTGCTGGCGGTCAAGTTCAGGGATCGCAAAGATGTGTATGTGCTAAGCACGATTCATACCGCAGGAACAGTGGCAGTGAGGGAAAGAGGGGCAACATCGGACAAGCACAAACCAGTGAGCGTGTCCGAATATAACAAGTACATGGGGGGGGGGGTGGATTTAAGCGACCAGGTTTTACAGCCCTATTTAGTAAAACGCAAAACTAAAACCTGGTACAAAAAGGTGGCCATTTATTTGTTACAGGTGGCCATCCACAACTCATTTGTGCTCTATAAAAAAAACAGAGGCAGAGACACATACCTGGATTTCCAGGAGAAAATTATTGAAGGCCTCATTTTTGATGTTCAGGACACCCGAGAATGCCCCCAGTCTGAGGATGTCACGCGACTGACTGAAAGACACTTCGTCAGTCGGATTCCCCCAACAGCAACCAGAAGCAACCCCCAGAAAAAGTGCCGCGTCTGCAGAAAAGATGGGCACCGCAAAGATTCCCGATATTTCTGTCCCTCATGTCCCTCGCAACCAGGCCTGTGCATTGAGCCATGTTTTAAAAAATACCACACTGTTCTGAATTATTAGATTTTAGTTAATTTGTTGAAAATATATTTGCCCTACATTACGTTTTTATTTTTCCCCTGATTTTACTCCAAGGGTGAGGGAGGGAATGGGTGGGGGGTGGATGTCATGTTTGATGTTTTCTAAAGTTCATCTGCTGGAGAGCTCCATTTGCATTAACCTGAAATTTCTTATTTTAGAAAACCCCAAAAAATAAATTCCCATTATACCCCTAGATGAATATTTTGGGATTTCTGCTTCAAGAGCAGATATTTTGGAAGTGTTATAGAAACTCTGTTGAGTTTTGTAAAACCAGCTTTGAAAAAAAGCGATTTGTGAAATAATCTTCTTCTATCCTCCGCCCTCCTACATCTCTATGTGATAAATAAGGCCACATATTTGGTATCCCCGTGCACGGGAGAAGTGGCAGAATGTGAACGGAGATTAATTTTGTCCGTGGTCTATACCGTGTGTGAAAAATGCTGGTATAAACTGACGCATTTGCTAAAAAATTGCTAATTTTATTTTGATCCATCTTATTCAAGAAACTTTCAGAAGAAAACTGGACTGTCTAAAAATATGATAAACCCCTTGAAGGAAACCTTGTGGGGTCTACTTGTGTGAATGAAGTAGTTTATGGGGTGATTCTAATGTTTCAGCAGCATTAGGCCCCCCAGAAAACAGTATGCGGCTATAAAGTCAAGTGCAGAATTCCTGGACCGAAAAGGCCAAAAAGCCTCCTTTTATGCCAAGCCCTGGCACATGCCCGTGAATAAAGCACACATATTTGGTATCCCCATGCACGGGAGAAGTGGAAGAATGTGAAATGCGATGAATTTTGTCCGTGGTCCATTTTGTGTGTGAAAAAGCTAGCATAAACTGGCGCAATTGTTAAAAAAAAAAGGTAATTTTATTTTGTTCCATCTTATTCAAGAAACTTTCAGAAGAAAACTGGACTGTCTAAAAATATGATAAACCCCTTGAAGGAAACCTTGTGGGGTCTACTTGTGTGAATGAAGTCATTTATGGGGTGATTCTAATGTTTCAGCAGCATTACACCCCCCAGAAAACAGTATGCTGCTATAAAATCAAATGCAAAATTCCTGGACCAAAAAGCCTCCTTTTATGCCAAGCCCTGGCACATGCCCGCACAGCGAATAAGGCACACATATTTGGTATCCCCATGCACGGGAGAAGTGGAAGAACGTGAAAGGAGATGAATTTTGTCCGTGGTCTATACCGTGTGTGAAAAATACTAGCCTAAACTGACGCATTTGCTAAAAAAGTGCTGATTTTATTTTGTTCCATCTTATTCAAGAAACTTTCAGAAGAAAACTGGACTTGCTAAAAATATGATAAACCCCTTGAAGGAAACCTTGTGGGGTCTACTTGTGTGAATGAAGTCATTTATGGGGTGATTCTAATGTTTTAGCAGCATTAGGCCCCCCAGAAAACAGTATGCGGCTCTAAAATCAAATGCAAAATTCCTGGACCGAAAATGCCAAAAAGCCTCCTTTTATGCCAAGCCCTGGCACATGCCCGCACAGCGAATAAGGCACACATATTTGGTATCCCCATGCACGGGAGAAGTGGAAGAACGTGAAAGGAGATGAATTTTGTCCGTGGTCTATACCGTGTGTGAAAAATACTAGCCTAAACTGACGCATTTGCTAAAAAAGTGCTGATTTTATTTTGTTCCATCTTATTCAAGAAACTTTCAGAAGAAAACTGGACTTGCTAAAAATATGATAAACCCCTTGAAGGAAACCTTGTGGGGTCTACTTGTGTGAATGAAGTCATTTATGGGGTGTTTCTAATGTTTCAGCAGCATTAGGCCCCCCAGAAAACAGTATGCGGCTATAAAATCAAATGCAAAATTCCTGGACCGAAAATGCCAAAAAGCCTCCTTTTATGCCAAGCCCTGGCACATGCCCGCACAGTGAATAAGGCACACATATTTGGTATCCCCATGCACGGGAGAAGTGGAAGAACGTGAAAGGAGATTAATTTTGGCCGTGGTCTATACCGTGTGTGAAAAATACTAGCCTAAACTGACGCATTTGCTAAAAAAGTGCTGATTTTATTTTGTTCCATCTTATTCAAGAAACTTTCAGAAGAAAACTGGACTTGCTAAAAATATGATAAACCCCTTGAAGGAAACCTTGTGGGGTCTACTTGTGTGAATGAAGTCATTTATGGGGTGTTTCTAATGTTTCAGCAGCATTAGGCCCACCAGAAAACAGTATGCGGCTCTAAAATCAAATGCAAAATTCCTGGACCGAAAAGGCCAAAAAGCCTCCTTTTATGCCAAGCCCTGGCACATGCCCGCACAGTGAATAAGGCACACATATTTGGTATCCCCATGCACGGGAGAAGTGGAAGAACGTGAAAGGAGATGAATTTTGTCCGTGGTCTATACCGTGTGTGAAAAATACTAGCCTAAACTGACGCATTTGCTAAAAAAGTGCTGATTTTATTTTGTTCCATCTTATTCAAGAAACTTTCAGAAGAAAACTGGACTTGCTAAAAATATGATAAACCCCTTGAAGGAAACCTTGTGGGGTCTACTTGTGTGAATGAAGTCATTTATGGGGTGTTTCTAATGTTTCAGCAGCATTAGGCCCCCCAGAAAACAGTATGCGGCTCTAAAATCAAATGCAAAATTCCTGGACCGAAAAGGCCAAAAAGCCTCCTTTTATGCCAAGCCCTGGCACATGCCCGCACAGTGAATAAGGCACACATATTTGGTATCCCCATGCACGGGAGAAGTGGAAGAACGTGAAAGGAGATGAATTTTGGCCGTGGTCTATACCGTGTGTGAAAAATACTAGCCTAAACTGACGCATTTGCTAAAAAAGTGCTGATTTTATTTTGTTCCATCTTATTCAAGAAACTTTCAGAAGATAACTGGACTTGCTAAAAATATGATAAACCCCTTGAAGGAAACCTTGTGGGGTCTACTTGTGTGAATGAAGTCATTTATGGGGTGTTTCTAATGTTTCAGCAGCAATAGGCCCCCCAGAAAACAGTATGCGGCTATAAAATCAAGTGCAGAATTCCTGGACCGAAAAGGGCAAAAAGCCTCCTTTTATGCCAAGCCCTGGCACATGCCCGCACAGTGAATAAGGCTCACATATTTGGTATCCCCATGCACGGGAGAAGTGGAAGAATGTGAAAGGAGATTAATTTTGGCCGTGGTTCATACCGTGTGTGAAAAATGCTAGCATAAACCGACGCAATTGTTAAATTCTTGCATTTTTTTCCAATTTTGCCCACTTTAGTGAAAAAAAAAAAAATGATATATACTGACAAATGCCACTAAAACAAAGCCCTATCTGTCCTTTAAAAAGAGTGTAAAATTCAAAGATGAACTTTATTCACCTGCTGAGTTATAGTCATGTAAAGAAGCGCATAGCAAAATTGTGAAATTTGCTCTGGTCATTTAGCTGTAAAACAGCCTAGTCCTTAACCGGTTAAGGTACCTCTTGAGATCTGAAGTGGCTTTGAGGGGCCTATGTATTAGAAACCCTGATAAAACACCACATTTTAAAAACTAGACCCCTCAAAGTATTCAAAACAGCATTTAGAAAGTATTTTAACTCTTCAGGCATTTCACAGGAGTTAAAGCAAAGTGGAGGTGAAATTTGCAAATTTCATTTTTCTTGCTGAATTTCAATTTTATTCATTTTTTTTTTCTGTAACACAGAAGGTTTTACCAGAGAAACACTACTAAATATGTATTGTCCAGATTCTGCAGTTTTTAGAAATGTCCCACATGTGGCTCTAGTGCGCTTGTGGACTAAAACACAAGCCCCAGAATCAAAGAAGCACCTAGTGCATTTTGAGTCCTCTTTTTTATTATAATATATTTTAGGCAGCATGCCAGGTTTGAAGAGGTGTTGAGGTGCCAAAACAGAGGGAATCCCCCAAAAGTTACCCCATTTTGGAAACTACACCCCTCAAGGAATTCATTTATGGTTGTGGTTACCATTTTGACTGCACAGTTTTTACACAGCACGTATTTGAATTGGGCTGTGAAATGAAAAAAATGTAATTTTTTCCAATAAAATGTCATTTGTGATCAAAATTTCTTATTTTCACAGGGAACAAAATACCACATTTTGTTGCCCAATTTGTCCTTAGAGCGGCAATACCCCATTTGTGGTGGTAAACTGCCGTTTGGGCTCATGGGAGGGCTCAGAAGGAAAGGAGCGCTATGTGTTTGTTGGAGTACAGATTTTGTTGGATTGGTATTCGGGTGCCATGCCGCATTTGCAGAGCCTCAGAGGTATCAAAGCAATGGAAACCCGCCAGAAGTGACCCCATTTTGGAAACTACACCCCTCAAGGAATTAATTTATGGTTGTTGTTAGCATTTTGACCGCACAGTTTTTTCACAGCACCTATTTCAATTGGGCTGTGACATTAAAAAAAATGAATTTTTTTCCAATAAGATGTAATTTTTTATAAAAATTTCTTATTTTCACAGGGAACAAAATACTCCATTTTGTTGCCCAATTTCTCCTGAGTGCAGCAATACCCCATATGTGGTGATAAACTGCCGTTTGGGCTCATGGGAGGCCTCAGAAGGGAAGGTGCGCTGTGTGTTCTTTGGAGTGCAGATTTTGCTGGTTTGGTTTTCGGGTGCCATGTCGCATTTGCAGAGCCCCAGAGGTATCAAAACAATGGCAACCCACCAGAAGTGACCCCATTTTGGAAACTACACCCCTCAAGGAATTCATTTATGGGTAATGTGACCATTTAGACCCCATAGTTTCTTCACAGAACTTATTTGAGTTGGGCTGAGAATGAAAAAAATATTTATTTTTTCCAATAATATGTCATTTTAGCGCAAAAATTCTTATTTTCACAAGAAATAAAATACTCCATTTTGTTGCCCAATTTGTCCTGAGTGCGGCAATACCCCATTTGTGATGATAAACTGCCGTTTGGGCCCATGGGAGGGCTCAGAGGGAAAGGACTACCATTTGGCCTACTGGGGAATTTCTAGTGCGAAGTCATGTATGCAGAAGTCCCTGATGTACCAGAACAGGTGAAACCCCCAAGAAGTGACCCCGTTTTAAAAACTACACCCTTAAGGCATTCATCTAGAGGTGTAGTGAGCATTTTGACCGGAGACCTACATCCCATAAACTGTAATGTGTGTTCTCCCGGGTATGGCAATACCCTACATGTGGCTGTTATCAGCTGCCCGGGCACACAGCAGGGCTCAGAGGGGAAAGACGATGGGGGATAAGCTGTGCGGAGTGCATCAGGGTAAGTAAAATTGGGGTAAATTATAAACCAAGGGATGTATGATAAATTTTAAAACACTCTTTCATACAGAGCTCTGGTTAATCGGGACACGTGTCACATTGATATATTGTGTCATCCCCTATAGCAGACTTTGCACCTCTTTTGACTTTTTCCCTTCTTGCCAGTTTGGGGAACTTCTCCTGGAAAGTGTTGCCCTGGTACGATGCGTGTGGCCTCGCTTCCAGAAGTACCGGGTGCCCCCCCCTTCTTGGTCCCTAAAGATTAGGTTCTTCATAATCACCTCTTGAAATTCCAGGAAAGTTCCCGTCTGGCCTGCACATCGATGTAGCACGTACGCAATGTACAATGCCATCTGTATGATGTGCCTGGCCAGCTTCTTATAACACACCGCATGGCGCTGTAGGGCTTCAGGATTTGATCTAACAAGTCCATCCCTCCCATGTACCTAATGTAGTCCAGGATGCAGTCTGGTTTGGGGGTGGCCTTTCCTTCATATATCCTAAATTTGTAGGTATACCCTGATGCACTCTCGCACAGCTTAGACATCTTCACGCCATACCTTGCCCTCTTACCCGGCAGGTACTCGCGGAATTGAACCCTCCCTTTAAAATGTACCAGGGACTCATCAATAGAAATACACTTCTCGGGGGTGTATGCTTGGGAAAACCGGGCTCTGAAACGGTATAATAGGGGTCTCCGTTTATACCAACAGTCAAAACTGTGGTCATCTCGGGGTGGGCACGGCTCATTATAAGTATAATGTAAGAAGCAAAGTATTGCCTCATTTATTTCTTTTTTTAAGTTACAGTTCAGTTCTGAAGTTGCTTTCAGGGGCCCATATATTAGAAACCCCTATCAAACACCCCATTTTAGAAACTAGACCCCTCAAAGTATTCACAACAGCATGTAGAAAGTTTATGCACCCTTTAGGTGTTTCACAGAAATTTAGAGCAAAGTAGAGGTGAAGTTTACATTTTTTTTTTGTCAGAAAATCCTCTTTATTCCATTTTTTTTACAACACAATTGGATTTATCAGAGAAACGCAACTTAATACGTATTACCCGGATTCTGCAGTTTTGAGAAATATCCCACATGTGGCCCTCGGGCGGTAATGGACTGAAGGGGTTAATCAGCGGGGACACAGCGATCGGTCCCCGCTGTAGGAGCTGTGACAGCTGCTGAACAAGACAGCAGCTGTCACAGCTCCTGTATGTGTCGGGAGGACGGCCGAAATGGCCGTTACTCCCGAGACGTACTATTAGGTCATGGAGCGCGAACGATACAGCTGCCATGACGTAATAGTACGTCCAGGAGCGGGAAGGGGTTAACCTTGAACACGTCAGATGACATTATTTGGGCATTTTTATTTTCATTGCTGTTTTGTAATGAAAGGATCTCCTTATCCTGTTGTCTAGTCCTCTCCCCACGGTCTGTTTCTCCCCCCACCAATATAGTCTGACCCCCCTCTAACCTAACTACCCCTTTATTTTTTACATTGGCCTCCCTCCTCAGCCCTAGTTTAAATACTCCGCCAACCCAGCTAGAATTCTCTCCCCCAGCACAGCGTATCCCCTTCCATTTAGGTGCAAATCATCTGCAGAATACAGTTTGTACCCCAATGAAAAGTCCGCCCATTGCTCTAGGAACCCAAAGCCTTCTCCTCTACACCAAGACTTCAGCCATGCATTTAACTCCCTGAGCTCCCGCTGTTTTTCCTGTGATGCGCATGGCACACGCAGTATTCCTGAGAATACTACATTGGAGGTCCTTCCCTTCAGCTTGTAGCCTAGTTCTTTCAAATTATTCTTAAGGCTCCTCCACCTACCATTTATTCTGTTGTTGGTACCTACATGGACCACAACAGCTGGATCATCACTAGCCCCTCCCAGTAATTTATCCACCAGTTACACCACATGCCGAACCCTGGCACCAGGGAGACAGCAAACCATTCTGTTGAGGCGGTCTTGGCGACAAATTATTCTATTCATCTTCCTGATTATAGAATCCCTTACAACTACCAATTGTCTTGCCTTACCTGCATTACCATCCTGACGACTACTAGCTGGGCTGTTCTCCCTGCTGTTAGGGAGATCAGTATCCACTAGGTATCCACTAGGTCTGCCATTTCTGAGACACCCCCGGCTCATCATCCAGCTTGGCAATTTTGCTTGGAATATTAGAAACAGGATTGGCCTTCCTTTTCTTGGATCCCTTTCTACTGCACCTAACTACATTAACCCAGCAACTTGCCTGATCCTGATGACCCACGTCTTCACCCTCCAGTTCTACCCCACTAAATGCTTGCTCAGTCAGCAGCATGCTTCGCTCAAGATTGTCTATCACCCTCAGTGTTGCATTCTGCTCCTCCAGATCTCTAATGCAAGCTTCCAGGTGAACAACATGCTCACATCTGCCACAGAGGTATTTAACCCGGAACTCCGGCTCCAGTCGTGCATACTGTACATATGGCAAACTGTGCACTGAAGAAAACCTCCAATCTTACAGTCCATTATCCTAGTTACAAAAAAACAGTGAACAATTATTAAAGTAAAAGAAGAGTACTTACAGGGGCTTTAACCGGTTTTATAACTCCACTTATATCACATGTCACTTAATTTCAGCTAGCTCAGAACAGAGCTAGCTCAGAGTGAGTGCTGCAGGCTAGTCAGCTGCTCAGCAGGAAAGAAGCTGCAAAGACAAAAAGGTTTTTAAATTGTGTCAGTTTATGCTTGTTTCTATTTGCTAGCACTCATTTCAGTTATCTCGCACAGATTCTCAAGAACAAAGTTGAATAAAAAAAAAAAGTTTCAAGTAATATAAACAAAAATTAACCTTTTCCCATAATAAATCAATTATTATAGGAAAAAACTGAAAACTATAAAAGTATAACGTTCTTTTTCCCGCACGGTGAATCACTGAGGGGTGTAGTTTCCAAAATGGTGTCACTTCTGGGTGTTTGTTTTACTGTTTGAATTCAGAGCCCTGCAATTGTGGGCCAATGCTGAGAAAATCACCAAAATTCAACTCAAATGTGCATGGTGCTCTTTAACTTCTATCTATCTTCTATTTATCTTCTATCTTCTGTCATATGTCCAGACAAATGATAAATGCCTTGAGGGGTGAAGTTTCCAAAATGGGGTCACTTCTGGGTGGTTTCTACGGTTTCATTTTCACTGCCTAATTCTAATAAAATCTAGGAAACACCTGTGGGGTCAATATGCTCACTACACCCCACGATGAATGCCCTGAGGGGTGTAGTTTCCAAAATTGAATCACTTCTGAGGGGTTTCTACTGTACTTGTACCTTGCGCTCCTGCCTTTCTGAGCCCTGCCGTGTATCCAAACAGCAATTTAAAACCAAATATGGGGTATTGCAGTACTCAGGAGAGATTGCTTTACAAATGTGGTGGGGTCTTTTTCTCCTTTGTCCCTTTTAAAATTTAAAAAAATCTACAAATTAGTGGAAAAAAATTTAGATTTTCCTTTTCACGTCCTAAGTCTAATAAATTCTTCAAAAGACCTCTGGTGTCAAAGTGCTCACCATACCCCAAGATAGATTCCTTGAGGGGTGACATTTCCCAAATGGGGTCACATTTATTTATTTTTTTACTGTTTTGGTCCCTTAAGGGCTCAGCAAATGCAGCATGGCACCCAAAAACATTACAGCAAAATTTGAGCTCCAAAAGCCAGATGGTGCTCCTTCCTTTCTGAGCAGTTAATGGCAACATTTGGAGTATTGCCATACTCGGGAGAAATTTCTTTACAAATATTGGAGTGCTTTTTTGATTTTCACAGCCTAATTTCAATATATTTAGCAAAAAACATGTGGGGTAAAATTGCTCAATATATCCCTAGATTAATTCCTTTGGGTGTAGTTTCCAAAATGGTCTTTTTTTGGGAGTGTTTCCTATGTTTTGTCACCACAAGACATCTTCAAACCTGACATGATGCCTAGGGGCCTGTTCACATCAGCCTTGTGTTTCTGTTGAGTGGTACAATCTGAGCTTCCCTCTGGGACGATCCCCTCAACGGAAAGGCACACGGAAACCATAGCTTCCGTTTGCATCACCATTGATCTCAATGGTGACGGATACTTTGCTAATGGTTTCCGTTTGTCAACATTGTGAAAGGGTTCAGTTTTTTTTATGGAATCAATGGCTCAGTTGACATTCTAAAAAAAAAAAAAATAATTTGTAAATTTCCCCTCCACGTTGCTTTAATTCCTGTGAAACGCCTAAGAGGTTAAAAAAAACTTTCTAAAAGCTATTTTGAATACTAAAAGGGGTGCAGGAACTGGGGTGACTTATGGGGGTTGGGGTTTCGAATATACAAGGCCCTCAAAGCCACTTCAGAACTGAACTGGTTCCTAAAAAAATAGGTTTTGGAAATATTCTTGAAAATTTGAGAGATTGT
The DNA here is from genome assembly GCF_050947455.1 of Rhinoderma darwinii. Classification (NCBI taxonomy): domain Eukaryota; kingdom Metazoa; phylum Chordata; class Amphibia; order Anura; family Rhinodermatidae; genus Rhinoderma; species Rhinoderma darwinii. The sequence goes on from NC_134689.1 coordinate 66,839,450, forward strand.
TCCTAAAGTTATTAGCTTTCTAATGTCCTAGAAAAATAAAAGGACGTTCAAAAAATTATGCAAACATAAAGTAGACATGGGAAATGTTAACTCAGGGGTCTCAAACTCGGCTGGGTAAGTGTGCCACATATAGAAAAAATGGGAAGTAGACGGGCCGCATTACTTTCAAATTATTGCTAATCAATTAGTTATTTGAACTACTACAACAATACTACATTACTATAATAATAATACTACATTACTATAATAATATCACTAGGTTTAAAATTTGAGATTGTTCTCCACGTGCTTATTTCAACAATCCAGTTTTCGAGTTTAAGTGTCGCTAAATGCAGTCCGGCGGCTCAGTTAGCAGCGTTTGGCAGACACACATGTCAAGATTGGGCAGCCCCTTTTTAGATAATGCCACAGTGCCCTGGGTGGATGCTGTCGCAGTGCCCTCTGTGGATGCTGCCGCAGTGCCCTCTGTGGATGCTGCCGCAGTGCCTTCTGTGGGTGCTGCCGCAGTGCCCTCTGTGGGTGCTGCCGCAGTGCCCTCTGTGGGTGCTGCCACAGTGCCCTCTGTAGATGTTGCCGCAGTGCCCTCTGTAGATGCTGCCACAGTGCCCTCTGTAGATAATGCAACACACCCCTACATAATGCCACAGTACCCTCTGTAGATAATGCAACAGTGCCCTCTGTAGATAATGCAACACACCCCTAGATAATGCCACAGTGTCCTCTGTACATACTGCCACCGTGCCCTCTGTAGATGCTGCCACAGTGCCCTCTGCAGATGCTGCCACAGTGTCCTCTGTAGATGCTGCCACAGTGCCCTCTGTAGATGCTGCCACAGTGCCCTCTGTAGATGCTGTTACAGTGCCCTCTGTAGATGCTGCCACTGTGCCCTCTGTAGATAATGCAACACACCCCTACATAATGCCACAGTGCCCTCTGTAGATAATGCCATAGTGCCCTCTGTAGATAATGCAACACACCCCTAGATAATGCCACAGTGTTTTCTGTACATACTGCCACAGTGCCCTCTGTAGATGCTGCCACAGTGTCCTCTATAGATGCTGCCACAGTGTCCTCTGTAGATGCTGCCACAGTGATGTCAGGGGCTTGCCCAGAGCTGGAGTCCCGGAGCAGAGCCGCTTCTAGCACCCTGCCTGGGATTCCAGCTCTGCTCCTGACATCACTGTACATATATGGACAGAGATGTCAGGGGCAACCCCAGAGCTGGAGTCCCGGGTAGAGCACTAGTAGGCTCTTCCTGGGACTCCAGCTGTGCTCCTGACATCACTGAGACTCCTGCTCTGGGGAAGCCCCTGACATCATTGTCGTTGTATGGACAGCGATGTCAGAGGCTTCCCCAGAGTCCCAGAGCAGAGCCTATACTAGCGCTCTACCCGGGACTCCGGCTCTGGGGAAGCCCCAGACATCATGTGTCAAAACATGGACACCGATGTCAGGGAATTCCACAGAGTCCCGGAGCAGAGCCGATACAAACGCTCTGCCCGGGTCTCCGCTCTGGGGAAGACCCTGACACACTGTCCATACATGGACAGCGATGTCAGGGAATTCCACAGAGACCCTGAGCAGAGCCAATACTAGCGCTCTGCCCGGGACTCCGCACTGTTGAAGACCCTGACACACTGTCCATATATGGATAGCGATGTCAAGGAATTCCACATAGTCCCGGAGCAGAGCCGATACTAGCGCTCTGCACCATACTCCGGCTCTGGGGAAGCCCCAAACATTGCTGTTCATATGTGGACAGCGATGTCAGGGAATTCCAGAGTTTCGGAGCAGAGTTTGTACTAGGGGCTCTGTGTCCCGCGGGCCGCAGATGACAGCCCCAGGGGCCGCATGCGGCCCGCGGGCAGCGTGCTTGAGACCCCTGTGTTAACTAGTAACTATTTTGTGGTATTAATATCTGCCTTACAATCAGTTATCTTTAAATGTATAAAAATGCTAATATTTGCAACTGACGTCTCCCAGGGGTTAAAATAAAATTATATGTACATAGAAGACGTTTTAACCATATTTAATTACTGTACATAGTATGTTTTTGAATTTTAAAAACAAATCAAATAGTTTATTGTCTGTACATTTAACACCCAGTTCACACTAAGTTTTTTGCCATGGCAAAAACCGTGGCATAAAAACGGCCGAAATTGCCTCTTATTGATTTCAATGGGAGGTGGAGGCTTTTTTTTCCCTCGAGCAAAAACAAACGCTTGCGGGAAAAAGAAGCAACATGCTCTATCTTGAGATGTTTTCAGAGGGGGAGGGGGAGGATGGGAAATACCTAGACACGCTGTGTGACTGTGTGGGTATGGATAGTGGCGTAGCTATAGTGGTCAAAGCGGTACCAATTGCGACCATGCCCTGAAGCCAGGGGGGCCCGCGTCCCCCCGCGCCACATCAATAAAAAGTTACTATAGTAACTGGGGCCGCGGGCCCCTGTCACTATAGTAACTGACAGTACTTACCTGCCTGGTTCCGGAGCACAGCGGACGTCCTGACTTCACAGCGCTGTGCGCCGCGCTCAACATGCCGACCCTAGATAGTCAGGACCTCCGCTGCGGCTGAAGAGGAGGGTAGGATTAATATCCTTGTTTGCTGAAGCTCATAGGTCGGGGTCCGACTTCCGGGACCCCGCCAATCAGCTGTTATGAAGGGGCCATAGTGCTCATACTAGAGCTGCTTCACCTTCATTCCGGTCAGTTGCTCACACTGTGAATCTGTGTCGGCGACTCACAGTGTGAGCAAGTAGGGGAAATGAAGGGGAAGCAGCTCTCGTACGAGCGCTGTGTCCCTTCAAAAAGGCTGATTGGCGGGGGTCCTGGTTGGACCCCGACCCATGAGCTGTTGATGGCCTATCCTGAGGATAGGCCATCAATGTTTAGGGACTGGACAACCCCTTTAAGTCTATGATGTAGGAGGATTAGAGGGCCAATGAGACAGGATTACAGAATGTGTGATGCTGTTTGCTGGGCCTTGTATATAAGCCAATCACATGGTAGGCTTAGATACAGGGCCCATGTGTGATCCTGTCTGATGGGCACTGTATATAAGTCTACCACACGGTAGGCTTATATACTGGGCCCCAGCAGACAGTAATCTTATACTGTATAAGATAATTGTCTGCTGGGGCCCTGTATCTAAGCATCTTACATAACCACATGGTAAGCTTAGATACAGGGCCCATATGTGATACTGTCTGTTGGACCCTGTATCTAAGCCTACCACATGGTAGGCTTACATACAAGGCTCCAGCAGAGAGTAATCTTATACTGTATAAGATTACAGTCTGCTGGACCCTGTATCTAAGCCTACCTTGTGGTAGGCTTAGATACAGGTTCTAACAGACAGTATCACACATGGGCCTGTATCTAAGCCTTACACATGTGTTATTAATCTTTTTTTTTGTGCTTGTGTTTTTTTACAGGTTTGGTCATTGGACAACGTCGGATTCGAGGACTACTTCGATGACGGCTTTTTTATTATCAATAAAATGGTTAATGATGGCTGTGTGGGGGTTTTCTATTTCAATAAAATATTTTTTCTACGTCTTTGTGTTTTTTTTAAACTTTATTACTACAGCCTTAGTAATGGTCGCCGGATGATTGACAGCGGCTTTTACTAAGGTGGGGCTTAGTGTCAGCTGCTGCAGAGGCTGACACTAACCCTCTTTATTACCCTGGTACCCACAGCCACCAGGGGTGCCGGGAAGAGCTGGCTACAATCCAGTACTTGACCATCTGTAGTGATGGTCGGATACTGGGACAGCCACGGGCTGGTATTATCAGGCTGGGAAAGACCAGAAACAGCGGCCCGGTTCAGCAGACCGTATCACACATTATAGGATTAGATACAGTGGTTCAGCAGACAGTATTACACATGATAGGATTAGAGATAGGGCCCACCAGACAGTATCACACATGATGGGATTAGAAACAGTAGCTCAGCAGACAGTATCACACATGATGGGATTAGATAAACAGTTTAGCAGACAGTATCACACATGATAGGATTAGATATAAGGCCCAGCAGACAGTATCACACATGATGGGATTAGATACAGTGGCTCAGCAGACAGTATCACACATAATAGGATTAGATACACAGTTTCGCAGACAGTATCACACATGATAGGATTAGATACACAGCTCCGCAGACAGTATCACACATGATGGGATTAGATACAGTAGCTCAGCAGACAGTATCACACATGATAGGATTAGATACAGTGGCTCAGCAGACAGTATCACACATGATTGGATTAGATACAGTGACTTAGCAGACAGTATCACACATGATTGGATTAGATATAGGGCCCAGCTCGCTGACATTGCGGCTCCAGCGCTGGACCCAGGATAGGTAAGAATAATAATTTTGCTTCTTTATGTGTTACTAATTATTTTTGTGTGTTTGTGTTTTTTTACAAGTTTGGTTTTTGGACTACTTCGGATTCGAGGACTACTTCAATGATAGCGTTTTTTTATTCTCAATAAAATGGTTAATGGGGGTTGTGTTTTTTTATTTCAATAAAATATTTTTTCTATGTGTTTGTATTTTTTTAAACTTTATTATTACCGCCTTAGTAATGCCCGCTGGCTGATTGACAACCTCCATTACTAAGGCGAGGCTTAATGTTAGCAGGTGCAGAGGCTTTCACTAACCCCCATTATTACCCGGTACCCACCGCCACCAGGTGTACTGGGAAGAGCCGGGTACGAACCAGTATCCGTACATATGTAGTGATGGTCGGGCACCGGGGCGGCCGCAGGTTGGTATCATAAGGCTGGGGAAGGCCAAAAACAGTGGCCCCTCCCACCCTGGTAATGCGGCCTGCTACTGCTGTGTTGTATCTGGCTTGTTATGAAAATTGGGGGGGACCCCACATCGTTCTTTCCATTTATTTTTTATTTTATTTTTTTAAAATGACGTGTGGTCCCCCCCCCCCATTTTTCATAACCAGCCACATACAATAAAGCAGCAGGCAGCATTACTAGGATAGGAAGGGCCACTGTTTCTGGCCTTTCCCAGCCTGATAATACCAGCCCGCGGCCGCCCCATTGCCCGACCATCACAACAGATAGTCAAGTACTGGATCACACCCGGCTCTTCCCAGCACCCCTGGTGGCGGTGGGTTCCGGGATAATAAAGGGGGTTAGTGTTAGCCTCTGCACCAGCTAACACTAAGCCCCGCCTTAGCAATGGACACTGTCAATCAGCCGTCCGCCATTACTAAGGCGGTAGTAATATAGTTTAAAAAAAAAACAGAAAGACATAGAAAAAATATTTTATTGAAATAAAAAAACAACCCACACAGCCATCATTAACCATTTTATTGATAATAAAAAAAGCCGTCATCGAAGTAGTCCTGGAATCCAACGTAGTCCAGAGACCGAACCTATAAGAAAACACACAAAAAACGATTAGTAACACATGTGTTGGGCTTAGATACAGGGTCCATGTGTGATACTGTCTGGTCTGTGGGACCCTGTATCTAAGCCTACCACAAGGTGGGCTTAGATACAGGGTCCAGCAGACAGTAATCTTATACAGTATAAGATTACTGTGTGCTGGGGCCCTGTATCTAAACCTGCCGTGTGGTAGGCTTAAATGCAGGGCCCATCAGACAGGATCACACATGGGCCATGTATCTAAGCCTACCATGTGATTGGCTTAGATACAGGGCCCAGCAGACAGCATCAGACAATCTGTGATCCTGTCTTATGGGCCCTCTAAGCCTGCTACATCGTAGGCTTAAAGGGGTTGTCCAGTCCCTAAACATTGATGGGGCCTATCCTCAGGATAGGCCATCAATAGCTGATGTGTCGGGTTCCGTCTCCCGGGGGCACGCCAATCAGCTGTTTTGAAGGGGCCGCAGCACTCGTACGACAGCTGCTTCCCCTTTACTTCTCTTACTCGCTCACACTGTGAATCACCGACACGGATTCACAGTGTGAGCAAGTGACTGGAATGAAGTGAGCAGAATGAAGGGGAAGCAGCTCCCGTACGAGTACTGCGGCCCCTTCAAAACAGCTGATTGTCCGACTCCAGGGAGTTAGACCCTGCCAATCAGCCTTAGCAGACAGGGATATTAATCTTACCCTCCTCTTCAGCCGCAGCGGAAATTCTGTCCTTACTCTTTCCAGGATCACGATGTCGTTCGCGGCGCATAGTGTTGTGACGTCATGCGCTGCGCTCCGTAACCAGGAAGGTAAGTACTGTCAGTTACTGTAGTAACAGGGGCCCGCGGCCCGGGTTACTATAGTAACTTTTTATTGATGTGGTGCGGGGGGCCGTGGGCCCCCCTGGCTTCAGAGCCCTGTCGCAATTGCGATTTCTGAGACCCCTATAGCTACGCCACTGCCTGGCTTCTAGTGCTGCATTGTTGGGTAACTTAGGAAACCCAGCGATGCAACTGAAAGCTGCGGGCTGTCAACCATGAGAAGTTTTCGGGGGGGGGGCAAAAATAACTTTTGTATCGGGGCCCATGAGCCTTTAGCTACGCCCCCTAGGCATGGATATGCAAAACAGCCTCAGAAGCAGCAGAAGGGAGGGGGAGAGCTGAGGTGAGAGCAGAGAGACGGTTGTGCTCGTGCATGAGCAATCCACACAGCCAGAGAAGAGAACATGCGACCAGTGCTGGGGAACACCCCTAGAGAAGAAGTTTGAATTGAGAAAAGTTTGCAAACTGGTTATGGCAGCTGCTAAGTCTGCAGGAACTTAGTAACATGCATATATATTGATTTTTCATGCACAATGGTTTCCATAGCCTTTAACTTAGATGTGATTGACAACAGGTGGATCCTGCATGTCATAGACATGCAGGATCCGCTGTCCCCAAAGTCATCATTCCAGCTGACCTGACGGATTTTGACGGATTTAGGTTTAGGTGCAAAACTTATGTAGTAAAATGTAGAATAAAATCCACGGCAGTCACCATTCAGTAGAATTTTCATTTAATGTTGCGGCAGGCAAACAAAGGCAGTATGGATGTGGAGCACAAGCCTACCTATCTATAACATATTTTAATAAAAAACAAAAAATTAAAATAAAAATCTCATAAAGGTTTTTTTTAAAAAAAAAAAAGGTCAAAGCTTTACATAGCCTTTAAGTTAATAAACTTTATGTGATACATTTTGGCTGGATTCTGGATGACAGAAACACATAGGACAAGCCAACGGTACAGCTTCCCTGATGGAACAGAGTTTTCCATAACAATCCAGATGTATGTATACAGGATAGAAATTAGATGGATATGATAAATGATTAAAATGTAACATTAATTAATAATGTAAAAAAACACATTTACATTAACATAAAACATAATTATTGGGAGAAACAAACAAAAAAAACGCTATAATGCAAAGGTTTACAGATATTTGAATTGTGTTGTATTAACCCATTTACGACGAAGAACGAATATGTCCATCCTATGTAGGAGATAGTTCCCACATAAGAACGGATATATGAAGTGTACATTCTACTATCCACCTAGCCCGACTAAGTTGCATATTAAAAATACTGGGAAACAGCAACTCCCAGCATATCTTTACTATTGTTCGGGCCATGCTGAGAGCTGTAGTTTTATCCATACAAACCTATACAGCAGGGGTTGAACTAATTGAGCTGTATTTGTGCTGGTGCTGTATTTATGTACTGAGCTTGGTTCTGGGGCTGTATTTATGTACTGAGCTTTTTCTGGGGCTGTATTTATGTACTGAGCTTGGTTCTGGTGTTGTATATATGTAGTGAGCTTTTTTCTAGTACTGTATATATGTACTGAGCTTGGTTGTGGTGCTGTATATATGTACTGAGCTTGGTTCTGGTGTTGTATTTATGTACTGAGCTTGGTTCTGGTACACTGTTTCCATAAGTCCCATAGAACTGAATGGTAGTTACGGAAACAGTGTAGCTCGCATGCTACGCTGCTTCTGAAACTGCCATTCACTACTATGAGTTACGGAAAGTTAATGGTCAGGAAGTGGCCGAGAGGCAGCGATAGCAGAAAGAGGTAGAACAGGGTATAGGGGGCCCTGTTCTAGAGATAGATGCGAGTCCCACCTCTGGGAACTGCACCTATCTGACAGAATCCACAGGATATGTCATAAATGTCCCTCACGGGAAAACCCCTTTAAAGTGTAACCAAACTTCTAAAAAACTTCTGACATGTCATAGTGAAATGTCAGAAGTTTTGATCGGTGGGGGTCCGAGCACTGAGACCTCCATGGATTGCTAAAACAAAGTGGCAGAAGCGCTCAGGTGACCGCTGTGCCGCTTCGTTTCTGATCTGCTTTTCTCGGAAAGCCGAGCAAGCGGTGTACAGACGTACACCACTCCGAGGAATGCCGATCAGTAGCGAAACGCCCAGCATTCAATCGTGCGCTTCCGCATCCTCACTTTAGCGATGGGTGGGGGTTTCAGTGCTCAAACACCCCAGCGATTAAAAGTTCTGACATATCACTATGACATGTTAAAAGTTTAGATACACTTTAAAGAGAGGTGCTATCATTTTTTTATTATTATTATATTTTTCATTTTTTTTCTTTAATAAAACAGTCTATCAGTGTGTTTTTCTAAATACTTTTTATTAAAAATGATTTTTACTTTTTGAGATACAGCTGCTTTATATACTGAATACAGAGCAGCTGTATCTAGTGCTAAAACCTGTATCCGTCAGGTCAGTGGCACTGATGGGTACAGTGTCAGCGGGTTGGGGGGTTGAATTGCTTGTGAGGGGAAAGGAGGGGGCCCAAGTTGTGTCAACAGCCCTGGGCCCATGGTACACTTAATCCGACACTGGCTATAATTTTCACCTGATGCTAAAAATAAAAGGTCAGGATAGGTCAAAATATTTTGAAAAACATCAAGTAGTCATATGTGTGAAGAAAAATCATGAATTCAGAAAATATAATTTAATGTTAATGGGATTTTTTTCAAAATTTACATTTACATTGAGATTACTAAAAAAAACATTAGTCATTTACAAAAAAGAACAAATTAAAAACAATTAAGCTAATTAATGTCTTATATATTTTAAAAATGTTTTTTATAGTTTGATAGTTTAATAAACCAATTTTTTTTTTTGGCAATTTTAGGTCTACTACTTTAGTAAGTGGTTTATCCAACACTTGCATTTGCATTCTGCAGCATTTTAATTTTTTTTTTCCAAATACCTAATTCGAAATATAGATATTACAAATAGGTAAATGTTATAAGTTACATTATATAGCATTTCAAATATTATATTACAGTTACTAATATGATTGTGTTTGTATTTAACCCCTTGGCGACATGTCACGTACTATTTTGTTGCTGACGCCGAGGGGTTAGTGCATTGTCACTTAACTATATGTGACAGTGATGAAGCTGAGCCTGCTCCATCACTAGCTGGTGTCAGGCTGACACTCTGCTGTAATGATAGGGATCGGACTGAGTTACGATCCCCGCTGAATAACCCCCTAAATGTTGTGATAAATTGCAAACTCAGCATTTAGTTGCTTTGTACGCCATCAACATCCCTATGATTAAATTCCGGGGTGTCGTTGGTTGCTACGGCAACAGGAGGCCTAACAGTGGCCTCCTGGCTACCAAGTATGGAAGCCTATTAGGCCCCACCAAGATGTGGGACCTAATAGATTTAATGTCAGTGAATAACTGACAGCTCTAATACACTGCATGTAATTTAATTTAACTCAGGAAAGCTAAAAAAGTTAATAAAAATGTTGAATAAAAGAAAAAGTTTCAAGTAACATAAACAAAAAACGCCTTTTTTTCCATAATAAATAATTTATTATCGTAAAAAACTGAAAACATAAAAAAAGTACACATATTTGGTATCGCCGAGTCCATAATGACCCCAACTTTAAAAGTATAACGTTATTTTTCCCGCACAGTGAATGGCGTAAAAATTTTGTTAAAAAACAATGCCTGAATCACTGTTTTTTTAAAAAAAAATAAAATAAAATAAAAAGATAAAAAATAAAAAGCGATCACAAATCGCTTGTAGCCCAAAATGATAGAAAAAACCGACAGCTCGTCCCGTGGTATGAGGGCTTTTTTTTGCGGGATAAGCTGTTATTTTTTAATAATACCATTTTGGTGTACATGCGATGTTTTGATCACTTTTTATTTCATTTTTTGTGAGAGATTAGGTGACAAAAAAATAGAGATTCCGGCGTTTACATTTTTTTTTTTTTTTACGGCGTTCACCATGCGGGTTAAATAATTATATTTTGTAATAGTTCAGACTTTTATGGATGTGGCGATACCAATTATGTTTATTTATATATTTTTTTTACTATGCTCTAGGGGGAAAATGGGAAAATGGGGGTTTTTTGAACTTTTAATATTTTTATATAAACTTTATTTAACTAATTTTTACTTTTTTTTATTAGTCCCCCTAGGGGACTTCAACCAGCTAATGTATTGCAGTATATCGTGTTCCTGACGGGCATCTACTAAGGCCTGCCGGAGGCCCCCAAGCAGCCATAGCAACAATCACCACTCCGCGACTGCGTTGCAGGGGGCGTGATGAGCTGTTAGAGAGGGTCGTCCCCTCTTTCTAACGATTTAAATGCTGCGGTCGCTATCGACCGCAGCATTTAACGAGTTGAACGAGCGGGATCGCGCTAGAGCGCGATGCCGTTCGTGACTTTGAAGTGTTGGCTGTAACAAACAGCCGACACCGGCATCGTATGGAGTGGGTTCACTCCGTGAGCCCGTTCCATACTTCCCCTACCCGACTTTGGCGTATGTATACGTCAAATTTTGGGAAGGGGTTTAAAAAAAAAGGGATTTTAGTATGGTAAAGCTGTAAAACAATTAAAAAAATATATACATGTGGTTTCGCCGTAATCGTATCGACCCACAGTATAAAGTCAATTTGTCATTTATAGCACTTGGTGAACGCCATAAAAAAAAGAATGAAAAACAATACCAGAATTTCAGTTTTTTAGTCAGCTTGCTTAGCCAAAAATTGAATAAAAAGTGATCACAAAGTCGCAGATACCCCAAAATGGTACCAATAAAAACTACGGATTGTCCCACAAGAAATAAACCCTCAAACAGATCCATTGGAGAAAAATAAAAAAGTTTTGGCTCTCAGAGTATAGAGATGCAAAATGTGCAGAGCGTTCCAAAAACGGATAACATCGGGCACCATCAGTGCCCACTGGCCACATATCTATAAATTATTATTATTTACCCCATTATTATATCCTCTTAGTATACCCTGATGTACTCCGCACAACATACATATGCCCCCACAACATAAACTGAAATGCCAGCAAGACCTCAAACAGAACTACTACCAAGCATAATCTTCCCTCCCAAAACCAAATGGTGCTTCTTCCATTCTGAACCCTACAGCGTGCCCAAACAGCAGTTTAGGTCCACATATATGGCATCACCATAACCGGGAGAACCCGCTTAACAGCTTGAAGTACTTGTCTTCAGTGGCACAAGTTGGGCAGCACATATTGTGCACTGAAATTACATATTTGTGGAGAAAATAAAATTTGTGCTTTGCACGATCTGCTGTGCATTAATTTCTAATTAAAAAAAACAACTTTGGTGTTAAAATTCTCTCTACGCAAACGCCTTAAGGGGCGTACTTTCTAAAATGGTGTCACTTCTGGGGGTTTGTTTTACTGTTTGACCTCAGAGCCCTGCAATTTTGGGCCAATGCTGTGAAAATCACCAAAATACAACTCAAATGTGCATGGTGCTCTTTCACTTCTATCTCTCTTCTATCTATCTTCTATCTTCTTTCATATGTCCAGGCAAATGATAAATGCCTTGAGGGGTGTAGTTTCCAAAATGGGGTCACTTCTCTGCGGTTTACACTGTACTCTGGTACCACAGGGGCTTTGCAAATGTGGTATGGCACACGAACCAAAAGCCACATGGCACTCCTTCCCTTCCGAGCCCTGCCATGTGCCCAAACAGCTATTTACGACCACATATAAGGTGTTGCCATACTCGGGAGATATTGAGTAACAAATTTTGGGGTGTTTTTTTCTTCTATTTCTCCTTGTGAAAAGAACGAAATCTAGATATTTTTGGAAATTTTTTTCATTTTCACTGCCTAATTCTAATAAAATCTAGAAAACACTTGTGGGGTCAATATGCTCACTACACCCCACGATGAATGCCCTGAGGGGTGTAGTTTCCAAAATTCACTTCTGAAGGGTTTCTACTGTACTTGTACCTTGCACTCCTGCCTTTCTGAGCCCTGCTGTCTATCCAAACAGCAGTTTAAAACCACATATAGGGTATTACCGTACTCAGGGAGCTTGCTTTACAAATGTTGGAGGGTCTTTTTCTCCTTTATCCCTTGTAAAAATGAAAAAATTATACAAATTAGTGGAAAAAATTTAGATTTTCATTTTCACGTCCTAATTCTAATAAATTCTGCAAAAGACCTCTGGTGTCTAAGTGCTCACCATATCCCTAGATAGATTTGTGAGGGGTGTCGTTTCTCAAATTGGGTCACATGTGTTTTTTGTTTTTACTGGTTTGCTCCCTTAGGGGCTTTGCAAGTGCAACATGGCACCCAAAAACATTACGGCAAAATTTGAGCGCCAAAAGCCGAATGGTGCTCCTTCCTTTCTGAGCTCTGCCGTGTGTCCAAGGAGCAAATAATGGCAGCTTATGGAGGTACTCGGGGGAAATTTCTTTACAAATGTTGGAGTGCTTTTTTGATTTTCAGAGCCTAATTTCAATATATTTAGCAAAAAACCTGTGGGGTAAAATTGCTCACTATATCCCTAGATTAATTCCTTTGGGTGTAGTTTCCAAAATAGTCACTTTTTGGGGGTGTTTCCTATGTTTTGTCACCGCAAGACCTCTTCAAACCTGAAATGGTGCCTAGGGTTAAGAAACTTTCTAAAAGCTATTTTGAATTCTAAAAGGGGTGCAGGAACTGGGGTGACTTATGGGGGGGGTTTCTAATATATAAAGCCCTCAAAGCCACTTCAGAATTGAACTGGTCCCTAAAAAAATAGGTTTTGGAAATATTCTTGAAAATTTGAGAAATTGCTGCTAAAGTTATAAGCCTTCTAACGTCCTAGGAAAATGAAAGGATGTTCAAAAAATTATGCAAACATAAAGTAGACATGGGAAATGTTAACTCAAGGGGCTCAAACTCGGCTGGGTAAGTGGGCCACATATAGCAAAAATGGGAAGTTGACGGGCCGCATTAATTTCAAATTTGATAAAATACAAAATTATTGCTAATCAATTAGTTATTTGAACTACTACAACAATACCACATTACTATAATAATAATAATACTACATTACTATAATAATATCACGCGTGACGTACGCACCTATATTACTCTATGGGACAGTGCAGACAGTACGTGTTTTTTGCGCAGCGCGAGTGCGTTGCGTAAAACTCACGACATGTTCTAAAATCGTGCGTTTCTCGCGCATCACGCACCCATTGAAGTCAATGGGTGCGTGAAAACCACGCATGGCACACGGATGCTCCTGCGTTGCATGCGCGAATTTCACGCATCACTTGTTCTGTCCATGCAAAAGAGTTTATAAAGCTGGACAAAGCAAACAAAAACCAGGAAGTGCTTGCGTTTTCACTGCGAGTGGGCAAGCCTGTTGTCTGAGAAATTACACTCCACTGAGATCTGCTGCCATGCCGCGTGGGATTGACATAGAGCGCCTCATCAGCCTGGTCCAGGGCCATGGGGCTATTTGGGACACTCGCGCGGAGGCGTACCACGACCGCACGGTCAAGGAGGACGCCTGGGAGGAGGTAGCAAAGGAGTTTTTTGGAGAGGAATGGGAGAGTGGCCGAACCCGGGACCGCAGTCGGTTGGGTGAGTACCATGTTTTTTCCTGCAATGCAATGTCATCCCTATTGAAGAACTGTGGCCCTGTATGTGTCTCTTCCGCGCAATTGCCCAATGACCTTTTGTGTAGCAGGCGCATTACCGTGTACCATGTCATTGGCAGGGTAGGGCCCCTCATTTTAGTGAGAGGGCAGAGTTCTTATGGCGTTATATTTGTTTTTCCTCCAACAGTCCAAGATATAAAAACACGGTGCCGTGACCAATTCAGGAGAGAAATGGGGGAAAAGGGACGCAGCGGAGATGGGGGCTCGCGTAAGCGCCCCTACATGTATACCAAACAATTGATGTTCTTGAAGGACATTATGGAGATGCGCACGTAAGAGATTGTGCTTTTGCATGTTTCTAATGTGTGTTCGCCCATGTCCTGTTTGCCATCGTGTTGTTGTGGGCATTGTTCTATATTGTGTTCTAACGCAGTATTCCCATTCTAGAACCAACGACAATTTGGAGGACACAGCTGAGGACATGGACATCGGCGAGTCTCTGCCGCAACCTCCTGCTGCCCATGTCCTGCCCCTTAGCCCGGAGCTGACACCCCTGGACCCCGCCCCAGTCCAGTCTGCACGGGCCATCGCCTCTCCGGCTCAGGAACGCCCCTGCGTACCACAACCCGCAGGCGCCGTGCTCCACAGCCCTCCGCCGGTGTCCAAGTTGATAGCCGGGTGTTGGAATTTCTGAGCCGAGCCGCGGATGAGGACGGCCAGGACTTCTTTGCCCGCAGCATAGTTCCCCTACTCCGCCTGGTCCCTATGGATCGCATGGCCCGGCTACAAGCGTCGATCATAACTGTAAAGGATCTGCCAGGCACAGCTTCGGGGTTAACTTCCATAGGTAATCAGTCTTCACCTGAGTCTATGTCTCTGAGACTGACTCCAGCTCAGGCTGGCAGGCTTAGGAGTGGGAGAGCCTATCGCAGCCTGGCCAGACTCAGCTAGCTCCCGCCCTCTGTCTATTTATACCTGCCTTTCATGTTCCTCCTTGCTTGTGATTCTTCCCGTGTGGTTTCCTGGCGGAGTGTGTTGCGGCGGTGGAGGTGGAAGCGGTGTCCGAGATGCATAGCTGTGGTAGTGGGGGTGTTAGTGGTAGCCGAGGTGGCAGACGCAGTAATGAGGGGGGGCATGGAGCCCGCCATGTTGTCATATCACCTTCACAACACAGTGACAGAAGTGGCGGGGATGATGAGGAGGGCTATGATGATGATGTTGTTTTAGGCAGGACGTGGGAACCAGGTGACGAGGTGATGACGGCGTCAGAGGAGGAGGGTAGTAGTGGCGGCACTGGCAGTGATAAACAGCTAAGCCGAGGTAGGGGCAGAAGTAAATCTGCAAAATGTTGCAGCGGAAGGGTCAGCTCAGGAGCCGGTGACGGCGACACTGCTGCTACTGGTGTAGGCTCCCGAAAAAAGCCTGCCAGACAAGGGGCAAGCTCGGGTGGTGGTGGTGGTGGTGGTGGACGACGTGGTACTACCTCTTTACGGTACTCTGCCGTGTGGCAATTTTTCTCTACCTGCCCGGAGGACAAAAACATGGTACAGTGCAAGCAGAAAGTAAGGCGTTGGCAGGGCAGCAATGTAGGAACTGCCGCTCTACGTAAACACATGGAGCGGCATCATAAGGCCATGTGGGACAATTGACATGCGCCACCATCATGTACATCTAATGAAGACCCCTCTGCCGCTGCTGCTGCTGCTCCAAGTCCCTGTCATCTAAGTAGTAGCCAGGCCTTATCCACCATGTCATTGTCATCATCATCATCACTGTCATCTAGTGCTCCTCCTACATCCCGTCAGTTATCCATTACGCAATCGTTGTCCAATAAGCAACAATATATACCCAGTCATCCACTTGTCGTGCGGCTTAATTCACACCTGGCTAAGTTGTTAGTGGTGCAGTCGCTGCCGTACCACCTGGTCGACTCCGCCGGCTTCAAGCAATTGATGGCGTGCGCTCAGCCTAGGTGGTGAATACCGAGCCGCCATTACTTCTCCAAAACAGCTGTCCCTGCCTTGCACAAACATGTGGAGGAAAAGGTGAGCCAGTCCTTGCAATTATCCGTGTGCAGCAGGGTACATGCCACCGTCGACACGTGGAGCAGCAACTATGGGCAGGGACAGTACATGTCTTTCACGGCACACTGGGTCAATATTTTGCAGTCCGATGCACCACTGCAGCAATGCCAGGCATTACCACCTCCACGCTTGTATCTTTCTGGTTCAACTCTGGACACCAGGCGCCTACCATCCTCCTCCTCCTACTCCTCCTCCTTGCCCTCCTCAATGGAGGTCTTCCCGTCCCCGACAGGACACAGCGTATCTTCCACTCCTCCTCCCTCCTCTTTTCATAGGTGCAAGGTGAAGCGCCACAACGCTGTCTTACACCTGCTGAGCCTGGGCGAGAAAAGCCACACAGGGCAGGAGCTGCTGCTGTGCATCAAGGAGGAAATCGCACGCTGGCTGTCTCCTCTGAAACTCACACTGGGCAATGTTGTCTCTGATAACGGGAAGAACGTTGTGGCTGCACTGCGACTAGGTCACCTGACACACGCTCCTTGCATGGCACATGTGATCAATCTGGTCATAACACTCTTCTTAAAGTCATATGTTGGATTGAAGGGTGTGCTGGCCATGTCCAGCAGGATTTGCGTCCGCTTTAGACGTTCGTATGCATTTAAGCACGCCCTCCTGGACTTGCAGCGTCAAAACAATCTCCCAGAACACAGCCTGATTTGCGACGTTCCAACACGCTGGAATTCCACCCTGCACATGTTGGACCGTCTGTACGAACAGCGGAAAGCCGTGAATGATTTCCTGATGCAGCAGACGGGCAGCGTTTGGAGCCAGTGTCATTTCAAGCTCAGGCACTGGCAGCTGGTTAGAGACGCATGTCGCGTTTTGAGGCACTTCGAAGAGGCCACACGATTTGTGAGCCGTGACGGTAGCGGAATGAACGATGTTATGCCGCTGATATTCATTCTGGAGCAAACGCTCACAGCAATGATTCAGCAAAGGATGGAGGAAGGATCACATCTGGCTATGGATGTTGAGGAGGAGGAGGATGAGGATGAGGAAACAGGACCTGAAGAGGAGCTGGATTTGGAGATGGAATCACAGGAAGGGATAGGGGACGAGGCAGCCGCACAACATGACAGTGATGATGATGACGAGTCTAACGACGACCTTGATGATGGACAACCATGGCAGTATGGGGCGGAGATGGAACCAACCGGGCCCTCTGAAACGCTGGCCAGGATGGCGAGCTGTATGCTTCGTTACTTGCGCGCTGACTGTCGTATTGTTAGCATGAAGCAAAGAGATGAGTACTGGATAGCCACACTTTTAGACCCTCGATATAAAGCCAGAATGGGAGAGTTTCTTGCGCCTTCCAAGAGGGCGGCAAAATTGGCTTATTATCGAGAGAAGCTATGCAGCCAGCTTGTCACGGCTTTCAAATGGCAAACACCTGCTGCAAGCATATCTGACCGGGGGGCCACTCTCCGCTCCCCACTGTCTCATCGTTCCACCGCCTCTAGCAGAGCTACCTCTGCAATAGGCGGCGGCAGCAGCAGCAGCAGCCAATTCAGTTTGGAAAATATGATGACAACATTTTTACATCGAATACCCCGACCTGACACACATCGTAGTCACCAAAGGGATGTTCACCATCACCAGCACCTAAACAATAAAAGGGTAAATTTTTGGAGGGCTTGTCAAAAGCCATTGCTTGTTGCTTTTACATCCATGTATCTGTGTGGATGAACCCCGGCAGGCATCTGCCAATAAAAAGGGTACATTTTTGGAGGGCTTGTCAAAAGCCATTGCTTCTTCTTTTACCACCTTATATGTATGAACCCTGGCAGGCATCTGCCGCCAAAAATGGTTAATTTTTGTACCTTTTTTAACAATGCATTAAGCATACAACTTGCACAAGTGCAGTGGTTTCTGTTAGTTATCACCGTGTCCCATCCGTTTTCCTATAGCCATACATGTTGGCGTAACTTTGACACTAACTTTGCCTTAAAGACAGCTCAAAAGTACTTGGATACACTCATGGGTGACCTAAGAGTGTTATACAGGGCTTCTAGGGCTTTTAAACAGTGTTATACTTGATTATTAGGGGCTTTCTTGAATTACAGGTTCGGTCAGAACTAGTACGGTCCGAATCAAACTTTTTCATGAAATTAAAGCAAAGTAGGGGTGAAATTTACAAATTTCATTTTTTTTTTTTAGAAAATTCATTTGTAATACATTTTTCTCTGTACCACAGAAGGTTTTACCCAAGAAATGCAACTCAATATTTATTGCCCAGATTCTGCAGTTTTTAGAAGTATTCTTCATGTGGTCCTAGTGCGGTAATGGACTCAAACACAGGCCTCAGAAGTAAAGGAGCACCTAGTGGATTTTGGGGCCTCCTTTTTTTAGAATATATTTTAGGCACCATGTCAGGTTTGAATAGGTTTTGTGGTACCAAAACAGTAAAGACCCCCCAAAAGTGACCCCATTTTGGAAACTACACCCCTCAAGGAATTTATCTAGGGGTAAAGTTAGCATTTTGACCCCACAGTTGTTTTGCTGAATTTTTTTGAATTAGTATGTGAAGATGAAAATCTACTTTTTTTGTGAAAAAACTTAGAAATGTTTAACTTGTACAAGGAATAAAGTAGAAAAAACACCCCAACATATGTAAAGCAATTTCTTCCAATTATGGCAATACCCCATATGTGGTAATAAACTGCTGTTGGACCCACAGCAGGGCTCAGAAGAGAAGGAGCACCATTTGGATTCTGGATTTCTGATTTTGATGGAATAGTTTTCAGTGCCGTGTCGCGTTTGCAATGCACTGGAGGGAGGAAAACAGTGGAGACCGCCCATAAGTGACCCCATTTTGGAATCTACACCACTCAAGGAATTTTTCTAGGGGTAAAGTTAGCATTTTGACCCCACAGTTGTTTTGCTGAATTTATTGGAATTAGTCTTTAATGGTAAAAATCTACTTTTTTTCCGTAAAAATGTAGACATTTTTAATTTTTACAAGTAATAAAGGAGAAAAAGCACCCCAACATTTGTAAAACAATTTCTCCCGATTACGTAAATACCCCATATGTGGTAATAAAGTGCTGTTTGGACTCACACCGGGGCTTAGAAGGGAAGGACATTTTGGGTGTCATGTCGAATTTGCAAAGCCACTGAGAGACAGAAACAGTGGAAGCCCTCCAAAAGTAACCCCATTTGGGAAACTACACCACTTAAGGAATCTATCTCGGGGTAAAGTGAGCATTTAGACTCCACACATCCTTTGCAGAATTTATTAGAATTAGGCCGTGAAAATTTATATCAACATTATTTCCACTAAAATGTTGCATTTTTTCAATTTCACAAAGGATAAAGGAGGAAAAAGCACCCCAACATTTGTAAAGCAATTTCTCCCGAGAACGGCTATACCGCACATGTGGTCATAAATGTTTTTTCATTAGAAATGAATTAACCTTTTCCGAACTAATCCATGTTTTGCTTTTTCTTTTTTCCTCCCCGCTTTCCGAGAGCCACAACTTTTTTATTTTTCCGTCAATAGAGTTGTGTGAGGGCTTATTTTTTGCGGGACGAGCTTTAGTTTTTATTGGTACAATTTCTTGGTACATAAGACTTTTAGAGCACTTTTTATTACATTTTTTGGTAGAGCCAAGGTGACCAAAAAACTGTGATTTTGCAGTTTCAAATTCTTTATTTTTCACGACGCTCACAGTCCGAGTTCAATAATGGTATATTGTAAGCTTGGACTTTTACGGACGCAGCGATACCAATTTTGTGTATTTTTTTTATGGTTTTACATTACTTTAGAGAAAAAATTTGAAAAGGGTTTATTTTTGGACTTTAAATATTTATTTAATTTTTTCCACTAATAATAACTATTTACTTTTGTTTTTACATATTTTATTAGTCTCCCTAGGAGACTTGAACCAGCAATCGTTAGATCACTGGTAGAGTACACTGCAATACTAATGTATTGCAGTATATTGTGATTTTTACAGGCTCCTGTAACAGCGCGATCACAGTTTCTGTCCGTTATTCCCGGGTATCAGCTGTAATACACAGCTGATACCCACAGCATATGGCGCGGGCTCAGCACGTGACACTCTCCATATATCACCCCCCACACCACGACATGCTACCCACACCACAACATGCTATTAAGTCATGGTGCGCAAAGGGTTTAATGCGCAGCAGATGGTGCAGAGTGAAAATTAAAATTTTCGACTGATGTGCCATTTTAGTGCACTATATGTTGTTCCCAGTTTGTGCCACAAATACCTCATAAAATATTAACCGGGTTCTCCTGGGTATGGCGATGCCATATATGTGGACGTAAACTGCTGTTTGGGCACGCTGTAGAGCTCAGAAGGGAGGGAGCGGCATTTGGCTTTTGGAGCGCAGATTTTTCTTGGTAGTAGCTCTGGCGTTTTGCTGGTATTTCAGTTTATAATGTGGGGGCAGAGTACATCAGGGGCATAATAAGAGGGTATAATAATGGGGTAAATAAATAATAATCCGCAGATATGTGGCCAGTGTCGCACTTATAAATGGCGCCCGATCCTATCGAGCTTTTGGAACACTGCACATTTTGCATCGCCATATTCTGGGAGCCGGAACTTTTTTAATTTTTCACCACCGGAGCTGCGTGAAGGCTGATTTGTTGTGGGACAATCTGTAATTTTCATTGGTACTATTTTGGGCTACTTGCGATTTTTTTTTTATCACTTTTTATTCCATTTTTCGGCAAGCAAGGTGACCAAAAACCATCAATTCTGACAAAGTTTTTTATTTATTTTTTACGGCGTTCACCCTGCGCTATAAATTACCATAAAATTTTATTCTGCGGGTCGTTACGATTACGGCAATACCATATCTATATAGTTTTTTTATGTTTTTCAGCGTTTGCGCAATAAAATAACTTATTTAGAAAATACATTATTTTTTGTGTCACCATATTCTGAGAGCCATAACTTTTTTATTTTTCAGTCAAAAAAGATGTGTAAGGGCTTTTTTTTTGCAGGACAGGTTGTAGTTTGTATTGGTACTATTTTGGCGTACATGCGACTTTTTGATCACTTTTTATTGTATATTTTGAGAGGGGTGGTGACCAAAAAATAGTGATTCTGGCATTGTTTTTCGTTTATTTTTGTTTTTCGTTTTAGTTTTATAGTTGGGGTCGTTACGAACTCGGTGATACCAAATATGTGTACTTTTTTTTTACGTGTTCCTTTTTTTCCTATAATAAAAGACTTACTATAGGAAAAAAAGCAAAGTGTTTATGTCACTTATAACTTTTATTTTTACACTTTTTTTAAAACATTTTTATTCTTTTCTTTTACTTTCTTTACTTGTCCCACTAGGGGATACTTAGACTTGCAGCTCTGATCGCTGCTGGAACACATTACACTACCTACGTAGTGTAATGCATTCCAACTGTCATTGTGACGTGACAGTCACACTGACAGGCTGGGTTCACACGACCTATTTTCAGACGTAAACGAGGCGTATTATGCCTCGTTTTACATCTGAAAATAAGGCTACAATACGTCGGCAAACATCTGCCCATTCATTTGAATGGGTTTGCCGACGTACTGTGCAGACAACCTGTGATTTACGAGTGGTCGTTTGACAGCTGTCAAACGACGACGCGTAAAAATACAGCCTCGTCAAAAGAAGTGCAGGACACTTCTTTCAGACGTAATTTGAGCCGTTCTTCATTGAACTCAATGAAGCACAGCTCAAAATTTACGGCTGTCAGAGAAGCCTCGCAAAATGCGAGGAGGAGCAATTACGTCTGAAACGAGGCAGCTGTTTTGTGTGCACATACCCACAGGAAGCCTACGATGACCACCCTCCGGCTGGTCCTCATAGGCTTCTGTACATGGCAGCCCAGAAGCCATTGTCTGGCGTCCGGTTGCCATGGGTACCATCGCCAGCCCCCGTGATTTCACATGGGGGCTGCCGATCGGCGCTAAAAAAAACTTAAATGTGGCGATCAAAATCGAACGCCGCAATTAAGGAGTTAACTGCCTAAATCAGCGGCGATGGGCCACTGATCAACAACGGGGAATGCAGGGCAGACACCCTGCACAGTTAACCGCCGCTGCGGTGTAGTGCCGCGCGGCAGTTAACTGTCAAAGCACTGACGTAACTGCATGTCGAGGTGCACGAAGTTACTGCACACATTGACGTGCAGTTACGTCAAGGTGCGGGAAGGGGTTAATAACATTTAAAAAAGCAAAACAATTATTATACTGACCTTCCTGGGTCCGTGACGGTTAAGGAAGCAGTGACAGCTCTAAGCTCTCATTGGTTAGTTTACATCACATGGTCCGACCTTATCCCTTGATCATTGGCCTACTTTTAAAAGTAGGACAATGAACTGAGGCGCCGGGCACCATGTGATGTAAACTAACCAATGAGAGCTTGGAGCTGTTACTGCTTAGTTTACTGAGGCTTGTGAGAAGCGTATGATCACCCGACATGCGCCAGAATTTTGTGCAAAAGACAACCGATGCCCAACGGAACCCATTGACTTTAATGATTTTGTTGCGGTGCCTGTGGTTTTACCCAAACCAATAGCGCAGGATGCTGCGCTATTGTTTCCAGCATTTTAGTCGGAATCTGCGATGGAGGCCCCTAAAAAAGCCTCCAACGCAGATGTGAATTAGGCCTGTGAGACTATGGGGGCGACGTATGCAACTGTATGGCATCCGTCACAGGTATGTTAAACTTATATGAACACAAGGGGCCAGGGGTGGCGCTTTCTACAGAGGGGCCGTGTGTGTTGCGCTATCTACAAGGAGGGCCGTGTGTGGCGCTATCTACAGGGGCTGTGTGTGGAGCAATATACAGGGGGGCTGTGTGTGACACTATCTACAGGGGGGCTCTGTGTGGTGCTATCTACAGGGGTCTGTGTGTGGAGATATCTACAGGGGGCTGTGTGTGGAGCTATCTACAGGGGCTTTGTGTGGAGCGATCTACCGGGGGCTGTGTCTGGCGCTATGTACACACAGCCCGCCTTGTAAATATTACTAACTTTATTTTTTTTGTTTTGCAGACTCCGCTGGACTGTTTGGCGCTATGTACAAGAGGGGGCTGTGTGTGGCGCTATTTACATGTTGGGGCTGTGTGTGGAGCTATCTACAGGCGGGCTGTGTGTGGAGCTATCTACAGGGGGACTGTGTGTGGCGCTATCTACAGGGACTGTGTGTAGAGCTATCTACAGAGGGGATGTGTTTGGAGCTTTCTACAGGGGGGCTGTGTGTGGAGCTATCTGCAGAGGTCTGTGTGTGGCGCTATCTACAGGGGAGCTGCGTGTGGCGCTATTTACAGGGGGTGTGTGTGTGGAGCTATCTACAGGGGTATGTGTGTGGAGCTATCTACAGGGGGGCTTTGTGTGAAAATATCTACAATGTGGCCGTGTGTGTGGAGCTATCTAGTCGGGCACTGGGGCGGCAGCAGGCTTGTAAAATGAGGCTGGAAAGGGCAAAAACCTTCCCACCCTGGTAATGCTAGGCTGCTGCTGCTATGTTGTATCTGGCTGGTTATGAATAATGGGGGAGACCCCACGTCACTTAAAGAAAAAAAAAATGAAGAAAACAACATTGCGTCCCCCCCATTTTCATAACCAGCCAGATACAACATAGCAGCAGCAGGCAGCATTACCAGGGTGGGAAGGTCCACAGTTTCTGGCCTCTCCTAGCATCATAATACCAAACTGTGGACGCCCCAGTGCCCGACCATCACTACAGATGGTCAGGTACTGGATCGTACGCAGCTCTTCCCAGCACCCCTGGTGGCGGTGGGTACCGGGGTAATAATGGGGGTTAGTTGTAGCCTTTTTATCGGCTCACACTAAGCCCCACCTTAGTAATGGACGCTGTCAATCAGACTAGTGCCATTACTAAGGCGCTAATAAAGTATTAAAAAAAACAGAGACATAAGAAAATATTTTTTTATTGAAATAAGAACTCTCCTACACAACCTTCTTTTGACATTTTATTTAAAAAAAAACGTAGATTATTAAAGTAATCCAACGAATCTAGGTCGTAGTCCAAACAGTCTAGTGGAACCTGCAAAACAAAAAAAATAAAGTTAGTAATATGAGAATAAAAAACTTTTCTTCACCTCCAGCGATTTCTTTCTTCTCCCCTGTGACGCAATAGAAACTAGACGTCAATGAAAAATAATTCCCCTTCATGTAAGGCTGGATTTACACGAGCGTGTGCGTTTTGTGCACTCTAAAAAAGCGGCGTTTTGCTTGCGCAAAAGGAACTTAACAGCTCCGTGTGTCATCACCATATGATGCGTGGCTGCGTGATTTTCGCGCAGCCGCCATCATTATGACACTCTGTTTGTTTGTTTGTAAACAGAAAAGCACGGGGTGCTTTTCTGTTTTCGATCATACTTTTTACTGCTGTTGCGCGAATGACGCGCGTCACATGGATGTGCTTCCGTGTGCTGTGCGTAATTTTCACGCACCCATTGACTTCAATGGGTGCGTGATGCGTGAGCAACGCACAAATATAGGAGATGTCGTGCGTTTCACGCAGCGGACATACGCTGCGTGACAATCACGGACTGTCTGAACGGCCCCATTGACTAACATAGGTCCGTGAGAGGCGCGTGAAAATCACGCGTGTTGCACGGACGTATTACACGTTCACCTAAATAAGCCCTAACTCTGCTACCTGTCAGCTGAAAAGTCATCCACCACAGGGAAAAATGTTTCCCCATCATGTCTGATTCCCAGGTGTTTCTTTGTGGTACTCCGCAATGGGGGAATTTTTTTTCCCTCTGCTGGATGATTTTTCCATTAACCGGTATCAGAGTCACACAACTGGAAAAAAAATTCCCCATCATGTAACTCTGCTACCTGTCAATTGAAAGTCTTCCACCACAGGGTCTCCCTCCTGACTTTCATTGTTCTCAGCATTTTGGTTTGTACTGCTGCTGCTGCTGCCGTGATGAGCAAATGTTATACCCAAGTTAGGAAAAGTAACATAAAGAAGACATAACCTGATCCATAATATTTGTCATATCCATATTTTTTTTTTTTTTGTAAGTCTAGAGATCCGCAGTGAGAATATGCTCTTGTTATTTAAAGAAGGATCTGGCCGTGATTTGATGTTCTTATGTGGGATATTGGGTGTGGTTAGGGGCGTGGCTTACAAATGTCCCTCTTTTCTAAATTCAAAAGTTGGGAGGTATGTTCCTATAGTAACAGGGGCCCTTGTAGTTTATTATATAGGCCCCAGTTACTATAGTAACTGTTAATAAACGTTGTGCGGGGGCCCGCAGGACTCCTGGCTTCAGGGCCCAGTCTCAACTGCGACCGCTGCGACCCCAATAGCTATGCCACTGTCCAAATCGTAATATCACAAGTAGCAAGAAAACACAGGTATGATGAGCGCTACAGGAGGAAGGCACAAGTTTGTGGCTTTATTTAAATAATTACTTTATTGTTAAATACTAAAGCCTAGTTCACACAGAGTTTTATTGCTTGATTTGCGGGCAGAACACTTGCCTCATTTTTGGCCGCAGCCATTGAACGTCGCGGGCAAAAACGGCCGCGGCACACACTTTCTCTGACTCGCATTGATGTCAATGGGAGGTCAGAGACTGAAACGCCTGAAGAAAGGCGCTTTTTTTTCCCGCAAGCGTTTTTTTCCGCTCACAGGAAAAAAAAACACCTCCACCCCCCATTGAAATCAATGGGAGGCGATTTCAGACGTTTTTTGGCGGTTTCCGCGTCAAAAACAGCGCAAAAAGACTGTGTGAACTCCTCCTAAGCAGTACGGCACCGAACCGTAATCATATATTTGATAAAGGCACTACTTAGTAGTTATTAACCCCTTAATGACCAAGCTTGTTTGGACCTTCATGACCAAGCCAGATTTGTCAAATCTGCTATGTCTGGATTTATCAGAGAATAACTCTGCAATAGTTTTGCATATTCAAGTAATTCTGACATTGTTTTTTTGTCACATGTTGTACTTTATTTTAGTGGTAAAAGTAGATTAATACGTTCTACGTAAACTAATAAAAAAATAAAAAAATGAATAACATTTGGGAAAAATTTAATTTTTTCCCCATTTGGAACTGCAATATGTCACATATGTACATACATACTGTACAATTTTTTTAATTAATTATATATTTCCATTTATTTACTCTATTTTGGCAGCACTTTTGAAAAAATAAAATAAATATTGGGCAATTTAGAAGTCTTACAAATTTTATAATAATGTTATAAATTTTGAAGTACATTTTGTTTTCCTGCCCCAAGTCAGGTTTTTGGGGCCTGATAGGTGTCAGAATGATGGAAACCCCCACAAATGAACCCATTTTGAAACCTACACCTCTTAAAGTATTTATCTAGGGATGCAGTGAGTATTTTGACTCCACAATTTTTTTTGTAGGAATTCATGCAAAGCAGGTGAAAAAAACTTAAAATTCCACTTTTCCACAAATGTGTCACTGTAAAGACAGATTTCTTTGTAAAACGAACATGAGAATGAAAAAACACACCCCAAAATCTATCACCCTGTTTCTCTTGTTTTCAAAAATACCCACTTTGTGGCCCTAATATACTGCCTGGACACATGGCAGGGCCCAAAAGGAAGGGAGCACCCGGAGGCTTTCAGGACACATATTTTGCTCGAAAATGTTTTAGGCCCGACTGCACATTTGGAGAGACTATGAGCTGCCAGAACAATAGAAACTCCCCATAAATGACCCCATTTTGAAAACTAGACCCCTTAAGGTATTTATCTAGGGGTGTATTGAGTATTTTGACAAGACAGTTTTTTTGCTAAATTTAATGCAACGCAGGTGGAAAAAATTAAGATTCCACTTTTTTCACAAATGTGTCATTGTAAAGACAGATTTCTTTGTAAAGTGAACATGAGAATGAAGAAACACACCCCAAAATCTATCATCCTATTTCTCTTGAGTTTAAAAATACCCCCATTGTGGCCTTGATCTGCTTACTAGACATGTGGTTGGGCCAAAAAAGAGGGAGCACCCTTTGGCTTTCAGGGCACAATTAAATAAATTCTAGGCCCCATATCATGCATTTAGAGGCATTTCGCTTCCTGAACAAAAAAAAAAATACCCAGAAATTACCCCATTTTAAAAACCAGAACCCTAAAGGTATTCAACTAGTGGTGTAGTGAGCATGCTTACCCAAAAAAATTAAAATGAGGAAATAATGGGTATTATTTCAGACACTATGGGTATATAATGTTTTCTTCAAATTCTTATTACGTTTCCACATGAAATAGAGGAGACATGTGGTAAAAGTTTATGCCGTTAGAAATATGCCACATATGCGGCATACAAAAGAGAAGTGAAGCTGTGTATTCATAATGGATACATGTCGCTATATTCGTATTTGACTGTACTTATGACTATGTCTTGCTGAAGAAGCAGTTGTCCCTCATCTGTGTCATTATGATGTCATTGTGGACAGAATTCTGTCCTAATATAAAATCAGTCAGAGAGGAAAAAATAAACTGTACTGGAGTGACGGGCAATATCTTCAAACAAATGGAGGAAAATGTATCCAACTATGTTGCAAACTCGAGTCTGTTCACTACATAGAAGAACACCTGCAGGGCTGTCATGACAAGTTGTTCTTTTTCAGTGAATGGTTGTACAACGTCTCTTTAGCTCCATCAATCCCTATATGAGGAACGAACGTGCCAAGTGACGCGGTACACCATAACAGGCCCCTGCCCGGCAAGGTAGGAACCGCTATGTTCACAAAACAACCAATTGGTTCAAGTATAAATAAAGGGGCAGTGTCCCAAACCATCTATAGGAACAGTAAAGGATCACTGATCCCCAAAATTATGTCAGTATTTCCAGAAGCATTGTCGGGTGCAAGAGGTCCTGCGAAAACCCGAATGTAGTAAAGCCCATAGTGTATTGATTGGGAACATCTCGATTATTAGTGATCCTCCAAATAAAAAAAAAAGATCATGCCCGTATCACCATACAGAAATATTAATAAAAATAACAGCTTTGTTCAGCAGAACATAGTCATTAAAACAGTCAAAACAAACAAAATGATAAAAAATATGAAAGGGGTAAAATATTTTCTGAAAAAATTAACTCTACTACCTCTCCCAAAAGAATTCCTCCCCACTTGGAAAGCCCACAAACTAAAATGAAAATATAAATTAAAATTGACTTCCTAAAAAGACCCCGCTCCCTCATTTTGGCATTCCCTAAATAAAATTAATATTTGTAAACTGCATGATACGTTTCAAAACAGTGGTATTTGCAGAGTTCTGGTTGAGATGGGCACATCGGGCAGTAAAAGCGACTATCCATCCTCCTTCCATGCTTACTGCAAATCCGGCACCTTTTTTGGGGATATGTTAGCATCTCAGTGGAAGGGACGGGGTGCAGAAAGCACTCTGCAAGTCTTCGCACATCCTCAGACTCGTAGGGTTGTGCAGGGGCATTGGAGTCAAATAGGAGATGCTCAATAACCTCTTCCTAGAAGTGAAGGAAGGTGAGCGTTCCTTGTTCTTATTTATAAAGCATAAACCCATTATAGGTAGCAATCTGGATTAGGTAGAGTGCTACCTTTTTGTACCAGGCCCTGGTCTTTCGCTTCACCAAATACTGTTGAAGCACCTGGTCCGACAGATCTACACCCCCCATGAATTTATTGTAGTCTGTCACACAGACAAGCTTACGCTATTCCACGGTGCACACCCTCTCTCTAACTGCCATCGTGGTGTCTGGATGCAGAGTGGACAACATATAGACGTCCTTCTTATCATTCAACTTTACTGCAAGTAACTCCGCGCTTGTATAAAAAGCAAGGGATCTCAGCAGCTACAGAGCTCAGTACAGTTGTATGGTGCCAACCAAGAATAATATTAACAAGAGGAGAAAGTAGAGGGGCAAATCCTGGTATAGAAAGGCCCAATTAGCTATAAAAGTACAACATTTATTAATTATACAGGCTAAAATGTACAATCTTGAATGAAATGACAAACAAACAGACATCACAAGCCCGGCCGGGTAATGGGTAAAATGATTTACTAGGTTTGAGAAACAATCTTACTCAAAAGGACCATATGCTAAACAGTTTGGCCTGGTGTATCAGTATATACATCGAATAAAACAAAATAATTATATGCAAGTAGAATCAGAATCATGAAGTGGTAAAATTATCAATAGTATAATACCACTAGCGGAAGAGGGCTGAATATAATACTATGGGCTGGAGATGGAGTACTAGCTTTAAATGGTAAGTAATCACAAAGCAAATACTGTGCATGATCATAGAGAATTATGCAAGTACATGACAATTAATCAGGCATAGATGTAGACTGCATGATGTGGCATACAGGGAGTCAACCCATAAGATAAATGTATGAAAGAAAATACTTATCCATAAATTATGTGCATAGCAGCTGACAAGGAATCCATGTCAGTGGAGGCAACTATATCATTCCTCATCAGGAATTTCAGGGCCCCATACAGCTAAATTAACGATACTCTGTCCAGCGCCATATCACGCTCTTTATTTGATACATACCGTAACTAATAACTTCTTATTTGGCCGAAAGCTTTTGAAGCCTGCCACCACGACAAGGTAGACTCTTTTGGCAGGGCCCTACTCTAACGTAAAAATATATAGACTTTATTCCTTTTTCTGCAGATTTAATGAATATAATACTTAAAGGGGTTTCCCCGCCCCTAAAAATTGATGCCCTAACCTCAGGATAGGCCATCAATAGCTGATGGGTCGGGGTCCAACTACCGGGACCCCTGCCAATCAGCTGTTTTGAAGAGAGTGCAGCGCTTGTACGAGCGCTGCTACCCCTTCATTTCTACTTGCTCACTGTCAATCGTCAACACAGATGTAGTGCAGTTCAGAGTATTGCAGCCTTCTCACATTCACTTCAATGTGAGAAGGCTGCAATACTGTGAATCGCCGCTACATCCGTGTCGACGATTCACAGTGAGCAAGTAGAAATGAAGGGGTAGCAGCGCTCGTACCGACCCCAAAACTATTGATGGCCTATCCTGAGGATAGGCCATCAATTTTTAGGGACTGGAAAACCCCTTTAACCCCTTAGTGACCAGCCTATTTTAGGCATTAATGACCAAGCTATTTTATTCGTTATTCTATAGTCGCATTCAAAGAGCTCTAACTTTTTAATTTTTCCGTCTACATAGCCGTATGAGGACTTGTTTTTTGCGGGATTAGTTGTACTTTCTAATGGCACAATTTTAGGGTACATATAATTTTTTTATTAACTTTTATTAACTTTTTTGGGGGGGATTAGAAAGACCCCTGAAATTCCACCATAGTTCTATGCGTTTTAAATTGACATCGTTCACTGTGCGGTGTAAATAACACATTACCTTTATTCTATGGGTCGGTACGATTACAACGATACCACATATGTAGAGGTTTTTTATGTTTTACAACATTTGCACAATAAAAACACTTTTGAACTAAAATAATTTGTTTTTGCATCGTCGCTTTCCAAGAGCCGTATTTTTTTACTTTTCCATCAATGTAGTGATGTTTTGGGCTTGTTTTTTGCGGGATGAGATGTAGTTTTGATTGGTACTGTTTTGGGGTACATGGGACTTATTGATTGATTTTTATTATGACTTTTTTGGGGGGATATGGAAAAAAATAGCAATTTCGCCATTGTTTTTTACGTTTTTTTTTTTACGGTGTTCACCTTGCGGTTTAAATGACATATTACCTTTATTAATTGAGTCATTACGGTCGTGGCAATACTATATATGTGTACTTTTATTTCTTTTTTACACTTTTACTAAATAAAACCACTTTTTAATGAAAAAAATGGTTTTTTGTTTTTTTTTACTGTCATATTTATTAATAATCTTTATTTCACATTAATTACTTATTTTTTTAGTCCCACTAGGGGAATTGACTATGCGATCTTTAGATCGCTGCTATAATGCTTTGGTATACTTAGTATACCAGAGAATTATTGCCGCGTCGGAGACACGCAATTGCATTTGCGTGCCACCGATGGGTGAGAGAGGGAGCTCCCTCCCACTGTAAACAAGTTAAATGCTGCGACCGCTATTGATGTTGGCATTTAACGGGTTAAACGACCGCGATCGCGGGCATTGGAGCAGGAGCCCAGCTGTCATCAGACAGCCGAGCCCCGGCTCCAGCCTGCACGGGACACCCGTGCAGGACTTAGACCGGGCCACCGTGAAAAGGCGGCGGCCTAGTATAAGGCCCCTTTGTGACCGCCGTGAAAAGGTGTATTGATGGTCACTAAGGGGTTAAAAGGAACCTTTTAGCACACTCATGCAGCCCTAACAATGGACACAAGCCAGTGCTAAAACTATGACCTCTCTTATATGACGCAGCACTTTAGAGTAACACATAGTTTAGTTTAATCAGTGCACCTGTCACTATATCATACTGCCCGCAGTTAGGGCAATATTAAAGCATGTTTGGTCCATAATGGACGGAACGTATTTCGGCCGCAAGTCCCGGACCGAACACACTGCAGGGAGCCGGGCTCCTAGCATCATAGTTATGTACAAAATAGAAGAAACAGGATTTGTTTTGGTGCAATATTAAAACTCCATCTATGAACAAAAATAGATACATAAGAGAAGAGGAGAAAAAGGTTGTTAAAACAGTGGCATAAAAATTGCGGTCACAGGGGGGTGGGTCCACCTGGAATGGACGAGCCCTACTTAAAACCGGATCCTCGTATTTAACGAAGTGTTAGGACGGTGTATGCTGTGTCTTATATAATTTACTAATGCTGCCGGCCGGATGTAATAGTGGGCCTTGTGTACCAGGCCATGAATGCAAGAGGAGCGAGTAGTGGGGAGTAAATTTCTTTACATTTTTATGTCGGTTCTGGGGTCCATGCTTAAACCCTTAACCCCTTCCCTCTTTAGCCACTTTTGACCTTCCTGACCGAGCCTCATTTTTCAAATCTGACATGTGTCAATTTATGTGGTAATAACTCAGGGATGTTTTCACCTATCCAAGCGATTCTGATATTGTTTTCTCGTGACACATTGGACTTTAAGTTACTGGCAAAATTTGCTCGATATGTTCAGTATTTAATTGTGAAAACACCAAAATTGAGCGAAAAATTGCAAAAATTAGCATTTTTCTCATTTTTAATGTATCTGCTTGTAAGACAGGCAGTTATACCACACAAAATTGTTGCTAATTAACATCCCCCATATGTCTACTTTAGATTGGCATTGTTTTTTTAAAATCCTTTTATTTTTCTATGACATCACAAGGCTTAGAACTTTAGCAGCAATTTCTCACATTTTCAAGAAAATTTCAAAAGGCTATTTTTACAGGGGCTAGTTCAGTTGTGAAGTGGTTTTGAGGGCCTTATATATTAGAAACCCAAAAAAAGTCACCCCATTTTAAAAACTGCACCCCTCAAAGTATTCAAAGCAGCATTTAGAAAATGTCTTAATCCTTTACACATTTCACAGGAATTAAAGCAAAGTAGAGGTGAAATTTACAAATTTCATATTTTTTTGCAGAAATAAATTTTAATAAAAAATTTTTTATAACACAGAAGGTTTTACCAGAGAAATGCAACTCAATATTTGTTGCCCAGTTTCTGAAGTTTTAGGAAATATCCCACATGTGGCCGTAGCGTGCTACTGGACTGAAGCACCGGCCTCAGAATCAAAGGAACACCTAGTGGATTTTGGGGTCTTATTTTTGTTAGAATACATTTTAGGCACCATGTCAGGTTTGAAGGGCTCTTGCGGTGCCAAAACAGTTAAAATCCCCCAAAAGTGACCCCATCTGGGAAACTACACACCTCAAGGAAATTATCTAGGGGTACAGTGAGCATTTTGACCGCACACGTTTTTTACAGAAATTGTAGGCCCTGAAAATTAAAATCAACATTTTTTCAAAGAAAATGTAGGTTTAGCGATTTTTTTCTCATTTCCACAAGGACTAAAGGAGAAAAAGCACCGTAAAATTTGTAAAGCAATTTCTCCCGAGTAAAACAATACCCTACATGTGGTAATAAACGGTTGTTTAAAGACACGGCAGGGCTTAGTAGGGAAAGAGCGCTATTTGGCTTTTGGAGCTCAAATTTAGCAGGAATGGTTTGCGGAGGCCTTGTCACATTTACAAAGCCCCTCAGGGGACAAAACAGTGGAAACCCCCCAAAAGTGACCCCATTTCAGAAACTACACCCATTGAGGAAATTATCTAGGGGTATAATGAGTGCTTTGACCCCACAGGTGTTTTGCATAAATTATTGGAAGTAGGCCCTGAAAATGACAATCTAAATTTTTTCAAAGAAAATGTATGTCTAGCTAATTTTTTCTTATTTCCACAAGGACTGAAGGAGAAAAAGCACCATAAAATTTGTAAAGCAATTTCTCCCGAGTAAAACAATACCCCACATGTGGTAATAAACGGCTGTTTGGACACACGGCAGGGCTTCGAAAGGGATGGAGTGCCATTTGGCTTTTGGAGATCACATTTAGCAGGAATGGTTTGTGGAGGCCTTGTCACATTTACGAAGTCCCTGAGGAGACAAAACAGTGGAAACCCCCCACAAGTGACCCCATTTTGGAGACTACACCCATTGAGGAAATTATCTAGGGGTATAGTGAGAGATTTGACCCTACAGTTTTTTTGCAGAAATTATTGGAAGTAGGCCCTGAAAATAAAAATCTACATTTTTTCAAAGAAAATGTAGGTTTAGGTTATTTTTTCTCATTTCCACAAGGACTGAAGGAGAAAAAGCACTACAAAATTTGTCAAACAATTTCTCCCGAGCTAAACAATGCCCCACATGTGGTAATAAACGGCTGTTTGGAGACACGGCGTGGCTTAGAAGGGAAAAATGCGCTATTTGGCTTTTGGAGATCACATTTAGCAGGAATGGTTTGCGGAGGCCATGTCACATTTGCAAAGCCCCTGAGGGGAAAAAAAAATGAAAACGGCCAAAAAGTGACACCATTTAGGAAACTACACCTCTTGAGGAATTCATCTAGGGGCTTAGTGAGCATTTTGACCCCACAGATGTTTCATAGAATTTATTAGAATTGGGCAGTGAAAATAAAAACAATTCTTTTTCTTCAATAAGACGTAGCTTTAGCGCAAATCTTTTCATTTTTGCAACAAATAAAGGAAAAAAAAGAACCTAGCATTTGTAAAGCAATTTCTCCCGAGTACGGCAATACCCCATATGTGGTCATAAACTGCTGTTTGGGCACACGACAGGGCTCAGAAGGGAAGGACCGCCATTTGGAGTGCAGATGTTGCTGGATTGGTTTCTGGGCGCCTGTGGGCCCAAAACAGTGGAAACCCCCCAGAAGTGACACAATTTTGGAAACTACACCCCTCAATGCATTTACCTAGTTGTGTAGTAAGCATTTTAACCCTGCAGGTGTTTTGTATAAATTAGTGTGAACTCGATGTTGCAGAGTGAAAATGGGATTTTTTCCACAGATATGAGGACAATATGTGGTGCCCAGCTTGTGCCACCATAACGAGACAGCTCTCTAATTATTATGTTGTGTTTCCTGGTTTTAGAAACACCCTAAATGGGGCACTAATCTTTTGCCTGGACATTCGACCAGGCTCAGGAGTGAAAGAGCACCATGTAAATTTGAGGCCTAATTTGGCGATTTACAAAGTATTGGTTCACAACTGCAGAGGCTCAGATGTGAAATAATAAAATGAAACCCCTGAGAAGTGACCCCATTTGGAAACTACACCCCTCAAGGAATTTTTTAAGGGGTGTAGTGAGCATTTCACTCCACAGGTCTTTTCCATAAATGAATGCACTGCGGATGGTGCAAATTAAAAATGTATATTTTTCCCTAGATATGCCATTTCAGTGGCAAATATGTCGTGCCCAGCTTATGCCACTGGAGACACACACCCCAAAAATTGCTAAAAGGGTTCTCCCGGGTATATCGGTGCCATATATGTGGAAGGAAACTGCTGTTTGGGGACGCTGTAGGGTTCAGATGGGAGGAAACGCCATTTGGCTTTTGGAGAGCGGATTTTGCTTGGTAGTAGATTTGTTTGAGTATTGCTGGTGTTTCCGTTTATAATGCGGCGGTACATGTAAGCCTATAAGGGTGCGTCCCTGCTTACCTCTCTCCGGAGGACAGTGAGGGCCAAGCTGTCGGGCTGCTGAAGTGGCTGCAGCTCCGGACAAAGGAGCATCTTGGGCGTCATGGCAACGGCCGCACTGCCGACAGCCATGACGCCTGCGCCGAACAAGGAGCAGGGCGAACTTTCGCCTTGCGAGACTGGAGGGAGGAGGGGAAGCGCGGCAAGCAAGAGTGGCGGAGCTGTGTGTGGCACGAAAAGGAGAGAGGAGGAGAGCAGAGTGAGTGTGGGTGAAGAAGGAACAAGAGAGAGGAGGAGAACAGGAGAAAGGAGCAGAGAGGAGCTGAGTCTTAGGGAGAGAAGAGGAGAGGCGGTAGAGGCTGCTGGATTCGCAGCTGCAGAGAAGAGGATTAACAATGCGGCAGCAGGAGGAGATTGAGAGGAGGAACGTGCCTCCCTGCAGTGGAACGGAACGGCAGGAGTGCACCCAATGGAGGACTGCCTGAGCAAGAGAGTGGAGTGGAGCCTCAGCATCCACTACAGGTACCAGCCACACACACACGTAGCCTAACTAGGACCCTCAGACCTCCCCAGGCAAAGTCCCATTAGCCGCAGTACTACCTGACTCTCCAAGCGTAGTACGGTCCGCGCCTACCCTGGTTACCAAGTACGTGAAAGACTAGCCTTACACTAACTTCGGCTGTTGTAGCCTGAATTAGGCCTAGTACCGGCTCGCAACCTCCGTAACCGCGCCAGGGGCCCTACATGTCCGCCAGAGTGAGCATCGCCTGTAACCCTGCATGTAACTGTTATTGCTAAAACACTGCATGTAACCCTGCATGGAACTGTTATTGCTAAAACACCGCATGTAACCCTGCATGGAACTGTTATTGCTAAAACGCCGCATGTAACCCTGCATGGAACTGTTATTTATGAAGCACCGCATGTAACCTTGCATAGAACTGTTATTTATGAAGCTTGTTGGAGCGGGAGCAGACAGAAGGAACGGTCGGGTTGACGGGACTTGGTTGGACTATTAGCTGGACTTCGTGTAACTCGTAGCGTCAGCCCGCCAGTTCAGTTGCGTCCTAGGGGGTCCACCGTTTGGACCACCGACTGAGGAGAGAGAGGGTTTGTCATGAAAGGTAGCGGATAGCTCCGCAAGGACCCGTGACGGTGCTAGTAGGTACGTTAGTCGCTGGTTCCCACGACGCGACCCGTGGGCCGAGAGTGTGACTCTTACCCTAGGGTAGGCTGTCAGTAGTGGGTAGCTCCCGCCGTGACTGACAGCGGCGTATCCTTAGACAAGCCGGCAATGTGGGGTCAGGCACAACCTCTCTCCGGGGGACTTCCAGCGGGATCGAAGTCCTCAACCTCAGGCTTCCTGTCTGCTCCATAGAGAAGAAGTTATTGTTAATTGCTCTCCGCAGTAAAGAAGTTGCCCAAGCAGAAGGTGTGTCTTGTTCATTGTGTACCAACCGCGGTAGTTCCTCCTACAAGCCGGGCGGAGTATATAAGGGGGATAGTCAGGTGGTATAATAATGGGGTAAAAAAAAACAATAAAATGATCCATAGATGTGTGTTACGCTGTGCTCAATCCTTTCTGCACAGGCCGGTGTCGCACTGATATATGGCGTCCTTTCTTATCCCCCTTTTGGTCCACACTCCGCGCCTTTGCAGTTTGGGAAATTTTGCTGGGAAGTGTTGGTATAATACGGGCACCGGCGCTTCCAGCGGATATGTTTGGGCCCTCCCTTTCCTGGTTCCCTAATTTTAGGTCCTTGATAAATCGCCTCTTGAAACAGAAGAAATGTTCCCCTCGGGCACAACTGCATATTTTTTATTTCCTGACTTATTGGAGCCATAACTAATTTTATTTTTTCATAGACGTAGTGGTATGAGGGCTGTTTTTTTGCGGGACGAGCTGTAGTTATTATTAGTACCATTTTGGGGTAAATGCGACTTTATGATTACCTTTTATCCTATTTTTTGGGAGGCCAGAAAAAAAAAAAAAACGCAATTCTGGCGTAGTTTTATTTAGTTTTTTTTATACAGCGTTCACCATGCGTTATAAACTACATGTTAACTTTATTCTGCGGGTCCGTACGATTCCGGTGATACCTATTTTATAGGACTTTTTTATGTTTTACAACTTTTTGCACAATAAAACTACTTTTGTAAAAATAATGTATTTTTTCTGTCGCCAAGTTGTGAGAACCATAACTTTTTATTTTTTTGTCGACGGAGTAGTATGAGGGCTTGTTTTTTTGCGAGACAAGCTATAGTTTTTATAGGTACCATTTTTGGAATACGTGCGACTTTTTGATCACTTTTTATTCCTATATTTATAGAGCAAAGTAACCAAAAAACAGAAACTCTGGTATAGTTTTTTACGTGTTTTTTTTACGCTGTTCACCGCGTGCAATAAATAATATAATATTTTGATACCTCAGGTCGTTACGGTTGCGGCGATACCAAATACGTATGGTTTATTATTTTTTTTCAATAATAAAGGACTTGATAAGAGTAAAAGGGGGATTGTGTTTTATTTTATTACTTGAAACTTTTATTGTTTTCAAACTTTTATTTTTTTCACTTTTTTTCACACTTTTTTTTACACTTTTTCTCAAGTCCCACTAGGGGACTTGAAGGTCCAGCTGTCAGACTTATTTTTTTCTAATACATTGCACTACCTATGTAGTGCAATGAATTAGATGTGTCAGTTATTCACTGACAGCAAGCCGATTAGGCTTCGCCTCCCGGCGGAGCCTAATCGGCTTCCGTAATGGCAGAGCAGGAGACCATTGTGTCTCCTGTTGCCATAGCAGCAGTCGCCAGTCCCGATTGCCTGTCAGGTCTGGCGATCTGCTAGTAACCGCTACGATGCAGCAATCGCTTTTGATTGCTGCATCAAAGGGGTTAATGGCAGGGATCGGAGCTAGCTCCGGTTCCTGCCGTTACAGGTGGATGTCAGCTGTAACATACAGCTGACTTCCACCGCTGATGACGCCGGATCAGTTCCTGAGCCGGCGCCATTTTGCCGGCAGCTACGGAAGCCGATCAGGCTCCGCCGCCGGGCGGATCTTGACCGGTTTCCATGCTAGCCAGACCGGGAGGCCAGTATTAGGCCTCCTGTTGCCATTGCAGCCACCGGAACCCCGGCAATTTCATTGCTGGGGTTCCGATGAGCTGCAAACACCTTAAATGCAGCGATCGCGTTTTAGCGCTGCACTTAAGGGGTTCATGGCGGGGATCGAAGCTAATTTCGGTCCCCGCCGTTACAGCCGGATGTCAGCTGTAAGATACAGCTGAGATCCGGTGATGATGGCACCGGCTCCCAAACATTCGGCGTATGGGTGCGGCAAGATGCGGGAAGTGAATGCTTTCCATAGCGTACCCATACGGCAAATCTCGGGAAGGGGTTAAGGACGCAGCCTAGTTTGGGCCTTAAGGCTCAGAGCCCATTTTTCAAATCTAACATATTTCACTTTATGTGGTAATAACGTCGGAATGCTTAAACCTAGCCTAGCGATTCTGAGATTGTTTTCTTGTGAAACATTGGGCTTCATGTTCGTGGTAAAATTTGGTAGATATATTCAGTGTTTATTGGTGAAAGATTGCAAAATTGAGAGAAAATTTTGAAAAAATAGCATTTTTCAGAATTTTAATGCATCTGCTTGTAAAACAGATTGTTATACCACCCAAAATAGTTACTAGTTGACATTTCCCATATGTCTACTTTACATTGGCATCGTTTTTTGAACATTCTTTTATTTTTCTTGGACGTTACAAGGCTCAGAACATAAACAGCAATTTCTCATATTTTTAAGAAAATTTCAAAAGCCTTTTTTAAGGTACCTGTTCAGATCTTAAGTGGTTTTGAGGGGCCTATGTATTAGAAACCCTGATAAAACACCCCATTTTAAAAACTAGACCCCTCAAAGTATTCAAAACAGCATTTAGAACGTTTTTTAACCCTTCAGGCATTTCACAGGAATTAAAGCAAAGTGGAGGTGAAATTTGAAAATTTCATTTTTCTTGCTGAATTTCAATTTTATTCAATTTTTTTTCTGTAACATAGAAGGTTTTACCAGAGAAACACTACTAAATATGTATTGTCCAGATTCTGCAGTTTTTAGAAATGTCCCACATGTGGCTCTACTGCGCTAGTGGAATAAAACACAAGCCCTAGAAGAATATATTTTAGGCAGCATGCCAGGTTTGAAAAGATGTTGAGGTGCCAAAACAGTAGGAATCCCCCAATAGTGACCCCATTTTGGAAACTAAAACCCTCAAGGAATTCATTTATGGTTGTTGTTACCATTTTGACCGCACAGTTTTTTCACAGCACCTATTTATAATTGGGCTGTGAAATTAAAAAAAATTCATTTTTTCCAATAAGATGTCATTTGTGATCAAAATTTCTTATTTTAACAGGGAACAAAATACCCCAGTTTGTTGCCCAATTTGTCCTTAGTGCGGCAATACCCCATTTGTGGTGATAAACTGCCGTTTGGGCCCATTTGAGGGCTCAGAAGGAAAGAAGCGCTATGTGTTTGTTGCAGTCCAGATTAGCTGGTTTGGTTTTCGGGTGCCATGTCGCATTTGCAGAGCCCCAGAGGTGTCAAAGCAATGGAAACCCACCAGAAGTGACCCCATTTTGAAAACTAAACCCCTCAAGGAATTCAAATATGGTTGTTGTTACAATTTTGACCGCACAGTTTTTTCACAGCACCTATTTGAATTGGGCTGTGAAATGAAAAAAATTTCATTTTTTCCAATAAGATGTCATTTTTTATCAAAATTTCTTATTTTCACAGGAAACAAAATACCCCATTTTGTTGCCCAATTTCTCCTGAGTGCAGCGATACCATATTTGTGGCGATAAACTGCCGTTTGGGCCCAAGGGAGGCCTCAGAAGGGAAGGAGCGCTGTGTGTTCTTTGGAGTGCAGATTTTGCTGGTTTGGTTTTCGGGTGCCATGTCGCATTTGCAGAGCCCCAGAGGTATCAAAGCAATGGAAACTCACCAGAAGTGACCCCATTTTGGAAACTACACCCTTCAAGGAATTCATTTATGGGTATTGTGACCATTTTGACCCCATAGTTTTTTCACAGAACTTATTTTAATTGGGCTGGGAATTAAAACACAATTCATTTTTTCCAATAATATGTAGTTTTGGCTGAAAATGTCTTATTTTCACAAGAAACAAAATACCCCATTCTGTTGCGCAATTTGTTCTGAGTACCGCAACACCCCATTTGTGATTATAAACTGCGGTTTGGGCCCATGGGAGTGCTTAGAAGGAAAGGACCACCATTTGGCCTACTGGGGATTTTCTGGTGCGAAGTCATGTATGCAGAAGCCCCTGAGGTACCAATACAGTTGAAACCCGCAAGAAGTGACCCCGTTTTAAAAACGACACCCTTAAGGCATTCATCTAGAGGTGTAGTGAGCATTTTGACCGGACACATACACCCCATAAACTGTAATGTGAGTTCTCCTGGGTACGGCAATACCCTACATGTGGCTGTTATCAGCTGCCTAGGCACACAGCAGGGCCCAGAGGGAAAAGACGAGGGGGATAAGCTGTGCGGAGTACATCAGGGTACGTAAAATTGGGGTAAATTATAAACCAAGGGATGTAAGATAAATTTTAAAACACTCTTTCATACAGAGCTCTGGTTTTTCGGGACACGTGTCACATTGATATATTGTGTCCTCCATTATCCCCCTCTTATAGCAGTCTTTACACCTCTTTTGACTTTTTCCCTTCTTGCCAGTTTGGGGAACTTTTCCTGGAAAGTGTTGCCCAAGTACGATGCGTGTGGCCTCGGTTCCAGAAGTACAAGGTGCCCCCCCCCCTTCTTGGTCCCTAAAGATTAGGTTCTTGATAATCACCTCTTGAAATTCCAGGAAAGTTCACCTCTGGCCTGCACATCGACATAGCACGTACACATTGTACAATGCCATCTGTATGAGGTGCCCGGCCAGCTTCTTATACCACACCGCATGGCGCTGTAGGGCTTCAGGACTTGATCTGACAAGTCCACCCCTCCCATGTACCTATTGTAGTCCAGGAAGCAGTCTGGTTTGGGGGTATTTGTGTTCGGGTACTAATCAGTCTCAACCGGCAGGGATAATACGCTGAGTTCGTACGAAAGGAATCACACCACACAGAGTCTGGTACAAAGCTCCTTACTCAGTGTCAGGAGAGGCGTCACTGCTTTATTACACACATTTGTTCTATATCTCCTTTCTCCTGGGGGTGGGTACATGTTATCACACTTTTATAAAAGCACGTATCACTATAAGCCTCTTGTTACTTGTGTCATCCTTGGATAGGTTCACCCTTATCTGGTCCTTTAGATATGTCTTCATAGTTCATAGTTCGTTCAAACCAGGAAGTGACTTGTTATTGTATTAGGGCGTAGTCCCTGTTCAGGGGCCATCTTGCCACGTATACTTATCTAATCCTACTATTGCTTCATCACAATTATGTACACAACTCCTAAGTCTATATTTTATTAAAGAAAGAAAATTATTATAAACATTAACTTCTGTCCACTCCATCCTTCACAGTCCCCCCTTTTATCATTATTTTCTTCATTTCTTAACCTAAGTGTGTCCGTGCTCTGGGAAAGGGGAGTAAAAGGATTTTTTCACCAGTTTGAGACGAGCCTCCCCTATTAGGAGACCCCCCTTTGTAGCTGGACTTAAAGAGTCGGTGCACACCCTACACTATCTATTCATCTTCAGAACAATAGTCTCGATAAAGGGTGGTTGTTTTAATGGATGGAGTTGGTAAAAGTCCTTCAATTTCTGAAGAAAACATAAAAGTGGGAGTTACTTCAGTTATAGTTTTAGTCATTAATTTCTTCATACATGGTAATACACAACAAGCAATAACTGCGAAAAGCACTAGAAAAATTAAGATTACAATCCCAATTTGGGCCAGAATTTTCTGCCATCCGGTTAACCATGAGAAATACTGATCCCATGGGTCTGTGAAACCTGAATTTCGTTTTAATTCCTCGGATAAAGAAACAATCTGTTTGATTGCCATGGTTACTTTGCCGTTTGGTCCTGTGTTATCTGGAATAAAAGTACAACATGTAGTACCTATCATGGCACAAACGCCTCCTTTTTCTGCTAGTATCATATCAAGGGCCATACGGTTCTGGAAAGTCATAGTAGATGTGGGTCCTAACTGGTCAGCTAGACCTTGTAAAGCGTCCCTAGTATAGTTAACAAACCGTTGCTGGTTGTAATAGATATAATTTATCCAATCTACATTTTTGTTAACTGTGATCATAGGGATTAATGATTCAAATCCAGCTGCTACCTGATCCCGGGCCTTGAATTCATCTGGGACCCCCCTTGGGACTCCTATAGCATCTATATACACATGGGGGTCAAAACTTCCTTTCAAATATCTTTCTTCCCTTGTTAATATGTGACTATTTTGAGAGGTGGTCTCTTGGGTCTCAGAGAGTATATGAAAAGGCATGATCGCTTTCGCCAGGGTGCATTCTCCCTTCCAGTTCCCTTCGATCCAAGTTCTAATTTTCATGTCCCCACAGATCCAATATATATCCCCTAATGACTGGACCTGGTTCTGAAGGAGGCTTCCATTTATTGAGCTATACGTCCCACACCATTGGTTACTAAAGTTTCCTACAAATCTCCCTTCTTCCTCATAATTTACATAACAGGTGTAGTTCCCGGGGTATATAGTAAGTCCCTCTCGATTCTTGGGGGTCTCAGTTATGATAGGATATTCTTTCTTCCAATTTTCACACTCATTTTGTTCAGTAGTAGTATTGGTGAATAAACTAAAAAAACATGGCTGAATTTGTTTTGGGATTTCTAAAGGTACCATACCTAAATGGGGTCTAGCCCCAGCACAAACATAGCAATTACTTTTGTTTACTTTAGTGGCCGAATATTTCATCCATTCCAACCATAGATTTGTATCCCCAAATCCAGTTTCTATAACCATAGTGTCTTCGAATCCTGGGTTCGCGATTGCAACTATTTGTGAGATGGTTCGGATCCTAGGGGCAACGGGGTTTGGCTGTTCAATAATCAATTTTCCCCATTCTGTGGAATTTACCATATCCATAATTCTAAATGGACCCTCAGGTCCCACATAGCCGAGATTTCCTGTATAAGACGACAGCCAATACTGTCCCCCATCTGTGTGTTTGGGATTTTCTATAGTTAGAATCAGTGGATTACAGCTACCTACATTTTGACACTGGCTACGAAATGGGGTCTTAGTAAGGGTCATCCTAGTTATTAGAGATTTTCCGCAATCATCCTTTTTGTTTAAAGCGCTAGGGGGTTGATATCCCCAATCTCTTCCAGTGTTCCATCCCACGGAGCCCCAGTATTTACCCTGAGTTCCCCAATTATCATCCGTAACACATATATATTGTTCTCCTTCTCCTATGGTTTTGATCCAGTGTCTTCCCCAATCATAGTTCAACCCGTGTTCCCACTGTCTATGGTTACAGTCTATTATTTGACAATAATCGAATGTGTAAGTGGCTACATGGGTGTTGCTTGAATTAAACCAGAGGACAGTCATATCGTCGATCTTAGTGACCGCTACCTGTCCGGTTACTACCCATGCTGTACCACACAAAAGGATATACTGGATCATTTCGGAACTTCCACTCGTTTGCAATGGGAAGCGTGAATCCAAGTAGGGCGACCCTCAACTTTCACAGCGGTAGGGGTGGTCAGTATGACTTGGTATGGGCCCTCGAATCGTGATTCTAGAGATCCTCGGACATGCTTCTTGACTACCACAAATTCTCCAGGTTTAATGTCGTGGGTGGTAGTATCTGCTTCCGGATCTGGAAAAGAGGAGTATACTGCAGAATGTGTTATTGTCAGTTCCTTACATAATGCAATTACAAAGTTCATTAGATTGTCATTTCCCATGCTAAGCTGCTGGGGGTAGTAGTGGCCTAACCTCAGGGGACCACCAAATAGTATTTCATAAGGCGTCAATCCTGTAGGGGCTTTAGGGTTGTTCCTAACCGAGTATAATGCTATAGGTAATAGTTCTGGCCATGCCATGTTCAGTTCTTGGCTGGCTTTCAAAAGTTTGTTTTTTAGGGTACCATTAAGTCTTTCTACTTTCCCGCTACTTTGAGGATGGTATGGAGTATGTAGTCCTAGATCAGCCCCGACTAATTTCCAAATTGCCGATGTGATATCTGCAGTAAAGGCTGGTCCTTGATCGCTTTCTATTACTTCTGGAATTCCGAATCTGCATATTACTTCCTTCATAAGTTTCTTTGCAGTAGTCCTGGCTGTCATATTGGTGACCGGGTAAGCCTCGGGCCATCCTGAAAACATATCGATTACCACTAGTAGATATTCGTATTTGCCACTTTTAGGCAGTTGTGTGTGATCTATTTGAATTCTTTGAAACGGATAGGATGTCCTGGCGAGGTGTTTTGCAGGAGTGGTCATAGTCCTTCCAGGGTTGCATCGATTGCAGATTATGCATGTCCGGCAATACTGGGTGACAGGGGTGGATATTCCTGGGGCCAGGTATAGTTTGTTGATTGCC
This sequence comes from Rhinoderma darwinii, assembly GCF_050947455.1. Taxonomy (NCBI): domain Eukaryota; kingdom Metazoa; phylum Chordata; class Amphibia; order Anura; family Rhinodermatidae; genus Rhinoderma; species Rhinoderma darwinii. The sequence continues at coordinate 66,884,042 of NC_134689.1, forward strand.
GTTACCATCTGGTTTTTCCCTCGGTGGGTAGGACCGTGTGCCCACTGTACAATTGCTGGGTACAGGGCTCTCGGGAGGGCAACTCGTTTGTCCTTTCTCCATATTCCTTGTTTATCCACACTTGCTCCTTCCGTCTGCCATTGCTGTCTGTCCTCAGGGGTACTATTGTTCTGGAAAATGGTAACTTGGCTGATGGCGTCGGTCCCTTCCACATTTGGTATCTGTTCTCTGGCCCGCGACCTAGTCATAATCTGAAGGTAGCTTGTTTGATCCGGACTCCCTTCTGACTCTTTTCCGTAAGTTGCTGCCCATTTTGCCGTCTCGTCTGCCAGCTTATTTCCTTGTGCTTCTTCTGTTTGGGCTTTTCCATGGGCTTTGGTCTTGAGTATGGCCACTTTTTCTGGACGAATCAAGGCTTCAAGTAATTCAGCCACAGCTTGCGCATGCCTGATTGGGGTACCAGCAGCTGTTGCAAAACCTCTGATTGCCCAGATCTGTCCAAAGTCGTGAGCCACACCGAAGGCGTATCTGGAATCCGTATATATGTTAGCTGTGTGGTTGGCCGCTTTGTGGCATGCCTCTGTGAGGGCTTTTAATTCAGCTTCTTGTGCAGATTTGTGGGGTGGCATCCGGCCTGCTCGGATGGTTTCGTGCAGTGATACCACAGCGTATCCAGTGTGGAATTTACGTATTTCATCAGCATAACGTGATCCATCAGTGAAAAGAATGAGGTCCGGGTTGTCAAGTGGAGTGTCAGATACCGTGGAGGGAGATGTTGCTTGCTGCTGCATAAGTTGTAAGCAGTCATGAGATTGTGCATGATCTGATTCTGTATGGGGTTCTTGGTCTTGATCCCCCCTTACAAGGGGCAGAAGGGTGGCCGGATTGAGCGTATGGCAGCGCTGTAAAGTGACGTTGTCTGGAAGGAGAAGAGAACATTGAAGACGCATACGTCGTTGTAAGGAAAGTTGTTTTTGTTGACTTTGAAGTATGATTGCGGATAAGTCATGTGGAGCTAAAATGGTGACTGGATGTCCGAGAATAAAGGGTGATGTTTTGTCCAGTAATATCTGTGCAGCCAGCACAGCTCGTAGGCACATGGGTGCGGCTTGCGATACAGGGTCCAGTTTCGCCGAGAAGTACCCAATAGGTCTAGGTTTTCCTCCATGTGTTTGAGTGAGGACAGCAGATGCATGGCCTTGGTTTTCTGAGATGTATAGTTGGAAAGGTACTTGGTAGTTGGGGATGCCCAGGGCTGGGGCTGTAGAAATGGTATGTTGTAGTTCACGGAACGATTGTACAGCAATAAGGGGGAGATTGGGCATCCAGGAGGGATCAGAAACGCAGGCGTATAGAGGATGCATGAGTTGAGATGCGTTGGGAATCCATTGTCGACAGTAGGTTACCATTCCTAAAAAGGCCTGCAATTGTGTAAGGCCAGTAGGGAGAGGTATGGCAAGAATAGTAGAGACTCGTTCCGAGGTGAGATGTCGTGATCCTTGTGAGATACAGTGTCCTAGAAAGATAACTTTGGGGGCACACCATTGCAGTTTCATTTTGGAGACTTTGCAGTTAATTTGTGCGAGAAATGTGAGAAGACTTAGAGAGAGAACTGAACACACGGAGGTGTTTGGTGCTGATAGGAGTAAGTCTTCAACATATTGGAGAAGGGTGGCTTCCGGATGTGCAGCTATCCATGGTAGAAGAGAAGACGTGAGGGCTTGAGTGAAGTGATTTGGGGAGTTCTGCGCACCTTGAGGCATGACAGTCCAAGTGTACTGGGCGCCTTGATGAGTGAAAGCGAAAAGATACTGGGAGTCTTGATGTAATGGTACACAGAAAAATGCATTGGCTAGGTCAATAACGGTGAAGGACGAATGTGAAGGGGGAATGTCACATTGTGTGGGTTAGGCACCACTGGAGTTTCCATGATAGTTACTGCGTTGATAGCGCGTAAGTCTTGAACTAATCTATAAACAGTAGGGGAACCCGGTATTGATTTCTTTTTGACAGGAAAAAGTGGAGTGTTGGCTGGTGAAATACACTGGACTAGCGCACCTTTGTCCAGAAGGGCTTGGATTTGTAGCTGCAGAGATGTTTCTTGGTCACGACGTAAGGGGTATTGGGGAATACGAGGCGGGGGCACCGTAGGATCTTTGAGAAAAACACGGACAGGAGGGACAGGTAGCTTGCCTATATCGTCAGGTCCAGTAGACCAGAGGGAGGGGGGTAAAGAACTGGCTACATCCGGTGGAATATCCGAGGTTGAGGAGTGTGGTGCCGGTTGAGATAAAAACAACGGTACAGTTCGGAGGAGACATGTATCTTCGTCCGTAAGAGAGATACTGGTAGAAAGGTGCATTCCCAATTCATCGTATATAATATGGGCTTTGAGCTTGTGTAAGAGGTCGGCTCCTAAAAGGTTTAATGGGCAAGTCTTTGACACTATAAATTGAGAGACGTATTTCTGACTTTTCCCAATAGGTAGAGGCTGCGTAAGACGTGACGTAGTGGCGACTCCATCGACTCCAACGCAGGAAAGAAAGTCTTCAGAAAGAGCACAGGAGGAGGGTAGGTCAGAAGTCTTGATTACGGAGGTGGATGCACCCGTGTCTACTAGAAAAGGAAGCTCATGGCCGTCTACAGTGAGATAGACGGAGGAAATGGGTCCAATACGGGGGTTGGTTAGGGCCATGAGTTCTGCGGGCTTGCCTTTATCCTATGGTCTGTCTGGCTGTAGTGGTGGATGCCTATCTGGTCCGTTAAAGGTTGGAGGTGGACGAGGATACCTAGGTGGTGGGGGATGGTTGCGGCTTGTGTCTTGAGTTTCTCTAGGAGAACGGCATTGGCTACGGAAATGTCCTGGTCGCCCACAATTGTAACAAACGATATCATCCCGTCTTCGGGGTGAGGGGCGATGTTCCTGCAAATATGGGTAATTCTGTAATGATGGGCGAGAAAATTGTGGTGGTGGATGAGTATACATAGGGGTAGGTACTGACGAAAAGGGATGGGGACCGATGTCCGCAAGCATAAGGGGTCCGGGCTTGGGTGTCGGGTGTTGCAAGGAAGCTTGTAGTTGTCTATCTATAGCCTTGGCAATGAGAAGAACTTGACGGAATTCCATGTCGGGGTATTCTGGGCGGGTGGTGCAAAGTTTGGTTTTTACAGGATCTCTGAGTCCTGTAACGAAGGATGATACGAGAAGCGTCTTCTGTACTTTCTTCTGCATGTCATATCCTTGGTCTTGAAACAGCATTTGGATATGTGTAAAAAACTTCTCGACAGATTCTTTCTCTTCCTGAGTGCAATCGGATATATTGGTGGTAGAGTCCCCAATTCTGTCCTGCGCCCAAGCTTTTATTTGGCGGGTGAATTCAACACCGGAGTGGTACGTACAGTCGTCACCTACTCTATCGGTGTCTAGAGCGGAGCTAATGATTGGCCAGAACCTATCCCCGGCTTTAATACTGGATACGTGTAGCAAATCTTTCCAAGTGGGGGAATAAGTTTGCTGCACTTGGCGTAGCTTTCGGTAAAATCCCATAGGATTTTTCTCTGGGTCTTCTAGGATTGCACATATGCTTTGGACTTGGGGTGGGGTGAACGGGGCATAGGTCGTTGGGGGTAGGTGATTGAGAAGGGGGACCGGGGATGCTCGGGTCAAGACACCAGGTTTAGGACATTCGGGGGAGGTAGGTTCGTGGGCTAGAACTGGAGTATCACAGGGATTAGAAGGAGGGTCTACGGGTAGAGATGGCGAAAATGGGGATTTAAGGGCAGTTACTGCGGCCGCTATCGCTGAGGGGTCAGTACTAACGATTCGGATTTCTTGAATGGAGCGCACGGGGGCGTGTTCTTTTATTGTGGTGATTATAGTCTCGGCACACCGATAGAGGGGAAATCCAAATATGCCTGCACCAAGGAGGGGCAGGGCTAACGTAGTGAAAACTTTATTTTCAACAAGGTCAAGCACTGAACAGACACTTTGTTTTAACAAGGCTACACATTCGGAGTGTTTAGCAGGGTTGTACAGGGGCCCTACTGCATGAATAATAACTTTACAGGGGAGAAGGCCCGGACCCGTGAGGACAGCGTGTCCTGTTGGGAGTGGCCCTAAAAGCTGGACAATGTCATCACAATCGGATTGAATGGAAGCACCGCCATGTTCGATGATGGCTCTTGCCAATCCACCCCTATGTTGTAGATTCATATTGGCAGCGTTCACTATGGCGTCTACCCTTTGGGTGACCATATTCCCGTGTCCCACTGTTAAAAGTGAATTCCCTTCCCATATCATACGCTGTATCTGGGGATTCCATTGTTCCGGAAAGGATTCAGGGGGTGGCGCTGGCCATTCTGGGAATTGTGGTCGGGGGGCCACAGGTGGCCGTACAGCCAGAGGGAGGGGTAGCGGAAGACTAGGGGGAGGCGGTGACTGTGAAGGAGGTATAGCAGGCGGGATTGTAATTGTAATCTCTTCCCCCCATTCTCCCTCCGAATGTTCGGATTGGGCATCATCATTAGGATGGATACATCTCCTTCTGGCCGCTAATTGATGGGCGATGGGTGTAGTGGATATAAGGGGGTTGGCGCTACGGGTGGTCACTGGCATTAGAGGAACGTCAGCTGTGACCTTATCCTCCGGAGGGGGCTTATAAAATCCACCTTCTTGTGTGAGTACCGGATATAACGGAGCAACGGGTTTAGGTGTACCAAGATGGCCTCCTGGGGCGGGGAGTGGTGCCGAAGGCGTGGCATATATGGGAGGATCGGGGCGTGGAAAGTGACATGATACACAATATTCAACTTGGGGCGGGTTCTGTTGACCACAATTGGGACACTCCCACGAAGTTAGAATTCCACCGTCGCCATTATAGGGCGGTGGCTGGACACGTTCTTTGTAATACACATATTTCTTGCTCAGTAAACTTGTCTTTAGTTATGGCTATGGCTGTTCTTTGCCAAGCTAATGCTTCATCTAACTTTCCTTCGTCACTTAATCTTCCCTTGTTTTCCCTAAGAGCTGCAGCCCATTCTCCTGGTTGTAACCTTCCATCTATAAATATGCCACATATGTGCATAACTTTCTTACTATTTTCTACATTCTTCTTGCCTTCTCTTTTTTCTACTATCTCTTTTGCGGTTAATAGACCACATTCCTTTGCCTGTCTCTTTGTTTTAAACACATTAAACATACTGTTCTATATCTAACACCGTCCTGAGAATGAAACCTTATTCTCGATGTTTCTGAACACAATTATAACTGACTGTCTGTCTCTGTCGTCTTAATGGTATCAAACTATACCCTGCGACCAATTGAATTATTACACTCGTCTTAATGGTATCAAACTATACCCTGCGACCAATTGAATTATTACACTTATACTTATCACCTATGCCGGCGAGACGCGACTATCTATACTATGATTCTTGGAGCCACACAGCGGGTCAACTCTCTGTCGCTGAGAGTGTGGCCGGGATCGACTACAAATACCTCGGTACCTTATCACCTGCTCACTCTCCCACACGAATAAGAGCCAATATTCATAAACATGAACTTAACCTTACCGTGTTTTATTTGAAGCTGATCAGACTTCCTGGGAGCGTGGCTGGCGATTCGATGTTGAGGCGTCTGGGGGTCGTCGATCACGGACACAGCTTGTCCCTCGAGTGTGGCCCCACGTTGGGTGCCAAATGTTCGGATACTAATCAGTCTCAACCGGCAGGGATAATACGCTGAGTTCGTACGAAAGGAATCACACCACACAGAGTCTGGTACAAAGCTCCTTACTCAGTGTCAGGAGAGGCGTCACTGCTTTATTACACACATTTGTTCTATATCTCCTTTCTCCTGGGGGTGGGTACATGTTATCACACTTTTATAAAAGCACGTATCACTATAAGCCTCTTGTTACTTGTGTCATCCTTGGATAGGTTCACCCTTATCTGGTCCTTTAGATATGTCTTCATAGTTCATAGTTCGTTCAAACCAGGAAGTGACTTGTTATTGTATTAGGGCGTAGTCCCTGTTCAGGGGCCATCTTGCCACGTATACTTATCTAATCCTACTATTGCTTCATCACAATTATGTACACAACTCCTAAGTCTATATTTTATTAAAGAAAGAAAATTATTATAAACATTAACTTCTGTCCACTCCATCCTTCACATTTGTATTGGTACCTCGTACAGGTACATGGGTACTGGTGTGACATCTCTCTTGTCCTTGTACTTGACACACAATATGTTGCTGCTGGATTGTGCCCTGCTCTCACCCCTTCTTGTTTGCCCAAGCAGTGTCTTAGGGAGGTCTCTCAGATCTCTTCTAGCAGTGCCGCATGCCGCAGGACTTCTGGAAGCGAGGCAGTTGAAAAGTGGGACGCTGGTATAAAAATTATCCAGGTAGAGGTGGTGACCCTGGTCCAGTAGTGGGTGCACCAAATCCCACACAATTTTTGCACTAACTCCCAGTAAGGGGGGGCATTCTGGGGGCTGAATACTGGTGTCCTTCCCTTCATATATCCTAAACCTGTAGGTATACCCTGATGCACTCTCGCACAGCTTATACATCTTCATGCCATACCTTGCCCTCTTACTCGGCAGGTACTGGCGGAATTGTAACCTCCATTTAAAATGTACCAAGGACTCATCAATAGAAATACACTTCTCGGGGGTGTATGCTTGGGAAAACCGGGCACTGAAACGGTCTAATAGGGGTCTCCGTTTATACAAACGGTCAAAACTGGGGTCATCTCGGGGTGGGCACGGCTCATCATCAGTATAATGTAAGAAGCAAAGTATTGCCTCATTTATTTATTTTTTTAGGTTACAGTTCAGTTCTGAAGTTGCTTTGAGGGGCCTATATATTAGAAACCCCTATCAAACACCCCATTTTAGAAACTCGACTCCTCAAAGTATTCACAACAGCATTTAGAAAGTTTATGAACCCTTTAGGTGTTTCACAGAAATTTAGAGCAAAGTAGAGGTGACATTTTTTGTCAGTAAATCCTCTTTATACCATTTTTTTTATAACACAAAAAAGTTTTATCAGAGAAAGTCAACTTAATACTTATTGCCCAGATTCTGCAGTTTTGAGAAATATCCCACATGTGGCCCTAGTGCGGTAATGGACTGAAGCACTGGCCTCCGAAGCAAAGGAGCACCTAGTGGATTATAAGGCCTCCTTTTTATTAGGCACCATGTCCGGTTTAAAGAGGTCTTGTGGTGCCAAAACAGTGACCACCTTTTGGAAACTAGACCCCTTGAGGAATTCATTGTAATTTTCATGGGGTGCATGCGGCTTTTGGATCAGTTTTTATTCTGTTTTTAGGTGGCGTGGTGATTAAAAAACAGCAATTATACTATTGTTTTTTTATTCAATTTTTTTTTACAGCGTTCACCGTGCGCTATAAATGACATTCACTTTATTCTGCGGGGCGATATGATTATGGCGATACCAGATGTTTATAGTTTTTTTTATGTCTTATGGCGTTTGCACAATAAAATAAGTTTTGTAAAAAATCATTCACTTTTTGCGTTACCTTATTCTAAGAGCCATAACTTTTTCCATCAATAAAGCCATGCGAGCACTTATTTTTTGTGTAACGAACTGTAGTTTCGATCAGTACCATTTTTAGGTACACTACCGTTCAAAAGTTTGGGGTCACCCAGACAATTTTGTGTTTTCCATGAAAACTCACACTTACATTTATCAAATGAGTTGTAAAATGACTAGAAAATATAGTCAAGACATTGACAAGGTTGGAAATAATGATTTTTATTTGAAGTAATAATTTTCTCCTTCAAACTTTGCTTTCGTCAAAGAATGCTCCATTTGCAGCAATTACAGCATTGCAGACCTTTGGCATTCTAGCTGTTAATTTGCTGAGGTAATCGGGAGAAATTTCACCCCATGCTTCCAGAAGCCCCTCCCAAAAGTTGGATTGGCTTGATGGGCAATTCTTGCGTACTATACGGTCAAGCTGCTCCCACAATAGCTCTATGTGGTTGAGATCTGGTGACTGCGCTGGCCACTCCATTACAGATAGAATACCAGCTGCCTGCTTCTTCCCTAAATAGTTCTTGCATAATTTGGAGGTGTGCTTTGGGTCATTGTCCTGTTGTAGGATGAAATTGGCTCCAATCAAGCGCTGTCCATGGGGTACGGCATGGCGTTGCAAAATGGAGTGATAGCCTTCCTTATTGAAAATCCCTTTGTCTTGTACAAATCTCCCACTTTATCAGCACCAAAGCAACCCCAGACCATCACATTACCTCCACCATGCTTGACAGATGGCGTCAGGCACTCTTCCAGCATCTTTTCAGTTGTTCTGCGTCTCACAAATGTTCTTCTGTGTGATCCAAACACCTCTAACTTCGATTCGTCTGTCCATAACACTTTTTTCCAATCTTCCTCTGTCCAATGTCTGTGTGCTTTTGCCCATATTAATATTTTCCTTTTATTAGCCAGTCTCAGATATGGCTTTTTCTTTGCCACTCTGCCCTGAAGGCCAGCATCCCGGAGTCGCCTCTTCACTGTAGACGTTGACACTGGCGTTTTACGGGTACTATTTAATGAAGCTGCCAGTTGAGGACCTGTGAGGCATCTATTTCTCAAGCTAGAGACTCTAATGTACTTGTCTTGTTGCTCAGTTGTGCAGCGGGGCCTCCCACTTCTCTTTATACTCTGGTTAGAGCCTGTGTGTGCTGTCCTCTGAAGGGAGTAGTACACACCGTTGTAGGGAATCTTCAGTTTCTTGGCAATTTCTCTCATGGAATAGCCTTCATTTCTAAGAACAAGAATAGACTGTCGCGTTTCACATGAAAGCTCTCTTTTTCTAGCCATTTTGAGAGTTTAATCGAACCCACAAATGTAATGCTCCAGATTCTCAACTAGCTCAAAGGAAGGTCAGTTTTATAGCTCCTCTAAACAGCAAAACTGTTTACAGCGGTGCTAACATAATAGCACAAGGGTTTTCAAGGTTTTTCTAATCATCCATTAGCCTTCTAACACAGTTAGCAAACCCAATGTACCATTAGCACACTGGAGTGATGGTTGCTGGAAATGGGCCTCTATACACCTATGTAGATATTGCATTAAAAACCAGACGCTTGCAGCTAAAATAGTCATTTAGCACATTAACAATGTATAAAGTGTATTTCTGATTAATTTCATGTTATCTTTATTGAAAAAAACTATGCTTTTCTTGCAAAAAAAAGGAAATTGCTAAGTGACCCTAAACTTTTGAACGGTAGTGTACATGTGACTTTTTGATCTCTTTTTATTCCATTTTTTTGGAGGTGAAGTGACCAAACAATTGTGATTTTGGTAGGGTTTTTATTATTTTCTTTTACGGCGTTCACCACGCGGGATAAATAACAAAATAATTTTGTAGTTCAGGCCGTTACGGACGCGGCGATACCAATTATGTATCGTTTATTTGTTTGTTTATATATTTGTATTAATAATAAAGGACTGATAAGGGAAAAGGGGGATTTTTACTTTTATTACTTTTAAATCTTTTATTTTCTTATTTTTACACATCTTTTTTTAACTTTTTTTTTACTTTATTACTTTGTCCCATTAGGGGACTTGAGGGCAGGAGGCCCTGATCACTATTCTAATACACTGCATTACATGCGTAGTGCAGTGTATCAGAGCTGTCAGCTACTCACTGACAGCAAGCATAGTGGGTCCTGACTTCGTCAGGACCCACTAGGCTTCCGTCTATGGCATAGCCGGACGCCAGTGTTTGGTGTCCGGTTGCCATAGTCACTATCGCCGGCCGCTATGGTGTAGCAGGCTGGCGATGGCAGCTTAACCCCTAAAAAGCCGTGATCGCTATTGAACACGGCTTTTCAGGGGTTAATCAGCGGGGACACAGCGATCGGTCCCCGCTGTAGGAGCTGTGACAGCTGCTGTACGAGACAGCAGCTGTCACAGCTCCTGTATGTGTCGGGAGGACGGCCGAAATGGCCGTTACTCCCGAGACGTACTATTAGATCATGGAGCGTGAACGCTATGGTTACCATGACCTAATAGTACATCCAGGAGCGGGAAGGGGTTAAGGTGGACAAGGCTATTCAAAAGTGTGGTGTGTGGCCCAGCACAATGTAGTTACACCCCTGTGTGTAAATATGATTAGGATTCTCTATGTAACCCATTTATTCATTTTACAATTACCTTTGCAGTCTTCTCTTCTCTTCAGCAGGGGGGCATCAAGCTCACAAGTGCTTACCACACACTGAAGCTGAGCCGCTCCCTCTGCCCTATCCAGACACAGCAGTTGGCGTCACTGGGATTGCTCTTCAGCGCTTTGGACCTTTAGCAATAATAAAAATTATTACGTGAAAAAAAAAATATATATATATATAAACAGTATATAAATATTGTAAAGAGCTTCGTCATTAGTTCTACAGAGTTTTAAACGTTAGGGTAAACGCTTATGACGTTGTGAGCATGACATCAAGATGTGCTAGATTGCAGCATGAGACTGTTGAGCAACTTAAATACACCCCAGCTAGACAAACATTGCAGCTGCTGCTTACTGGTTAAAAAGCAACCATTCAGTCTAAAAAAAAACAAAAAAAAAAACGTCAAAATTATTGTTAACCTACCTGCTGGCCTCACTTGCTTCTGGCTCTGCTTCCTCATTCCGGTCCCTGTTTTCTGGAATCCAAGATGGCTGCTACTGTCTCAGACTTGCATGTGGAGAACGTTGCCTGCCAGTCTGAGACATGCCCCCACCTCCTTCACTGCTCTCGGAAGGACAAGTACCGATGATGTCAGCGCTGTGTCCATCTCTACTGACACTTCTCCTGCTGGGTCCTTGACAGGGGTTCCAGCTGCAGCAAAATCCTCACTGACAGCGTATAGTACCTATACAGGACCTATACAGGTCCTGTATAGGACCTGTACGAGAATTTTTGGCCAAGTTATGACCATTTTCGTATTTATGCAAATGAGGCTGGCAAAAGTGCAACTGGGCGTGTTGAAAAGTAAAAGTACAACTGGGCGTGTATTATGTGCGTACATCGGGCATGTTTACTACTTTTACTAGCTGGGCGTTCTGATGAGAAGTATCATCCACTTCTCTTCAGAACGCCCAGCTTCTGGCAGTGCAGATCTGTGACATCACTCACAGGTCCTGCATCGTGTCGGCACCAGAGGCTACAGTTGATTCTGCAGCAGCATCAGCATTTGCAGGTAAGTAGCTACATCGACTTACCTGCAAACGCCGATGCTGCTGCAGAATCATCTGTAGCCTCTGGTGCCGATGTGTCCTCGCTCGTCTGACACGATGCAGGACCTGTGAGTGACGACACAGCGTGATCTCTGGAGAACACGGCTGTGTCTGCACTGCCAGAAGCTGGGCGTTGTGAAGAGAAGTGGAAGAAACTTCTATACACAACGCCCAGCTAGTAAAAGTAGTAAACACGCCCCGATGTACGCACATAATACACGCCCAGTTGTACTTTTACTTTTCAACACGCCCAGTTGTACTTTTGCAAGCCTCATTTGCATAAATACGAAAATGGTCATAACTTGGCCAAAAATGCTTGTTTTTTAAAAATAAAAACGTTACTGTAATCTACATTGCAGCACCTATCTGCTGCAATAGCAGATAGGGGTTGCAAAATCTGGTGACAGAGCCTCTTTAAGATGACTGCTATTCCATCATTTAGTACCCCTTGAGAAAGCTGACGGCGAAACGTGCGTCGGGGGCGTCTAGTGTGGTGATATTTTCTGTGGGACATATCATGCAATCTACAGGTTGGTATAGCCTTTTGAACCTGTGATTTTGGGCTCTCCTCTAGATTTGTTAAGTAGTGTTAACATATTGTTCATTATTATATCTTTGAACTTATGCTATATACCTTGGTTAGATGTATATGACCATTACGTTGGTGTGTAATTTTCTTGCTATACCCTTTGGTTTGGACTGAGAAACCTGTACCATACCATATCACATGATGTTTGTAGCTTACTAGCATGCTATGTGTATGTGTCCCTGTTGTATCTCCACGCTATTCTTTTACTACTTGCATCATTGATTTCAATAAAGTTTTTTATATTTTCATGGTACAAATTGTGTGTTGTATGTTTTATTGTCTGTGTTTTTTTTTTACAGGTTTCAGTATCTTGGACTACGTAAGCTCATCGTGGTATCGAAATTTTACCATTAAAATGGTCACAGCGGGCTGTATGGGGGCAGTTTATTTCAATGAAGTGTTTTTTATGCATTTTTCCACTGTATAACAGAACAAGTAATCAAGTAATCGAGGTGTCTGACTGACACCTGACTGACACCTCTCCATGACAATCGCCAGTGCTTGGCGTCAGCCAGAGGTGTGCTATGTCCACTTTTGGCTGACATCAACTCGTTCAATCTATTACCCCAGTACCCAACGCACCAGGGGTACTGGGAAGAGCCAAGGACTATCAGGAGCGGCCCATCTAATGTGATGGGTGGCCTCTGGGACGGCCGCAGGCTGATATTTTAATTGTGTGCTGTATGTTATTTATCCAGGCATGGATAAGTTATATATGTCTTCACATTTCGTGATAGGTATTTGAATTTTGTCGTTTTTGACCTGTGAGGACGCATGATAATTCTTTTGGCATATGTCCATGGTCTATACTTGAATAGGTATTTATTAATAAAACATACAAGACCGTTACAAGCATACAATGTGATATACTTACATACAGAAGATGATTCTTGTCAACCCTGGTACTGTCTTCCTCCATCTTCCACTGACGTGCTGTCAGTGAGGATGTTGCTGCAGCCGCAGCCCCTGTCAAGGACCCAGCAGGAGAAGTGTCAGAAGAGATGGACTCAGCGCTGGCATCATCGGTGCTTGTCCTTCCCGAGAGCAGTGAAGGAGGCGGGGGCATTCCTCAGACTGGCAGGCAACGCTCTCCACATGCAAGTCTGAGATAATAGCAGCCATCATTGATCCCGGACAACTGGGACCAGAACGAGGGAACAGAGCGGGAAGCAAGAAAGTGAGGCCAGCAGGTAGGTTGACAATAATTTTACAGTTTAATCCTTTTTTTTTTTTGTGTTCATAAGAACGAGGGTCCCAAACCCCCAGATCCTCCTCACTGCACCCCCCACAGTGAGGGGGATATTGAATTGAGCGGCGGTCATGCATGCACGCTTCTATTTCATTCAAAGTGTATGGGAATGACAGAAACAGCAGAGTACATGCTTGACCGCTGCGCCGTACAAGCTCCGCCTGCATGGGAGTGCAAGTTTTATTTTATGCAAAATGCCCAAAATGTAGGGCTGGGTTAACACCTGCGTTCAGCTTTCCTTTATTCTCCTCCGTCAGAGCAGAACAACACCTGCCGCCAACTAAACCCATTGTCTTTAATGGGTTTTGTCGGAATTCCGTTGGGGTGTCTGTGGTTTTAACGAAAACAATGGGGCAGCATACTGCACTATTGTATCCGGTATTCTTGGTCAGATCTGCAACGGAGCCTCCAACGCAGATGTGAACAAGGCCTAACACAAAAGTTTTGTATTTTTTGAAGCTGGTTCACAAAAAAAAAAAAATTCTACTGGACCAACTGCCTATTTAGAGACAGGCAGCAGCTCCAGGAGCGGATATGCTGAGTAAAACTACACAGCTTATCCGCCCCGGTAGCCGCAGGGAATTCCGCCAGAAAAACCACACCAAATACTGGTGCAGGTTTCGTGAGGCATGTCCACTACGGAAATCCTGCAGGGAAACAAAAAGTTTACTTACCCCAGCCGTAGTCTAGGCGACGCGTCTCTCTCTTCTGAACGTAGCCCGGCCTCCTGTGATGGCGCTGTAGACCATGTGACCAGTGCAGCAGTCACATGGTATGAAACGTCATGACAGGAAGCCGGGCGGCACTAAGAATAGAGGATCGCGTCGCCTAGACCACGGCCGGGGTAAGTCTAAACTTTTTTTATACATTTTAAATTTAAAAATACCTATATTTTTTCTCATTTGTGATTTTTGCAGAACCACAGCATTTCCGCAACAAAGGAGCAGCGATTACGCAGAATAAATTGACATGCTGTGGCTTCAAAAAAACACACTGCAGGTCAATTGTTTTCGTTGTGTGTGGATAAGATTTGTTCACATCTCATCCACTCTACTGCGACTCTAATATGCTGCGGATTTTCTGCAATGAAATGTGTTGCATAAAATCCACAGCGTTCATGCGTAGTGTGTTCCTACCCTAACGATAAGGCCCAGTTCACAGAGTTTTTGGGCCTTGATATTGACTCGGACAATGCGTCCGAATCAGCGCCAAAAAACGTCCAAAACCACCTTCCATTGATTTCATCTGAAATCAATGGGAGCCAGTCGCGGAAAAAGTAAAAAGCAGCATGTCCTTTCTTTCCGCGGTTCTGCCTCTGACCTCCCATCGAAATCAATGGGAGGCAGAAAATGCATTTTTCACTGCGCTTTCTCTATGCGGTCCTCAATCGCCGCGGGCAAAAAATGCAGCAAAAAATGCGGCAAGATAGTGTGGGCAGGTCAAAATCTGCCTCAAATTTCTTTAAAGGGAATGTGTTGCCAGAAAAACATGTTTTTTTTTTTCTAATTAAACATTTAGTGTGTGGGTGATTAAACATTGTTAAAAAATTTTTTATTTTTTTCACGAGTCAGGAAATATTATAAATTAATTCTAATTTATAATATTTCCCATTTCTGGTCACTAGATGGAGCTATTCCCAAAATTGCAGCATTGCAAAATTGGGTAAAAAGCCCTCGCTCTAGTGAGCTCTCAGCATCCCCCCCTCCTTTATCCTGGCTAGTGCCGGGATAAACGAGGGGTTTGAACGGTGTAACCTCCTACACTGTGTGTCGCAATTTTTGAGCTAACACACAGTGTAGTAGGTTTACATACAGTAGTAAACACACACAAACACGAACATACATTGAAATCTCTTACCTGCTCCTGCCGCCGCGGCTCCCTCCGGCCCATCCGCTCCGTCTGCTGCCGCTGGTCCAAGTGCACAAGTCCGGAAGCCGCGACCGGAAGTAGTAATATTACTGTCCGGCCGCGACTTCCGGTCCACAGGAAAATGGCGCCGGACGGCGCCAATTTCAAATTGGACTGTGTGGGAGCGGCGCATGCGCAGTTCCCACACAGACGCCGTACACACAAGTGAATGGGACGGGAGCCGTTCGCAGTCCCTATGGGACTGTGGCTGCCGTATTCCATGTCTGTATGTGTCGTTAATCGACACATACAGAAATGGAACAAAAAATGGCAGCCCCCATAGGGAAGAAAAAGTGTAAAAATAAGAAAAAGTAAAACACAAACACACAAATAAATATAAACGTTTTTAATAAAGCACTAACATCTTTAACATATAAAAAAATAATTTGTGATGACACTGTTCCTTTAAGGAATTTTGAGGCAGATTTGAACAGGGCCATACATAATCAGCACTTTCAGACACTTTACTCACCGTGTCAGAAGAGCTGCTGGCTTCCACTCCAGTCCTCGTTGTCAGGCTATGTCTTCCAGGTCCAGTCCTTCACCTCCAGGCTCCAGAAAATGTCGGGGATCGAAGAACGCCTGCTACCGCGCTGCAAATTGACTCCTCCACCTCTTCTTACGCAACTACGCTCTGGAGGAGGAGAAGGCCCAGGTGAGTTGTGTGTGCGCCGGTGTGCGCGGGTGCGCGCGGTCGCGCGTGTCCGCTTGCAGGAGCGTGCGGCTGTCCGCGGGTAAATGCGGGCGTTCGCGGGTGGGCGCGGTAGCTCGGGGGTGCACGCGAGCGGTGTTTGACGGCCGGGTACCCATGCCGAGAAGGGGGCCCGCAGCTCACTACTTTCTTTTGGTGAAAAGAACGGGCTCCATTGTAGGGGCCTGTTTTTTTTCTACCAAAGGCAAGTCGCAGCAGTTGCCGGGCCCCCTTTTAATTATGTTTGGCCGGGCACCTTAAAGCAATACCCCTAGTTCTGCCCTGATGGCGGCCCTGATTCCTCCTACAGATAGGAGCCACATATCAGGGCAATTCCTTCCCAGAACCGGGAATCAAATGACGGCAGGGCAGACACACCTCCTCTGTGTTCGTCTGTTAAAGGCTCCTAGACGATAATAGTGTCCTGCAGCGATGTCGTGATGAAATTTCCAATTCAGAAGTGCGGTCGCCGTAGGTACTTTGGGCGTACGGCTGTCAAGATGTATTGTTCCTAAGTGTGGTGTCTTCCGCATTCCAAAGTTGACTCCAAGTTAAAGTACTTGAGAGATGTACAGTGAAGAAAATAAGTATTTTATCCCTTGCTGATTTTGTACGTTTGCCCACTGTCAAAGACATGAACAGTCTAGAATTTTTAGGCTAGGTTAATTTTACCAGTGAGAGATAGATTATATTTTAAAAAAAAGAAGAAAATCACATTGTCAAAATTATAGATATTTATTTGCATTGTGCACAGAGAAATAAGTATTTGATCCCCTACCAACCATTAAGAGTTCAGCCTCCTCCAGACCAGTTACACGCTCCAAATCAACTTGTAAGTAAGACGCTGGGTGAGAAGGAGACAACTGTTGGTGCAATAGTAAGAAAATGGAAGACATACAAAATGACTGTCAATCGACATCGATCTGGGGCTCCATGCAAAATCTCACCTCGTGGGGTATCCTTGATCCTGAGGAAGGTGGGAGCTCAGCCGAAAACGACACGGGGGGAACTTGTTAATGATCTCAAGGCAGCTGGGACCACAGTCACCAAGAAAACCATTGGTAACACATTACGCCGTAATGGATTAAAATCAGCAAGGGATCAAATACTTATTTCCTTCACTGTATGCAGGTTAATCCAGTATATCGCCTAGTGTTCCGGCTATGCCCGAATTTCATGCAGAGCATGTGTTTCAGTTGTCTCCAGACGGCGTGTGACATCACACAGAACGCTGACGCGTTTTGTCACTTACGTAACTTCCCCCTTGCTTGCCAGTGCGAATGACGCCCCCCTTTCCACACGTCTGGACACCAATTGCTTTGGGAATCCCACCCTGTTTTTACAGACTGTCCTGCAGGCCTCTGTATTTGCAGCATGGAGGGATTTAAAAAGAGGGACACTGCTATAAAAATTATCAGTGTAGACGTGGTACCCTTGGTGCAGGAATGGCACCATTAGGTCCAATACAATTTTGCCAGATGTGCTAATTGTGTCTGGGCAGCCTGGGGGATACATTTGGCGGTCTTTGCCTTCAAAAATCAAGAAACCGCAGGTGTACCCTGTTGTGCTCTCGCACACTTTATATAATTTAAGGGCATATTTGGCACATTTGGAGGGGATAAACTCCTGGAATGAAAGACGGCCTTTGTAGCTCATCAGGGATTCATCCACTGAAATTTTTATCTGGGGTGTAGGATTTGAGGAAAGATACTTGTATGAGGGAATTTAATGGTCTCAATTTATTAAGGTGATCGTAGCCTGGGTAATTTTTTGGGGGGACTTGGGAGTTATCTGTATAATCCATGAAGCGCATTATGGATTCATATCAGTGTCGGGACATAACTGCTGCAAATACAGGGGTAGCGTGGACAGCTCTTGATGCCCAGTAGGAGTGGATAGTTGGTTTTTTGACCAACCCCATATTTAGCGTTAGGCCTAAAAGAAATGTAAGCTCAGTGACACTAGTGGGGGTCCATGAAGAGTAGATGGTTATGGGTTTTTGTACAATAAACTGTCTTGCATACATATTTGTCTGTTAGACAATTAACTCCAGGACTTGGTCACTGACAAATATGTTCAAAAAGTCCAAAGGGGTATAATTAGCAACATCCACTTTTATTCCAGGGGTTGCTGACAGTTACGGGACCTGGGGGGAAAATGATATTGTGGGATACCAGAACACAGGAGGGATTGCAGCACTAGGCCCTGCACCACTAGCCCCTGCACCACTAGGCCCTGCACCTGGGTATTCGACAGCAACGACTGATTCCACCACCATAGGGGTATGGGGTCCAGAGGTAGAAGTGGAACTTGAGTCGTTACTGTCTGAAAAAAGTTCTACCTCTGAAGCAGATTAGGTGTCACTACCTGAACTGCCGGAACATAGCAAGGTATATGATTGCTCTGCCATAAACCTTCTCTGAGACATTATTTTGGTAGAACTGTAAGGGTATGTTCACACGCTTAACAAAAAACTTCTGAAAATACGGAGCTGTTTTCAAGGGAAAACAGCCCCTGATTTTCAGATGTTTTTTGAGCAACTCGTGTTTTTCGCTGCGTTTTTTACAGCCGTTTTTGGAGCTGTTTTCATTGGAGTCTATGAGAAAACGGCTCCAAAAACGTCCCAAGAAGTGTCCTGCACTTCTTTTGACGAGGCTGTAATTTTACGAGCCGTCTTTTGACGCGACGCGTAAAATGACAGGTCGTCGGCACAGTACCTCGTAAAGCCCATTGAAAGTAATGGGCAGATGTTTGCCGACGTATTGGAGCCGTTTTTTCAGACGGAATTTGAGGCGTAAAACACCTCCATTACGTCTGAAAATAGGTCGTGTGAACTCAGCCTAACTGTTATACTACTAACTTTTTCTTTTTGTATATTTTTTTTTGTATTTTTTTTCAAACTAAGTAAAAAAAGAAGGAATTGTAATTATGCTATTCTTCTTTCCTGTAGTCCAAGCAGCAGCAAAGAAACCAATGGGTTAATACCCCACTGCTGGTAGGACAGGTGACAAGAAACAATAAAAGAATCAATTAAGTAGACTATATGTAGGGACCTAAGCTCCACCCCCCTGTGTCTCTTAAAAAGAATGCCAGAAATGCAGATCAAGAAAAAGATTTTAATGGGAGGGAACAATAACGCTGTGCTGCTGCTTGAACTAGAGGAAAGAAGAATAGCATAAGTATAATTTGTCCTACGCAGCAGCACAGAAAACAATGGGATATAGCAAGATTATACAGGTGGGCTAATTGAAGACAAAACTGTACGTCCAAAAGATGCTTCCTCTGAAGCGTCAATGTCCTGTCTATAGTGCTTCATGAAGGTGTTCGGTTGAGACCAAGAAGCTGCCAAACAGGTTTACTAACCTCCCGACGCCCGCAGCCATGGATCCGTGAGCGCTGGTCCTCATCTCATCCCTAGGAGATGCCAGCACTCATTTCCGCTCCGGTTTGCTGTGTCCCGTAGAGTGCGCACGCACGCTCGTGCCCGTCCTTAAAGGGCCAGCGCGCGACCATTAGGAAATCATCATCATCAACGGCCCATTATTTCCTGGCCTATAAGAGGGCCCCAGCCCTTCTGATCCTTGCCTGAGCATTGTTAGTTTATCCCAGTCTGTCTTGCAAATGGTCCCTCAGTGTTTCCCGTTCCAGTTGTTTTCCGTGCCCTGTTACCTGGTCCTGTATCCCGTACTGTTCTTGTTCCTGTGCCTACCAGTGTTGGAGTCGTGTCTACTGCACATCCTGTCGTTTTCAACGTCCAGTGCCGTTTTCCACGTCCACTGTCTTCTACCACGTCCAGTGTCATTTGCCACATCCAGTGTCTTCTGCCACGTCCAGTGTCTTCTACCACGTCCAGTGTCTTCTGCCACATCGGATTCTGCCCGCCACGTCTGGCGCTACCTGCTGCATTGGCCTCCTTCTGTGCTGAAGCCAGAGCCACCGTCTGGACTAGTTCAGGTACCTAATCGTTACTATCTACTATTGACTTTCATATAGACTGTGACCTGGTCACCTGCCTCTCCGCTATGGCGGAGCGGCCTAGTGAGTCCACATACCCTGTGACTGACAGTATAGATTCTCCTGTAACAACAGGTCTTGGCGGTGAGGTAGTTCCCAGAAATTGCCCCTGGATATCTGGATCAGCCTGGGAAACCATACCCGTTTTGGCCATCAGGGTATGATTTCTATCATTTAGTACTGGTCTTCTCGGATCTTCGTTAACACTCTCATAATCATTGGAATAGGGGGGGAAGACATAAACCAACCTGAAGGTCTATTTGATTGAGAAGACAGAAGGAGAATATCTATCACAGCACTGAAGACCCAGAATATTTTTTTCTTGGATTCCATTTGATTGAGAAGGCATCTAGTGCCAGCGGTCTGTCATGACGAAATAGGGAGCATAAATCTAGGCATTTCTTGTTGGCACGAGTCGCCATCAGATCTATCACTGGAGTAAACATTCTCCAGATTATCTGGTTGAAAACTTCTGGGTTCAAATCCCACTCCCCTGGAATGGCTTGTTGACGACTGAGTCTGTCTGCCCATACATTGTTGACTCCTCTGATGTGGATTGCCACTAGATCCCGTACATGGACCTCTGCCCATCTCATGATCCGTGTTGTCTCTTTCTGTAAAAGGACGGATCTGGTGCCATCCTATCTGTTCAGATAACTTACAGTCACGATATTGTCTGATTGAATCTTCACGACCTTGCCTTCTAATAAGGGCTGGAAATGCATTAACGCGTTTGAGACTGCTAACAGCTCCTTTAGATTTGAAGATATGCTTTGTTGTTGGGGGGTCCAATGCCCTTGCGTCCTCTGACCCAGTATGTGGGCTCCCCATCCAGTCCCTGAAGCATCAGTTGTCAAAATCGTCCACCTCGGTGACTTTATTGACTTGCCGTTCACCGAGCTCAGCCACCATTCTAAAGACTCTCTGGTGGTATAATAAATCACCATGCACTCCTCTGGAGACTCTATGTATCTGTTCCATTGAGATAGCAGATTCTGCTGGAGATCCCTCATGTGCCCTCTGGCCCATGGGATCGCTTCTATTGCTGAAGCCATAAGTCCTAGTGTCTTCATCACCTTGCGAAATGAAACCAGCGTCAGTTCTGGAATATGGGTAGTTAAATTGTGATGTCTCTCCTCCAAGAGGGCAACTGTCATAGTTTTGGAATCGAGGATGAATCCTATAAATCGTCACCTTTGTGCAGGAATTAAATTAGATTTTGTCCTGTTTACGAGCCAACCTAAGTTGATCAAAAATTCTATCACCTCCTGAAGGTGGCTCTCCATCAGACTTGCTGACTTGACTATCAAGAGCCAGTCTTCTAAATATAGAAATATCGTTATACATTTTGTTCTTAGCTTTACCATCATGGCAGCTACAACCTTTGTAAAGATCCACAGGGTTGAAGATAGGTAGGCATGTAAACTGGAAGTGTCTCATAACACCCTTTTCCGGGAGGGCCACCATTAAAAACTTCCTGCAAGATCTTCTTATGGGTATATGAAAATATGCTTCCATTCAATCCAGTGTCACCATGAAGTCTCCTTCTTCTAATAAGGCTGTTGCAGATCTTATGGTTTCCATACAAAACCTTTGTTTCCTTACAGAGGTATTTAGGTATCTCATGTCTAAAATAACCCGAAACTTCCCGTCTGGTTTTGGAACCAGCAATATTGGGGAATATTGGGGAATAAACCTCTTGCCTTTTGAAGCTAGTGGAATTTCTTCCAGTACTCCTTTGTGGATAAATTCTATGATAGATGTTCTGAGAGTTCTGAGAGTTCTGAGAGTGGAAAGCTGTGACTTGAAACTTTGTCTGTGGAGTAAATTGAAAATCTATTGTATAACCCTCTGAGATAAGTCGCACTATCCAGGGATCTAAGCCTTGATCCCACCAAACTGAAGCGAAGGCTAGAAGTCTTCCCCCCACCGGCGGAAGGCTGGCGTCAGAAGTTGTAGGAGGAGGATTGATTAGATCTTCCTCTTCCCCATGATCTACGAGAATTTCCTTTTTGGGAAGTCGAGCCTCTTTCCGGAAAACGAAAAGTTTCTTTGAGGTTCCTAGAACCCATCGCTGACTAGGACATTCTACGGGCAAATCTTCTTCTAGGTCTCTGAAAAAATGGGAGTGACTTCCCCTTCCTGGGAGTTTTTCCATGAGTTTGTCTAACTCCTCTCCAAATATTATATTCCATCACACATAATGCGTTTTTGGACTTCCAGTCCGCAACCCAAGGCTTGAGCCATATGGCCTTTCGGCCTGACACAGATAAAGCCATATTTCTGGCTGCTAACCTTAACGACTGACTGGAGGCATCACTAAGAAAGTCTGCAGCTAAAGACATATGCCTAAAAACCCTAGCTAGCCAACTCTTAAGACTCTTATTTTGCCGCTGAACTACCAATTGCTACCTTAGACTGTGTTACTGCAGAATCATAAGACTTCCTGAAGGCTGAGTTGGCTTTATGATCAAGGGGCTCTCTAAGGCTTGCTCCGTCCTCCACCGGCACTAGGGTATGGGTGGACAATTTTGCTTCAGCTACATAACTTTAGGAGAGCTTTCCCACTCTCTACTCTGATCCTCCTCCATAGGGAACATTGACTTGAATCTTTTATTTATTACTGGAGCTCTATCCAGGGTGCTCCACTCTCTCTTCATAAATTGTTTAGCTGAGTCATCTATAGCAAAAGATTTAGTTTCTCTCTGTATTTCTTGCTCCTTTGAGGGTATCTCCGGCTCATCTGCCCTGACTACCCGAATCAGACTTTTCATCTTTTCTAGAGGGAACATAGCCTCCATCGGACCTTCTTCTCCCTCTGAGGCTGAGGTATATACCTAACACAGGACTTGTAGGTCTCCATAAGACAACATAGACGCATCCTCCTCCTTGTCTTAGGGCTAAGCCTACGATTAGATGACGTCTGAGACTGAGCAGATCCTAGTTCTTTTATGGATTCGGTTACACATTCTCTAATGAAAGCTTTCATGTCTCTAGATATGGCGGTCTCACCACCTTGCCACAGTAGACAATCTCTACATAATTTCTCTTGACAACTGTCAGGTAAGGGAGTATCACAGGTATTACAGCTAAGTTCCTTCTCTTAGAAGACACTTTTCCGTTTCTTCGCTCATATCTTCTTGAGTCCTCAGAACCTTGACTGGACATCTGATAACAAAAACGCATAAATGTAATAATGATCCCAAGTGTAACTGAAGAGAGAAAACTTCTCCTTTGCAACTTACTTGGATAGGGCCAGCAGACAACTCAGCAGCCTATGAGGAGATTCTTCACAGGGAAGTAATTGATCGGACTGGGGCTTTAAATACTTCAGGAAACAAAAGACGCCTCCCAGTGGGAAGAACACACTGGTTTGCTAACACCCCTCTTTAATAGGAACTTCTTCGGGAAGAAAAAATGCCCTACCCAAGAAGTAGTGGAGAGACACCTAAATATTGTCCTTTCTATAGGAGAACCTCTAAAATGGACGCTCTACTAATCCCTGCATATAAATTGATTCCAGAGCGCAGTCTCTATCACCACCCCCTGACCGGTGTCAGGAGAGGAAGAACAACCAATCAGGAGTGCCACCACCAAAAAGATGGCGGCACCCATGAAAGAGACTAGCTCCAGCTAGAGGAGGGCTGCCTGTAATCTTACTGGCTAATCGCGTCAGAGTAAGCAGGTGATACAGCTTGTGCTGTGAACACTAAAAACAACGTTAATAAAACAAAAGTAAACAAAAGTAAATAAAGTTAAGAAAATAAACCCCTGGACGCCACTACTAGCAAGAAGTTCTGCAAAGATTCCCCCTCCCAGGAAAGGGACCTGGGAAAAGGGGAACAACCACCTTTAGGAAACAGAACCACCATATCACCTGTCATCACCAACGGTAGGAAAAAAATACACAGGGGGGGCTTAGGTCCCTACATATAGTCTACTTAATTGATTATTTTATTGTTTATTGTCACCTGCTCTACCAGCAGTGGGGTATTAACCCTTTGGTTTCTGTGCTGCTACGTAGGATGACCAGGAAAAAAAGGATACCCTGCCGATCACTAGGTAGGTAAATAGCACAGGAAAAATTACGTAAAACTCGCTAACAACCTGACGCTGCCAGAAAATGCACTGATCACTTTTGCTCACATATGGGATGAGGGGGCACAAACGGGATGATCAGGGGGCACAAATGCGGTGATCAGGGGGCACAGACTTGAAGTTTGTGTGTTTTTTCACTTCCCTTATACAGCTCAGGATTTGGTTATAGTGTCTCTCTCTCCTCTCACAGATCAACTACAGTGAAAGGAGGGAAAGACACAGCCCATGTCCCGGCTGTATTTTATAAATAAGTTTTTACAGTGATCGCCGTTATTCAGTGAATAACGGTGATTACGTGACCGGGGATCAGACATTATGGTCCTCGGTGTGTGCTCCAAGGCCTCAGCTACCTCCGTAGCATAATACATAGAGTTTAAGCGCCTCCCGGGAGCGCTATCTTATGCCAAAGCGCAGCCATGAAAAGGCGGCGCTCTGGTATAAGTAAACTTAATGGCCCCCGTGAAAACACGTATAGGTGGTCATAATGGGGGGTTAATCAAGTAATACTTTATTTATTTTTTATTTTTTTTAAAACAGTTTTTATTGAGTTTTGTTAATTTTTTCATTCCTTTACAGTTACAAGAAACCAAGTATGACATTGCCCATATCTTGGTGGAGGTACAATAATATACATAACTTTGTATTTGTTGAAATATCATCCCGGTACAATGACTTTTACATACTAGTTTCTGATGCATGTTTTCCAATAAACTTTGTTAACAAGTAACACAACAACATTGGCAGTCCTTATTTTTTTTTTGTTTGGGTTTTTCAACCTCTCATTATTCTCTCTTCTTATCGTATCGTGATCCTCCACTCCCTATGTCTTTCTACCTAGTGTCTTGTTACTCTGACCTTAAGCTTGTCCAAGGTCCCTTTAAGGTCCTCTGTGAGATACCATTTTGTTTGTTGGAACCCTTCCATCACTGCCGCAATATCTAGATCACACATTTGTAACAAGAACGGTTTCCATTTTTTGAAAAAGCTTGCAGTTTTTCTTTCTTTGTGTGTTAATGCATCAATTCTGTCTGAGTGTAAACATATTTTCAGTTGCTGAACCAGTTGATCTAGTGTCGGTGCGGTAGCTTCCAGACAGTTTTTCAGTATACATCTTTTTGCAACAAGTAGTATTATGTGTACTAGTGGAGGTATATGTGTAAAGATCCCTTCCTCATCAGCATGTATTGACGCTGTGGATTGAAATATATGAAGTGTTGGTGTCAGTGGCATGGTTCTGTCCCATATTTTCGTAACATATGCTAGTATCTCTGTCCAGTATCTTTGTGTAACTGGGCATAACCAAATGCCATGATATAAATCAGTATGTGGTTGGGCGCATTTCGGGCATGAATGCATTCGGTCTGGATATCCACCACTAGGCGGAATGTTAAAAGCGTAAATGGCCGCGTGCATCAATTTAAACTGCGTCTCCCTCCACACATTAATAACATGCTTCCTCACTGCTTTCCATCCCTCTAGTATCTGCACATTAACATCTGCTGTTTTGAAAATGCCTCTCCAGTAAGGGAATTGATTTCTTGGTTCTATTTGTACATAAATATCTTTCATTGACCTATATAAATCTGATAGGGACTTCCTATGTGGTTCTTCACCTACTAGTTCATCGAATTTGTTTTCTACAATTTCTCTCTCCAAATTACCTACTATTTGTGCACAGAAGGCCGGGAACTGTATGTGCGACCATAAAGGCAAATATTTTGACAATTGGAAAGATAATCCCTGCTTATTCCTCACCTCCTTCCAGCACATTATTGTGTCTCGTAATATGACGGAAGATTTAACATGTTGTGGGAGGCACACAAGTTTTGTGTGTAGTAAAGCTCGGAGGTCACATTCTCCTGCTAGTGCTGACTCCAGTCTCTGGTTGGAATAGTGGTTTGTTTCGTGTATCCAGTCTAGAACATGTCGGAAAAGGCTAGCAATATTATAACCTCTCAGATTTGGAATGTTAACTCCCCCCTGGTATAAGGTTCCAATCCGGATCCCCAAATATGTTATCTGCGCTCTCGCAATCTTAATCCCCAGGTGTTGGAGGTTGGTATCTGTTGTATGATTGTGTGTTGTTAATCCTAAAAGCTCGCTTTTGGTTGGGTTTATTTTGAAACCTGCAAATGACCCGTATTCCCGTATCACCTCAAAAAATTTTGGCAGATGTTTAGATGGTTGAGAAAGAAACAGCAGGATATCATCTGCAAATACTGCAGATTTGACTTCTACCTTGCCCACTTGTATGCCAGAATATATCTGCCCATGTTCTAAGACATGTATCAATGGTTCCAATGCCAGGTCAAATAAAAGCGGTGATAGGGGACAGCCCTGCCGCGTTCCTTTGTGTAACCTAAACGTTGCTGACCTAAATCCTGGTGTACAAACCGCCGCTGTGGGATTATTGTATAATGCTTTTAAATAGACTCTAAATTCCCCTTGTATGTTAAATTTGTCCAGGACCATGTCCAGCCACCGCCACTCAACATTATCGAATGCCTTCTCAGCATCTAGTAACACAAGTGCCGATTGGTTGTGCGACGTTGGCCAAGCCATCATCCCGTCCATGACTCCCAACACTTTCCTGATGTTAGTGACTGCTGATCTACCCTTAATAAAACCCACTTGCGATGGACCTACCAAGAGAGGCATTAAGTGAGCTAGCCTGGCTGCCATAATCTTGGATACCAGCTTGAGATCTTGGTTTATTAATGATATGGGCCTGTATGAGCTCGGTAGTAACAAGTCTTTTCCCGGTTTGGGTAGGACCCTGATATGGGCCGTGTTCGCTGCAGTCGGGATGGATCCACCCCTCATCAGGGAATTAAAATAGGACAGTAGCGTCGGGGTGATTTGTTCCTGAAGGATTTTGTAGAATTCAGCCAGGTACCCATCAGGTCCCGGGGCTTTCCCATTTGATAATGATTTTATAGTTAGCTGTAATTCTTCTACTGTTATTGGTGCATTCAGATCATCCAACTGTCCCTGATCCAGAGTAGGCAGGGTCAGCTTGGATAAGAACTGACTACCCCGTATATCTCCAGGCCCGTCAGAGGTCGCGTAAAGCTGTTGATAAAAGGCATGGAGTATGCCGTTCATTTTTCTGGGGTTAGCTCGAATATGGCCTTCACTATCTCTCAGTTTGGTAAAATGTGTGTGTGGACGGAACCCTCTAGACAATCCCGCCAGCATCTTACCTGCCTTGTTGCCAAATCTAAAAAGCTTGGCTTCGTAGATTGACCTCCCAAACTTCTCCTTTTTATCTAGCCATATTTCAAATTGTCTTCTAGCATCTATCCATTTATGTTTTTTATCAGGGGTAGGATCAGCTAGGAAGGAGGAATATGCCGCTCTCAGACTGTCACTACTTTCTCTGTATTTCTGTTGTGTCTGTTTTTTCCTGAATGTGACGTATGATATGAGCCTCCCTCGTAATACAGCTTTAGCCGTCTCCCAAAATAGCGCCTGATCAGTAGCATGTTCCGCATTATCACTGGCATATTCCAACCACCATCCCCTTATCCGCTGTTGAAAGTCTCCATCTTCTGCTAGATTTGAAGGGAATCTCCATGGGATGAAATCCCCCCTGGGGTGTGCGTCTGCCAGCACTAGCCGTATTGGTGCGTGGTCTGATATGATCATGTCAGTGATGTCTACCTGTTCTACGCGTTGTAGTAGCTGATGGCTTAAAAAAATGTAATCTATTCTAGACCAGGATTTGTGGTATGGAGAGAAGTAGGTGTATTCCCTGTCATCCGGATGACTATATCTCCAGCTATCAGTTAGTTGTGTATCGTGTGTAAAGTCAGGCAATATGCCATCTGTGGCTAGCGTAGGTGCGTGGTTATTTCGTCTCCTATCTTCATCTGCGCATAGTACTGAATTAAAGTCTCCCCCTATCAACTTCATCGTACATGTGTCAGCTATAATCGATGTTTGGAGGTTCTGAAAGTAGGCGCGATTGTTTGTGTTAGGTGCGTATATATTGTATACGCTAATTTCTCCCAGTGGTGTGTCTAGCAGTACTTGCAGTACTCGTCCTTCGGTGTCTATATTTTTCGATCGCAAAGTGGCAGCAAAATTTTTGTGTATTAAGATCATCACCCCATTTTTTTTTTGAATTGCTGGGGATCCGTATACCGTTCCCACCCAAAATTTACGCATTATAAAAAAATATTTTTCTTCTTCCAGGTGTGTTTCCTGGAGCAAGGCTAAGTCAGCTTTCATTTTACCAAGATGGCGTAATATCATCGATCTTTTGTGTGGGGATAAGAGCCCCTTAACATTCCATGTCACTACTTTCATAGAGGGTATTTCTATTTAGTGATTTTGTTGTCTGACCCTGTGTCTGTGACATATAGTGAGTGTTACATGCTAATAAGGAGTGGCTGAGAGTTTTGAATTTGGTGTAGTATAACTCAATTGAATTAATGTGACCACCATTTAACCATAGAACACAACTATTAGATAACAATTCAACTTTCTCCATGTTCATCGGAGATTCCCAACTCTCCCCCTCATTTTTTCTCAGGACTTCTCTTTTTTCTGACATGTGATGTTCTCTAACCTACATCTATTTGTGGCCTAGTCAGCAATCCCCAATTTACAATACATCTGTAATCAATATGGTTATGCATTTGTCTGATTTAACTTTGTCTCACTATTATCCCATATCATTTAGCATCGACTAGTGTTATATATATCATATATCAAATAACAGACAAATTATTTCATATTTCAGTAGTCTCTGGTACTCACAACTCCCGTCAACCTAGGAGCCGACTCGCTTGTAGTTCTGGGTGTCTGCTACCCGTGCCTTGGGGTCTGCGGCGGTCTTTTTTCTTTTGGCGGTGGTCCCTGCAAATGCGATGTTCTCTGCTGCGAGCGTCCTCTGGGAACGTTGTTTTCTGCTGTCGACGTTTCAGAGTCTTTAAGTAAATCTTTATACACCGCTTCCGCCTCCTGGTGATCCGTGTATATTTGCATGGTACCGCTTGGAGTTGTGACTTTTAATGTTGCCGGGTATTGTAGCTGGAACTTCATGCCCTGGTTATGGAATGCTGTGCAGATTTTGCTGAATAATTTCCTTTTTTTTGAGACTTCCGCGGAATAGTCGCCAAACAGCATGACCGTGCCACCATTTATTTTCGTCGGTCCTTGTCTGGATTTGTACAAGCGGAGCAGCGTTTCTTTATCGGAGTAATCTAAATAGCGCACTATAACTTGTCGCGCTCTCTTCATCGGGCCGAGATGCTGTGGTAAATTTTGTCTGTCGGGGCCCACTCTATGTGCTCTTTCGACTTTGCACGGCCCCTCCATGTTTAGCGTTCTCGGTAGGTCGTATTTGCAGAGGCGTTTTAGGTGTGTGGCCGGTATTGTTTCCGGTATTCCCACTATCCGAATATTATTTCGCCTTGACCTGTTTTCTAGGTCATCAATCTTGGATAGCATCTTTTGCTTCTCAGCCAATAGTTCCTGTAGTGTGCCATGCGCGTCTGCTGCGTCATCTTCTAGCAGAGATACTCTTTGTTCGATTTCATCTAAACGTGTGCCATGTTGTGACACTTCGTTTTGTAGTGCCTTCAATGAGGCTGATACAGTATTAGCCAGGGTGTCTTGGATGTCAGGTGTAATACGTTTGGCTACTTCAATGGCCAGCTTCTTGTAGTTTATCTTTGCCGAGGTCCCCTCCCCCTCTTCTTCGTCTGACATTATGTCCTCCTGATCTGAGGATGGACGGCTCATCTCCTGTTTCTCTTTCCGGGTGACCGGTGGCATCGTGCCCTTTTTCAATTTTGTGGTTGCTTTCTTTAGGGATAAGTCTTATTTTTGTCAGGATATGTGTGTTGCAAGGGGCCGAGACTGATCCAGCATGGGACTATCTCTGAGCTCAGTGGAAGATGGCGCTCCTTATCTCCCGATGTGCTGCTGTGGTGTTTGGCGCCAAAATGTGCTCCCCGTTTTAATATGTGGCCATATATAACATTTGCACTATACCTGTGCAGTCGATTGTCTTGTCTTTTCTCTACCAGGTGCCGTGAGGGCAGTACTTCTCGACTTCCCCGTAGTCCGGTCTGAGGCTTCTCGGGTCCCTCGGCAACTATAACCTCCGGTAAACGTGGGGAGTCGTCTGTTGATGTCGGAATTTCGGAATTTCGTCTGTCTGCCTGCCGCGCGGTGTAGTGTCTCTATTGGCACTCTCAGTGTGGTTTTAGGGATTGCTGGCTATGTTAGTCAGTGTTATTTTGCAGCGTAGGTCTGGAGAGCTCTTTTCTCCCTCCTCACATGGCAGCGCCGGAACCGGAAGTCCACCAAAGTAATACTTTAAAGAACTACCGGCTTGATCCTGCAGCACTCATAATACCTTTGTTTACTTGCTACTTGTGAACCATGCCATTTTTGCCTCGATTATGAAAAACAAACCCTACAGGAGTTGGGGTCAAGAGAGACAAGTAAAGGAGCGACAATGGCGGATGGAGGAAGAGGGTTGGTTTAAGAAGCACTCACCGGGACCTGAGAGGTGGACGGGCCTTCACTTCTGCCAAGCTACTGCTGCTGCTATACTCTGGTAGAAGGACCTGATCGGTGGGCGGGTCTTCTGTTGCTCAAAGGCAAGTCAGGTCACATGGGCATGACATCATTAAATGTCCTTAAGCCCAATAGGAAACAGTATCTGTCCAGCTTTGATGCTGCTTATGCAGCGTTTTTACATTAGTAACCTCACGCAAATGTGGTGGGGGCCGCGCTCCACCTGGCTTCGGGGCATGTTCGCAATTGCGACAGCTGCAACCCTTATAGCTACGACACTGGGCTGAGCCACCTGCACCATATAAATGGTCTATATTGCACTGAGTTAAAATTTAGAGCAATATATTTTGCTATAGGCTGAATACCTTGCTGAATTGCACATGGAATGCACAGTACTATGAATTATGGTCTGCATTGATTACACACAGACTGGATTGCCTTAAGTTAATTAATTCATTATATTGCCCAAAGTTTCTCTGGGGAAACTTTAAAAATCTACTCTGGAAAAAGACTACTATCTACTATCTATGGAAAACTTGATGGCTTTAAGAGTTTGTATCTTTCAGTAACATGTCTTCAAAACTGTTGAACAAAACACATGAAACAACCTTGAAATATACCTACTAAAGCAGAGGGATGTTGAGATGTTTAAGTTGCATGCACATGTACGCTGCACACTGTATATTATTTGTACATTGCACACGGGCTGCACTCATTAATATAGTTGGTGACTGGCACTGACTTGTATTGACTTTTACTTTTTTTTTTGTTGCTGAATATATAGCTACATTTATCTGCATACAGTATATCTGGAAACCAGTAGCGAGACCTCCACCGATAAATACTGTACCCCAATATCTTCGTAACCCTCTTGTATCCCTCTTATATTCCCTCTCATCGTTCCCCCCTTCTTCTAGGGCTTCGATCTATTGACTTAATGATGCACTGAGACTCATTGAGATGTATTGAGACTTATTGGGAGAAGAGAAGGTCATGTGCTGTATATTGCCGGTTAAATTGGTTGGGAATATTAGAACGAAAAGCCCAGTTGCTAAAAGCTGCATAAAAGAGAACTAAAAGAAGTAGTAAAACCAGCATTATTAAGTGAGAGAGCTTAAGGGGGTGAAATATGCTGCCCAGAAGACATAGAGGGGCTCCATTTAGACCCCTTCGGTCCTCTGGTAGATCATCCTCCCATAATCGCAACCAAGGCTTAGATAGATACCTTTCAACAGGGAACCTCCCCTTGGCATCTATCAGTACTACTAACACTGTCAATACGACTCTTGGCATGGATGGGACAACAGCTATACCCCCAGTTCAATAGCAAAAAATCCAGCAACAACAAGGGACCAGCGGGATGGACTCATTATAAGGAGATGACATTCACCCAATTGTTTCAGCCCCAGAGATAGTAATTTTAGCTCCTGGTGACATATTTTCCATTCCCCAACCCTCACGGTATTCTTCTTTGGCAAGTGCTCAATTGGGCTCCCACACAGCAGATACCACTCAACTATTACCGGTCCAATCATCTTTGCATATGGAGTTGCAGTCTCTTAGAGAACTAATACAAGCATTGCCATCTAAGAGTGAATTAACATTGGCTGGAACGCGACTCGAACAATCTCAATGGGAGACAATCTCGGAAATCAAAGAAGAAGTGAGCAAGTTAGCCAATAGAACCACTACTGCTGAAAACACAATCATTACACTAGACGAGCACGTATTAGCCTTGGAAACCGAGGTTGCTACATCTGTGAAGGATGGAGTGGACAGAAGTTAATGTTTATAATAATTTTCTTTCTTTAATAAAATATAGA
The DNA here is from genome assembly GCF_050947455.1 of Rhinoderma darwinii. Lineage (NCBI taxonomy): Eukaryota > Metazoa > Chordata > Amphibia > Anura > Rhinodermatidae > Rhinoderma > Rhinoderma darwinii. The sequence continues at coordinate 66,916,194 of NC_134689.1, forward strand.
CTATAGAGTTGTGTACATAATTGTGATGAAGCAATAGTAATAGGATTAGATAAGTATACGTGGCAAGATGGCCCCTGAACAGGGACTACGCACTAATAAAATAACAAGTCACTTCCTGGTATGAACGAACTATGAACTAGGAAGACATATCTAAAGGACCAGATAAGGGTGAACCTATCCATGGATGACACAAGTATCAAGAGGCTTACAGTGATACGTGCTTTTATAAAAGTGTGATAACATGTACCCACCCCCAGGAGAAAGGAGATATAGAACAAATGTGTGTAATAAATAAGCCAGTGACGCCTGATGCTGAGTGAGGAGCTTTGTACCAGACTCTGTGTGGTGTGATTCCTTTCGTACGAACTCAGCGTATTATCCCTGCCGGTTGAGACTGATTAGTACCCGAACATTTTGGCGCTCGACGTGGGGCCACACTCGAGGGATAAGCCGTGTCCGTGATCGACGACCCCCAGACGCCTCAACATCGAATCACCAGCCACGCTCCCAGGAAGTCTGATCAGCTTCAAATAAAACACGGTAAGGTTAAGTTCATGTTTATGAATATTGGCTCTTATCCGTGTGGGAGAGTGAGCAGGTGATAAGATACCGAGGTATTTGGAGTCGATCCCGGCCACACTCTCAGCGACAGAGAGTTAACCCGCTGTGTGGTTCCAAGAATCATAGTATAGATAGTCGCGTCTCGCCGGCATAGGTGATAAGTATAAGTGTGATAATTTAATTGGTCGCAGGGTATAGGTTGATACCATTAAGACGACAGGTGTAAGTGTAATAATTTAATTGGTCGCAGGGTATAGGTTGATACCATTAAGACGACAGGTGTAAGTGTAATAATTTAATTGGTCGCAGGGTATAGGTTGATACCATTAAGACGACAGGTGTAAGTGTAATAATTTAATTGGTCGCAGGGTATAGGTTGATACCATTAAGACGACAGGTGTAAGTGTAATAATTTAATTTAATTGGTCGCAGGGTATAGTTTGATACCATTAAGACGACAGAGACAGACAGTCAGTTATAATTGTGTTTAAAAAAAAAAAAAAAAAAAATATAAAAAAAAAATTGTGTTTTGTGTTCAGAAACATCGAGAATAAGGTTTCATTCTCAGGACGGTGTTAAATATAGAACAGTATGTTTAATGTGTTTAAAAAAAAAAAAAAAGAGACAGGCAAGAAGAATGTAGAAAGTAGTAAGAAAGTTATGCACATATGTGGCATATTTATAGATGGAAGAATGGGCTGCAGCTCTTAGGGAAAACAAGGGAAGATTAAGTGACGAAGGAAAGTTAGATGAAGCATTAGCTTGGCAAAGAACAGCCATAGCCATAACTAAAGACAAGTTTACTGAGCAAGAAATACGAGACAGAAAGGGTAAAATCATCAGATATGTGTATTACAAAGTACGTGTCCAGCCACCGCCCTATAATGGCGACGGTGGAATTCTAACTTCGTGGGAGTGTCCCAGTTGTGGTTAACAGAACCCGCCCCAAGCTGAATATTGTGTATCATGTCACTTTCCACGCCCCGATCCTCCCATATATGCCACGCCTTCGGCACCACTCCCCGCCCCAGGAGGCCATCTTGGTACACCTAAACCTGTTGTTCCGTTATATCCGGTACTCACACAAGAAGGTGGATTTTATAAGCCCCCTCCGTAGGGTGTGGCCACGCCCGGCCCAACCAAATCAGTATGAAGTAATCACCTTGTTAATTTTGTCATTTGTAGTGTTTTTTCTATTTACAGAAGTTCCAGTCTAGTTCACTGATGAAACAACACATCATCATAATATAGAGATGGTGGCCGTCAGATTGTACGGTTAAACATTAACGTAGATAATTCCTGTACAATGGTGTGATAAATGATTGCAGATACGTATGTTGTTTTGCCGGCATTGAAAGTGTTAAGATTGTGAGAAGCTGCGAGTTTGTGACCTCCCTCCCCCCTAAAGTGTGCTGTGTTTGGGAGGAGGAGGAGGGGGGCTGACTGGGTGCAGTCTGCAGGGCTGATGAGACAAAGGGATCTCAATATGCACTGCTGAGATATATATATATCAGTAATGTCTACAAACCTAAATACATTTCTTCTCTTTTGCGCAAGCGCTGTTGGTTATAAAAGTTACGATATTTATGTGTTATGATGTGATCAGATTTCATGTGTTTTGATGTTAATTCAGATGTATTAAACTACAGATACTGTGAGACACGGGGTTTTGAAAATGTATGTGCCCCCCACCGTTCCCTATTTTTATATACTGTTTATTGGTTTGCAGTAATTAATGTGATCAGAGATAATATTTTCTGTTTTATTGAATAACTAACTACAATTGTTTTGTTTTTGATTTCACACATGAGTTATGTCATTGTAAAGATCAAATGTTTGTCAGGAAAAAGTCATTTTTGTTTCAGGCTGTTGTACATTACAAGGGGTTAAATTAGTGTTATGTTGAGATGTAGTTGTGAACTCTGCTACATCACTCTCGCAGAGTCCACAAAGGGGGGAAGGGTGAAGGAACTGATCAGGTACAATTTTGGTTTATGTGTAAGAGACCATCCCCCTCCAGCAAAGTTACACAGGAGGCGAGGTGACATCACTCACACGAGTCTTTATGGATTTAGATGAGGGAGAAGGCAAAACAAAACTTGTCTGGACATTGTTAATTTGATGTAAAGTTTTTGGGAATGTTTTATTTTTATTTGTTTTTGTATTAATCAAGTATTTGCAGAACCTGATAAAAGTGAGATTCTCAAAGTATTCTGGATTATCAGCTGAATGAGGAGGAGTTGTGTTTGGTAGCGGCTTGTGACACCAATCCATGGAGTACCTCTACGCAAGCATATACTTTGTACTGTACTGAACAAAATGGACATGACACTGCGGTTCTCACACAAAGTCATGGACCACAGCAGAGCCCGATAGTATATTATTCAGCTAGACTAGACCCTGTGGCCCGAGGTTCCCCATCATGTGTGAGAGCTATCATTGCTGTAAATTCAATGTTAAACAAGGCCTCAGATTTGGTCCTGGCATTTCCACCACATGATATATATATTACTGCTATTCTAACTCAAGTACAACCTAAGCATTTGTCCACTGCAAGACATTTGAGATTAACCTGTGCGCTTCTTCTCCCTGAGCAGGTTACTTTACACCGCTGTACTACATTGAACCCAGCTACCTTACTGCCTTTGGAGCAAGGGGGGAGAAGACGTAGGTAAAGTATGGTCACAATTTTTGTCTGAAACTGATGAACATGATTGTATGGCCCTTATGGCCCAGGAAACAGTGGGCTTCGCACATGTAAAAGATACCCCACTCCAAAACCCAGACCTAAATACTCTTTGTGGATGGTTCAAGGTATTTTGTAGAACTTTTCTTACAGGATATGCAGTAACCACCGAAGATGTAGTCCTAGAAGCAGCCTCCTTACCAGCGTCCCGCTCAGCACAAGAAGCGGAGCTTAAGGCCCTGGCAGCAGCATGCCAACATGCAGAAGGAAAGACAGCAAATATATACACTGACTCTCGATATGCATTTGGGATTGCACACGATTATGGCCCCATATGGAGGGCAAGACAATTTTTGACCTCTGCAGGTACACCTGTAAAGAATGCAGACTTTGTAAAATATTTGATGGCGACCCTGATGTTACCCACAGAAGTAGCAGTAGTAAAGATAAAAGCTCACACTAAGGTGAGTTCACCAGAGACAAAAGGAAATGCCCTGGCAGACGAAGCGGCAAAGCAAGCAGCACAGAAGCTACCCGTGTTAGCAGCCGTATGTCAGATAAAAGATCCAGAGGAAACAAGACCAGCTGTAAGCCCGGAACTACGGCAAAAAACTTCAAGGACAAGCAACAAAAGAAGAAAAAGACAAGTGGACGGCCCAAGGAGCAACGCTACGAAAAGATGGCCTCTGGCAATGCCAGAATAAACTGTGCCTGCCTAAGACAATGTTCCCAATGATGGCCCAGATAACACATGGAGAGACACACCAATAAAAAACGGCAATGATGGACTTGGTAAACAAGGTGTGGTATGCCCCAGGGTTTAGTGTGATGGCCAGCAGTTTTACACAAGGATGCATGATCTGTGCAACACATAATATTGGAAGAACTGTAAAAGTACCACAGAAGCACACACCCAGACCTATATATCCGTTCCAGAGACTGCAGATAGACTATATTCAACTACCCAAAGTTGGTACCTAGGAGTATGTGCTTGTTTGTATTGATCTCTTTTCAGGATGGCCAGAAGCTTTTCCAGTAACCAAAGCTACAGCCGTAGCCACAGCAAAGAAACTGATCAACGAGGTGGTGTGCAGATATGGAGTTCCAGAGGTGATCGAGAGCGACAGAGGAACTCATTTTACGGGTGAAATCATGAACCATGTGTTGTCAGCTCTAGGCATAAGTCAAGCCCTACATACACCATACCATCCACAAAGCAGTGGGAAGGTTGAGAGACTAAATGGGACTCTCAAATTGAAAATCCAAAAAGCAATGGTAGAAAACGGGAAACCATGGACCGAGTGTCTACCATTAGCCTTGTTCTCAGTAAGATACACGCCCACAAAAAGAACAGGTCTCAGCCCATATGAGATCTTATTTGGGTCGGCTCCCAGATTAGGATGTTATTTTCCACAGGTGCTCCAAATGCAGTATGGTAGACTAACAGATTATGTATCAACACTGAACAAACAATTGACCAAGGTGCATGCACAAGTATTTGCTTCCATTCCAGGTCCTGATTCAGTTGAAGGGACGTATAAGCTAGAACCAGGAGATTGGGTCATTGTCAAAAGACACGTGAGGAAGAGCCTTGAGCCACGGTTTGATGGTCCTTTTCAAGTTTTGCTCGTTACAAGCACCTCAGTGAAGCTCGAAGGAAAGGCAAGCTGGATTCACGCCAGTCATTGTAAAAAGGTTCTTCAGCCAGAAGAATGAAGATCTTTGCGGTCGTTGCGGCGGTTGTTGCGTGTGCTCTTATACAAAAAGGCAGAACTGCTACTCCTGTACACGTAATCAGTACAGAATCACTGGAACAGTTCAGGACAGGGTGGGCGAATGCCACAGTGGATAGAAAGCAGGGTAACTACACCTGTAAGGCCAATGCCCCGTGTTATACTACAAATGTGACTACAACCGAAGGGACTTGGAAAAAAGGGCCACATGGAGGGACTGTGTACCTTCACATAGACAAAACAGCCAACATTAGCATACAAGAAGAGACTGGGACTGTGGTTTTGTTGTTATGAACCAGATTTACAATATCTACAGAAATATACAACCAGTAAAAATAGAAACAAAATGATAAATAAGACTTATGAAAGATGCAACAAGGAGAGGCTCAACTCTACGATTGTAATAAAAGAAACTGATGGGATGATATTATGTATGAATAATAGCCAAATAAGAAATAGAAGATATTTTGTATTCTTGATAACAATTTTAAGAGATATTTAGGAGTATTGAATGGTATACAGTTAGAAACAGTTCGGCGGATCGAAGGGAACTGGAAGGGAGAATGCACCCTGGCGAAAGCGATCATGCCTTTTCATATACTCTCTGAGACCCAAGAGACCATCTCTCAAAATAGTCACATATTTACAAGGGAAAAAAAGAGATCTGAAAGGAAGTTTTGACCCCCATGTGTATATAGATGCTATAGGAGTCCCAAGGGGGGTCCCAGATGAATTCAAGGCCCGGGATCAGGTAGCAGCTTGATTTGAATCATTAATCCCTATGATCACAGCTAACAAAAATGTAGATTGGATAAATTATATCTATTACAACCAGCAACGGTTTGTTAACTATACTAGGGACGCTTTACAAGGTCTAGCTGACCAGTTAGGACCCACATCTACTATGACTTTCCAGAACCGTATGGCCCTTGATATGATACTAGCAGAAAAAGGAGGCGTTTGTGCCATGATAGGTACTACCTGTTGTACTTTTATTCCAGATAACACAGGACCAAACGGCAAAGTAACCATGGCAATCAAACAGATTGTTTCTTTATCCGAGGAATTAAAACGAAATTCAGGTTTCACAGACCCATGGGATCAGTATTTCTCATGGTTAACCGGATGGCAGAAAATTCTGGCCCAAATTGGGATTGTAATCTTAATCTTTCTAGTGCTTTTCGCAGTTATTGCTTGTTGTGTATTACCATGTATAAAGAAATTAATGACTAAAACTATAACTGAAGTAACTCCCACTTTTATGTTTTCTTCAGAAATTGAAGGACTTTTACCAACTCCATCCATGAGAACAACCACCCTTTATCGAGACTATTGTTCTGAAGATGAATAGATAGTGTAGGGTGTGCACCGACTCTTTAAGTCCAGCTACAAAGGGGGGTCTCCTAATAGGGGAGGCTCGTCTCAAACTGGTGAAAAAATCCTTTTACTCCCCTTTCCCAGAGCACGGACACACTTAGGTTAAGAAATGAAGAAAATAATGATAAAAGGGGGGACTGTGAAGGATGGAGTGGACAGAAGTTAATGTTTATAATAATTTTCTTTCTTTAATAAAATATAGACTATAGAGTTGTGTACATAATTGTGATGAAGCAATAGTAATAGGATTAGATAAGTATACGTGGCAAGATGGCCCCTGAACAGGGACTACGCACTAATAAAATAACAAGTCACTTCCTGGTATGAACGAACTATGAACTAGGAAGACATATCTAAAGGACCAGATAAGGGTGAACCTATCCATGGATGACACAAGTATCAAGAGGCTTACAGTGATACGTGCTTTTATAAAAGTGTGATAACATGTACCCACCCCCAGGAGAAAGGAGATATAGAACAAATGTGTGTAATAAATAAGCCAGTGACGCCTGATGCTGAGTGAGGAGCTTTGTACCAGACTCTGTGTGGTGTGATTCCTTTCGTACGAACTCAGCGTATTATCCCTGCCGGTTGAGACTGATTAGTACCCGAACACATCCAGCACTCACTTTCACAATTTGTTCCTTCAGGTGGATGACCAGGAGAACAGGAATCGTAGGAACAATATACACCTGAATGGGTTTCTGGAATTAGGCCCTCAAGAAGATCTTCAGCGACGGGTGAACTCCATCATTAATATAGTGACCCAAAGACCACTAGATGCTACATTTCTAATAGAAAGAGTCCATGATATTTCAAGATTAAACCCCCCTGATCAGACTACCCCTCAGGATGTAGTTTGTCGCCTCCATTACTTTTCAGACAAAGAATTGATAATCAGAAAAGACTGGAACCATGGCCCAATCCATATAGAAGGTTCAATAGTAAAATTATTTCCTGACATATCTGTCCGTACCCTACAGATGAGACGTACTCTCCAACCAATATTTGTAAAAATATGTGGCTCGGAGGGTAGGTATCGATGGGTCATCCCTTCCATTAGATTGTTAAAAGAGATAATCGAATATTCCATTTATATAGACATGAGTAACTTCCGGACATGTTTGACTTCTTAGCAATATCACCTATACATATACCGGACTCTCTGACAACGGAGTTACCATTATTGCTGCTCCAACACCGACGCAATAGACGTATGGTGTCCAAATCTCTACCTCAAGAACCTTCAATTCAGGATACAGTAAATAACCTGCCAACAAAAGCCTAAGGGATGACTGAGCTCTAACTACTCCATGACGTCAGCTGCCCCCCCCCTTTTTTTTTTGTTTCTGCCTTCACTCCACCTTTTTCCCCCCATTTTTTATTTTATTTTTTTCTCCTCTTCCTCCACCTCTTCCCCTTTTTTTTTTCTCTCTTCCCTACACCTCTTCCCCTTTTTTTTTTTTAATCTATACATGGGGTGTTAGACTTTGACCATCCCCCCTTTTATTTTTCTCCCTTCCTTCCACCTCCCCCCCCTTTCTTTCCCCTACCCCTCCTCTCCCATTCTCTTCTGCCTTGCCTGAGGGTCCTGGTCGCCTCCACTCTTCTTTTTCTTTTGTTTTTTTGTTTTTGTTTCCTCTCTATATCGGGAGTTTATGGAGTCTCGCACTGATACTGCAGGGAGAATGCTCTTGGTCAAGGGTCGTATTATTTCCCAGGTGTTTACTTTTGCTTCTATTTACTTACTTACTTCAGGGCAAGGCTCTGCCCTTGCTAGCTTTTTGGAGTCCCTGGAGGAATTTGAAGTGGGGATGTTGATTTTGGCAGGAGATTTTAATGTCGCCTTCGAACCCGCTCTTAGACACCTCAAATGGATTATATGGTATTTAACATTCTAAGCTGTGATTGCTCAAACGTTCATTACATGAATATAGTTTAGTTGCTTACACCCAGCGACACGTGACTATTCCTTTTACTCTGCGGTACACAATAGGTACTCTAGATTAGATTATTATTTTATAAGACACCAATCGCTCAACTCATTACGCTGCTCCTTAATATCATCAATAGGCTTTTTTGACCATGTTTTAATAATGTTGACAATATCTCTTTCACATCCAATTTCCCCTCAGTGGCATTGGAAGCTGAACACTTCCTTGCTTAGAGATCCAACAGTTTATGCAATTTTTAAACAAGCTGCAGTGAACTACTTCTCCTCTAATAACATGCCTGATAAAGATCTTGGTACTTTGTGGGATGCACATAAGTGTGTCATTCGTGGCATGTTAGTCCAACAGGGCTCAATTAAACGTGAAAGTACTGAAGTGATTACTGGGCTACTTTCTCAAATCCAAGACCTAAGAACTTTGCATAACATTTTTCTTGACAAGGAGTTGCGAATAAACTTCTTGCAAAAACTAGAGGAATTGCGCACCATCTTAAGTACTAGAGCTAAAGCAACCTTAACTAGATGTAGACGCAATTTCTATGAATATGGGAAGAAGTGTAGCAAATTTGTTGGGATTAAGCGCTTCGCCTATTTTGGAAACAAATAATAATAAAATGTGGATAACAGATGGATTAGCTATGAACATAATGTAACGTCCGTGGTCGCTGACCACAAACTCCTTCCATCCAGTCGACGCCCTTCTCTCCAGAGATATCTGCACATACGGCTGTCCTGTTCCACAGTGACCACCAAGGTGCGCTCGCCAGCTCAGTCCAGACTTAAGAAGCCAAAGCGCCGCAGGTGGGAGATTGAGCTGATCTCCTCGGCAACGGCTTCCTTGCTAAACTTACATCAAGGAGACATTTCCGTGGGCGAGTACGCTGTCCACTTCCACACCCTGGTGGGAGAACTGTTTTGGAGCAATGAGGCCCCAGTGGCTACATTCTGGCATGCACTGTCTTATAAAATTAGGGACGAACTTGCCGCTCGAGATCACCGTCTACCCTGGATGACCTCATCCTTCTGGCCGCCCGGATTGATAGAAGGCTCCGAGAACGACTCCAAGAGGCTCATCGGGAGTGAGGTCTAGCTAATCCGGTCCCTACCTAGCAGCAACCCCTGCTGTCTTCAGATGCCGATCCTCCTAAGGAGTTTTTGAGGATGGGCCAATGTAAGCTATCTACCCAGGAGAGACAACGCAGACACACTTCGGGACTCTGTCTATATTGCGGCCTCGGAGGCCATCTTGTGCATCTGTGTCTCCAAAAGCCCCAAAGCCTAGGGTTGGTAGGAGAGACAACCTTGGGCAAACAAGGACTCCCGTCTAAATTGTCCATACCCGTGACCATAGTGTCCGGCGAGAAAACGCATCAGGTCTCTGCGTATCTGGACTCTGGATCCGCTGCTAATTTCATTTGTAGAGACCTGGTGGACCTTCTTAAATTACCCACTACCTCTCTGGAGAGACCATTGATGGTTGCATCGGTAAATGGACTACCTCTGCCAGACCCAGTTATAGCTATGACCAAGCTGCTGAGGTTCCAAGTAGGGGCTCTCCACTCTGAGCTTCTATCGTTCTATATCTTATCCAAGGCCGTTAAAACCGTGCTGCTGGGCCTGCCTTGACTCCGACTACATGCCCCAGTCCCGGACTGGAACTCTGGAGAGGTTCTCCAGTGGGACCCCGAGTGTCACAGCTGTTGCCTGGTGCAGATTCATTCGGCTCAGCCTCCTCTGCCTCGGTCATTGGCAGGATTATCAGGTCATTATGCTGCATTTTTGGACGTCTTCAGCAAAAGGGAGTCGGAGACACTTCCCCCACACCGGGTGTATGACTGTCCTATTGAGCTGATTCCTGGTGCATCCCTTCCCCGTAGTAGGGTATATCCTCTCTCCTTGCCAGAGACTCTGTCCATGTCCGCCTATGTTAAAGAGAAATTGGAGAATGGCTTTGTAACGTCTATGGCCACGGTCCGTCGTTCGGTCGTTAACCTCGACGGCCGTGGCCATGGACAGCTTACCTCACTGCAGAGTCATCCCCCAGTCAGTGGCCGGCACTCACTTCCAGATTCTGTGTGTCTCCGGTGGGCGCGCGCGCCCGTGCGTGCACGGCCCTAAAGGGCCAGTGCGCGCATTTTTGCAGTAACTCTGCAATCTGGTCCAGGATGCCCTGGGCTATAAAAAGGGCTCTGCCCTCTTGCACTTTGCCAGAGCGTTGTTAGTTTCCATTGTTTGTCGTGCTTATGGTCTCCCAGTGTCTTCCAGCCTCCCAGTGTACCTTGCTCCTGTATCCCGTATCCTGTTTCCGTGCTACCTAGTGCTATTGCCGTACTGTGCTACTTGCCGTGCTGTGCTACAGCCTACGTTGACCTGCTACGCTTCACCTGACGATTTCCCGCCGCCTGGTCCTGGACGTGTCTGCCTCGCCACTGCCTACGATTGCCTCAGGTACTCTCGCTGAACTATTGAACTGTGTACTTACCGGTTTGGCCAGCTGCCATCCCTCCACGTGGTACGGCCCAGTGGGTTCACACCTCGCACCGTGACAGTACGCTCTGGCCATGGACCCCTCTGGCCAATTCAAGGGCTTGACACCCTCCCAAGCCATGCAGGCGGATCTGCTGGATCTTCGAGCTAGGCAGGATCAGCTCCTCGTGGCCGTGGACTCTATGGCGCAGCAGCTAGGGACGCTAGTTGCTTCTATTCCTGCTTCTATGCAAGTTCCTCAAGTCGACCCTCCTGTTACTCCTCCTGCCAGTTCCTGTACAGATCCTCGGTTCTCGTTGCCATTGCCCTCTCGGTTCGATGGAGACGCCAGTGTTTGTCGGGGATTTCTGAACCAATGCCACATTCATTTTACCCTGCACTCTCGAGCGTTTCCGTCAGATGGAGCCAAGATCGCATTCATCATCTCCCTCCTGACTGGCATTGGCTATTTCTATCTGGGAACGTCAGGGATCCGAGACCAGAGACTTCCAGGAGTTCGCACGAATATTCCATACCATTTTTGAGGAGCCTGGGTGAGTCTCATCAGCCGCCCCTGCCATCTTCAACCTTCGCCAAGAGGACACCTCCATGGGCAAGTATACGATTCAGTTCCGGACTCTGGCAGGAGAGCTATCCTGGAAAAATGAGGCCTTCGTGGCATCCTATTGCCATGGCCTGTCGCCCGAGATCAAGGATGAACTGGCTGCTCGAGACCTACCTTCTGCCTTGGACAACTTGATTCTGCTTGCCACTCGGGTAGACATAAGGCTGAGGGAGATATCTCACAAGGTTCGTCAGGAGCTCCGGCGCCCTAGGCTGGCGCCCAACTTTCAGCAACCCCTCATGCCTGCTTCTATTGCTTTTCCCGAGGTCCCGATGCAAGTAGACCGACTAAAACTATCGGTCCAGGAGAAACAGCGCAGGCGCACCTCTGGACTTTGCTTTTATTGCGGCCTCGCTGGCCACGTCGTGCGTCTGTGCCCTCACAAGCCAAAAAACCCCAGCGCCTAGGTTTGGTTGGAGAGACAACCCTGGGAGTCAACACATTGAAGCAAGAACTCTCTTCCAAATTATTCATCCCTGTAACCATCATAGCTGGCGAGAGGTCCCATCAGGTCTCTGCATATCTGGACTCCGGCTCTGCAGCCAACTTCGTCTGCCAGGATCTTGTGGATCTCCTACAGTTGCCTACTATCCTGCTTGAAAGGCCGCTGATCGTTGCCTCGTTGGATTGACTGCCACTGCCGGACCCAGTTGTGTCCGTAACCAAGCCTTTGAGACTCCAAGTGGGAGCCCTTCATGTTGAATACATCTCCCTGTTCGTCCTGTCCAAGGCCGTCAACCCCGTGCTGCTGGGTTTGCCTTGGCTTCGTCTGCACGCCCCCGTCCTGGATTGGAACTCTGGAGAGGTTCTCCAGTGGGGCCCAAAGTGTCTTAACCGCTGTCTGAGTCATATCCAGTCGCCACAGCCTGCTCCTCTTCAGTCTTTGACAGGTTTGCCTCCCTGTTTCTCCATGTTCAGCGATGTCTTCAATAAAAAGGAGGCCGAGACCTTGCCGCCACACCGGGCATATGACTGCCCGATCGACCTAGTTCCGGAATCTTCTCCTCCTCATGGTAGAGTGTACCCTCTCTCCCTGCCAGAGAACCAGTCCTTGTCGGCCTACATTAAGGAGAATCTGGAGAGGGGCTTCATTCGTAAATCTTCATCCCTGGCCGGTGTGGGGTTCTTCTTTGTTAAAAAGAAAGATGGATCGTTACGACCCTGCATTGACTACCGAGGCCTAAACCAGATCACGGTGAAGAACAGGTACCTTTGATTTGTGAACTGTTTGATCGCATACGGGGGGCGAAAAATTTTCCTAAACTGTACCTGCCTATGATCTGATTCGGATTCGTCGAGGTGTCGAATGGAAGACTGCCTTTAATACTAGTGATGGGCATTACGAATACTTAGTTATGCCCTTCGGCCTGTGTAACGCCCCCGCAGTATCTCAAGAATTTGTCAATTACATTTTTCGTGATCTCCTTTATGTTTGTGTTGTGGTGTATCTCTTTTTTTTAATTTTTTTATTATTATTTTTCAACATAACATAAACATAACAAAAGAAAAAGACAGGTTAATTTAACATACATATCCAAATACCATTAAGTATAAAATTGTCTTTTCCACTATTCAACCAATACAGTAAAAACCATAGTCTGACCATAACATCCAGTTGCTTAAAAATTTCCCATATGAATTAGAGCGAACCGCTACCATTTTTTCCATGGTATAATCAAATTGGACAAGATTTATTAACTCAGTGATAGTAATAAGTTCTGAAGATTTCCAAGACCTGGCTATCAACAATCTAGCTGCCAGAATAACATGCCCCGTTATGCACCTTAGGTCTCTAGGGATGTCAATCAAACCAATAAAGCACAACGCCAATGCCGGGGAAGGGCGTATTGTATGACGTAGAATGGTGGACAAAGATACAAAGGTAGCTTTCCAGAAGCTAAAAACTACAGGGCAGTTCCACCACACATGCATATAGTCACCTAGCATGCCACAATTTCTCCAACAGAGGGGAGAGTAAGAAGGATTAAATTTAGTCAACAGTGTTGGGGTTCTATACCATCTAAGCAGTATTTTGTGTGCTACTTCTCTATGACTCTCACCTTTAGAAATTTTAGAGACCAAATTCATCGCCTAGTGCCATTCTGCTAAGATGATAACCACATTCATATCCACCTCCCATTTAAGAAAATACCCTGGTTTAGTTAATCTCTGAGAATTAGAAATGGTAGAATAAAACCATGAAATATACTTAATTTTAGGCGCAGCGGAGTTGTAAGCCACAAATGCACTTTCTGGGAATATTCGCCCATCCAAGTTCCTACTGCTTAAAATATGACGGATCTGAAAGTATTTGTACAGATCATGAGTAGATATGCCGTATGATTCAACCAATTTGTTAAAGGGCAACATTCCCTTTAATTCGTAAAGAGAACCGATCGTAACTATCCCAGCTGCTTCCCATTTTAATACATTTAAATCCGGCATGAAGGAGGAGAGGTACCGAAGGGGTAATAGCCGAAGGGGGTGGCAGTCAGCCTTAGAGGTATGTGAAATTAAATATTGCCAAGAGGCTATAGAGGCAACAATAGAAAGCATATTTATATTCCTATGCGGGCGCTTAGGGCGGTCTACTGACAAAAGAGAAATTAGTCCCCAGAGTAGCCCTCTCAATTTCTACCCATTTAAGATCATTATGCCTACCCCACCAATGGTAAATCTGACTGAGAACCGTAGAGTGAAAATATCGCCCAATATCAGGTACCCCCATCCCCCCATCCCCCCTGTGAACCAAGAGCGGGACATGGTGTAAAATCGAATCCTAGGTTTTTTGCCAGCCCATATGTAGTCCGTAATTAACTTTTGAAGTTTCGAAAGGTAATTAATAGGAAGTGGAATGGTTACTGTACGGAATACATATAGTATTATAGGCAGGATCATCATCTTAGCTATAGCAATTTTCCCGGCCCAAGAGATCATTGGTTTGGAGAAGCTGTCCGCTAGTTTTGATACCTTAAGTAAAAGCGGAAGGTAGTTCTTTGAAAATAATGTCGAACTCGAACTTGTAATAAAGGTACCTAGGTATGTAATACTCTCTTCCCTCCACTCAAAGGGAAAGCGTATAATTAAAGAGGTTTTCATTACCTGATCTAATCCAATCCCCATCATTTTAGACTTGTTTGAGTTAACTTTATAATATGAAATTTTACTATATTTGGAAAGGGTGTCTTGAATAGCGGGTAAAGCGTTAAAGGGATCGGAGACCATCAAAAGTACATCGTCCGCATACAGACCAATTTTATGGGCTTTAGTTCCCACTTTGATGCCCTGAATTTTTATATTAAGTCTTATTGCTTCTGCTAAAGATTCTATTGCTAGGGCAAACATGATTGGAGAAAGTGGGCAGCCTTGACGGGTGCCGTTCGGTATTAAGAAAGGGTTAGAGAGAAAACCAGCGGAAAGAACTCTAGCTGAGGGGGACGAATATAGTGCCAGTATTGACGATTTTATTCATCCCTTAAGACCAAAATGTTAAAAAAGTTGGGACAAGTAACCCCAGTGTATTCTATCGAACACCTTCTCTGCATCTAAGGAAAAAAGCAGAGAAGGTGTTCTCAAGGTCTCCGCGCACTGGATTAGATTCATAAACCGCCTGGTTCCATCAGAGACCTGACGACCCGCCACAAACCCAACTTGGTCAGGGTTAATCAAATGAGGGATAATATGATGTAATCTTTGTGAAAGCATTTTTGCATATATTTTAATGTCTGTATTTAAAAGAGAAATTGGTCTAAAATTTACTGGGGACGTAGGATCCTTATCTGGCTTCGGGAGGTTAACTACCGTGGCCAGAAGCATTTCCATAGGGAAAGCGTCCTCCTGTGCTGCTTTATTAAATATCTGCACTAAATAGGGGGCTAAAATCTGTGAATATTCTCTGTACTAATTATTTGTATATCCATCTGGGCCCGGGGCTTTATGAAGTTTAAGCAATGATATTGCTTTAAGTACCTCGGGCTCAGAGAAAGGAGCCGATATGGCTGCAAGTTGAGATTGGGAAACCTGAGGCAGTGGAACTGTAAGGAGAAAATCTGCAATATCCAACTGTGAAGGCTGGTAAGTATTATCATCCGTATGTAAGTTATAGAGATTATTATAATAAGTTCGAAATTGACCAGCTATCAGCCTAGGATCTATTATTTTATTACCTTGGTTATCAATAAGGTGAGTAAGACGAAAACATGGGGTAAGCTGTTTTATCCTTTTGGCCAAAAAAGCGCCAGCTTTGTTGTTATGTAAGTAAGTGTTCATTTGTAAACGTTTAAGATGAATATCATGTTGGGTTGCCAGCAGTGACTGCAATGACAAACGCAGGGATCAGTTCAGAAGAGTATGCCGGTGTAGGTGTAGCCTTGTTTTTACCATTTATAACTCTTATCTGCTTACTAATATTAACCCCTTCCCTCTTTGGCCGCTTTTGACCTTCCTGACAGAGCCTCATTTTTCAAATCTGACATGTTTCACTTTATGTGGTAATAACTCCGGAATGCTTTCACCTATCATAGCGATTCTGAGATTGTTTTCTCGTGACACATTGGACTTTATGTTACTGGCAAAATTTGCCCAATACATTCAGTATTTAATTGTGAAAAACACCAAAATTTAGCGAAAAATTTCAAAAATTAGCATTTTTCTCAATTTAAATGTATCTGCTTGTAAGACAGATAGTAATACCACACAAAAATGTTGCTAACTAACATCCCCCATATGTCTACTTTAGATTGGCATCGTTTTTTGAACATCCTTTTATTTTTCTATGACCTCACAAGGCTTAGAACTTTAGCAGCAATTTCTCACATTTTCAAGAAAATGTAAAAATGCTATTTTTACAGGGGCCAGTTCAGTTGTAAAGTGGCTTTGAGGTCCTTAGATATTAGAAAGCCCCAATAAGTCACCCCATTTTAAAAACTGCACCCCTCAAAGTATTCAAAACAGCATTTAGAAAGTTTCTTAACCCTTTAGACATTGTGCAGGAATTAAGGCAAAGAAGAGGTGAAATTTACAAAGTTCATTATTTTTTTCCAGAAATTCAATTTTAATCAATTTTTTTTGTACCACAGAATGTTTTACCCAAGAAATGCAACTCAATATTTATTGCCCAGGTTCTGCAATTTTAGGAAATATCCCACATGTGGCCCTAGTGTACTACTGGACTGAAGCACCGGCCTCAGAAGCAAAGGAGCACCTGGTGGATTTTGGGCCTCCTTTTTATTAGAATATATTTTAGGCACCATGTCAGCTTTGAACAGGTCTAGTGGAACTAAAACAGTGGAAACCCCCCAAAAGTGAGCCCATTTGGGAAACTACACCCCTCGAGGAATTTATCTAGGGGTGTAGCAAGCATTTTGACCGGCCAGTTTTTTTGCAAAAATTTTTGGAACTAGGTCATAAAAATGAAAATCTACATTTTTTCAAATAAAATGTAGGTTTAGCTAATTTTTTTTTCATTTCCAAAAGAACTAAAGTAGAAAAAGCACCACAACATTTGTAGAGCAATTTCTCCCGAGTAAAACAATACCCCACATGTGGTAATAAACGTTTGTTTGGACACACGGCAGGGCTTAGAAGGGAAAGAGCGCCATTTGGCTCTTGGAGCTCAAATTTAGCAGGAATGGTTTGCGGAGGCCATGTCACATTTGCAAAGCCCCTGAGGTGACAAAACAGTGGAAACCCCCAACACGTGACCCCATTTTGGAAACTATACCCCTTGAGGAAATTATCTAGGGGTATAGTGAGCATTTTGACCCCACAGGTTTTGTGCAGAAATTATTGCAAGTAGGCTGTGAAAATGAAAATCTAAATTTTTTCAAATAAAATGTAGGTTTAGCTAATTTTTTTTCATTTCCACAAGGACTAAAGGAGAAAAAGCATAAAATTTGTAAAGAAATTTCTCCCGAGTAAAACAATACCCCACATGTGGTAATAAACGGCTGTTTGGACACACGGCGTGGCTGAGAATGGAAAGAGCGCCATTTGGCTTTTGGAACTCAAATTTAGCAGGAATGGTTTGCGGAGGCCATGTCGCATTTGCAAAGCTCCTGAGGGGACAAAACAGTGGAAACCCCCAACAAGTGACCCCATTTTGGAAACTACACCCCATGAGGAAATTATCTAGGGGTACAGTGAGCAGTTTGACCCCACAGGTGTTTTACAGAACTTATTGTAAGTAGGCCGTAAAAATGAAAATCTACATTTTTTTCAAAGAAAATGTAGGTTTAGGTATTTTTTTTTTCATTTCCACAAGGACTGAAGGAGAAAAAGCACCATAACATTTGTAAAGCAACTTCTCCCGAGTAAAACAATACCCCACATGTGGTCACAAACATCTGTTTGGACACACGGTAGGGCTCAGAATGGAAGGAGCACCATTTGGATTTTGGAATGGTTTCTGGGTGTCATGTCATATTTGCTGAGCCCCTGTAGGGCTAGTACAGTGGAAACACCCCAAAAGTGACTCCATTTGGGAAACTGCACCCCCTGAGGAATGATCTAGGGGTATAGTGAAAATTTTGATCCCAAAGGTTTTTTGCTGAATTAATTAGAATTAAGCCATGAAAATGAAAAATAATTTTTTTTTCCAACAAGATGTAGTTTTAGATACACATTTTTCATTTTTACAAGGAATAGAGAAGAAAAAGCACCCCAACATTTGTAAAGTAATTTCTCCCGAGTACGGTAACACCCCATATGTGGTTATAATCAGCTGTCTACGTATATGGGAGCATTCAGAAAAAAAGGAGCGGTATTTATCTTTTGGAGCGTAGATTTTGCTGGAATGGTTTGCGGACAGCATGTTGCATTTGCAAAACCACTGATGTACCAAACAAAAGTGACCCTGTTTTAGAAACTACACCCCTAAAGGCATTTAGATGTAGTGTGAATTTAGACTCCACAGGTGTTTTTCAGAAATGAATACGCAGTGGATGGTGCAAAGTGAAAATTGCAATTTCTCCACTGACCTGCCCATTCACCGCACAATATGTTGTGACCCTAGAGAACCTTACCCCATAAATTGTTAAGCGGGTTCTCCCGGGTATGGTAATGCCTTACTTGTGGCCATAAATTGCTGTTTGGGCACACTGTAGGGCTAAGAAGGGAAAGACCGCCATTTTGAGCATGGATTTTGCTTGGTAATAGTTCTGTTTGGGGTTTTGCTGGTATTTCCGTTTATAATGTGGTGGCATATGTAATCTGTGCGGAGTATATCAGGGGTATATGTAATCTGTGCGGAGAATATCAGGGTATATGTAATCTGTGCGGAGAACATCAGGGCATAATAAGAGGGTATAATAATGGGGTCAATAATACAATTATCCATAGACGTGTGTTACGATGTGAAGCGATCCGTTATGCGCAGGCCGGTGTCACACTAATAAACGGTTTTCTTTCTTATCCCCCTTTTGTAACACTCTGCACCTTTTGGGGACTTTTTCTCCTTCGTAGTTTGGGAAATATTACTGGGAAAGTTTTGCGCTGGTATAATAAAGGTGCCCTCGCTTCCAGCGGATGTGCTGTGTCCATTCCCTTTCCTAGTTCCTAAATACTAGGGCCCTGAAACTGAAGGAATGTTCCCCTCCGGCCTGCGCATTGAGATGTTTTTCATCACCACATTACTAGTGCCGTAACTTTTTTGTTTTGCAGTTGATTGAGCGGTGTGAGGGCTTGTTTTTTGCGAGACGGGCTGTAGATTTTATTGGTACCATTTTAGAACACATACGACTTTTTGATCACTTTTTATTTCATTTTTTGGTAAAGGAAATTACCAAAAACAAGCAATTCTGGAATTGTTTTTTATTGTTTTTTTTATCGGCATCCACAGTGTGCCCTAAATTACATGTTAACTTTATTCTGCGGGTCGATACGATTACGGCGATACCAAATTTATATAGTTTTTTTTATGTATTGCGGCTTTTGCACAATAAAATCACTTTTTTTATAAAATCATTTGTTTTCTGCGTCGCCATATTCTAAGACCCATAACTTTATTATTTTTGCGTGCAAAAAGCGGTGTCAGGGATTATTTTTTGCGGCACGGATTGTCATTTTTTATTAGTACTATTTTGGAGTAAATGTGACTTTTTGATCACTTTTTATAGCATTTTTTGGAAGGAGATGTGACCTAAAAACAAAGATTCTGGCGTTGTTTTCATGTTTTTTTTTTTACGGCGTTCACCGTGCGGGATAAATTACATAATTGTTTTGTAGTTTGGGTCGTTACGTACGCGGCGATACCAATTATGTATAGTTTTTTTATGTATTGCGGCTTTTGCACAATAAAATCACTTTTTTTTATAAAATCATTTGTTTTCTGTGTCGCCATATTCTAAGACCCATAAGTTTTTTATTTTTGCGTGCACGAAACGGTGTCAGGGATTATTTTTTGCGGGACGGATTGTGGTTTTTATTCGTACTATTTTGGAGTAAATGTGACTTTTTGATCACTTTTTATAGCATTTTTTGGAAGGAGATGTGACCTAAAAACAAATATTCTGGCGCTGTTTTTCATGTTTTTTTTTTACCGCGTTCACCGTGCGGGATAAATTACAGAGTAGTTTTGTAGTTTGGGTCGTTAGGGACGCGGCGATATCAATTATGTATAGTTTTTTTTATTTTTACTGTTTTTCCCATAATAAAACACTTACTATGGGAAAAAAGTCAGTTTAGCTACGGTATATTTTTATTTGAAATGTGTGTGTTTTTATTGTTTTACCACATTTTTTTTATATTTTTTTTACTTTTCTGACTTGTCCCACTAGGGGACTTGAGGGCCTGATGCCCCAATCGCTACTCTAATACACTGCACTACATACGTAGTGCAGTGTATTAACGCTGTCAGTTATTCACTGACAGCAAGCCTATGAGGACTCGCCGCAGGCGGGTCCTCCGGCTCCCGTACAAGGCAGACTCGGACGCCATTTTCTGGCGTCCGATTGCCACAGCAACCCAGCGATTGCATCACTGGGTTGCCGGTCGAGTGAAAACCTATCAGATGCTGCGCTCTATTGAGCGCAGCATCTGAGGGGTTAATCTGCCGGATCGGAGAATAGCTCCGGTCCTGGCAGTTACAGGAGGGTGCCAGCTGTATAATACAGCTGTCACCCCGCGGTGATAGCGTCGGCTCTGCTTCTGAGCCCGCACCATCACTGCGCCGTACATATACGGCGCTTTGCGGGAAGCACCTCCCGACAGCGCCGTATATATACGGCGGATGCCGGGAAGGGGTTAAAAATCTAATTTTCTCTTTTTCTTTTAGCCTGAGCGCAAGCTTTAATTAACAGCCCTCTCATAAATGCTTTATGCGCATTCCAAACCGTAAAAGGACAAGGAACTGAGCCTAAATTTACTTCAAGGAAGAAAGACAATTCTTTAGGCAGTTTTGTAGCATGGTCAGGGTGGTGGAGTATATAGTCGTTCAAACGCCATTGTGACGGATAGGAAAGCAATATTTTTTCTTCTATATAAAGCGAAATTGGTGCATGATCGGACCAGGTTATCTGTCCGATTTCCGAGGCTTTGGATTGTAAAAGTGCCTTATTGTTTACCAAGAACAGATCAATCCTGGAGTAAGAACCATGTGGGGGAGAAAAGAAAGTATAATCCCTCTCCCCTCTATGTTGACATCTCCACACATCAAACAAACCTTCCTCCGCCAGGGTCAGTGCAAAGGGAGACACTTGTCTATTTCTAGTGGTACAATCTATATCCGAGTCGATAATCATATTAAAGTCTCCACCTACAATCAGCATACTTTGTGATACGGCTTTAATTTTGGATAATATAGAGAACAAGTATTTATGTTGGTGTTTGTTTGGAAAGTAAACATTAATAATAGTATACAATATATTATTGATTTCACATACTACTCCCAAATATCTTCCTTGAGGATCGCTTATAAGTGATTTAAACATAAAGACAACTGTATTTTTAATAGCAATCATGACTCCTTTACGTTTAGTCAAACATTAAGAAGTGAAGATATGTGGGAAGTATTTATTTGAACATTTTGGGGTTCTTTCCGCCTGAAAATGAGTTTCTTGTACCAATAAAACGTCAAATTTTATAGCCTTAGCTTCACGCCACAACAGACTTCTCTTAAAGGGGCTATTGAGACCCCTTACATTAATTGAACACATTTTTAATACCATGTTTACAAGTTAAAAAACAAATACAAATAAGCGCCAAATAATCCCAACCTGACCCTGAGGATCTAGCTACGGAACCCTTTTTTTTTTTTTTAAGGACCTTAAATGTACTAAATTTCTGAGGCACAAAATTCAAAGCTGCCCCTTTATATAAGTAATTTGTGTACAAGAAAGTACATGCTAAAAAGAAAGAGAAAGGAAGAAGAAAAGGAAAAAATAAAAATAAGTTGAGAACAATCATAGTGTGAATTTCGCACTGCATTCTCATGGGGGAAGAGGAAAATGCAATTGGAAAAACTCAAATTGCTCCAATAGTAATTTCAAATTTAGATTAACCAACTTCAAGATATATCAGCGCCATCTTAGCTTTAGGTAGCGAAAAAAACGTACAAAAAAAATATCAAGTCATATGATGTCGAATATTCACTGTCTTCAATTCCAGAGGGAGTGTGGAGGGTGTGTTGTCCCTCCCAGCTCTATAAACATTACCAGGAAACAGGATGTTCCACTTCTGTAACAGTGCTATTCCTTCTTCTACAGACGCGGCGATAACAAAAGTCCCATTTGTACTTGATATCCTCGTCACGCAGGATTTTCGTAACTTGGGAAAAGTTCCTACTGGCTTGAAGAGTGCCAGCTGATAGGTCCGGAAATAGAGAAATATTATTGAAGGGAGTCGGAAGGGAGCCGATTCTTCTAGCCTCAAACATTATTCTTTCTTTGATATTGAAGAAATGTACTCTGACCAACGTGTCTCGGGACGTCTTTTCTGGTGCTGCTTTAGATTTGGGTAATCTGTGAGCCCGATCTATTATCAGATCCAGTTCTGAAAGTGATGGTATTATGGCAAGGAATAGTTTGCTCAAATAGGGAGCCAATTCTGTAGCTGATATCTCCTCTGCTATGCCTCGTATTTTAATATTGTTACACCTTGATCGATCCTCAGTATCTGTAACTTTATGTTTAAGCCAAACAACCTAATTTTCCAAGGCATTGAGGGCATCCACCAACTCGTTATGGGCGGTTGTAAAATCTCCCATCTTGCGTTCTATTAGATCAGTGTGCTCACCTAGAGCGTTAACATTTGACTGTAATTTGCTCACCAGGGATGACACACTTTTGTCTATGCCCTTTTGTAACAAGATTAGCATTCCTTTTAATGTGTCTACAGTAATGGGAGCGTCAGACGAGGGAAACTGGTTAATATCACAAGATTCATCCATTATTGATTGTGGCAGCGTAAATTCTTCCACCCTTGAAGATTTTTTGAGGTCAAGACTTTTAGTTGCTGGAGAAACCAAGGGGGAAAACGTATCCCCACATGATGCCTTGTCCCCATTTGTTGTTGAGGGAGAACCAGAGGCCCCATCTTCAAGTGAGGCTTCATCTTGTGTAAGAGCTTGTGTAGATATACTTACGGGCTGGCTCACCTCCTCTTGTAAAACGCCAGTGATTCCTGCCACTGAATCAACTTCTTGAGAGAGGGCTGAGTTTGCAAAGTATTCTGTCAGCTTCCTAGGAGCAGTTCTACCCTTACGTTTAGTCATCTTGACTGCTCTTATATTAACAGAAAAGCTGGGCGAGAAAAACAGAAATGCAACCAGTGAAACCTTCCAGACCTCTAATCTCCAGACACATATAATTCAATACGATGGGGCACAGTTAAGTACAATTCGTCACAGTTCGTCGCGGCTAAGCACAGTTTAAACTGACAATTTGCAAGATACAGTCACTTAATTAGACCTTAGAGCATATTACCAGATCTCTTGAAAAAAATTCCTCCTGGAGTGGAACATTACAGGAATGCAGGACACAGCACAACAAGGCACAGCACGGCACCACAAGGCACAGCACGGCACCACAACGCACAGCACGGCACCACAAGGCACAGCACGGCACCACAAGGTACAGCATGGCACCACAAGACACAGCACGGCACCACAAGGCACAGCACGGCACCACAAGGCACAGCACGGCACCACAAGGCACAGCACGGCGCAGCAAGACTCAGCAAGACTCAGCAAGGCACAGCAAGACAACACAGCACAGCACAACTGTAGGTAAGAACCCTTCTGGCGCCGAGACACACCGAGACACGTATTATCGAAAGTCCAGCCTCCCTGTCAGTAAGCAGCTGATCGCTGGAGCCGGATCTTGCGCCGACTTCCTTAGCGACAAGACTCTCCACACCTGGGAGACCCAGCAGCGAGGACCCAGCAGCGAGCGCCAGCAGATCCACGCACAGCACAGCACAGCAGCAACACTCAGCACAGTTGGAAGCTCTCAGCCCGTCAATCCCGGCAGACTCAGCAGGCTCAGCAGCAGTGTATGAAGCATGTACAGCAAGAAGAGACCGGCTGACGTCCTACAGGTCAAATCAATCCTCCAATCCTCCAAATCCTCCAAACCTCCAACAGACAGACGGGCAAATGGACATATGGTAAGTTGCTGCCTTGTAGGTCTTCACATCGGTTTTGCTTATTCCTCCCCAGTGAAGAGCTATCAATTCAGGTCAGATAACATAATTTTGTGCCGCTTGGATCAGAGGTAGTTGCAGCTAACTCATTCAGCAGCCATGACCTCGGCGGCTAGGCTCCACCCCGTGTTGTTGTGGTGTATCTCGATGACATTCTGATTTTTTACCCAGATCCAGTTACTCATCAAAGTCATGTCCGCCAGGTGTTCCTCCGTCTAAGAGAGAATCGCTTTTACGCCAAGTTGGAGAAGTGTGTTTTTGAGAAGAAGTCTCTATCCTTCCTGGGCTATATTATCTCAGATCAGGGCCTCAAAATGGACCCCCAGAAGGTAAAGGCTGTCCTGGAGTGGCCATGCCACCAAGGCTTAAGGGCCATACAACGCTTCCTAGGATTCGCAAACTTCTACCGACTCTTCATCCCCAACTTCTCATCTTTGACAGCACCTATCTCCACCCTCACTAAGAAAGGTATGAATGCCAAGATGTGGACCCCGGAGGCTGAAGACGCATTTGAATCCTTAAAGAAAGCCTTCACATCAGCCTCCATTCTGCACCATCCGGATGTATCCCTACAGTTTTCGTTAGAGGTGGACGCTTCCTCGGTGGGTGCTGGTGCACTGTTGTTCCAGAAAATATCAAAAGGCAAAACTGTGGTGTGTGGCTACTATTCTAGGCTGTTTTCTTCCGCAGAGTGCAACTACTCGATTGGGGACCGGGAGTTACTGGCCATCAAGCTGGCTCTGCAGGAGTGGAGACATCTACTGGAAGGCACGGTTCATCCTATCCTGATCTTCACGGATCACAAGAATTTGACCTACCTACAGACGGCTCAGCGGTTGAATGCTCGTCAAGCCAGGTGGTCGTTGTTCTTTGCTCGGTTCCGGTTCGAACTCCACTACCGACCCGCCGACAAGAATGTGAGGGCCGATGCCTTGTCTAGAACTCTTGAAACCGAAGACGCCATGGAATCTCCACTGAATATTATTGACCCATCCTGCATCTTCTCGGTGAATCCCCTGCACGTTAGAGACATTCCTCCGGGTAGGACTTTTGTACGTCTGGCTGACCGAGGAAGAATTCTTCACTGGGGTCACAGCTCTAAGCAGGCAGGTCACGCGGGTGCTCGTAAGACCCAAGATCTAATCACCCGTCAGTTCTGGTGGCCCACGCTACCCAAAGATGTCATGGACTTTGTCTCCTCTTGCACAGTATGTGCAGCAAATAAAGTTGCTCACTCCAGACCTGCTGATCTGCTCCAACCACTGCCTGTGCCCGTTGCCCTGTGGCAACATGTCGCTATGAACTTTGTCACGCATCTTCCTTCTTCTGTGAGTTGCAGTGTGATCTGGGAGGTGGTGGATCGATTTTCCAAGATGGCTCACTTCTTTCCATTGACCGCTCTGCCGTCTGCTACGCGATTGGTTGACCTCTTCATACAGCACCTCTTCAGTCTGCACGGCTTGCCCCTGCATATTGTCTCGAACCGAGGTGTCCAGTTCACCTCGAAGTTTAGGAGGGCACTCTGCGGCCTCCTCGGTGTGAGATTGGACTTCTCTTCGGCCTATCATCCCCAGTTCAATGGGCAAGTCGAGAGAGTTAACCAGATTATGGAGAACTACCTACGTCACTTTGTTTCCAGGCGCCATGATGATTGGGTGCAGTTGCTCCCGTGGGCAGAGTTCTCCTATAACAACCACACCAGTGAGTCGACCACCTCCAGTCCATTCTTCATCATCTACGGCCAACACCCTCGTATACCTCTTCCTGTTTCTACAATGTCCCAGGTGCCTGCAGCCGATTCTACCTTCAGGGACTTTCTACAGATAT
The DNA here is from genome assembly GCF_050947455.1 of Rhinoderma darwinii. Taxonomy (NCBI): domain Eukaryota; kingdom Metazoa; phylum Chordata; class Amphibia; order Anura; family Rhinodermatidae; genus Rhinoderma; species Rhinoderma darwinii. Next base: position 66,942,056 of record NC_134689.1, read on the forward strand.
GGCAACAGACCCGATCTTCTATCCTGTTGGCGGTGGACCGCATGAAGAGAAAGGCAGATACAAGAAGACGGGTGCCTGCGCAGTTCCTTCCAGGGACTAAAGTCTGGCTGTCTTCTAGGAATATCCAGCTGAAGGTGCCGTCGTTCAAATTTGCTCCTAGGTTCCTTGGTCCCTTCGAAATCCTGCTACAGATTAACCCGGTATCCTACAAGCTGTGGCTCCCCCCTACCCTCAGGATTCCTAACTCCTTTCACGTCTCCCTGCTGAAACCCGTGGTCCTGAACCGCTACTCCAGGACTTCTAGCTCCACAGTGGTCCCTGGCGGCTTATCGGGGACTTTCGAAGTAAAGGAGATTCTGGCTACCAAGAAGGTGGGAGGAAGGACATTTTATTTAGTGGACTGGAGGGGGTTCGGTCCAGAAGAGAGGTCTTGGGAGCCAGAGGAGAATATCGATGCTCCTGTACCTGATTTTTATGGGCCACAAGAATCTCACCTATCTTCAGACGGCCCAACGGCTGAACCATCGTCAGGCCAGTTGGTCGCTGTTCTTTACTAGGTTCCAGTTTGAACTCCGTTATCGCCCGGCCGACAAGACTGTGAGGGTCGATGCCTTGTCCAGGTCTTTCGAGACAGAAGACACCATGGAAATTTCACAGAACATTATTGATCCATCTTGCATTGTCTCTGTCAACCCCCTGCAAGTTGGGCACATTCCTCCAGGGAGGACTTTTGTGCGCCTGGCTGACAGAGGTAGAATCCTCCGCTGGGGACACTCCTCTGGACTGGCAGGTCACGCGGGGACCCGTAAGATCCAAGAACTGATTGCCCGTCATTTCTTGTTGCCCACGCTGCCCAAAGACTTTATGGACATTGTTTCTTCCTACTCAGTGTGTGCAGCTAACAAGGTCGCTCCATTGCCTGTGCCCGATGCTCCCTGGCAGCATATAGCTATGGACTTTATAACTGACCTACAGGATGCAGTACAGTCTGGGTGGTGGTGGATCGATTTTTGAAGATGGCCCACTTCATTCCTCTGACCGGTCTTCCTTCTGCTCTTCAACTGGCCAAGCTTTTCATCCAACACATCTACCGCCTGCACGGCTTGCCACAGCATATTGTGCCTGATCGGGGGGTTCAGTTCACCTCGAAGTTCTGGAGAGCCCTTTGCCTACCATCCTCAGTCCAAGGGTCAGGTCAAGAGAATCAATCAGATCTTGGAGAACTACCTACGCCACTTCATCTCCAAGCAGCATGATGACTGGGTGGAGTTGCTCCCGTGGGCTGAATTCTCATACAATAATCACACCAGCGAGTCCACAAGGAATACACCATTCTTTATTGTCTATGGCCAACACCCATGAATTCCTCTCCCGGTTCCTGATACATCCGAGGTACCAGCTGCTGACACCTCTTTTAGGGACTTTCTGCAGATCTGGCAGTAGACTCGATCCTCCATCCTGCTGGCGGTCGACCGTATGAAATGGAAGGTGGACACAAGGGGAAAAGAAACGCCTCAGTTTCTTCCTGGCACGAAGGTCTGGCTTTCCTCCAGGAATATTCGACTGAGGGTGCCATCATACAAATTTGCTCCCAGGTTCCTCGGACCCTTCGAGATCCTACAGCAGAACAACCCTGTTGCCTACAAGCTTCGGCTGCCTCCTACCCTCAAGATCCCCAACTCCTTCCATGTCTCCCTCCTAAAGCCGGTGGTTCGGAACCATTATACCAAGACTCCTAGCCCTGTGGTTGCCTCCAACGGGCCTTCAGACACCTTTGAGGTTAAGTAGATCCTGGACACTAAAAAACTAAGAGGAAGAACTTTTTATTTAGTTGATTGAAAGGGGTTTGGTCCAGAAGATAGGTCCTGGGAGCCAGAGGAGAATCTCAATGCTCCTACCCTCATTAAGAGGTTTCTCTCTCGTTCTGGTCCCAAGAGGAGGGGGCGTAAGAGGTGGGATACTGTAATGTCCGTGGTTGCTGACCACAAACTCCTTTCTTCCAGTCGGCGCCCTTCTCTCCAGAGATGTCTGCACATACGGTTGTCCTGTTCCACAGTGACCACCAGGGCGCGCTCGAGAGGTCAGTCCAGACTTAAGAAGCCAAAGCGCACGCAGGTGGGAAATTGAGCTGATTGCTTCCAGAGCACCCTGGGCTATAAAAATGGCCGTGCCCCTCCCTGCAATGCCTGAGTGTTGTTTGTCATATCCTAGTTTGTCTATTCAAATGGTCTCCTAGTGTTTTCCAGTTCCCAGTGTTCCCTATACCTATGTCCTGTATCCCGTGCTATCCCGGTCTAGTGCCGGGCTGTGCTGTAGTCGTGCTGTGCTGTGTTCCACGCCTGTCCTACTACTCCATGCCTGACGTCTGCCTGCGGCCTAGTACCAGCCGAACCTGCCTTGCTACTGTCCGAGCTGCCACAGTTACACTATACGAACTATAGACTGTGACCTGCGCCCTATTGGCCATCTGCTATACCGTCAAGGCGGTACGGCCCAGTGGGTCCACGAACCCTACGTGACAATGGTAGGAAAAAACTCAATGTCAAAGGTACAAACATGTATTTAATTTACAAAAACAGAAATTGTCAAGCAATTAGCTTGAAAAAAAATATATTTGTAGAAGATGCATATTCACGATTGTAATTTTGAAACAGTATATTGTTAGAGCAAAATGTTTTACGAAATAAAACAATGCATTTCATGGTTAATCTTATTTATTTATTTATTTTCCAAATTACATTTTTATTGAAAAGATTTTTAGAAAATGTATAAAATGGACCAAAGTCCGAACAATCTTTAATTTGTCAGAGAAAACTCTACACAGAAAATTGAACAACAAAAAAACAAATACTGTCAGTGTCATATCCTTTCTAAGACAGATAAGAAGGATTAAAATGAAATATTTAAGAAAAATATGACATAAAATATTTCTATTGGGTCCAGGCAGTCCACTACAGTATAGAGTCTATAGTATCTTTTAATTCAGCCCATAAAAAAGAAGCAGGATCGTTTCAACAAGGATGTAATTGGTCCTTTATATCAGCTATGTTATAAGACACCACATTAGGTACCCCTAGACCTCCATCTTTCATTTTACGATATAGATTATGTTTGGCCACCCTAGCTCTTTTCTTATTCCATATAAAGTTAAGAAATAGTGATTGGAGTTGTGTTGTTATTGAACATGGAATGATGTACAGTAATGTTCTACACGGTTATAAGAATTTGGGGAGCATCAACATTTTAACTAAATGGATTCTAGCAATACAGGATAACTGGAATTTCTCTAGTTTTGTACAATCTTGTCCAAGAGACATAATGAGATCAGAATAATTTACTTGAATTTCTTGGGATGGTTGTGGAGTAAACCTAATGCCCAAGCATGTTAGTCCAGAATCAGCCTAAGCAAAATTGTATCTAGACACAGAAAACTTCAGGTGAGGGCAGACGTGAATAGGCATCATTAAGGTTTTTGAGATGTTCAACTTATAGTAGGAACTTCCGAATATTGTCTAATGACCTTAAGACTCTCAGGAATTGATGAGAGAGGAGAGATACATGTCTGAAGTACATTGTCAGCATATAATCCTATTTTATGTTATTTGGTGCCAATTTTTCTGCCCGATATCTCTGTGGAGTTGCGCATCAATTCTGCAAATAATTCCATACATAAAGTGAAGATTAGGGGAGACAATGGACAGCCTTGACGGGTTCCATTGCTGATATGTGGGGATTTGGAGAGGAAACCCGAAATAAATTCCTATCACTGACGGAGAGAAGAGTATAAAGAGAGACTTGCTTCTTCAAAAAAAGATTTTAAGCCAAATTTATACGGAACTACTTGTAAAAAATTCCAGTTAACTCTGTCAAAGGCTTTTTCAGCGTCCAATGAGAGCAATACAACTGGGACTCCTGAGTTATGTGTGACCTGGATTAAATCTAGAAACCTTCTAGTGCCATCTTTGGCTTTACAACCTTTAATAAACCCAACTTGGTCTGATACTATTATATGTTATTATACGTTCAGGATGCAGCCCCATTTTTCAAATCTGACATGTGTCACTTTATGTGGTAATAACTTTGGAATGATTTTACCTATTCAAGTGATTCTGAGACAGTTTTCTCGTGACAAATTTTACTTTGAGTTAGTGATAAAATTTGCTCGATACATTCAATATTTTATTGTTGAAAACACCAAAATTTTGTGAAAAATTTGCATTTTCTAAATTTAAATGTATCTGCTTGTAAGACAGAAAGTTATACCACACAAAATAAATGCTAATTAACATTCCCCATATGTCTACTTTAGATTTGCATTATTTTTTTGAACATCTTTTCATTTTCTAGGATGTTACTAGGCTTAGAACTTTAGCAGAAATTTCTCACATTTTAAAGAAAATTTCAAAATGCTATTTTCACAGGGACGAGTTCAGTTGTGAAGTGGTTTTGAGGGGCCCATACAATACAAAACCCTATAAAATCGCCCCATTTTAAAAACGGAACCTATTTAGAAAGTTTATTAACCCTTTAGGTGTTTCACAAGACTTACAGCAAAGTAGGGATGCTTGGAAAAAGGAACAAAAAGAGAAATGGCGCTCCTCTGGGGTGATGTTGTATAAACTGATTGTATTTTTTGTGCAGTGAAGTTGTAATTGACTCACCTGGTAAGGTTGTGCAGGATCGTCAGCACAACTTAACTTTATTGCTCGTCTGGTGAACTTTCCGGCACACTGTGCTAGCCTATGGAGCGTACCCACGGTGTATACCTCCTGTGCTGGAGTTTACTCGACGTGGTCATCAAGCGTGCTTATTTGGATAAAAAATTGCTCCTTGTATCGGGCGCTTCTGTGTAGCTGGTGCGATGATCACCATGGACCCATTAGGTGTTGTTTGAACAATTTATTGGACAATTCAAATTTAAAACTGTCACGATCACAGGGTATGTGGACCCACTAGGCTGCTTTGCCTTAGCGGGGAGGCAGCTGACCAGGTCACAGTCTATGCGAAAGTCAATAGCAGATAGCAATGCTTGGGTACCTGAACTAGTCCAGACGGTGGCTGTGGCTTCAGCACAAATGGAGGCCGGTGCGGCAGGTAGCGCCTGACGTGGCGGGCGGTATCCAATGTAGCAGAAGACGCTGGACATGGCAGAAGACCCTGGACGTGGCAGAAGACACAGGATGTGGCAGAAGACACTGGACGTGGCAGAAGACAATGGACGTGGCAGAAGACACTGGACGTGGCAGAAGACACTGGATGTGGCAAACGACACTGGACGTGGCAGACGATAGCAGGTGCAGTAGACACGACTCCAACACTGGTAGGCACAGGAACAAAAACAATACGGAATACAGGAACGGGTAACAGGGTACGGGTAACAACTGGAACGGGGAAACACTAAGGGACCATTTGCAAGACAGACTGGGATAGACCAAAAACAACGCTCAGGCAAGGATCAGAAGGCTTGGTGCCTTCTTATAGACCAGGAAATCATGGCAGTGGATGATGATGACGATTTCCTTTGTGTGCAAGCTGGCCCTTTAAGGTCGGGCACGAGCGTGCACGCGCAACCTACGGGATACAGCAGAACGGAGTGGAAGTGAGTGCTGGCGTCTCCTAGGAAGGAGATGGGGACCAGCGCTCACGGATCCATGGCTGTGGGCGTCGGGAGGTGAGTAAACCCGACGGCCCGTGGCCATGGACGCTACAGTATCCCCCCTCTTACGCCCCCTCTTCTTGGGGCCAGAACGAGAGTGAAACTTTTTAATAAGAGCAGGAGCACTGAGGTTCTCTTCTGGCTCCCAGGACCTCTCCTCAGGACCAAACACTTTCAAGTCCACCAAATAGAAAGTCCTTCCTCCTACCCTTTTGCAGTCCAGGATCTCCTTTACCTCGAATACATCAGAAGGACCGCTGGGAGCAACTGTGGAACTAGAAGTCTTGCTGAAGCGGTTCAGGACCACTGGTTTCAGGAGGGACACATGGAAGGAGTTGGGGATTCTGAGGGTAGGAGGCAGCCGCAGCTTATAGGAGACAGGGTTGATTTGTTGCAGAATCTCGAAAGGACCAGGAAACCTGGGAGCAAATTTGTATAAGGGCACCTTCAAGTGAATGTTTCAAGAGGACAGCCAGACTTTAGTCCCCGGAAGATACTGAGGCGGCTCTCTTCTCCTAGTATCTGCCTTTCGCTTCATGCGATCTACTGCCAGCAAAATAGAGGACCGGGTCTGTTGTCAGATTTGCGGGAAGTCCCCATATGCAGAGTCAGCAGCGGGTACCTGAGATGAAGTCGACAAAGGAAGAGGGACTGTAGGATGTTGACTATATACAATGTGAAATGGAGTGGAAGTGGTGGAGTCACTTGTGTGGTTGTTGTATGAGAACTCAGGCCATGGAAGAAGCTGTACCCGGTTATCGTGCTGTGAAGAGATGAAGTGGCTGAGATAATTCTCCATTATCTGGTTGATCCTCTGGGGGTGATAGGCACAGTAAAAGTCCAAACTCACCTCCAGGAGTTTACAGAGGTAAACTGAACCTCCCGGTCGGACACAATGTGAAGAGGCAAGCCATGCAAGCGAAAGATGTGTTGAATGAAGAGACTCACCAGTCGGGGAGCAGAAGGTAGGCCGTTCAGCGGGATAAAATGTCCCATCTTAGAGAACCAGTCCACCACCACCCAGATGGTGTTGCATCCTGCTGAGAGAGGAAGGTCTGTGATGAAGTCCATTGCAATATGCTGCCAAGGGGCATTGGGTAAAGGCAGAGGTTGAAGCAGGCCAGCAGGCTTGGAGTGAGAAACTTTGTTAGAGACACACACCGTGCAAGAAGAGACAAAATCCAGAACATCTTTAGGTAGTGTGGGCCACCAGAAGTGATGAGCAATCAGGTCTTGGGTTTTACGGACACCAGCGTGCCCAGCCAGTTTAGAACTGTGTCCACAGCGGAGAATTTTTCTCCTGTCTGCCAACCGAACAAAAGTTCTCCCTGGAGAGATGTCTCTAATCTGCAGCGGATTAGCGGTGACAACGCAGGACGGGTCTATGATAGTCTGAAGGGACTCCACCATGTCCTCCGTCTCAAACGATCTGAACAGGGCATCGGCCCTCACATTCTTGTCCGCGGGACGGTAGTGGAGCAGAAACTGGAAACGGGTGAAGAACAACGACCACCTGGCTTGACGAGGATTCAGTCTTTGAGCGGACTGAAGGTAGGTAGGGTTCTTGTGGTCGGTGTAGATGAAAATGGGGTGAGCAGCGCCTTCTAAAAGATGTCTCCACTCCTCCAGAGCCAATTTGATGGCCAGTAGCTCCCGATCTCCAATAGAGTAATTGCGCTCAGCAGATCAAAAAAGTCTTGAGTAGTAGCCACATACTACCGCCTTTCCTTTGGAGCTCCTCTGGAACAGAAGTGCACCTGCACCAACAGAGGAAGCGTCCACTTCCAGTGAGAACTGCCGAGATACGTCAGGGTGATGGAGAATCGAAGCTGAAGTGTAGGGTTTCTTGAGGCTAATGAATGCGGACTCTACCTCTGGAATTGACACCTTGGCGTTCACACCCTTCTTGGTAAGGGTAGAGATGGAAGCCGTCAGAGATGAAAGGTTCGGAATAAACTGCCAGTAGAAATTGGCGAATCCCAGGAACCATTGTATGGCCCTTAGGCCTTGAGGACGTGGCCACTCCAGGACAGACTTTAGTTTCTCAGGGTGCATCTTTAGACCTTGATCCGAGATGACCAAGCGCAGGAAGGGCAAAGACTTCTTTTCAAAGACGCACTTCTCCAACTTGGCATATAAGCGATTCTCTCTTAGTCGCAGAAGAACTTGACGGACATGCCTCCGATGGGTCATCATATCTGGGGAGAATATCAAAATATCATTGAGATAAACAACAACACAGACATAGAGGAAATCTCGGAAAATATCATTGACGAATTCCTGAAATACTGTGGGGGATCGTTACACAGTCCGAAGGGAATCACTTAGTATTCGTAGTGCCCATCGCGGGTGTTAAATGCCGTCTTCCATTCGTCACCCCGGTGAATCCGGATTAGATTATAAGCCCCCCGCAGATCTAGCTTGGAAAAAGATTTGGCTCCTCGTATGCAATCAAACAGCTCGGAAATAAGTGGCAACAGGTTTTTGTTCTTGACCGTGATCTGGTTGAGACCACGGTAGTCAATGCAGGGTCGAAGAGATCCATCTCTCTTCTTAACGAAGAAGGAGCCTGCCCCAGCCGGGGAGGAAGATTTTTGAATAAAACCCCTCTCCAAGTTCTCCTTGATATAGGCTGACATAGATAAAGTCTCTGGCAAGGAGAGAGGTTATACTCGTCCACGGGGAAGAGAAGCATTAGGAACCAGTTCAATGGGACAGTCATAATTCCGATGTGGAGGCAACGCCTCAGCTTTTCGTTTGCAGAAGACATCTGCAAAACTGGCATACTGAGATGGTAGAGCGGAGAGTGACTGAGGCAGAGTGGGCACAGACTTGTGACATGCAATGGCTGTGGCATCTGGAACCCCATTGAAGAACCTCTCCGGAATTCCAGTCAAGGACCGGGCGTGTAGGCGGAGCCATGGCTGACCCAGCAGGATAGGATTGATAGCCTTAGGTAGTACCAGGAAGGTGATCTGTTCTGAGTGAAGAGCTCCGACCCATAGTGTCAATGGCTCGTGATGAGCATAATCGGATCGGGCAATGGTAGACCATTCACAGAGGCAACAGCCAGGGGTCTCTCCAGACGGACTGTGGGTAGGCGTAAACAATCCACTAGATCCTGCTGGATGAAATTAGCAGCCGCTCCAGAGTCAAGATAGGCAGAGGAAGGATGTGACGTTTCTCTGGAGACGATGGCCACAGGAATCGATAATCTGGAAGAGGTTTTAACATTTGGAGACGTTCCACCTGGAGTTGCCTCTCCAATCAACCCTAGGTACTGGAGTTTCCAGGTTTCTGTGGGAATTGGCGCACAAAATGACCCTTAAGGTCACAATACATACATAGTCCAGAGGAGCGTCTGCGCTGCTTCTCCTTTTCAGATAACCGGTCTCTGTCTACTTGCATGGGTTCTTCAGGGAGCGCACTAGTGGAAGACAATAGTGGTCTCTGGACCCAGGGTGCTGGTCTGTGGGTCCGGCTCTCCTGTCGAACCTCTTGAGTGCGCTCCCGGATTCTCATATCAACCCGGGTGGCTAACAGGATGAGGGCATCCAAGGTAGAAGGATGGATCCTTACGTGTGCGTAGGTCATGCATTTCTGTCTGTATCTTCTGGACTGCGGTCTTGGGCTGGCCAGCGGGTTCCATGGCCTAAGCGCACTGTTACGGTCACAGTCACTGGGCCGCTCCGCCGTAGCGGGGAGGCAGCTGACCAGGTCACAGTCTACAGGAAAGTCAATAGGAGATAGCAATGCTTGGGTACCTGAACTAGTCCAGACGGTGGTTGTGGTTCAGCACGGATGGAAGCCGGTGCGGCAGGTAGCGCCAGACGTGGCGGGCAGTATCCGATGTAGCAGAAGATACTGGACATAGCAGAAGACACTGGACGTGGCAGAAGACAATGGATGTGGCAGAAGACACAGGACGTGGCAGAAGACACTGGACGTGGCAAACGACACTGGACGTGGCAGAAGGCACTGGATGTGGCAGAAGACACTGGACGTAGCAGAAGACACTGGACGTGGCAGAAGACACTGTACGTGGCAAACGACAGCAGGTGCAGTAGACACGACTCCAACACTGGTAGGCAGAGAAACAAGAACAATACGGAATACAGGAACGGGTAACAGGGCATGGTTAACAACTGTAACGGGGAAACACTAAGGGACCATTTGCAAGATAGACTGGGATAGACTAACAACGCTCAAGACCTGGGGCCTTTTTATAGACCAGGAAATCATGGCAGTTGATGATGATGACGATTTCCTTTGTGCGCGCGCTGTCCCTTTAAGGCACCCTACTGGACACAGCAGAACGGAATGGAAGTGCGCGCTGGTGTCTCATAGGAAGGAGATGGGGACCAGCGCTCACGGATCCATGGCTGAGGGCGTCGGGAGGTGAGTAAATTTGACGGCCCGAGGCCATGGACGCTACAAAAACAATAAAAGAAATGAGAGAGGAAATCCTACAACGCGTTTCAACCTCGAGCTGAGATCTTCGTTAGGCATAGAAGTTTTTTTTGAAAAAACATGCATCTTAAATATCCGTATCGTTTGGTTCACACCCGGGTTAAATTGTCAGGGTCGAAGTTCAAAGAGGTCAGTAAGAATCGGCTTAGTTCTGAACAAGCTATTTCTGTTTTTTTCAACGTATATTTACTTGAGCTGAGGAGTTTATTGTTCGTTTTTTATTTTTTATTTATCTATTGTTGTTTTTATCGCCAATACATAAAGAAAGTATATTTTGGAGCTTTTAGCTTATATTACATGATCCTGCAAGACTGGATGTATTCATATTACCAACATCGTGTTGCATTCAATAGATTCTTCTTATATCTAATCCAGCGAGTTTCTGGCCTATCTCTTTGAATACGACTATTGTTTCTTTTTGATAAATGATTTTAGGGCATCACATTAATATTTCTTCTATTGACTCATCTTAGGACATCGAAGTTTCTCATGCTGTCAAGGGACGCAATGAAGGAAAGAATACGATGATGGTATTGTTACATTATTTAAAAAATAGTTTTATTCTCTAAAACCCTGTTCGATGTATCTTCTGTTTATTTCATATGGATTTTCCTTGTTATGATTAGACAGAGTCTATTTTCTCATTGAGTCCATTTAGACTCAGGGATTCAAACTTAAGGATCCAAAAGGATTTCCGTTTATTCAGTGTCAATACTCTATTGTGCGTTTTATATCTATCTGTTCGATAGGGGAGATTCTAATATTTTTAAAATTAGATTGATGGTACTGTAGCAAATGTCTAGATAGACTGTGTTTGAGAAATCCCTTCTTGGCATTAAACCGGTGTCCATTGAGCCTTCTTTGCAGCGTTTGAGTAGTTCTCCCTATATATTGTAGCCCGCATTCACACTCGATCATGTAGATCACATGATCAGAGTCGCAGCTCATATGTGAATTGATTTTACATTTTTCTTTAGTTATATTTGACATAATTTCTTTTTTTCCGGCGTTAATGCTTTGACAGCGTAGGCAGTTTTTTTTTGCCGCTTCTGAAGATACCTAGTGGTTTTTTAAAAAGATGAGGAATGGAAACATTAGTTTTGACCCTTAATCTGCTAGTTGCCAGTATGTTTTTTATTGTTCTCCCACGTTGGAAGGTGATCCCTGGTTTTGATGGAATAATTTTGTTTAAGATTGGATCACTTTGAAGAATACCCCAATGCTTGCTTAGGGAACTTCTGGTCACTTTATGATCACAATTATATGCTGTTAAAAAAATAGCTGGAATATTTTCTACATCTAGAGTCTGCCTGAATTTTTTCCTTCACTTTTTCTTTAAGGCAGATTTCTTGTGTAGTGGGCAGATTTTTTTGGTATGCATATTTAATCAAACTCGGTGGATAACCTTTTTCTTCAAACCTTTCTTCTAAAATTTTTGACTGGTCTATATATATTTCTGTTTATGAACAATTTTTTCTAATCCTTCTGTATTGGCTGTGTGGGACATTAGTGGTCCACCTCTTATAGTGAGCACTATTGAAATTTAAAAAACTATTTTTATCTACATCTTTAAAATGAGTTTTCGTAATGAATTTGTCTGATATATAACTAATTACTAGATCTAAAAATATTATTTATTCTTTTGATATGTTGGAGATAAATTGCATTCCCCATTCGTTAGTATTTAAGCGGTTTATCAAATCGTCAGCCTCTTCTTGAGTACCGGCCCTTATAAAGAACAGGTCATCGATATACCTTCGGTAATACACTATGTTTTTTATAAATATATAAAGTTGTTCTCTATGTTCTGATGCTCAAAATGTCCCATGAATAAATTCGCATAGCTGGGTGCTACCCTTGTCCCCATTGCTGTGCCCCTATTTTGTTTATATAGGTTGGTATTATGTGTAAAAATATTATTATTTAAAATGAAGGTTAAACCATCTGTAATGGATCGGGGTAGGGAGACGGACAGGTGAGCCCTAATCTACCCGCAACTCAGTCCTTGCCTACTTGCACGGCCCGTCCTAAGTGACGGCGTACAACTGGGCGACGGTCCCTGCACTCAGTAAGTGCAAGACAGACAACACAAGACAAGGGCACACAGAAGCAAAAGGGGGAAGTAGGGGCAATTGCCCATGGCAACACCATGAGCAACAGGCAGAGGTGAAACTAGCCGAATCAAACCAAGAGAGTACTTAGTAGCAAAATCAGAGCAGGAGAATAGTCAGGCAAGCCAGGGTCAATAAGTTACAAGTTCAATCAGGTAAATAGCAGGAATAGCAGAGCCAGGAAACCAGACAATCACAGGCAAGGAACATGCTGCAAGTGAGGGTATAAATAGACCAAGGGCGGGATCTAGAACCGTCAGGCCAGGCTGTGATAGGTTCTCCCTCTTCTCAGCCTGCAAGCCTGAATAGTAACAGATAGCGTCACTCTGGCAGACCTTGGAGCTGATGAAGGCTGATTAACCCCGGGCTTCGACACAGAACATGTGTTTGGCAAACCCTTTACACCTTCTAATAAAAATATGTTTCGTTCTTCTGGTAGCATACCATTTACCTCTAGGAAATATTGAGTCACTCTTAGTCCAAATTTGTGTTCTATATTTGAATAAAAAGAGGTCACATCGAGTGTCATTAGCATATAGTTGTCCTTCCAAGTATATTTCTGTAGATCTCTAATAAGACTTGTAGAGTCTTTTAAATAAGATGGTAATTCGGTGACCAAACTTTGCAAATGCAAGTCAATGTAGTGTGATAATTGACTAGTTAAGGAATTGATGCCCGATATTATCGGTCTTCCAGGTGGGTTATTTTTATCTTTATGGATTTTTGGTAGGTGATAGAAAAATGGCGTTTCCGGGTTTTTTACTGTTATTAATTTTTTTTCTCTCTTATTTATTATTCCTTTGTCAAAATGTATTTTTATTAGATCTAAGAATTCATTTTCATATAGGACTGAAGGGTCGTTTTAAAAAATTTCATAATACTGTTGATCAGACAGTATTCTGTTTGCCTCTTGGATATAAGCGTCCCTATCCTGTATTATTATTCCCCTTCCCTTATCCGCTGGTCTAATCACTATTTCTCTATTATTTTGTAGATCTTTGAGTGATTTTCTTTCTCTCTTTAATTTTCTTTAATTATTATTGGGAAAAAGGCAGCCTTTGTTTTTATTAACTAGAAATTTTTATATTTACACTTTTATTCACCTTTTTCATTAACTTTTTTCAACTTTTTTTTTTGTCCCATTAGGGGACTTGAAGACCTGCACCTCTGATCTTTACTCCAATGTATTGCACAACCCACGTAGTGCAATGCATTAGAGCTGTCAGTCATTCACTAACAGCAAGCCTATTAGGTCCTGTCTCTTGAACTAATAGGGAGATTCAAGCGTCCGCTCTCATGCCGGCCCAGGCCACCCCCCCCCCCATTGTTAATCTTATTTTAAGGTTATTCACCCATGGAACAACATTCAAGTGACACCAATGACAGAAAAAACATTGGCATCACATTGTCGTGGAAGATGGGCAGCTTTATTGATAATGTGTGAGTATTGTTTCAGGTAAAACTGATAGTTAGATGCAACATTGTGCACCCATTTAAATCTATTAAGTTCATTTATGCAAATGCAAATTTAAACATTAAAAACACTCCAACTTACAACAACGCACAGACATTTTAAAAATTTAAATAAACACAAAACAGGCCACACGGATAATTATGCCCTGGAGAGCATTACCCCAATTTTATATTGGTGGTTCACTTGTAGGTGTCAGATATGTTAATTCACAACACAAAATAAGGGAACCATTAGCGTAACTAAACGTTTAATCAACTTTTTATTTTCTAGCAGCATGTGTAATATAAATATATTTTGTGATATACTTTATTAATGAATTTGGGCTCCTTTTTGTGTTATATGTGTTTTAAATGGCCACTTGTACACTTTTTTTTACTACATTTTATTACTTGTATTTCTACTGTTACTAGCAGAAATCCGTACCCCGTTTGAATGTATCGGTGTACGGATTCTGCTGCCTATGAGTACGGGTGGGTGGTTACCCCATCCTGACGTCAGATGTGCACGCCCCCATCGTGACGTCAGGAAGGTCTCTCTGCCTCTATGTACTATACAGTTCTCTATAGAGTAACCGGCAGCAGCAGAGCGCAGGGAGGGGAATGACAGCTCTGCTGCTGTACGGACCATAGTATGTGTGAGAGGCGCTTCCGTAGCAGAAGCGCAGGTCTGGCGCCCCCTCCCTGTCCCCTCTTTCCCCTGTTCACTGTACTGTAACCGGCAGGGAGGAGAAGCGCAAGTCTAGCGGCGGCTCCCTCGCTAGACCTGCACTTCTGCTATGGAAGCGCCTCTCAAATATACCATACACCGGACAGTAGCAGAGCTGTCATTCTCCTCCCTGCGCTCTGCTACTGCCGGTTACAGTACTGAGGACAGGGGGAAGAGGGGACAGGGACGGGGCGCCACATCTGCGCCCAGTGGCATAGCTATAGGGGTCGCAGCAGTCGCATTTGCGACCGGACCCAATGGCGGATCATCATATGGGCGGTTCGGGCGGCCGCCCGGGGCCCGTGGCACTCAGGGGGCCCATTGCTGCCCGAACTGCACATAATCGTAAAAACTATGCAGCGCACTTGCGCTGCTAACTGTCACTGCAGAGAGAAGGTGCAGGCAGAACAATTCGGGGCGGGCTTAGCCGGGATAGTGAAAGTTACTGTTCTCTGAATTGAAGGCTAAAGGACCTTTGATGACGTCGTGCCCATGTGTCCCCCGCCCACCAATCTGGTCCATCTATCACAGTGAAGGAGCAGACTATCTGCAGGGAAGAAGGCCCGCCCACCAGTCAAGTTTTTACACAGAGCTCGAGGCCGGTGAGTACTTTTCAATACCCCCATCCCTTCATCACTCACTCCCTCCCTTCATCACTGCTGTGTGCGTAACGCTATCTACAGGGGGCTGTGTGTGTGTGTGTGTGTGTGGTGCTATCTACAGGGGGCTGTGTGTGTGAAGCTATATACATGGGATGTGTGTGTGTGTGTGTGTGTGTGTGTAACGTTATATACAGGGGGATGTGTGTAACGCTATATACATGGGGCTGTGTGTGTGACGCTATAAACAGGGGCTGTGTGTGTGTGTGTAACGCTATATGCAGGGGGCCGTGTGTGACGCTATATACAGGGGGCTGTGTGTGACGCTATATACAGGGGGCTGTGTGTGTGACGCTATATACAGGGGGCTGTGTGTGTGACGCTATATACAGGGGGCTGTGTGTGTGACGCTATATACAGGGGGCTGTGTGTGTGACGCTATATACAGGGGGCTGTGTGTGTGACGCTATATACAGGGGGCTGTGTGTGTGACGCTATATACAGGAGGCTGTGTGTGTGACGCTATATACAGGGGACTGTGTGTGTGATGCTATATACAGGGGGCTGTGTGTGTGACGCTATATACAGGGGGCTGTGTGTGTGACGCTATATACAGGGGGATGTGTGTGTGTATGACGCTATATACAGGGGGCTGTGTGTGTGATGCTATATACAGGGGGATGTGTGTGTGACGCTATATACAGGGGGATGTGTGTGTGTGTGTGACGCTATATACAGGGGGATGTGTGTGTGACGCTATATACAGGGGGATGTGTGTGGGACGCTATATACAGGGGGATGTGTGTGTGTGACGCTATATACAGGGGGATGTGTGTGTGTGTGACGCTATATACAGGGGGATGTGTGTGTGTGACACTATATACAGGGGGATGTGTGTGTGTGTGACGCTATATACAGGGGGATGTGTGTGTGTGACGCTATATACAGGGGGCTGTGTGTGTGACGCTATATACAGGGGACTGTGTGTGTGATGCTATATACAGGGGGCTGTGTGTGTGACGCTATATACAGGGGGCTGTGTGTGTGACGCTATATACAGGGGGATGTGTGTGTGTATGACGCTATATACAGGGGGCTGTGTGTGTGATGCTATATACAGGGGGATGTGTGTGTGACGCTATATACAGGGGGATGTGTGTGTGTGTGTGTGTGTGTGACGCTATATACAGGGGGATGTGTGTGTGTGTGTGTGTGACGCTATATACAGGGGGCTGTGTGTGTGTGTGTGACGCTATATACAGGGGGATGTGTATGTGACGCTATATACAGGGGGATGTGTGTGGGACGCTATATACAGGGGGATGTGTGTGTGTGACGCTATATACAGGGGGATGTGTGTGTGTATGACGCTATATACAGGGGGATGTGTGTTTGTGACACTATATACAGGGGGATGTGTGTGTGTGTGACGCTATATACAGGGGGATGTGTGTGTGTGACGCTATATACAGGGGGCTGTGTGTGTGACGCTATATACAGGGGGCTGTGTGTGTGACGCTATATACAGGGGGATGTGTGTGTGTATGACGCTATATACAGGGGGCTGTGTGTGTGACGCTATATACAGGGGATGTGTGTGTGACGCTATATACAGGGGGATGTGTGTGTGTGACGCTATATACAGGGGGATGTGTGTGTGTGACGCTATATACAGGGGGATGTGTGTGTGTGTGACGCTATATACAGGTGGATGTGTGTGTGACGCTATATACAGGGGGATGTGTTTGTGACGCTATATACAGGAGGATGTGTGTGTGTGACGCTATATACAGGGGGATGTGTGTGTGTGTGACGCTATATACAGGGGGATGTGTGTGTGTGACGCTATATACAGGGGGATGTGTGTGTGTGTGACGGTATATACAGGGGGATGTGTGTGTGTGACGCTATATACAGGGGGATGTGTGTGTGACGCTATATACAGGGGGATGTGTGTGTGACGCTATATACAGGGGGATGTGTGTGTGTGTGTGTGTGACGGTATATTCAGGGGGATGTGTGTGTGTGTGTGTGTGTGTGTGACGCTATATACAGGGGGATGTGTGTGTGATGCTATAAAACAGGGGGATGTGTGTGTGATGCTATATACAGGGGGATGTGTGTGTGACGCTATATACAGGGGGATGTGTGTGTGTGTGTGTGTGACGGTATATTCAGGGGGATGTGTGTGTGTGTGTGTGTGTGTGTGTGTGACGCTATATACAGGGGGATGTGTGTGTGATGCTATAAAACAGGGGGATGTGTGTGTGATTCTATCTACAGGGGGATGTGTGTGATGCTATATACAGGGGGATGTGTGTGACGCTATCTACAGGGGGATGTGTGTGTGACGCTATCTACAGGGGGATGTGTGTGTGACACTATATACAGGGGGATGTGTGTGTGTGTGTGTGACGCTATATACAGGGGATGTGTGTGTGACGCTATATACAGGGGGATGTGTGTGTGACGCTATCTACAGGGGGATGTGTGTGTGTGTGATGCTATATACAGGGGGATGTGTGTGTGTGATGCCATCTACAGGGGGATGTGTGTGTGACGCTATATACAGGGGGATGTGTGTGTGACGCTATATACAGGGGGATGAGTGTGTGACGCTATCTACAAGGGGATGTGTGTGTGACGCTATCTACAGGGGGATGTGTGTGTGACTCTATATACAGGGGGATGCGTGTGTGACGCTATATACAGGGTGATGTGTGTGTGACACTATATACAGGGGGATGTGTGTGTGACGCTATATACAGGGGGATGTGTGTGTGTGACTCTATATACAGGGGGATGTGTGTGTGATGATATCTACAGGGGGATGTGTGTGTGACGCTATATACAGGGGGATGTGTGTGTGACGCTATGTACAGGGGGATGTGTGTGTGACGCTATATACAGGGAGATGTGTGTGTGTGTGTGTGTGTGTGTGTGACGCTATATACAGGGGGATGTGTGTGTGACGCTATCTACAGGGGGATGTGTGTGTGACGCTATCTACAGGGGGATGTGTGTGACGCTATATACAGGGGCCTTTGTGCACGTGGTGCTTTACTATACTGTGTTTGACACAATTATATTCAGGGGTGCAGTGTTTGGTGCTATTATATTTAGGGGCACAGTGTGTGGCACCATGATCATTTTGTTTTCGTTTATAGGTGTAGAAATGTTGGAAAAGTGAGCAACAGAAGACATCTAAGTGGCAAGTTCTGGAGAAATGGGTCATGGACGGGAGAAGTCGTCATGAAGCCTGGACCGGATGGAGAAGAAAAGAGGAAAAAAGTTACCAGATTCTGAGAAGTCGTCATGTCAGTCACTAGATTTATAGAAGAGGCTGGACGCAGCCGCAGGGTTAAGGGAAGCCGACATGACCGTCCTGGTAGGGAAAGGGTTAATTAGGTGAGGGAGAGTTGGAAGGAGCTGGAGGAGGGACGGGGAGGAGTTAAGGGGGACGGGGGGGCCGTTACTGCGCTTCCCGCTGTTTCTCGGCATTGAGCCGGAAGCAGCGGGAGGAGTAAGACAGAACAAGTAAGCTCCCCGTTGCCCGTGCTTTTAGAGATGGCAGAAGCCTTAATGTTAGAGCGGCTGCGTGCCGCTGCTGTGCACCACGGTCCCGGATGGCTAGAGGAGACCGTGGCTGCCATAACGAGGATCCCGGACGCTGTTTCGCCACGTCGGGCACGGCGTTCGGGGTCTGTTGAAAAGGACAGGCTCCCCTCCCCCGGCCCCCTTACGAGCATGGCTATGGCGGCGGGGGGGGAGTCGGCAACAACCGCTCCTGCGCTGGGCAGGCAGAGAGCGTTGCCAGGGGTGACGGCGACGCAGGCTGGGTCGACCCGTCCCTCTCGGCGGTCCCGACCTCCAGAGCGCCTCAGTCCGGAGGTAGTCCCGCGGACACGGCATCGCAGAGGGAGCCCGATCCCGGACGCTGCAGGCCAGGCAGCTGGGAGGACCGCCCCTTCCCAGGCCCTGCGTCCTGGCAGGAATCCCAGGCCGCGACGGGGTCCGGCGGTAAGCAGGGAGTCGCAGGCTGGGCTCCCTGTCACCCCTCCCCCATCAGATGGAAGATTTGGAGGACAAGGTACGGCCGCCCCGCATGGTGATGTTCCGGCCAGGGGGCAGGCTTCGTCAGGATCGTCTAGACGGACGCCTAGATCTGCAGCGACGTCGAGGCAACAGGTCCGGTCGGAAGTCTGGGTCCCGGCGGTCGGGCGGCAGGTTGCCGGCCCATCGGTCAGCGCGTCCTCATCCCCGTTCCGAAGATGTCGTTGGGAGGGACAGTCGTCGGCGAGAGAAGAACTGGAGGAAGGTGAACTGGACGTGTATCGTCGAGGTCAGGATGGTCCGGCTGACGGGAACACAGCGCCTGTGCAGCCCGGTGAGTGTATAACTCCATCATTGTCTTATCCAGCGATTTTTATGTCGGGTGTCGGCGGGGGGGCTGCTAGCATTGCATCGGGGGCCGGTAGTGGCGCGGGCGGACGCGACGGAGCGGGTTTGGCAGACTTAGTGGGTTGCTTACGGGAGCTGGTGGGGCGCCTGGATAGGGCCGCGGCGCCGGTAGTAACGGAAGTGTCTCCTGCGGTAGTTTGGGAAGGCCCCAGGGACGTGGGATCGTTACAGGCGCGTCCTGTGGTGGCGGTTAGAGAGGCGGTCGCGGTGTCGGTACAGACCGAGGCACAGAAGGACGGCGATCGAGTGCGTATGGACGATCGTGCTCGGGGGGAGGTGTATGTTTGTTTTGAGGGTCCGTTGGGGGCGCATTTAAAGCAGGAGGTGCGTGATCGGATCTGGAAAGACGAATATGTGCTCCGAGTGTAATGGTGCATCACACGGGGCGGCAAAATGTCTGCGAAAAAAGAGGTCAGGGAACCAGCACGGGGCTGGTCAAGGGGGTGTCGCCGGTGAGGGTGGAAAGGATGGCCCCTTATCTAAATGAGTATCCGGATAGGGCGGCAGCTAAGTTGCTTTATGAAGGGTTTCGTGTTGGTTTTGTTATTCCTCCGCCTCCTTATGAGGTTCCGGTTACGCGGAGGAATTTAAAATCGGCTTACTTGCATGCGGAAGTCGTGTCGGAAAAGTTGTTAAAAGAAGTTTCGTTGGGTCGCATGTCGGGGCCATTTGTTGAGTCGCCGGTAAAAGATTTAGTTGTGTCCCCTTTGGGTATTGTCCCTAAACGCGAGCCCGGAAAGTTTCGTTTGATTCAACATTTATCGTATCCCAAAGGTTCGTCGGTAAATGACGGGATTGATCACGAGTTGTGTTCCGTAGTTTATACCTCATTCGATAAGGCGGTGGGGTTAGTGCGGGCTGCGGGTCCGGGGGCGCTGCTAGCAAAAACCGACATCGAGGCGGCGTTCAGGTTGTTGCCGGTCCATCCAGAAAGCCAGCGGCTGTTGGGTTGTTTTTGGAATGGGGCCTTTTACGTGGATCGGTGCCTTCCGATGGGGTGTTCTCTTTCTTGTGCATACTTCGAGGCGTTTAGTAGCTTCGTGGAGTGGGTAACGAGGGGAGTATCCGGGGTCGATTCGTTGATCCATTACTTAGATGATTTTTTGTGCGTTGGCCTGGGGGGTTCGCCGGTTTGCGGTAATTTGCTTCATGCACTACAGAAGGTGGCGAGGGATTTTGGGATCCCTTTGGCGCCGGAAAAAACGGAGGGCCCGGTAGCGACGATTTGTTTCTTGGGAATCGAAATAGACTCGGTGGCAATGGAGTGTCGGCTCCCGGCGGATAAGTTGGGTGCTTTGAGGCTGGAGGTTCGACGGGCTTGTAGAATGAAGAAAATAACGCTGAGGGAGCTTCAGTCGCTGCTGGGGAAGTTGAATTTCGCCTGCCGGATTATGCCGATGGGGAGGGTGTTTGGTAGGAGGTTGGCGGCGGCAACGGCGGGAGTGCGCGCGCCGCATCATTTTGTGCGGCTCAAGGAGGAGCACCGAGCTGATCTTCAGGTTTGGGATGACTTCTTGGGCCAGTACAATGGTCGCTCGCTATGGATGGCCCCTGCGCAGGATACGAGTGATTTGAATATTTTTACGGATGCGGCTGGGGCGGGTGGTTTTGGAGCTTACGGGGGAGGTCCGTGGTGCGCGGGTCAATGGCCGGCTAGCTGGGTGTCCAGTGGACTCACGCGGAATCTGGCCCTGCTCGAGCTGTTTCCCATCGTGGTGGCGGCTACCATTTGGGGGGACAGGCTCAGGGATAAGAAGGTCCGTTTTTACTGCGACAACATGGGGGTGGTGCTTGCCATTAATAACATCACGGCGTCCTCTCCTCCGGTAGTTCAATTGTTGCGACATTTAGTGTTGGTGTGTTTGTCATTGAACGCGTGGGTGGTGGCGGTGCATGTCCCGGGTGTTCGGAATTGTATCGCTGATGCTCTTTCTCGCTCGCAGTGGGACCGGTTTCGGCAATTGGCACCGGGAGCGGAACGTCTCGGTTTGGCTTGTCCGGAGCATCTTTGGGATCTGGTATCGGTCCCGTAGAGCAGCTGTTACAAAGGTCTTTGGCGCGCGCGACGTGGAGCGCGTATGCTGCTTGTTGGAGGCAGTGGGAGGAGTGGGTAAGAGAGTTGGGTGACGTCAATACGGATAGAGACAGGTTGGTGGCACTTTTGTACTGGTTAGTGGACGCCTGGAAGGCGAAGTTTTCAGTAGCGAAGGTGAACCGGTTCATATCTGCAGTGGCGTTTGGGTTTAAGTTGCGGGGCTTTCGGGATGTATCGAAGGAATTTCTGGTATCGCAGGCTTTGAAGGGGTTGCGCCGAGGTAGGGTGGAGGCGGATAGTAGAAGGCCGGTGTCGTTTGCTTTGCTTAGCTCGTTGGGCGGTTCATTAGCATCGGTATGTCGTTCTTCAGATGAAATGGATTTGTTTCGATTGGCTTTTTCGTTAGCGTTCTTTGGAGCATTTAGAATAGGTGAGTTGGTGTCGCCAAGTACTAAACGGGCAGGGGGGCTGAGATCTGGGGAGGTGAGCCTATTTGCAGATCGGCTAGAGGTATGGTTGCGTCGATCTAAAACTGACCAAGTAGGGAAGGGTAAGCTGATAGTTTTGTTCGCTCTCCCGGGGTCGGTCATGTGCCCTGTAGAGTGCATGCAGGGTTTTACGCAAAACGGGGGGTCTCCAGATTTGCCTTTGTTACGTCATGTGGACGGGTCGTTTTTGTCCAGGTTTCAGTTTGGAGCTGTATTTAAAAAATGTTTGACGGCGGTTGGTGTTGCGGCAGGCTCATATTCATCTCATTCCTTCAGGATTGGCGCAGCAACGGAAGCGGGGCGCTGGGGGTTGGATGATGAAGGGGTGAGGCGTATTGGTCGTTGGGAGTCTAAAAGGTTTAAGTCCTATGTCCGCCCCCATATGTTATGATTGGGGTTGTTTACGCTTTAAAAATGTTATATTGGTGGTGCCTAATTGTTTTTTCCGTTTCAGATTCGCCTCCTTGTCTGGTGTGGTTGATGGGTAATTCGTACGTGCACTGGGGGGCTTTGAGGGCGGACGTCCGCCCGGATGGTCGCCAGTTGCGCATTCCGCGACAGGATGCGGTTGTGCATTGGCTGGGTTTTAGAGGTATGTCATGGAACAGGGTGTTGGCGGAATTCCAGACATATGCGCGGCTTGATAGGGTTCCGGAGGTTTTAGTGTTGCACGTGGGTGGGAATGACTTAGGAGTCCGCCCTTTTCGTGAGTTGGTGCGGGATATCAAACATGATATGTTGTGTTTGTGGGTATCTTATCCCAAGTTGGTGGTAGTGTGGTCGGACATAGTCCCAAGAAAGCATTGGCGGTTAGCTAGATCGGTGGAGAGAGTCAATAAGGCTCGCATAAAAGTTAACCGGGCGGTGTCCCGTTTTGTGGCAAAGAACGGGGGCATTTGCGTGAGGCATAGGGATTTGGAGTCAGGAGTGGGGAATTTCTGGAGAAGTGACGGGGTTCATCTGACCGAGGTTGGCATTGATCTTTGGAGCTTGGCGATAGCAGAAGGCATAGAATGGGCGGTGGTGGTGTGGAGGAACTCACAGGCTTAAGGTGGTCAAGGCCTGTTTCGCTGTGGCGGGGGGAGTCCTTGAGGCCAGTCAGTACAAAATGGTGGGGGGGTCGCATCGGGGGTATGCGTCCCCCAAAAAAGGTACATGGTTGAAGACTTCATCGGGTGTTATCCCTTTGAAGTGGTCTTCTGGTAGAAGGTATATCACTTGAAGGCTTCATCGGGTGTTATCCCTTTGAAGTGGACTTCTAGTGGTCGGTATATCACTTGAGGGTTTCATCGGGTGTTATCCCCTTGAAGTGGACTTCTAGTGGTTGGAGCCATCTGCAGAGGTGAACGGTGCTTCCGAGCTGGTTTACGGCTGGAGGTAATTGGTGGTTTGCAGATGGCTAATTCGGTGTGTTCTTAAAAGGAACATCTGAAGGGGCTTCAAGGACTTCCTCTGCTCGGGTTAATGTTAACGTTTAATTGTTATTTATGATTCTGACCCATGTTGGGTCATGTGAATTATTAGGAGGAATTCTCTGGTGGATTCCTAACTAGTTATCCGAATGTTTCGGATTTAAATTGTTTTTATAAAACTGTGAAATTAATAAACGGCTGCTGTGGCCATTTCACATCCAACCTCGGTGTCATGTGTCTTTACTAAGTGGGGGTGGGGGGATATTATGGTCTAAGGTTAACACACGACTCTACCTAGGTAGGTCAAGAAGAGGCTGGACGCAGCAGCAGGGTTAAGGGAAGCCGACATGACCGTCCTGGTAGGGAAAGGGTTAATTAGGTGAGGGAGAGTTGGAAGGAGCTGGAGGAGGGACGGGGAGGAGTTAAGGGGGACGGGGGGGCCGTTACTGCGCTTCCCGCTGTTTCTCGGCATTGAGCCGGAAGCAGCGGGAGGAGTAACACAGAACAAGTAAGCTCCCACCCTCCCACCCTTGGTTTGTTACTCCTTAGGTCTTATGTACGTCCGTCTATGAGCGTTGTGTTTTATTTGTGTGCTTATTTAACATGTTTTTCTTTTTTCCGGAGTAGGTTCTGTTGTCATGGCAGCTGGCGGGGGGAGTCCTTGAGGCCAGTCAGTACAAAATGGTGGGGGGGTCGCATCGGGGGTATGCGTCCCCCAAAAAAGGTACATGGTTGAAGACTTCATCGGGTGTTATCCCTTTGAAGTGGTCTTCTGGTAGAAGGTATATCACTTGAAGGCTTCATCGGGTGTTATCCCTTTGAAGTGGACTTCTAGTGGTCGGTATATCACTTGAGGGCTTCATCGGGTGTTATCCCCTTGAAGTGGACTTCTAGTGGTTGGAGCCATCTGCAGAGGTGAACGGTGCTTCCGAGCTGGTTTACGGCTGGAGGTAATTGGTGGTTTGCAGATGGCTAATTCGGTGTGTTCTTAAAAGGAACATCTGAAGGGGCTTCAAGGACTTCCTCTGCTCGGGTTAATGTTAACGTTTAATTGTTATTTATGATTCTGACCCATGTTGGGTCATGTGAATTATTAGGAGGAATTCTCTGGTGGATTCCTAACTAGTTATCCGAATGTTTCGGATTTAAATTGTTTTTATAAAACTGTGAAATTAATAAACGGCTGCTGTGGCCATTTCACATCCAACCTCGGTGTCATGTGTCTTTACTAAGTGGGGGTGGGGGGATAGTATGGTCTAAGGTTAACACACGACTCTACCTAGGCAGGTCAAGAGAATCTGTCACCTCTCCTGACATGTTTATTATAGGAAATCCTTGTGTTTCACTAAAATTCCTTGTGCAGTCCATGACTGATAGACAAATGTGTGTTACCATTCCCCTTGTTAGGAGGATGTGTCCCTGCACAGTGTGATACTGTCAGCGATGGTTGGAGACTGTTAGTATGTAGGGACACAGCCCTTTGACAAGGGGAATCGTAACAACCATTTGTTAATGCTTGCACAAAACGGTAGTGTTACGGCTCGTCTGGGGAGAAGGGGGGCTCAAGTTTGAGTAACAGCCCAGGGCCTATAGTCTACTTAATCCGCCACTGACCGGTCCCCTCAGCCACATTTACACTGACTGGGCTGTACTAAGGAGGAGGAGGAGGAGCCAGGATAATCGCACTGCCGCACTCCGCCCTGTGTCAGGCTGCACTGATGGACTTGCATGCACTGCTGTTCTCTTAGGGTATGTTCACACGGCGGGGGTCCGTAACGGCTGAAATTACGGGGATGTTTCAGCCTGAAAACATCCCCGTAATTTCAGCCGTACCGGCATGTGCAGGCGCTTGAACGCCGCGTCAATTACGGCCGTAATTAGCGCTGCTATTCATTGGAGTCAATGAATAGCGGCTCCAATTACGGCCAAAGAAGTGACAGGTCACTTCTTCTACGCGGGCGTCTATTTACGCGCCGTCATTTGACAGCGGCGCGTAAATATACGCCTCGTGTGAACAGACAAACGTCTGCCCATTGCTTTCAATGGGCAGATGTTTGTCAGCGCTATTGAGGCGCTATTTTCAGACGTAATTCGGGGCAAAAACGCCCGAATTACGTCCGTAAATAGGCCGTGTGAACATACCCTTACTTCCCCGTCATTAGGATGAATTTTCTGCGCGCACTGGTCTCTGTGCCTTGGTGACTCTCCCCCTTCCCTCCGGCAAACAGTCTCAGGACACTGTAATCTGAGCTGCTAATTAGCATCTGATAAGACGAGGACGGCTCCGTCCCCAGCAAGCACCCTGCCGTACTGTCTTAGGGTATGTTCACACGCAGTGTTTTCAGATGTAATTAAGGCGTTTTACGCCTGAAAAAACGCCCCTAATATGCCTAAAAACATCTGCCCAGTGCTTTCAATGGGAATTACGATGTTCTGTTCCCACGATCCTTTATTTTACGCGTCACTGTCAAAATACGGCACATAAAATGACGGCTCGCCAAAAGAAGTGCAGGACACTTCTTGGGATGTTTTTGGAGGTGTTTTTCATTGACTCCATTGAAAAACATCACCAAAAACGGGCGTAAAAAAACGCAGCGAAAAACGCGAGTTGTTAAAAAAACTTCTGAAAATCAGGAGCTGTTTTCACAGCTCTGTATTTTCAGACTTATTTTGCTAAGCCGTGTGAACATACCCTTATCTTCCCTGCACTTGCCAGAGAAAGTGAAAAAAAAAAACAATGATTCCTTTCTTCTGGAGTGTGCAGAGAAATGTCCATCTCTATATATAATGTGTTCTGCTGTGCATAGCTCAGTGTGCGCTCACAGTATTGTAGTTATCACCTCAGAGTTCACTGCCCATGAAAGATACAGACAGACAAATCGTAACATCACACATGGTAAGACACGCCCCTAGCGACTTGCTCAGAATTAGGATGTGTGAGAAAATAGATGTGGACGGTTTCACAAGAAAAAAAGCTGCAAAAAGGTACTTTGAAGTGAAAAAAATTGCTAGGAGTAATGCAGTCACATAGACGGACATAATAGCAGTTTAAATATTTCTTTTTTGCGAAAGTTTAGCTACGCTAAATGCAACAGAACATACAAAAAATGCAAGTAAAGACATAAGATTTAACATACACACAGAATACATTGACAGCCTTTAATACATAAAAAAACATTTGTACAAACAATCAAACAGTAATTTAGTTATAAAATAAACAAAAACGTCACAAATAAAACGTTGTTTTAAAAAAATAAACATTACCGCTCTGTCTGTTTGCTAATGTGGTGCTCTCATAATGATAATGGCAGTAGCAATAACATGTAGGGTCTTTCATATAATTAACCCCTTCCCGCTCCTGGACGTACTATTAGGTCATGGCAGCTGTATCGTTCGCACTCCATTACCTAATAGTACGTCTCGGGAGTAACGGCCGTTTCGGCCGTCCTCCCGACACATACAGGAGCTGTGACAGCTGCTGTCTCGTTCAGCAGCTGTCACAGCTCCTACAGCGGGGACCGATCGCTGTGTCCCCGCTGATTAAACCCTTAAAATCCGCGTTCTATAGAGATAGCGGCTTTTTAGGGGTTAAGCTGCCATCGCCGGTCTGCTACACGATAGCGGCCGGCGATGGTGACTATGGCAACCGGACACCAAACAATGGCGTCCGGCTATGTCATAGACGGAAGCCTAGTGGGTCCTGACAACGTCAGGACCCACTATGCTTGCTGTCAGTGAGTAGCTGACAGTACTAATACGCTGCAGTACGCATGTAGTGCAGTGTATTAGAATTGCGATTAGGGCCTCCTGCCCTCAAGTCCCCTAGTGGGACAAAGTAATAAAGTAAAAAAAAAGTTAAAAAAAGATGTGTAAAAATAAGAAAATAAATGTTTTAAAAGTATTAAAAGTTAAAATCCCCCTTTTTACCTTATCAGTCATTTATTATTAATAAAAATATATAAACAAATAAACTATACATAATTGGTATCGCCGCATCCGTAACGGCCTGAACTACACAATTATTTCATTATTTATCCCGCACGCCGTAAAAGAAAATAATAATAAACCGTACCACAATCACAATTGTTTGGTCACTTCACCTCCCAAAAAATGGAATAAAAAGAGATCAAAGAGTCGCATGTACCGAAAAATGGTACTGATCAAAACTACAGTTCGTTACGCAAAAAAATAAGTCCTCGCACGGCTTTATTGATTGAAAAATAAAAAAGTTCCGGCGCTTAGAATAAGGTAACACAAAAAGTGAATAATTTTTTACAAAACTTATTTTATTGTGCAAACTCCATAAGACATAAAAAAAAACTATAAACATATGGTATTGCCGTAATCGTATCACCCCGCAGAATAAAGTGAATATGTCATTTATAGCGCACAGTGAACGCTGTAAAAAAAATAGAATAAAAAACAATAGTAGAATTTCTGTTTTTTAGTCACCACGCCACCTAAAAATAGAATAAAAACTGATCAAAAAGCTGCATGCACCCCAAGAAAACTACAATGGATTCCTCAAGGGGTCTAGTTTCCAAATTGGGGTCACTTTTGTAGGGTTTCCACTGTTTTGGCACCACAAGACCTCTTCAAACCGGACATGGTGCCTAATAAAAAAGAGGCCTCAAAATCCACTAGGTGCTCCTTTGCTTCGGAGGCCGGTGCTTCAGTCCATTACCGCCCGAGGGCCACATGTGGGATATTTCTCTAAACTGCAGAATCTGGGCAATACCTATTCATTTGCGTTTCTCTGATAAATCCTTTTGTGTTATAGAAAAAATGGTATAAAGAGGATTTTATGACAAAAAAAAAAAAGTTAATTTCACCTCTACTTTGCTCTAAATTTCTGTGAAACACCTAAAGGGTTCATAGACTTTCTAAATGCTGTTGTGAATACTTTGAGAGGTCTAGTTTCTAAAATGGGGTGTTTGATAGGGGTTTCTAATATATGGGCCCCTCAAAGCAACTTCAGAACTGAACTGTAACCTAAAAAAATAAATAAATGAGGCAATACTTCGCTTCTTCCATTATACTTATAATGAGCCGTGCCCACCCCGAGATGACCACAGTTTTGACCGTTTGTATAAACGGAGACCCCTATTAGACCGTTTCAGTGCCCGGTTTTCCCAAGCATACACCCCCGAGAAGTGTATTTCTATTGATGAGTCCCTGGTACATTTTAAAGGGAGGGTTCAATTCAGCGAGTACCTGCTGGGTAAGAGGGCAAGGTATGACGTGAAGATGTATAAGCTGTGCGAGAGTGCATCAGGGTATACCTACAGTTTTAGGATATATGAAGGAAAGGCCACCCCCAAACCAGACTGCATCCTGGACTACAATAGGTACATGGGAGGGGTGGACTTGTCAGATCAAATCCTGAAGCCCTAGAGTGCCATGCGGTGTGGTATAAGAAGCTGGCCGTGCACATCATACAGATGGCATTGTACAATGTGTACGTGCTACGTCGATGTGCAGGCCAGAACTTTCCTGGAATTTCAAGAGGTGATTATCAAGAACCTAATCTTTAGGGACCAAGAAGGGGGGGCACCCAGTACTTCTGGAAGCGAGGCCACACGCATCGTACCAGGGCGGCAACAATTTCCAGGAGAAGTTCCCCAAACTGGCAAGAAGGGAAAAAGTCAAAAGAGGTGCAAAGTCTGCTATAAGAGGGCGATAAGGGATGACACAATATATCAATGTGACACGTGTCCAAAATAACCAGAGCTCTGTATGAAAGTGTTTTAAAATTTATCATACATCCCTTGGTTTATAATTTACCCCAATTTTACTTACCCTGATGCACTCCGCACAGCTTATCCCCCCTCGTCTTTCCCCTCTGAGCCCTACTGTGTGCCCAGGCAGCTGATAGCAGCCACATGTAGGGTATTGCCATACCCGGGAGAACCCACATTACAGTTTATGGGGTGTAGGTCTCTGGTCAAAATGCTCACTACACCTCTAGATGAATGCCTTAAGGGTGTAGTTTTTAAAATGGGGTCACTTCTTGCGGGTTTCAACTGTACTGGTACATCAGGTGCTTCTGCATACATGACTTCGCACTAGAAATTCCCCAGTAGGCCAAATGGTGGTCCTTTCCTTCTGAGCCCTCCCATGGGCCCAAACGGCAGTTTATCACCACAAATGGGGTATTGCGGCACTCAGAACAAATTGCGCAACAGAATGGGGTATTTTGTTTCTTGTGAAAATAAGAATTTTTCAGCCAAAACGACATATTTTTTGAAAAAAATAATTTTGTTTTCATTCCCAGCCCAATTCAAATAAGTTCTGTGAAAAAACTATGGGGTCAAAATGATAACAACACCCATAAATGAATTCCTTGAGGTGTGTAGTTTCCAAAATGGGGTCACTTTTGGCGGGTTTCTATTGCTTTGATACCTCTGGGGCTCTGCAAATGCGACATGGCACCCGAAAACCAATCCAGCAAAATCTGGACTCCAACAAACACATAGCGCTCCTTTCCTTCTGAGCCCTCCCATGGGCCCAAACGGCAGTTTATCCCTACAAATGGGGTATTGGCACACTAAGGACAAATTGGGCAACAAAATGGGGTATTTTGTTCCCTGTGAAAATAAGAAATTTTGATCGCAAATGACATTTTATTGGAAAAAATGACACTTTTTTCATTTCACAGCCCAATTCAAATATGTGCTGTGAAAAAACTGTGCAGTCAAAATGGTAACAACAACCATAAATGAATTCCTTGAGGGGTGTAGTTTCCAAAATGGGATCACTATTGGAGGATTCCTACTGTTTTGGCACCTCAACACCTCTTCAAACCTGGCATGCTGCCTAAAATATATTCTAATAAAAAAAGAGGCCTCAAAATGCACTAGGTGCTTCTTTGCTTCTAGGGCTTGTGTTTTATTCCACGAGCGCAGTAGAGCCACATGTGGGACATTTCTAAAAACTGCAAAATCCGGACAATACATATTTAGTAGTGTTTCTCTGGTAAAACCTTCTGTGTTACAGAAAAAAATTTAATAAAATTGAAATTCAGCAAGAAAATAAAATTTGCAAATTTCACCTCCACTTTGCTTTAATTCCTGTGAAATGTCTGAAGGGTTAAAAAACGTTCTAAATGCTGTTTTGAATACTTTCAGGGGTCTAGTTTTTAAAATGGGGTGTTTTTGTCAGGGTTTCTAATACATAGGTCCCTCAAAGCCACTTAAGAACTGAACAGGTACCTTAAAAAAAAGGCTTTTGAAATTTTCTTAAAAATATGAGAAATTTCTGTTTATGTTCTAAGCCTTGTAACGTCCAAGAAAAATAAAAGGATGTTCAAAAAACGATGCCAATCTAAAGTAGACATATGGGAAATGTGAACTAGTAACTATTTTGGGTGATATAACCGTCTGTTTTACAAGCAGATGCATTTCAATTCTGAAAAATGCTATTTTTTCAAAATTTTCTCTACATTTTGCAATTTTTCACCAATAAACACTGAATATATTGACCAAATTTTACCACGAACATGAAGCCCAATGTGTCACGAGAAAACAATCTCAGAATCGCTTGGGTAGGTTTAAGCATTCCGACGTTATTACCACATAAAGTGAAATATGTCTTATTTGAAAAATGGGCTCTGAGCCTTAAGGCCAAAACTAGGCGGTGTCCTTAAGGGGTTAAAGAGGCTCTGTCACCAGATTTTGCAACCCCTATCTCCTATTGCAGCAGATCGGCGCTGCAATGTAGATAAGAGTAACGTTTATTTTTTTTTTTTAAAACGAGCATTTTTGGCCAAGTTATGACCATTTTTATGTAAATGATTCTTTCTAAAGTACAACTGGGCGTGTTTAAAGTTAAAGTACAACTGGGCGTGTATTGTGTTCGTTTCATCTGGGCGTTTTTACTTCTTTAAGGGTATGTGCACACACACTAATTACGTCCGTAATTGACGTACGTATTTCGGCCGCAAGTACCGGACAGAACACAGTGCAGGGAGCCGGGCTCCTAGCATCATACTTATGTACGATGCTAGGAGTCCCTGCCTCGCTGCAGGACAACTGTCCCGTACTGAAAACATGATTACAGTACGGGACAGTTGTCCTGCAGCGAGGCAGGGACTCCTAGCATCGTACATAAGTATGATGCTAGGAGCCCGGCTCCCTGCAGTGTGTTCGGTCCGGTACTTGCGGCCGAAATACGTCCGTCAATTACGGACGTAATTAGTGTGTGTGCACATACCCTTACTAGCTGGGCGTTGTGAAGAGAAGTGTCATCCACTTCTCTTCACAACGCCCAGCTTCTGGCTGTGCAGACACACAGCGTGTTCTCGAGAGATCACGCTGTGACGTCACTCACTTCCTGCCCCAGGTCCTGCATCGTGTCGGACGAGTGAGGACTCATCGGCACCAGAGGCTACATTTGATTCTGCAGCAGCATCGGCGTTTGCAGGTAAGTCGATGTAGCTACTTACCTGCAAACGCCGATGCTGCTGCAGAATCAACTGTAGCCTCTGGTGCCGATGTGTCCTCGCTCATCCGACACGATGCAGGACCTGGGGCAGGAAGTGAGTGATGTCACCGCGTGATCTCTCGAGAACACGCTGTGTGTCTGCACTGCCAGAAGCTAGGCGTTGTGAAGATAAGTGGATGATACTTCTATTCACAACGCCCAGCTAGTAAAAGAAGTAAAAATGCCCAGATGTAACACACACATTACACGCCCAGTTGTACTTTAACTTTAAACACGCCCAGTTGTACTTTAGAAAGCCTCATTTACATAAATATAAAAATGGTCATAACCTGGCCAAAAATGAAAACGTTACTCTTATCTACATTGCAGCGCCGATCTGCTGCAATAGGAGATAGGGGTTGCAAAATCTGGTGACAGAGCCTCTTTAAGGGACTTTCCTCAAAATCAGCCTCCAGGTCTACAATGCCCGTACCCACAAAAACACATAACTTCAACACCAGTGAAAACGATGTCCACATAATATGTGCGTTTAAAAAACGCAATACAACTGCAGCATTAGGGTAAGTTCACACGTAGCGTAAATACTGCAGATTTTTTTGCAACAGATTCCTTTGGGGAAAATTTGCAGAATAATATAATAAATCTCATCTACACGCTGCGTAAATGCTGAGTGGGAAAAAAATGCTCAGAAATGGACTGGGTATGTTCACACGTACTGTTTTCAGACGTAATGCGAGCGTTTTACGCCTCAAATTATGCCTGAAAAAACGGCTCCATTACACCTACAAACATCTGCCCATTGCTTTCAATGGGTTTTACGATGTTCTGTTCCCACGAGGTGTTATTTTACGCGTCGCTGTCTAAAGACGGCATGTAAAAAGACGCCAGCGAAAAAGAAGTGCATGTCACTTCTCGGGATGTTTTTGGAGGCGTTTTTCATTGACTCCATTGAAAAACAGCTCAAATAACGTCCGTAAAATACGCCGCGAAAGACGCGAGTAGTTACAAAAACGTCTGATAATCAGGAGCTGTTTTCGCGTGAAAACAGCTTTGTATTTTCAGACGTATTTGGAAAGCCGTGTGAACATACCCTCACGGTGCATTTTTTTAAATCTGCAGCATGTGAATATGTTTGCGGAATCACTGCTTATTTGTCGCAGGTTTTCCCTATGGAATTCAATGGGGAGATAAAACCCGCAACAAATAGCAGATGTTTTCGGCCGAAATTCCCTGCGGTGCCCAGGGCGGATACACTACGTGCTTTTTCGCAGCATATCCGCCTTGTGTGAACATAGCCTAAGGCCGGATTCAGACGACCGTGATTTGCGTCCGTGCAGCCCGCGTGGTTTTCACGCGGCTCGCTCGGACCAATACAAGTCTATGGGGCAATACAGACAGTCCGTGAGTTTTGCGCAGCGTGAGTCCGCTGCGTAAAACTCACGACATGTTTTATATTTAGCCATTTTTTCGCGCATCACGCACCCATTGGAGTCAATGGGTGCGTGAAAATCACGCGCACCCCACGGAAGCACTTCCGTGGCACGCGCGTTATACGCGCACCAACAGTAAAAGAATGAATGTAAACAGAAAAGCACCACGTGCTTTTCTGTTTACAAACATCCAAACGGCTCCATACACTGCATGATATCCAATGTACGGGGGCAGCTAGAGTAGCTGATCAGTGCGGGATCTGGGTGTTGGAGCCCCACGATCAAATACTTATGACCATGGCCGGCCTTAGCTATGTGCGACACATGCGGTCACACAGGGCGCCGGCCGCCATGCTGTAAGGAATGTTCCTGCCTCTGCACTGCTGTGTGAAGTGAGCAATGATTGGAGGAGCAGCAGGTGCCTCTGTCTGTTCCACCAATCGGCACAGCCTGTACTGCAGTGTCACACAGACTCAGAGCCTCACGCAGCTCCTTCCTGCTGTGCTGCTGCCACAGTGAAGACTCCTCCATGGAGCTCCGGTGTCAGGTAAGAGCAGCAGCTTTAGGTTAATCTATGTTTATTTATGTGCTGTGTGAGCGAGGAGGAAAGAGGGGGCTTTAAGTGATGTGTAACAGGATGTTTTTTTTTTTTTGCAAAGCTCGATTTTGTGGGGGAGGGGAGGCTAGGTTATAGGTACTTTGTGTGTGTGTATTTTTTACAGATCGATTTTGAGGGAGAGGGGACATTGCCCTAAATCCTATAGCAGTGTGGGGGGATTCTTTATAAATGTATTTTGTTGGGAGGGGGACTTCTGTATAGTTTAGTTTGTGGTGTAGGAGATTATTATGAATCATGGGGAGAGGAACTTAGCGTTATATGTATGGGGAGAAAGGATTCTTTAGGGTACGGCCACACGGAGCGGCCCTCACACTGTCGCAACGCGGCCAACAATCTCGCTGCCACTATGTAGGCGCGGCTGTCAAATACCTCGTTAAGGGTATTCCGGTTACATTCGCATGCGCACTGCTGCTCCATTCATTCTCTATGGGAGCGCCGGAGATAGCCGAGTGCAGTGTTCTGCTTTTTCCGGCGCTCCCATAGAGAATAAATAGGGGGTAAGTTGTTGTAATTTGCAAAATCGTGCAGCCATAAAGGGTGTATTAATTCATGGCCGCACGTTAACGCGGGTAAACCGTATCTTTATCTGCAAAATCGTGCGGCCATGAATTAATACACCCTTTATGGCCGCACGATTTTGCAAATTACAACAGCTTACCCCCTGTCCATTCTCTATGGGAGCGCCGGAAAAAGCCGAACACTGCACTCGCCTATCTCCGGCGCTCCCATAGAGAATGAATGGAGCGGCAGTGCGCATGGGAATGTACCTGGAATACGTGCGGCCACTAACAGGCTGTTTGACAGCCGCACTGAACATGGTGCCGGCGTGGTTGTTAGCTGCGTTGCGACCGTGTCAGGGACACTCCGTGTGGCCTTACCCTTAGGCTGGATTCACAAGCGCGTGTGCCTTTTGCGCACGCAAAAAACGCGGCGTGTGGCAGCATCATATGATGCGCGGCTGCATGGTTTTCACGCAACCGCCATCATTATGACACTCCATTTGGATGTTTGTAAACAGAAAAGCACGTGGTGCTTTTCTGTTTTCATTCATCCATTTGACAGCTGTTGCGCGAATCACGCTGTTCGCACAGAAGTGCTTCCGTGTGGCATGCGTGGTTTTAACGCACCCATTGACTTCAATGGGTGCGTGATGCGCGAAAAACGCTCAAAGAACGGACATGTCGTGTCATAGACTAATATAGGTCTGTGCAACGCGCGTGAAAATCACGCGCGTTGCACGGACGTATATCCCATTCGTCTAAATAAGCCCTTAGAGATAATATTTGTGGGGGAGAGCAACTTGATTATAAGGGTAGGAAAACACAGGCTGGATACTTAAAACTAAACAGTGTATAGGTCCTGAGAACCGCAGGGAATTTCACCTGAAAAACGGCACCAAATTTGGTGCAGTTTTTTGGGCGGAAAGACTGCAGAAATAAATTTAAAAAAAAGCTAATACTCCCTGCATGAGTCCCTCTCCCTTTCTGAGCGTAGCCCGGCCTCCTGCGAAGACGCTGTAGTCCATGTGACCGCTGCAACCTTTGATTGGCTGCAGCTGTGACATGGAATGAATCGTCATCCCTGGAGGCCGGGTTACGCTCAGAACAGAATACGCATCGCTATGACTACGGCCGGATGTATTGCCTTTTTTTTTTCTCATTTGAGATTAACGATAAGCAAAGTTTTTATCATTGATCTTCTCCTTTGTTAACACTGACCAAATATCATTATAATCGGTCAGAAACTGGCGAATCATGATGATAATTGGCTAAACTAAAAACTAAATAGGCCTTTAATGGGGTATATTCAGGCTTAGTGCCTAGGGCAGCATGAGTTGTAAATACGGCCCTGCTAAAGACGCAGATACTATTGAACACTATAGCAGAGCAGGGAGGTATCTCCCTGCTCTGCGATCTACTAGGCTGGTGGTTCCCAACATGTGGTTCCCATGAGAACCCTCCAGGGGTGCCGCGACACTCCTCTGGACAACTGCCACGGATGTGCTTTCTCTCCTCCTCCTCATAGCGCGAAGTGGATGTGAGGAGGAGGAGATTTTTTTGCAGAACCCCTGTAGATAGCACCCACCCCCCCCCCCCCCCCCCCGACTAAATGGACAGAGACGCCAGGGGCTTCTCCTGGAGTGGAATCCCCGGTCACAGCGTCGGTAACGCTGTGGACAGGGATTCCGCTTCAGGAGTTAGTTGCCCCTGATGTCACTGTTCATATATGGACAGAGACATCAAGCACTCCGTCAAGGAGTGGAATCCCCAGCCAGAGGGAGCTACAGTGGTGCTATCTACAGGAAGGGAGTGCTACCTACACGTGGGCTGTGTGGCACTACCTACAAGGGTGTGTGTGGCACTAGAAGGGATATGTGTGGCACTACCTACAAGGGAGCTGTGCGGCAAGGGGGGGGGATTTGTGGCACTACTTACTAGGGATGCACAATGCATCGAAACTTCGATACTGTGCATCCCCAAATGGTTCGAGCCACACAGCTAAGTATAGTAATACATGATGAATGGGAGCGGGGCTGCGGCTGTGTAATACAGTCCTGACAAGTGCGCGCCGCGAGGATGATGCGATGCGGCCAGCGCTGCACTAATAAGCGGCGGCACTGAAGACAGAACATGGCGGCCGCACTGCAAAACACCCCCGTGTTCAGTCTTCGGTGTCTGCGCCGCCGCTCATTAGTGCAGCGCCGGCCGCATCACCTCATGCTGACCGCGCGTGCACTTAATGTCAGGAGCGGGGCAATGACTGTATTACACAGCCGTAGCCCCGCTCTATAACGGCGGTGATCAGAGAAACCTCTTATCTCCGCCGCTATTCTCCTGAATGCTGCGATCAAAGCTGACTTCAGCATTCAGGGGAAAGTGAGGAGGGGGGATGACCCTGGATCGCCGTCACAGGAAATTCCTGTGACGCGATCGAGGGCCATCCCATATATGGGCAGACAGCCCATGCTCTATTGAAGGACCCCAGGGCTATCTTACCATATTTCCTGTTAGGGCATACTGAGGTATGTCCTAACAACTGCCTGTGTACTATACATACACAGGCTAATGTACTGGCATATATCTGATATATGCCAGTATATTAAAGTTTAAAAATAAAGTAAAAACATAAAGTAATGTTACATTTAAAAAAATACACATACACCTTTTTTTTACAATAAACATTAAAATAAGTCTCAATACATAAAATATACACATATTCGGTATTGGCGCGGCCGTAATAACCTGCATAACTATTTTTTTTTGCGTCATTTATGATGTGTACGCTGTAAAAAAAAAACAAAAGAAAACTTCTTTCACTTATTAATGTGAGGCACAAGGTGTGATAAATTTAACCTCCATGTGCCTCACATTAATAGTAATTAACCCCATCATGTACCTCACACATTAACCCATTATGACTGAGAAACATGATTGGGTTAATTACTATTAATGTGAGGCAAATGGAGGTTAAATTCAGCATCACACCTCGCGCCTCACATCAGAAACTTTTTTTTTTTATTACTGTTGGCAAAGTATTGTTTTGGTATCGAAATCGCAATACTACACGAAGTATCGGTATCAAAGTCCAAATTCAGGTATCGTGACATCCCTACTACCTACAAAGGGGCTGTGTTGCACGACCTACAGGGGGCTGTGTGGCATGACCTACAGGGGGCTGTGTGGCACGAACTACAAAAGGGCTGTGTGGCACTACCTACAAGGGGGCCTTGTGGCACTACCTACAGGGGGCTGTGTGGCACTACCTACAAGGGGGCTGTGCAGCAAGGGGGGATTTGTGGCACTACCTACAAGGGTGCTGTGTGGCACGACCTACAGGGGGCTGTGTGGCACAACCTACAGGGGGCTGTGTGGCACGACCTACAAGGGGGCTGTGTGGCACGACCTACAAGGGGGCTGTGTGGCACGACCTACAAGGGGGCTGTGTGGCACGACCTACAAGGGGGCTGTGTGGCACGACCTACAAGGGGGCTGTGTGACACTATCTACAGGGGGCATCTGTGTGTGAACTACCTTCGAGAGGGCTGTGTGGCACTATCTACAGGGGGCATCTGTGAGTGGCGGGCTGATGGTCATTTTACAGTGAGTGGAGGGGCTGATGGTCATTTTACAGTGAGTGGAGGGGCTGATGGTCATTTTACAGTGACTGGAGGGGCTGATGGTCATTTTACTGTGAGTGGAGGGGCTGATGGTGATTTTACTGTGAGTGGAGGGGCTGATGGTTATTTCACTGTGAGTGGGGGGGGGGGGGGCTGATGGTCTTCAAGTGGTTTCCACCTCTGACTTCCAATTGAAATTAAATAATTAAAGAAATTAATAGTAGGAAGAAAATAGCTGTGGCGCTCGTTTGGAGCTTTTTTTGCTGCGTCTTTTGCATTCGCTTCAACGGCTTAAAAAAAAAAAGCAAAAAAACTCCCATCAAATAACGCTGTCAATTCAAAAGCAGATTTTTTTCTGCCTTACAAAAAACGCTGTGTTAACATTTTCTCTCTTTCTCGAAACAATATTTGGTAGGGGGGCCCTGAGGAATTTTTTGTTTCCAGGCGTGGCTCAAGTCCGAAAAGGTTGGGAAACTCTGTAGCAGGCTACAGAGGCACCTGCAGCCTATGAGGCGCAGGGACAGGATCCCTGCGCAGTTGGCGTGATGACATCTCTGGATCAAGCCGGCCTACGCAAGGATTGTGTCAGGTGGAGGTGGGGGGGGGCAGTATGGCACTGTCTACAACGGGGATGTGGGGGCTGTATGTCACTCTCTACAAGGGGGAGGTGGGGGGCTGTATGTCACTTTCTACAGGGGGGATCTGGGGGCTGTATGTCACTCTCTACAAGGGGGAGGTGGGGGGCACTGTGTACAAGATGGAGGTGGGGCTGTATGACACTGTCTACAAGGAGGCTGTACGGCACAATCTACAGGGGGCACTTTCTACAAGTGGGGCAGTGGAGGCATTATACTCTGTGGAGGCCACTAAGCGGACATCATACTGTGTAGGGGCACTACAGGGGGCAATATAATGTGTGTGGCACTTAGGGGGCATAACACTGTGTGGGCACAATTAGAGGACAAAATACTGTGTCCTTGAAGGCGTTATAACATATTACATTATTAAATATTATTATTATACTGTGTGGGGGGCACTAAAGGGGCATTACACTGTGTGGGGGCACTATATAGGGCTAATGCCTGTGGGGAGGAATTATGCTTTTTTATGGGGTATTTTTTATAATGGTGTGGGGCGCCGAACGATAATTTCGCACGGGACGCCATCCACCCTAAGGCCGGCCCTGCTTATGACCTATCCCGTGGAATTTACAAGACAAATAAGTAACAAAATACATAGCATAACATAAAATAAGCAAGCATACAAAAGTAAAGGGATGGTAACGGGCCTGGCTGCAGCAGTTGTCTGGTCTGGGTTTTTTTTTTTAGAAAAAAAAACATTCTCTGTAAGGCCTATTCACACGAGCATGTACGTTTTGCGTGCACAAAAAACGCGGCGTTTTGCGAGCGCTAAAGGAACATAACAGCTCCGTGTGTCAGCAGCGTATGATGCATGGCTGCGTGATTTTCGCGCAGCCGTCATCATTATGACACTCTGTTTTTATGTTTGTAAACAGAAAAGCACGTGGTGCTTTTCTGTTTTCATTCACAGTTTTTACTGCTGCTGCGCGAATCACGAGCGTCAAACGGAAGTGCTTCTGTGTGCTGCGCGTGATCCGCGAGAAACGCACAAATATATGACATGTTGTGAGTTTTACGCTGCGGACACACGCTGCGTAAAAATCACTGACTGTCTGAACGGCCCCATTGACTAACATTGGTTCGTGCGAGGCGTGTGAAAATCACGCGCGTTGCACGGACGTATATAACGTTCGTCTGAATAAGCCCTTATTGTGACATATATTGTCGGTGATCTGAATATATATTGCTGCAATAATACTATGCAGCTAAAGTAAAGTAATGGAAGAGAAGAGTTTAGTGTTCTGAAGACCAATAGGGAACCTGATTAACCCCTTCCCACCGCAGCCATTTTTCAGATTTTCACTTTTGTTTTTTCCTCCCCACCTCCAAAAGCTATATTTTTATTTATTTTTTTTCCATCGATATAGCCGTATGAGGGCTTGTTTTTAGTTGTAAATTTTCATGACACTATTTATTGTACCATTTAATGTACTGGGAAACTGGAAAAATAAATCTTTGTGTAGTGAAATGTGAAAAAAAAAAAAACTGATTCCTGGGGGTTTGTTTTTACAGCATTCAGCATTCACTTTACTCTGTGGGTCAATACAGTTACAGCGATACCAAATGTATATTTTTTTTCATTTACCGAATTGACTGAATGTAACTGTTGGTATATTATTTTAAAACTTTGGGCCCCTCTTGTGATTTTGCCCAGGACCACACTTTGCCTAAAACTGGCCCTCTCTATCTGTTAATATAGCTGATCTTCCATCTCCTCAGTTGTATTGGGGGGGGGGGGGGGGGGTGTCTATAAATCACAGCAAAAGTTTTTTTTTCAGTGTTTACCTCCCTTTTTAGTTACACCCACAAGGTTTCAACCTCCTCACAATCTTCACCCACTATTGTCTCTTTCACACTCATCTTCATATCCAGTGGCATCGCTATATTGGTCGCAGTGGTCGCAATTGCGACCGGGCCCCAAAGCCCCCCACGGCCCCCCGCACCACATCAATAAAAAGTTACTATAGTAACTCGGGCCGCGGGCCCCTGTTACTATAGTAACAGACTGTACTTACCTTCCTGGTTCCGTATCGCAGTGGAGGTCCTGACGTCAAGCGCTGTGCGCAGCGCATGACGTCACAGCGCTATGCGCCGCGCACGACATCGAGAGGACAGGACCTCCGCCGCGGCTGAAGAGGAATGTAAGATTAGTAGCCCTGACTGCTAAAGCTGATTGGCGGGATCCGACTCCAAGGACCCGCCAATCAGCTGTTTTGAAGGGGCCGCAGCACTCGTACGAGAGCTGCTTCCCCTTCATTCCGGTCACACTGTGAATCGGTGTCGGTGATTCACAGTGTGAGCGAGTACGTGAAATGAAGGGGAAGCAGCTCTCGTACGAGTGCTGCGGCCCCTTCAAAACAGCTGATTGGCGGGTGCCGGGAGTCGGACCCCGACACATCAGCTAGTGATGGCCTATCCTGGATAGGCCATCAATGTTTAGGGACTGGACAGCCCCTTTAAGCCTATGATGTAGCAGGCTTAGAGGGCCCATGAGACAGGATCACAGATTGTGTGATGCTGTCTGCTGTAGGCTTAGATACATGGCCCATGTGTGATCCTGTCTGCTGGGCCCTGTATATAAGCCTAACACATTGTAGGTTTAGATACAGGGCCCCAGCACACAGTAATCTTATACTGTATAAGATTACTGTCTGCTGGACTCTGTATCTAAGCCTACCTTTTGGTAGGCTTAGATACAGGATCCCACAGACTGTATCACACATGGGCCCTGTATCTAAGCCTAACACATGTGTTACTAATTGGTTTTTTTTGTGTGTTTTCTTACAGGTTCGGTCGTTGGACTACGTCGGATTCCAGGACTACTTCGATGACGGCTTTGTTTATTATCAATAAAATGGTTAATGAGGGTTGTGTGTTTTTTTTTTATTTCAATAAAATATTTTTTCTATGTCTTTGTGTTTTTTTTTTAACTATATTATTACCGCCTTAGTAATGGCTGCCGGCTGATTGACAGCATCCATTGCTAAGGCGGGGCTTAGTGTTAGCCAGTGCAGAGGCTAACACTAACCCACTTTATTACCCCGGTACCCACCGCCACCAGGGGTGCTGGGAAGAGCCGGGTACCATCCAGTACTTGACCATCTGTAGTGATGGTTGGCCACTGGGGCGGCCGCAGGCTGGTATTATCATGATCAGGGGACTGTAGAGTGCGTACACTCCTACCGGGGGGAAGTGGCTTCACCTACTCACCTTCCCCATTAATGGCCATACCTTTTTCCAAACCCCCTGTCCCTCTAATAAGACTCAGACACTTGGGTTGGATAAATTTGGCCACAGCAGCCATTTTATTTACAAACAAACATCAAGAACACCAATTTACAAATAATAATAACAATGGAAGGGGAGTCCTTGGAGCTACAAAAGTCTGTCACGAAACAGCCCACCTGCATAGTATTTTTCTCCCAGCCGTCACCCTACTGGCTCAGGGGCACCGTTATACCTGCAGTTGGCTGACCTCAACCGCAACCACTCCCCGGGACACCACCCAGCGGGAGCCCAAATTGACCACTCCTCGGGACACCACCCAGCAGGAGCCCAAATTGACCACTCCTCGGGACACCACCCAGCAGGAGCCCAAATTGAGCAGACTACCAACCATAATAAATTGGGGAGGGACCATACCCCCTATGAATCCCCCCCCCACAGTAATTTACCACCAACTCCAAGGACCCCCAATCCGCCATACAACTGCTGCGACATTGCAAAACTGTTCCACAGCATCCTCCGGTACCTGCGGAAAAACAAAAACAACGAGCAACAAAGCGAAATACCAAAATAGTCACACAGATGAACACATCATTTTGGGAGGGAGGGTGGGACAAGCTTCCCTGAGCTGTTACTAAAGATGGCGACGCCTTTCCCTCTCCTACCCTTAAGTAAACTGACCTCGCCCCCCCTCACATCCGCCCCCTCCTAAACACACCCCTAACTCCTTAACTCCTTCCCTTCCTAACATCCCTGATCATGGTGGCCTCCCCCTATGGCATTCTGCCGGGTCCAGCCTGTACTTGATCAGGGGACTGTAGAGTGCGTACACTCCTACCGGGGGGAAGTGGCTTCACCTACTCACCTTCCCCATTAATGGCCATACCTTTTTCCAAACCCCCTGTCCCTCTAATAAGACTCAGACACTTGGGTTGGATAAATTTGGCCACAGCAGCCATTTTATTTACAAACAAACATCAAGAACACCAATTTACAAATAATAATAACAATGGAAGGGGAGTCCTTGGAGCTACAAAAGTCTGTCACGAAACAGCCCACCTGCATAGTATTTTTCTCCCAGCCGTCACCCTACTGGCTCAGGGGCACCGTTATACCTGCAGTTGGCTGACCTCAACCGCAACCACTCCCCGGGACACCACCCAGCGGGAGCCCAAATTGAACACTCCTCGGGACACCACCCAGCAGGAGCCCAAATTGACCACTCCTCGGGACACCACCCAGCAGGAGCCCAAATTGAGCAGACTACCAACCATAATAAATTGGGGAGGGACCATACCCCCTATGAATCCCCCCCCCACAGTAATTTACCACCAACTCCAAGGACCCCCAATCCGCCACACGAACATACTTAGACACCTTTAAGTATGTGAGCCCCCACCCAACGAGAGGGCCCTTTCGATACCTTCCTGCAGGCGCAGAGTCCACAGGTCGATCCCCACGGCCATCAGGTACACACCATCACCTAGCCAATAATTACCCTGGCCATCCTCGAAGTCATAATGACGCACGAAGACCCCCCCGTTTCTCACCACGAAACCCGAAACTGCCCGATTAACCTTAACCCTGGCTTTATTCAACCGCTGCACCGATCTAGCATGCCGCCAAACCTTCCGCGGGACAATCTCTGACCACAC
This sequence comes from Rhinoderma darwinii, assembly GCF_050947455.1. NCBI lineage: Eukaryota > Metazoa > Chordata > Amphibia > Anura > Rhinodermatidae > Rhinoderma > Rhinoderma darwinii. Next base: position 66,985,596 of record NC_134689.1, read on the forward strand.
CACCTTAATAGCCGGACCATAACCTGAGTAGATCGTATTTTATATCCCTGATCAATTCGCGAAAAGGACGACTACCCAAATCGTTACCCCCGACATGCAACACCAAGACATCCGGGGCCCTGTCCATCAGCGCAAACCGATGCACGTCCGGCAACACCCGACTCCACAGCATCCCCCTACTCCCCAGCCACCGCACGACTACATCCTCCCGCCGAAAACCCAACTGCCGCCCGTCTGGACGAACATCCGCCCGCTCCGCCCCCCAATGAACGTAGGAATGCCCGACGATCCACACCAATCGCCCCGCTGGTCCTGAAAAATAAAACCACTGATTAACAAAACGAGTAAGGATGCAAGCGAAACATGGAGGAGGAGAGAAAAACGATGAGGGGACCTGGAGGGAGTGTAGAGAAGGAGGGATTACGACTGGACTATCATATAAACTGAGGGCGCACATACAGCTGGAAGCGGCGGGAATCCCATCGACCTATCTGCTTTACCACTTCCTCACCCAACCCCCATGCCACCGCCTCCGTCGCTGCCCCAATCCGAAAAGAATGGGGGGAAAACAACGCCTCCTCCAGTCCCAACTTCCGCAGACACCTACGAAAAACCCACGTAAACTGATACCGGGACATAAAGGACCCATCCTCATGACACAACAACTGTCTCCTACGCACCGTTGAGACCTCTCTGAACCCCGCAAAGCAGGCGACTGGGCACATCCTGACCCCCTTGGCCACCCCCAACACCACTCTCTTACCCCGACCCCCTTGATCCGTCTTAGACCGCCGGATCCAGAATTCCACACTCCGATCCGTTACCAACACATCTTCCATTCTCAACCCCCCAGGTCTCCTTGTGCTGGGAGCCACCAGCTCCCCGACCCTCAGGGCCCCAAAAAATGCCCACGAGAATGCCAACCTATACAGGGTCACCTCGTAGCTGGAAAAACAAATGTCACACAACACCCCCCACAACTGTTCCAACAACATAAACGAGACAGGGCGCCGCCGATCCGGCAACATCCTCCCTCTCCTGTACCCCCTCAGGGCCTGGCCAACCAAAAAACTTTTTGTAACATCTGTGTACCCCCGGACCTTAAAACCAAAAGCCAGGGCTGCCACAAAACGATTTACCTTGGACACTGACCAGCCCGCGATAGAGACTTGCCCCAGAAAGACTAACAACGCCACCACCCGATCATCATCCGTCACTACACCCTCCAGAACTGCCAACCAACTCTCCCACTCCCGCCACGCCGAATCATAAGCAGCCCAAGTACCCTGCGCAAGCGAAGCCTGAATCAAACCTCCTGCGGCTCGTAACCCAGCCCCCACAACCATTCCGGGCAAGCGATCCCGTCCTCCTCCGCGTCCGGAGCCACCATCCTGAACCGCTCCCACTGCAAGCGAGAAAGAGAATCTGTGATGTCATTTTTGATCCCTGGCACATGAACCGCCACAACCCAAGCGTTCAAAGACAAGCAACGTAAAACCAGGTGCCTCAACAGCCGGACGACCGGGGGGGATGACGCTGACACGTTGTTAATAGCCCCCACCACGCCCAAGTTGTCACAATGGAACCGTACCTTGCTGTCCCGAAACCTCTCACTCCAAATTTCCACCGCCACTACTATGGGAAACAGCTCTAGGAATGCCAGGTTCTTCACCAAACCCAACTCCGCCCATTCCTCAGGCCACCGCGCCGCGCACCACTGACCCTTGCAGTAAGCCCCAAATCCCACGCCCCCCGCAGCATCTGTAAACAGCTCCCAATCTACGCTGTCAACCACCGGGGCCATGATCAAGGACCTCCCATTATAACGATGCAAAAACTCAAACCAAACTGCCAAATCTGCCCTCAGCGCCTGTGTCAGACGAATGAAATGATGAGGGGCTGTCACCCCAGCCGTCGCTCCCGACAGCCGCCTGCTGAAAATCCGGCCCATGGGCATAATCCTGCAAGAAAAGTTAAGCTTACCCAATAATGACTGTAATGCACGTAACGTGATCTTACGCAAATGTCTAGCCCGGTCCACCTCCGCCCGTAACGCTACCAATTTATCTTGCGGGAGCCGACACTCCATCCTCAAAGAATCAATGGTGATTCCTAAAAAGACCAGACAGGAGCTAGGTCCTTCCGTTTTGTCCTGGGCCAAAGGCACACCGAACCTCTTTGCCACCCACTCTATCATGTTCAACAACGTAGCACCAACCGAAGACCCGCCTGGACCAACACACAGGAAATCATCCAAGTAATGTATGACCGACGAGACCCCCGCAACATCGCAAACCACCCACTCCAGGAAAGAACTAAAAGCCTCAAAATAGGCACAGGAAATAGAACACCCCATAGGGAGGCAGCGATCCACAAAATAAGCCCCGTCCCAATAACATCCTAACAGCCGTATGCTGTCAGGATGCACAGGGAGGAGGCGAAAGGCCGACTCAATATCCGTTTTTGCCATTAATGCACCCACACCATAGCGGCGCACCCACGCAACTGCCGCATCAAACGACGTGTAAGCCACCGAGCAAAGTTCTGGAGAAATCCCATCATTAACCGATCGCCCCCTCGGGTAAGATAAATGATGTATGAGCCTAAACTTATTCGGCTCCTTCTTAGGCACCACCCCCAGTGGTGACACCACCAGCTCCGGTAAAGGGCAACTCTCAAACGGACCTGCCATGCGCCCCAACTCCACCTCCTTCCGCAACTTATCCCCTACTACCCCTGGATACTGCAACGCTGAACGCAAACTACGCAAGGTAAACGGCACCTTGTGAGCAGGGGCAGGGTTCCGGAAACCAACCCGCAAACCATCCAACAACAAACTTGCCCTGGACCTATCAGGGTACCTATTTAGAAAGGGCTCCATGTCTTCCCACCTCACCGGTGTCCGGCCCTTGACTAGCGCCCCCGGCCCCTCGTCCTTTTCCCTTCCGAAAACATTTAACCGCTCCGTGAGAGATCCCCCCGCAGGAGGAGCAGCTATGTTTGAACTTACAACCCGATCCGAACTTACACTGGCCCTCATTAAACTGCCAGCAGAACCCGGATTTTCCTCCTGTCCCCCCTGCTCCCCCCCCCCGAAGGCAATGAGGGGACGGCCACCCCGGCCCCACCCCCTTGAAAGGACTGGCCAAAACGCACTGGAGCCAAGACCCGCAACCATAACCCTATGTCTTTGTTATCCCACCTAATGTCAGGTCTCACTGCCTTCCGCTGCCGGAACTGCTCATCATAGCGCAGCCACGTCTGCCCGCCGTAAACTCGATGAGCCTCTCCGATAGCATCCATATAACAGAAGAGGCCGGAACAATGCTCCGGCGTCTTCTGTCCAATTACGCTTGCCAAAATAGCAAACGCCTGCAACCAATTAACAAAAGTTTGGGGAATCAATCGATACCGACGTTTTTCCTCCTTCTCCTTCTTGCTTTCCAACCACTTCCCTTTATCTAAATTGAACTTCTCCAACGGCAACAATGAAAAAATTTCCACATATTCATCCCTCCATATCTTTTCCCTTACTTCCGGTTTCAGATGCGCCCCCAATGGGCCCTCAAAACAAACATAGACCTCGCCCTTCGCCTTATCATCCAACCGCACCTCATCCACTGCCACATCCTTTTCTGTCTGCACCGACACTGCCACGCCCGATTCCCTAGACACCACCCCAGCTCCCCATAGCGTGCTATCCACCACTGCAGGCCCCGACGGCCCCACCCAAGCTGCAACCGGGGACGGGGAACCTATCGCCCCCCCTCCGCATCGCGCCAAAAGGTCACGCACACAACACAACAATTCCTGAATCTCACCCCCACCACCCGTACTTCCTGTAATCCCCCCGCTACACCCCGGCAATCCCGTAGGCAAAAGTGAACCCCCACCCCCTACCCCTGGGGACCGAAATACAGCAGGCAATGAAAAAGTAGGAGACAGCGACTCACCGGGCTGCGCAGGTGCTGTGTCCCCACCAGCCGGGGCGAAGGATCCATCCAGACGTCCCTCTTGGTCACCGAACTCACGGTCGTCCACTTCATCCTGCCCAGACGGGCCAGGACAAGCGCCGCACGCATGACATCCCCGACCTTCTGATGGAGCGCTCCTTAACTGCGCCAATGAACTGGGCCTCTCCGCCCGTCTGTTGGGGAGGCTCGACCACCCCGCGGCCCGCAGGTAGCCGCCCTCCTGCCCGCCGTGTCACCACCGACCGTGGCACACGCCTGGAATTGGTTGCACCATCCTGGGTACAGGTGGGCCGCCCGACTGGAGCATCGCCAGCACGGCCCACCGCAAGTCCTGGGTCCCGTCGTCTGGAGGCAGAGGGAGGTCCCGGATGCATGGGTGCCTGCCCTACCACCTCCGCTGAGCCAGGCCGGCTTCCAGGATTCCTCTCAGACCAGGCCGTCCTGCTCACGGCAGCCGAGCGAGGGGCCCGGCCTGGAGGGTCCCTCGTGGGGCTCCTTACCCTGCGCCTGGCTCGTGGCATCACTTCCGGGCTCAACCTCTCCGGAGGCCTCGTGCGACGTGACCGCCGCCGGGGAGGAGAGCGCGCCCCAGATCCAAACACGGAGCTGGGTAAGTAGTGCATCCATTATAAAGTACTGGACAAACTTCCCTGTGCTGCTGCAATCTTCCCTGTGCTGTTAACTAAAGATCACCAGCTTCCCTGTGCTGCTGCAAGCTTCCCTGAGCTGTTACTAAAGATGGCGACGCCTTTCCCTCTCCTACCCTTAAGTAAACTGACCTCGCCCCCCCTCACATCCGCCCCCTCCTAAACACACCCCTAACTCCTTAACTCCTTCCCTTCCTAACATCCCTGATCATGGTGGCCTCCCCCTATGGCATTCTGCCGGGTCCAGCCTGTACTGGAGGGGAAAGGCCAAAAACAGTGGCCTTTCCCACCCTGGTAATGCTAGGCTGCTGTTGCTTTATTGTATCTGGCTGGTTATGAAAAATGGGGGGGACCCCACGTCATTTAAAAAAAAAAAAATTTTTTGGAAAGAACGATGTGGGGTCCCCCCCCCCCAATTTTCATAACCAGCCAGATACAACACAGCAGCAGCAGGCAGCATTACCATGGTGGTAGGTGCCATTGTTTTTGGCCTTCCCCTGCCTAATACTACCAGCCTGCGGCCGCCCCGGTGTCTGGCCGTGACTGCAGATGGTCGGGTACTGGTTCGTACCCGGCTCTTCCCAGGTACCCCTGGTGGCGGTGGGTACCGGGATAATAATGGGGGTTAGTGTTGGCCTTTGCACTGGCTAACATTAAGCCCGGCCTTAGTAATGGAGGTTGCTAATCAGCCAGCGGCCATTACTAAGGCAGTAATAATAAAGTTTAAAAAGATACAAGCACATAGAAAAAATATTTTATTTAAATAAAAAAACACAAACACACAAAAATAATCAGTAACACAAAGAAGCAAAATTATTATTCTTACCTTTCCTGGGTCCAGCGCTGGAGCTGCAATGTCAGCGAGCTGAGTCCTCTATCTAATCCTATCATGTGTGATACTGCCTGCTGAGGCACTGTATCTAATCCTATCATGTGTGATACTGTCTGCTGAGCCACTGTATCTAATCCTATCATGTGATACTGTCTGCTGAGCCACTGTATCTAATCCTATCCTGTGTGATACTATCTGCTGGGCCCTATATCTAATCCAATCATGTGTGATACTGTCTGCTGAGCCATTGTATCTAATCCTATCATGTGTGATACTGTCTGCTGAGCCATTGTATCTAATCCTATCATGTGTGATACTGTCTGCTGAGCGATTGTTTTTAATCCTATCATGTGTGATTCTGTCTGCTGAGCCATTGTATCTAATCCTATCATGTGTGATACTGTCTGCGGAGCCATTGTATCTAATCCTATCATGTGTGATACTGTCTGCTGAGCCACTGTATCTAATCTTATCATGTGTGATACTGTCTGCTGAGCCACTGTATCTAATCCTATCTAAAGTTGATAGGGCCGTAGTGCTATAGATATGCTATGCTATCTCATATACACACATACATTCTTTTTTGGGTGGGACACATATGTATTAGGGCTATTTCCCCTAACATTTTAAGACCTTAGTGACGCCCCTGGCTGCTAGTTCTGCATTGTTGGGTCACTTAGGAGACCCAGCGATGCAGCTGAAAGCTGCGGACCGTCGGCCATGAGAAGTTTGCGGGGGGTGGGGGCAATAAGAACTTTTGCATCGGGGCCCATGAGCCTTTAGCTACGCCCCTGTTCATATCACTTCTCACATATAGACATACACCACAGCCTTTCCTATTTGTCCTGTCTTTCCGAAGCAGTGTAAAACCCTGTAGATTTACAGCCCAGTCATGTGAAGAGTCTAGCCATGTTTCAGCAACACCAACTATATCTATACTTTCCTCCAATATCAAGGCCTCAAGCTCCCCATTTTGCTTGCTAGACTTCTGCCATTTGTGAACATACACTTTAACTTGCCTTTCAATTTTTCACATTCAGTATCAGAAATTTGATTATTTGACCTTATTTGGGCATTTTTATCAAAGCACCAGGGCAGGAAGAACTTGTTCCATCTGTACTTGATAACTTTATAAAATGTAATGGGGAGGGGTAAGCAGGGCTGGCTCCAGGTTTATGTGGGCCCTTGGGAGACACAGACTTAGTAGGCCCATTTGCAGGGGAACTCACGGCGACAGTAAAATGGCAGAAAATGTCACTTTGCTCGGCCCTGTTTATGCCCCCATATAGAAGTTAGGCCCCCAGTTTGTATCCCCATAAATTGAGTTCCCTCTGTAGATAGTGTCACACAGCCTCCCTCACAGGTAGTGCCAGACAACCCCCTCCCAGGTAATGCCACACAGCCCATCTTCCTGGTAGTGCCACACATCCCCCCTCCTAAGTAGTGCCACACAGCCCCCTCCCAGGTAATGCTACATGGGCCCCCTCCCTGTAAGTAGCGCCTTTGGGTCTCCCTCTAGGAGTGGAATCCCCAGTCAGAGCATTGTCGACGCTCTGGCTGGGGATTTTGCTTCAGGAGTAGCCCCTGATGTCACTGTCTATATATGGACAGTGTTGTCATGGGCAACGCCAGAGACATAGTCCCGGCAGATCACTACTAGCACTCTGCCTGGGACTTCTGCTCTGCACCTGACAGTATTGTCCATATATGGATAGTGATGTCCGAAACAGCTGAATTTCTGGGCAGAGCGCTAGTAAAGGCTCTGCTCCGGTACTCCATCTCTGAAGAAACCACTGACATTACTGTCCATATATGGATAATAATGTCAGGGGCAACCCCAGAGCCAAATTCCCGAGTAGAGCGCTACTAGCCTGGGACACTGCCAATATCCTGACATCACTGTCCATATATGGACAGTGATGTCAGGGGCTTCCCCAGAGATGGAATCCCGAAGAAGAGCCGCTTAAAGCGCTCTGTCTGCGACTCCTTCTCTTCTCCTGACATCACTGTCCATATATGGACAGTGATGTCTGGGGCTTCCCCAGAGCCAGAGACCCGGGCAGAGCGTTATTAGCTACTAGCACTCTGCCTGGGAGTCTGTAGCGTAATGGTAAAGCAGGGAGATACCTCCCTGCTCTGCCATAGTGTTCAATAATATCTGCGTCCTAATGATGCAAATACTATTGAGTGTGGCGTCGCTACCACTATAGCAGCCATAGTGGCTGCTAGCGGGGCCACTGGGCATAGGGGGGCATGACGGTGGGCAGCACAAGTCCCCTTATGACACAGGCCCTGTGGCAGCCGCTATGGCTTCTACAGCGGTAGTTATGCCACCTCCTAGACAGGTAAAGAAAGGACCCTAGTGGTTGGCAGGCAGATAGCAAATACAAAAGAGAACAAATGTGCCAAAGGCACACCAAAAAGCCAAATTTCCCAGCCACTAACAAATAGGTTGAATTAAAATATAACTTTTATTATTATTTTACCACTAAAGATGTCCATAAGGACATATACAATGAGCACAGATGATTAAAATTTCCAGCCAGTATTAGTTTAGCAGACGCTCTATTAACACTCTCTCTGCATGCTTGCCAGACAGAGTGTGAGTGAATTGAATTTATTGGGCCAGCAGCTGCAGACTGCTCAGCCTCAATGTATCGTAATGAGCGTGCTCCGGTTGCTAACAGGATCTGGCTGTTTAAAAGATAGAGTATAGCCCCCCCGACATGTTTCGTGTTAACACAGCGTACTTAGGGGATCAAAACGGGGCTAATAAGCGCGCGTGTGGAATGTTGCTCCTTTTAAGGACTACAAAGTACGTCACACAGGATTCACCTGTGTGAGAACCAATGAAAACTCTGTTCTAAGCGAGCCTTCATTTTGGAAGATTGGCACAAAAATAGGCCAATCAAAAGAGTATATGTTGAACCAATTGAGAAGTGTCGCGTGCGCCTGCGTACTGCAGCTACACTTGGACTTAGTACGTTTAGATACTGGTGTATGGTAGACGCATGCGCATATGATCAAACAATGGTACTTAGCCTATCTCGCACTTTATGGAAGCAAGTGCGCATGTCAAGGCACTTAGACAATTTCGGTCAAAACTTTGAATTGGGTGCGCCTGCGCACTGGGATAACGGCTGGACTTGGTCAGTGGTCTGTGGTCAATAATCTAGTTATATTGGGCACATTACTGAACTTAGCCGATTTCGGCATTTATGGATGAAAGTGTGCATGTCCGTGATAGAATCCATCAAGAAGGGTAAGTATTCTTATATATGTGTATATAGGTAAATGTCCGATGTAAGCTAAGATATACATGGCAGGTCTAACAATAAAAGTTAAGGAGTTTAGCGGGGAAGAGAAGAATGGAATATCCCCATATATATCCCGAAATAGTCCAGTAATATATCAGATGATATATACATTCCTGTAGATTCCACCTGGGAGGGGATAGACAGTGAACATATCATAGTAGAAAATATAATCATTGGTTGGAAAAGGAGAAAAAAGGAGTCGATAAAAAAGTATCTAGTGGTACTGACTAGATTATGAATATATGTATGTCATTGATAATAACAATAAATGTTGGTCATAGTGGTTAATTGACAATGCTGTCAATATATGGTAGGAATGGCAATATGAAATGAAGAATGAATAAACGGACTACAGGAAGGCCACAAAAGTGAAGCCTTCATTCAGCCCATGAGGGCTTAGGGATCTGAGTCTGTGAATCCATTTTGCTTCTTCCTGCAGCAATTTTTTATCAAGGTTGCCAGCTCTGGGGCCTAGCTTTACTTGGGTGGTGCCCCAAAATTTAAGGGCATTAGTGTCGCCTTGATGGCAAAATCTAACATGTTTTGAAAGGGGAGTGTCCTCTTTCGTATTAATGGTGCTTAAGTGCTTGGAGATCCTTCTACAAAATTTTTGGATGGTCTTACCAACATACAGCTTCGGGCAGGGACACTGTGCAACATAGACAACGCCACTGCTTTGACAATTGATGAATTGTTTGATGGTGAATATCTTGCCATCAACCGGATTGGAAAAGGTTTTAGTCGTTGGCATTAAGGGGCAGAAGGAACATCTACCACACGGAAAAGAGCCCTGTATTGGAGGTGGAAGCCAATTTTTTTGTACATTTGATGGTCTAGTATAATGGCTGTGTGTCAAATATTCCCGAAGGTTTTTACCTCTCCGATAGGTAATGTTGGGGACATTAGAAATTGTATCATTGAGGTCAGAGTCTGTCTGCAGGATAGGCCAGTGTCTTTTTAGGATGGTTTTAATTTGGTGAGAGCAGTTATCAAAGTTCCCTATACATCTAGTAACGGAAGATGACGTATTGTTGCCAGGGTTGAATTGATCCTTCTCCCTTCTACCATGTAGTAGTTCATCCCTTGATGTTGCTCTAGCCCTAGCATAGGCTCTATGCAGGGTCTTTTTCGGATATCCACGTGCGAGGAATTTTTTGTAAAGTGTGTCACATTCCAGTTGGAAAGTAGTTTCTTCAGAGCAGTTTCTTTTGGCTCTTAAATATTGTCCAATAGGGATGCCTTTTTTCAAAGCTGGTGGATGGAAGCTACCCCAGTGTAAGAAACTGTTTGTGGCAGTTTCTTTGCGATAAATATCAGTTTGGACAGCCCCACCAGGATCCAAGGAGATTTTTAAATCAAAAAAAATAATTTCTTTAGTGTGTATGGTGTAGGTGAATTTCATCCCGATGTGATTGTTATTGATGACATCCATAAAATCAGAGAAGAGAGCTAAGTCACCATCAGAGAATATAAGTATGTCATCTATGTATCTACCCCAGAACAAAACGTGGCAAGTGAAAAAAAGTAAATCATCATTAAAAATTAAGGTGTCTTCCCACCACCCTAGAAATAAATTAGCGTAAGTGGGTGCGCAAACAGTGCCCATCGCCGTTCCTTTGAGTTGGTGATAGAATTTATTATCAAAAAGAAAATAGTTGTGTGTAAGTAGAAATTTCAATAATGATAAAGTGAAATTATTATGTGCCTGAAACTGAGTTCCCTTTGAGCTCAAAAAGTGTTGAACAGCATTGAGGCCCAGGTCATGCTTGATGTTAGTGTACAGTGACTCGACATCAATGCTAGCTACTAAAGTGTCAGAGGAAACGTTAATCTCCTGGATCCTGGTGAGGGTGTCTTTGGTGTCTTGTAAGAATGAGGGTAGAGCTGTGACAAAGGGTGACAACATTTCGTCCACGTACATACTAATGCCTTGGGTTAAATTGTCATTGCCGGAGACTATTGGTCTACCGGGTATTGGTGTAACATTTTTATGGACTTTAGGTAAGGCATAAAGAGTTGCCAAGGTACGGTTAGGATTGTACATAGATTTAAATTCCTCCAGTGTTATTAAACCATTGGATTTTGCATCATTAAGTAGGATGCGTAATTCAGAGAGATACCGGTCAGTGGGATTCTTATCTAATACTGTGTATGTCGACGTGTCGTCCAGAAGTCAATGGACCATGGAGACATAGTCATTTCGATTGAGAATGACTATATTGCCCCCTTTGTCAGATGGTTTAAATATGATTTCTTCATTCTTGCTGAGTTCGTCTAGTACTGTTTTCTCTAATTTACTAAGATTTCTTTGAGATTTTTGTTTATGCAGTTGAAGTTTATTTAAATCAGCGCTGAACATTTTGACGAATATATCGATATGTGGGTATTGTGAGATAGGTGGTGTTAGGCAGTGACACTCGTCTTTCGGATGAAATGCAAATAATCATTTTGTCACACTGTAAATTAAGCCCTCAACAAGAACTACTGCTACGCAAAGGCCTATCATACACCCCTACCCCCAATTTTTATGAATTTACCTGGACCAAAGACATCAATTTGTTCGCAAGAAAACTTGCCTTACATAAATACTTTAAGAACAAGTCCGGGGATACCACCTCTCTCAGTCACGCTGAACTTACCACCTTACGTGCACTAGAAGATTTATCAAACGAGAATGAATATACGGTAGAGATGGCGACCGGCCCATTTTCCTCATTACGGCCCAAGTCACGCCTAACACCACCTATCTCACAATACCCACTTATCGATATATTCATCAAAATGGTCAGCGCTGATTTAAATAAACTTCAACTGCATAAACAAAAATCTCAAAGTAATCTTAGTAAATTAGAGAAAACAGCACTAGACGAATGGCAGAAGGGAGAAAGATCAATTCAACCCTGGCAACAATACGTCATATTCCGTTACTAGATGTATAGGGAACTTTGATAACTGCTCTCACCAAATTAAAACCATCCTAAAAAGACACTGGCCTATTCTGCAGACAGACTCTGACCTCAATGATACAATTTCTAATGTCCCCAACATTACCTAGGTAAAAACCTTCTGGAATATTTGACACACAGCCATTATACTAGACCATCAAATGTACAAAAAAATTGGCTTCCACCTCCAATACAGGGCTCTTTTCCGTGTGGTAGATGTTCCTTCTGCCCCTTAATGCCAACGACTAAAACCTTTTCCAATCCGGTTGATGGCAAGATATTCACCATCAAACAATTAATCAATTTTCAAAGCAGTGGCATTGTCTATGTTGCACAGTGTCCCTGCCCGAAGCTGTATGTTGGTAAGACCATCCAACAATTTCGTAGAAGGATCTCCAATCACTTAAGCACCATTAATACGAAAGAGGACACTCCCCTTTCAAAACATGTGTAAAGGATCTGCCAGGCACAGCTTCGGGGTTAACTCCCAGAACTAATCAGTCAGCACCTGAGAATACATCCCTGAGACTGACTCCTGCTTCCACCATTCAGGCTGGCAGGCTTAGGAGTGGGAGAGCCTATCGTAACCTGGCCAGACTCAGCTAGCTCCCGCCCTCGGTCTATTTAAGCCTGCACTTCCTGTCCCTCGGTGCTTGTGATTCTTTCCTTGTGGTTTCCTGGCCCAGCTACAGCTCCTGCTATTTTTGATCCTGCTCCATACAGACCCTGGCTTACCGACTACTCTTCTGCTTTTCGTTTTGTACCTCGCACACTCCTGGCTTGACTCGGCTCGTTCACCACTCTGGTTGCTCACGGTGTTGCCGTGGGCAACGGCCCCTTTTCCTTGCTTGTGTTCCTTTGTATGTTTGTCGTGTTTGTCGTGCACTTACTGAGCGCAGGGACCGCCGCCCAGTTGTACCCCGTCGCCTAGGGCGGGTCGTTGCAAGTAGGCAGGGACAGAGTGGCGGGTAGATTAGGGCTCACTTGTCCGTCTCCCTACCCCCTGCCATTACATAATCACAAGCCCATACCTAGTCTACCCCTGGTCCCTGACACCACTATGGACCCCCGTGAGACCCTGGCTCAGCAAATGCAGGGTCTCTCCCTACAGGTCCAGGCCCTGGCTCAGAGGGTCAACCAGCCTGATGCTACCCTGGTAGTTCCCCTCACCGCACCTCTTGAACCCCACCTCAAGTTGCCCGACCGGTTCTCAGGGGACCGGAGGGCTTTTTTCTCCTTTCGGGAGAGTTGTAGGCTTTACTTTCGTTTAAAGCCTCATTCCTCAGGTTCTGAGAGCCAGCGGGTGGGTATAATTATGTCCCGGCTCCAGGAAGGGCCCCAAGAGTGGGCCTTCTCCTTGGCTCCTGACGCCCCTGAACTTTCCTCCTTTGATTGTTTCTTTTCTGCTCTCTGACTTATTTATGACGAGACTGACAGGACTGCCTTTGCCGAGAGTCAGCTGGTGACCTTAAGTCAGGGTAAGAGACCTGTTGATGAGTATTGCTCTGACTTTCGGAAGTGGTGCGTAGCTTCTCGGTGGAATGACCCTGCCTTAAAGTGCCAGTTTAGGTTGGGTCTGTCGAATGCCCTGAAAGACCTGCTAGTTAGCTATCCCTCTTCTGACTCCCTAGACCAGGTTATGGCTTTAGCGGTACGACTTGACCGACGTCTCAGGGAACGACAACGTGAACGTTTATGTGTTTTCTCCTCCGACTCCCCCATGATGCCTCCCGAAGCTCCGTTGCTTCGTTCCTCCCCAAAAGACTCAGAGATACCTATGCAACTCGGGGCCTCCGTGTCCCCCCAACAACGTAGAGAATTCCGCAGGAAGAATGGTCTCTGCTTCTACTGTGGGGATGACAAGCATCAAGTGAACAACTGTCCTAAGCGTAAGATTGCAGCCAGAGAACTTCCGCGTCTAAGTGATCATCGGGGAGGTCACTTGGGCGCACAGGTATTTCCCGTAAATATGAAACGTACTAAGATCTTGCTTCCCTTTCAGGTCTCTTTTGGCGGTAGGTCTGCTACCGGCAGTGCCTTCGTGGATTCAGGGTCCTCTACTAATATCATGTCTGTGGAATTTGCTATGTCCCTTGCTATGCCTCTGATTGATTTGCCTAAACCTGTCCCGGTAGTGGGTATCGACTCCACTCCTCTTGCTAATGGTTATTTTACACAGCATACCCCTGTTTTTGAACTCCTTGTTGGCTCCATGCATTTGGAGCAATGCTCTGTACTGTTGATGCAGGGATTATCGTACGATTTGGTTCTAGGTCTTCCCTGGTTGCAGTTGCATAATCCCACGTTTGACTGGAATTCTGGGGAGCTAACCAAATGGGGTAATGAATGTTGTACGTCATGTTTTTCTGTTAATTCTGTTTCTCCCCCTAAGGAGGCGAATACGCTACCCGAGTTTGTTCAGGACTTCGCTGATTTTTTCTCAAGGGAGGCCTCCGAAGTGTTACCTCCTCATAGAGAATACGATTGCGCTATCGAATTGGTACCAGGAGCTAAGCTTCCTAAGGGTAGAATATTTAATCTTTCTTGTCCCGAACGTGAAGCTATGAGAGTGTATATCCAGGAATCTCTGGCCAAGGGTTACATTCGTCCCTCTTCTTCTCCGGTAAGTGCTGGCTTCTTCTTCGTGGGGAAGAAGGATGGTGGTCTTAGGCCATGCATTGACTACCGTAGCCTGAATAAGGTCACGGTAAGGAACCAGTATCCCCTTCCTTTGATTCCTGATCTCTTTAATCAGGTTCAGGGGGCCCAATGGTTTTCTAAATTGTATCTACGGGGGGGCGTATAACCTTATTCGCATCAAAGAGGGGGATGAGTGGAAGACTGCGTTTAACACGCCCCCGAAGGCCATTTCGAATACCTTGTCATGCCCTTTGGGTTGTGTAATGCCCCTGCGGTCTTCCAGAATTTCATAAATGAGATTTTGAGAAATTACCTTGGGATTTTTCTGGTAGTGTACCTTGATGACATACTGGTGTTTTCCAAGGACTGGTCCTCCCACATTGAGCATGTCAGGAAGGTGCTCCAGGTCCTTCGGGAAAACAAACTGTTTGCCAAAACCGAAAAATGTGTGTTTGGGGTACAGGAGATTCCATTTTTGGGTCAAATCCTCACTCCTCATGAATTCCGCATGGACCCCGCCAAGGTTCAGGCTGTGGCGGAATGGGTCCAACCTGCCTCCCTGAAGGCGTTACAGTGTTTTTTGGAGTTCGCTAATTAGTACAGGAGATTTATTGCTAACTTCTCGGTCATCGCTAAGCCCCTTACGGACCTCACTCGCAAAGGTGCTGATCTCCTCCACTGGCCTCCTGAGGCTGTCCAGGCTTTTGAGGTCCTTAAGAAGTGCTTTGTCTCGGCCCCGGTGCTGGTTCAGCCCAACCAAATGGAGCCATTTATCGTGGAAGTTGACGCATCTGAGGTGGGAGTGGGGGCTGTCTTGTCCCAGGGTACCAGGTCCCTCACCCATCTCCGCCCCTGTGCCTACTTCTCCATGAAGTTTTTGCCAACTGAAAGTAACTATGATATTGGCAACCGCGAACTCTTAGCCATTAAATGGACATTTGAAGAGTGGCGCCACTTCCTGGAGGGGGCTAGGCACCAGGTAACGGTCCTTACCGACCACAAGAATGTGGTTTTCCTAGAATCTGCCCGGAGGCTAAACCCGAGACAAGCTCGATGGGCGTTATTTTTTACCAGATTCAATTTTTTGGTTACCTATAGGGCTGGGTCTAAAAATATTAAGGCTGATGCACTGTCGCGTAGCTTCATGGCCAGCCCTCCTTCGGAGGAAGATCCTGCTTGTATTTTGCCTCCAGGTATAATCATTTCCTCGATCGATTCTGATTTAGTCTCTGATATTGCTGCTGATCAAGGTGCAGCTCCCGGGAACCTTCCTGAGAACAAGCTGTTTGTTCCCCTGCAATTCCGGCTAAGGGTACTTAGGGAAAATCATGACTCCGCACTATCTGGCCATCCAGGCATCCTGGGTACCAAACACCTCATTTCCAGAAATTATTGGTGGCCTGGGTTGCCTAAAGACGTTAAGGCCTACGTCGCCGCTAGTGAGGTTTGTGCTAAGTCCAAGACTCCCAGGTCCCGACCAGCGGGCTTACTGCGTTCGTTGCCCATTCCCCAGAGACCTTGGACACATATCTCCATGGATTTTATCACCGATTTGCCTCCATCCAAAGGCAAGTCGGTGGTGTGGGTGGTGGTGGACCGCTTCAGTAAGATGTGCCACTTTGTGCCCCTCAAGAAACTACCCAACGCCAAAACGTTGGCTACCTTGTTTGTCAAACACATCCTGCGTCTCCATGGGGTCCCTGTCAATATTGTTTCGGACAGAGGGGTACAATTTGTTTCATTGTTTTGGAGAGCCTTCTGTATGAAGTTGGGGATTGATCTGTCCTTCTCCTCTGCCTTCCATCCTGAAACCAATGGCCAAACGGAGAGGACTAATCAATCTCTAGAACAATACTTAAGGTGTATTGTCTCTGACTGTCAATTTGATTGGGTCTCTTGCATTCCCCTCGCCAAATTTTCCCTCAATAACCGGGTCAGTAACTCGTCAGGGGTCTCTCCTTTTTTTTGTAATTTTGGGTTTAATCCACGGTTCTCCTCCGTTTCACCTGGTAGTTCCAACAATCCCGAGGTAGAGGTCGTTCATCGGGAACTGTGCACAGTCTGGGCCCAGGTTCAGTAAAACCTAGAGGTGTCCCAGAGCGTACAAAAAACTCAGGCTGATAAAAAACGCTCTGATAACCCCCTGTTTATGGTCGGGGATCTGGTGTGGTTGTCGTCTAGGAACTTGCGTCTCAAGGTTCCGTCCAAGAAGTTTGCTCCCCGGTTTATTGGGCCGTATAAGGTCATTGAGGTCCTCAATCCTGTCTCCTTCTGGCTTGAGTTACCCCCGTCTTTTCGGATACACGACGTGTTTCATGCCTCCCTCCTCAAACGCTGCTCCCCGTCCTTGGCTCCCTCGAGGAGACCTCCTGTTCCCATCCTCACCCCTGAGGGGGTGGAATTC
Organism: Rhinoderma darwinii; assembly: GCF_050947455.1. NCBI lineage: Eukaryota > Metazoa > Chordata > Amphibia > Anura > Rhinodermatidae > Rhinoderma > Rhinoderma darwinii. Next base: position 67,002,355 of record NC_134689.1, read on the forward strand.
GAGGTGGCCAGGATTGTGGACAGCAAGATGGTCCAAGGCTCCCTCCAGTACCTGGTCCATTGGAGAGGATATGGGCCCGAGGAGAGGACTTGGGTACCCGCCCGGGATGTTCACGCTGGGGTATTGGTCAGGAGGTTCCACCTGCGTTTCCCCAGTAAGCCAGGTCCACTTAGAAAGGGTCCGGTGGCCCCTCATAAAAGGGGGGGTACTGTAAAGGATCTGCCAGGCACAGCTTCGGGGTTAACTCCCAGAACTAATCAGTCAGCACCTGAGAATACATCCCTGAGACTGACTCCTGCTTCCACCATTCAGGCTGGCAGGCTTAGGAGTGGGAGAGCCTATCGTAACCTGGCCAGACTCAGCTAGCTCCCGCCCTCGGTCTATTTAAGCCTGCACTTCCTGTCCCTCGGTGCATGTGATTCTTTCCCTGTGGTTTCCTGGCCCAGCTACAGCTCCTGCTATTTTTGATCCTGCTCCATACAGACCCTGGCTTACCGACTACTCTTCTGCTTTTCGTCTTGTACCTCGTACACTCCTGGCTTGACTCGGCTCGTTCACCACTCTGGTTGCTCACGGTGTTGCCGTGGGCAACGGCCCCTTTTCCTTGCTTGTGTTCCTTTGTATGTTTGTCGTGTTTGTCGTGCACTTACTGAGCGCAGGGACCGCCGCCCAGTTGTACCCCGTCGCCTAGGGCGGGTCGTTGCAAGTAGGCAGGGACAGAGTGGCGGGTAGATTAGGGCTCACTTGTCCGTCTCCCTACCCCCTGCCATTACAACATGTTAGATTTTGCCATCAAGGCGACACTAATGCCCTTAAATTTTGGGGCATCACCCAAGTAAAGCTAGGCCCCAGAGCTAGCAACCTTGATAAAAAATTGCTGCAGGAAGAAGCAAAATGGATTCATAGACTCAGATCCCTAAGCCCTCATGGGCTGAATGAAGGCTTCACTTTTGTGGCCTTCCTGTAGTCCGTTTATTCATTCTTCATTTCATATTGCCATTCCTACCATATATTGACTGCATTGTCAATTAACCACTATGACCAACATTTATTGTTATTATCAATGACATACTTATATTCATAATCTAGTCAGTACCACTAGATACTTTTTTATAGACTCCTTTTTTCTCCTTTTCCAACCAATGATTATATTTTCTACTATGATATGTTCACTGTCTATCCCCTCCCAGGTGGAATCTACAGGAATGTATATATCATCTGATATATTACTTGACTATTTCGGGATATATATGGGGATATTCCATTCTTCCCTTCCCCGCTAAACTCCTTAACTTTTATTGTTAGACCTGCAATGTATATCTTAGCTTACATCGGACATTTACCTATATACACATATATAAGAATACTTACCCTTCTTGATGGATTCTATCACGGCTGTGTTCTTCTAAGTGCCCGGACATGCGCACTTTCATCCATAAATGCCGAAATCGGCTAAGTTCAGTAATGTGCCCAATACGCCGGCGCACTAAATATAACTACATTATTGACCACAGACCACTGACCAAGTCCAGCCGTTATCCCAGTGCGCAGGCGCACCCAATTCAACTTTTTGACCGAAATTGTCTAAGTGCCTTGACATGCGCACTTGCTTCCATAAAGTGCGAGATCGGCTAAGTACCATTGTTTGATCATATGCGCATGCGTCTACCATACACCAGTATCTAAACGTACTAAGTCCAAGTGTAGCTGCAGTACGCAGGCGCACGCGACACTTCTCAATTGGTTCAACATATACTCTTTTGATTGGCCTATTTTTGTGCCAATCTTCCAAAATGAAGGCTCGCTTAGAACAGAGTTTTCATTGGTTCTCACACAGGTGAATCCTGTGTGACGTACTTTGTAGTCCTTAAAAGGAGCAACATTCCACACGCGCGCTTATTAGCCCCGTTTTGATCCCCTGAGGACGCTGTGTTATCAGCGAAACATGTCGGGGGGGCTATACTCTATCTTTTAAACAGCCAGATCCTGTTAGCAACCGGAGCACGCTCATTACGATACATTGAGGCTGAGCAGTCTGCAGCTGCTGGCCCAATAAATTCAATTCACTCACACTCTGTCTGGCAAGCATGCAGAGAGAGTGTTAATAGAGCGTCTGCTAAACTAATACTGGCTGGAAATTTTAATCGTCTGTGCTCATTGTATATGTCCTTATGGACATCTTTAGTGGTAAAATAATAATAAAAGTTATATTTTAATTCAACCTATTTGTTAGTGGCTGGGAAATTTGGCTTCTTGGTGTGCCTTTGGCACATTTGTTCTCTTTTGTACCTCCTAGACAGGGGCTCCCTCTAGAAGCAGAATCTGGCCGGGGATTCCACCCCTGGATGAGCCATGATGGCAGCGTCAGAACGCGGCAGCCTAGTGGGCTCCCCAAGGGTGGTGGGCCCACGGCATTTGGCCAGGTTCGCCGGGGGTGAGTATAACCTCTTTTATTATGTTAGTTATTCCTGCATGCCTCCCCCTCCCTATTTTATGGTAGATCTATATTAATGGGATCTCATAAAATAGGGGGGGCTGGGATGGTAGATCATCTAACCCTCCCACCCCTGTCGAGAATGTCCAACACGTTGCCCCTTATAAACCGTGTCACACCTCCACTGTATGGTGCCACACACAGTCCACTGTAGATAGAGTTACACCCTCATGCTGTGGGCCCCGTAGCAGCTGCTATGACTGCTATAGTGGTAGTTCCGCCACTATATGGAGCCCTGTGATTTCTATGTACAGCCCTGCAAGCAAAAACATTTATTGGATGAACAAAAATACAGCCATTTTTCTTATTGTACCATCTAATATTTTTCAGGGTACACCAGTATTTCAAGTAACTTTAAATACATAGATTTTAGATTTTTATATTATTCCGATATAATTCTATTTTGTAATAAAATGTATTTATCTAGTTCAGTATTGTGTGATTGGCATTGCTTGATTATGCTTAATACTAAAAAAATCACTTCTATATATCAAGAGGATTTCTCTCATTACTCACCAGCATTTACAGATCCAATTTACAACAATACTGCCATTTATCGTCTCACTTTTATTTCCATTTAAATTCAAAGACTTCTAAAGTATTCTTTAAAGATGAGTGAGAGCAAAATCGTTTTATATTTAGGAAAAACTTTGGGGGATGTTTCAAATTGCACAAGATGTAAATGCAAAATGCAAGCAATATATCACTTTAATGCCTTATTCACACGAGCATGTCCGTTTTGCGAGCGTAAAAAACACAGCGTTTTTCCTGCATTGCAGTTCAGTGTGGCATCCATGTACGGTGTGCATCTGCGTTTTTTACGTGCATATGTCATCCGTATGTCATGCGCTTTTTACGTTAGCAAAAAAAACTGGAGGTGTTTTCTTTTTTCCTCATTATTTCTTTAGCAACTGGTGCGTGAAAAACACGGACAGCACATGGATGACGCAAACAATGCACAAGAATAGGACATGCAGTGAGAAAAACACTGAATGCCTGAATGGCCCCATTGTATTGCATAGGTCCGTGTGACGTCCGTTGTTTTAACGCGCGTAACACGGACGTGAAATACGCTCATGTGAATAGGGCCTAAGGGTAAGTTCACATGTAGCGTAAATACTGCAGATTTTCTGTAACCTATTTCACATGGAAAACCTGCAGCATAATACAGTAGCAACAAGGTGGATGACATTTGAACAAATCTCATCGACACGCTGTGTAAATGATCAGAAGAAAAAACACTCAGAAATTGACCTGTGGTGTGTTTTTTTTTTAATCTACAGCATGTCAATTGTATTTGCGTAATTGCTGCTTTTGTGTTACGGTTTTTCCCGGTTGAATTCAATAGGGAGGAAAAACCCGCAACAAATAGCAGATGTGTATTTTGTAGCGGAAAAGCTGCTTATACTTACCCAGAATTCTGTGCTTCTGTGAATTCTGTGACTGCTGCAGCCAATCACAGACTGCAGCGGTCACATGGGATAAAATGTCAACCTAGGAGGCCGGTTTGCAGGACGTCAGAGCGTAAGTATATGTCTTTGTTTTTTTAACAAGCACTTTTCCTCAGCGGACATTCTGGACGAAAAACTACACCACAATTTGGTTTGTTTTACCTAATCTGCCCTGTGTGAACGTAGCCTCAGATGACAGCTAATTATTTGTACTCATATGTAAGTCACAGAATCATAGAAATGTGCAACAAAGCAGTAACATTTGCAGCATTTGTCTTGCATTTGTTTTTTTACACAGCTCCAATTTAGTTCTATAATTAACCCCTTAATGAGCAGCCTATTTTAAACCTTGATGAAGTTATTTTTTAATTTTTTTCATTGTCACATTTCAGTAGCTATAACTTTTGTAATTTTGCATCGACATAGCTGTATAAGGACTTTTTTTTGCGGGACAAGTTGTATTTTTTAATAGCACCATTTTGGGGTACATATAATTTATTGATTAACTTTTCTTAACTCTTTTTGGGGCGTAAAAGAAAAAAAAACAGCAATTTCGCCAATTTTTTTGCCTCTTTAATTTACACCGTTTACCGCATGGTATAAATAATAGAATAACTTTATTCAGCAGGTCGTTATGATTGTGAGTGACGATGCCAAATTTATATGGTTTTCTTATGTTTTACTACTTTTACACAGTAAAAACACTTTTTGGCCTTAAGGCTTAGAGCCCATTTTTAAAATCGGACATATTTTACTTTATGTGGTAATAACGTCGGAATGCTTAAACCTATCCAAGCGATTCTGAGATTGTTTTCTCGTGACACATTGGGCTTCATGTTCGTGGTAAAATTTGGTCGATATATTCAGTGTTTATTGGTAAAAAATTGCAAAATTTAGAGAAAATTTTGAAAAAATAGCATTTTTCAGAATTTAAAGGAACAGTGTTACGAAAAAAAATTCTTTTACATCAGTTTGATTTTAGTGTTTTATTAAAAACGTTTATATTTATTTGTGTGTTTGTGTTTTACTTTTTTTTATTTTTTAACTTTTTCTTCCCTATGGGGGCTGCCATTTTTTTTTCCATTTCTGTATGTGTTGATTAATGTGTGGCTGTTATTAGCGGTCTGTGCACACTGCAGGGCTCAGAAGGAAAGGATCACCATTTGGCCTACTGGAGCTTTTCTGGTGCTAAGTCATGTATGCAGAAGCCCCTGAGGTACCAGTACAGTTGAAACCCCCAAGAAGTGACCCCATTTTAAAAACGTCACCCCTTAAGACATTCATCTAGAGGTGTAGTGAGCATTTTGACCCCACAGGTCAAAAGATAATGTGCAGCAGATGGTGCAGAGTGAGATTTGCAATTATATATATATATATATATATATATATATATACAAACATATACACATATACAAACATATACACATACACTACCATTCAAAAGTTTAGGGTCAATTTCCTTATTTTTGAAAGAAAAGCATAGTTTTTTTCAATGAAGATAACATTAAATTGATCAGAAAAACACTCTATACTCCCTTCAGATTACAGCACAAACAGGATCTAACCAGAGTAGAAAGAGAAGTGGGAGGCCCCGCTGCACAACTGAGCAGCAAGACAAGTTCATTAGAGTCTCTAGTTTGAGAAATAGATGCCTCACAGGTCCTCAACTGGCAGCTTCATTAAATAGTACCCGCAAAACGCCAGTGTCAACGTCTATAGTGAAGAGGCGACTCCGGGATGCTGGCCTTCAGGGCAGAGTGGCAAAGAAAAAGCCATATCTGAGACTGGCTAATAAAAGGAAAAGATTAATATGGGCAAAAGCACACAGACATTGGACAGAGGAAGATTGGAAAAAAGTGTTATGGACAGACGAATCGAAGTTTTAGGTGTTTGGATCACACAGAAGAACATTTGTGAGACACAGAACAACTGAAAAGATGCTGGAAGAGTGCCTGACGCCATCTGTCAAGCATGGTGGAGGTAATGTGATGGTCTGGGGTTGCTTTGGTGCTGGTAAAGTGGGAGATTTGTACAAGGTAAAATGGATTTTGAATAATGAAGGCTATCACTCCATTTTGCAACGCCATGCCATACCCTGTGGAAAGCGCTTGATTGGAGCCAATTTCATCCTACAACAGGACAATGACCCAAAGCACACCTCCAAATTATGCAAGAACTATTTAGGGAAGAAGCAGGCAGCTGGTATTCTATCTGTAATGGAGTGGCCAGCGCAGTCACCAGATCTCAACCTCATAGAGCTGTTGTGGGAGCAGCTTGATGGTATGGTACGCAAGAAGTGCCCATCAAGCCAATCCAACTTGTGGGAGGGGCTTCTGGAAGCATGGGGTGAAATTTCTCCCGATTACCTCAGCAAATTAACAGCTAGAATGCCAAAGGTCTGCAATGCTGTAATTGCTGCAAGTGGAGCATTCTTTGACGAAAGCAAAATTTGAAGGAGAAAATTATTATTTCAAATAAAAATCATTATTTCTAACCTTGTCAATGTTTTGACTTTATTTTCTAGTCATATTGCAACTCATTTGATAAATATAAGTGTGAGTTTTCATGGAAAACACAAAATTGTCTGGGTGACCCCAAATTTTTGAACGGTACTGTATGGCATGCCATTGTCCGATATAGTGTGCCCAGCATGTGCCACCGGAGATATACACCCCATAAGCTGTAATGTGGGTTCTACCGGGTACGGTAATACCCTACCTGTGGCTGTTATCAGCTGCCTGGGCACACGGCAGGGCTTAGAAGGGAAAGATGAGGCGGATAAGCTGTGCAGAGTGCATCAGGGTAAATTAAAAATTAAGGGATGTATGATAAATTTGAAAACAATCTTTCATACAGAGCCCTGGTTTTTCGGGACACGTGTCACATTGATATATTGTGTCCTTTCTTATCCCCCTCTTTGAGCAGACTCTGCACCTCTTTAGACTTTTTCCCTTCTTGCCAGTTTGGGGACTTCTCCTGGAAAGCGTTGCCCTGGTATGATGCGTGTGGCCTCTCTTCAAGAAATACTGGGTGCTCCCTCTTCTTGGTCCCTAAAGATTAAGTTCTTGATAGCCACCTCTTGAAATTCCAGGAAAATTCCCCTCTGGCCTGCACATCGACGTAGCACGTACGCATTGTACAATGCCATCTGTATGATGTGCACCGCCAGCTTCTTATACCACACCCTCGATTTCCGCATGGCGCTGTAGGGCATCAGGACTTGAACTGATAAGTCAAACCCTCCCATATAGCTATTGTAGTCCAGGATGCAGTATGGTTTGGGAGTCTCTGTACTGGTACCTCGTACAGGTACATAGGTACTGGTGTGGCCATGTATTGTTGTCAATACAAGGACATCTCTCTTGTCCTTGTACTTGACACACAATATGTGTAGTAATAGGGGTCTCAGTTTGTACAAACGGTCAAAACTGGGGTCATCTCGGGGTGGGCACTGCTCATTATCCGTATGATGTAAGAAGTGAAGTATTGCCTCATAACGCATCCTGGACATGGCCATACGGTACATCGGGGTGTAGCATAAGATGTCCGTGCTCCAGTAGGTCCTAATGGACGGGTTTTTCAGAAGCCCCATGTTCAAGTGAAGTCCCCGGGACTTGCCAAACTCTATTGCATCTACAGGGGTCCACATGTAGGATTGGGCATAAAATGATGTGGGGTTCTTAGTAATATACTGTTGGGCATATAAATTAGTCTGGGAGACCATAAGATCTATAAAGTTATCAGTGAAGAAGAACTTGAAAAAGTCTATTTCACTGAGCCCTGCCGTATTAAATTTTATCCCTGAGCTGCCCGTGTACTCTGGGATTTGGGGCTCATAAATGTCTGGTGTGGGGGTCCAAATGGGGTCACTTCGCTCGAGGGGCTAATTTTGTGGGGTAATTTTGCTCGGGGGCTTCAACTGCAGTGGTGGTCCTTGGGCATCTCCTAGGGGGTTCCTCTTCTTCATCACTGGATGAGGAGGTGGATAAATCAAACAGAGTCTCACCATCCGACGACTCTGTGTCGGAGGCAAGAAATGAATATGCCTCTTCGGCACTAAATGTCCGTTGTGACATGTTTGATTGCTTCCCTAACTAGGAGCAATAGGCTGCTACCTAAACCAGCCCAAAAAATTGGTGTTTTTATAGAACGAGTGTGCTCCCCTGAGACTAAACCTAACTAGGGCAAGAATTCCTAACACTAAACCTAACTAGATTTTATTTGAACTTCCCTGAGACTAAATCTAACTACGGCGACCATACCCTGACCCTAAACCTAACTAGATTATTCCGAGCTTCCCTGACACTAAACCTAACTACAGTGATGGACCCCTAACACTAGATCTAACTACGGTGACGGATTCCTGACGCTAAATTCCCTGACGCTATACCTAACTACGCTTTTTGACGGTTCCCTGACACTAACTAACCCTAATACTAAACTAACCAGTTAAATTGTCTAAATTAAGTTTTTTTTTTTGCATTTTTATATATATATATATATATATATATATATATATATATATATATATATATTTTTATATGTTTTATAAAGAAAAAAAAGAAAAAAATAATAAGCAGAAAAAGGTTGTTTTTTTCACTTTTTTTTTTTTTCACTCTTTTTCTTCTCTCCCTCTTCTCACAACCTCTCTGAATGCCTCGCTATCTCCAACAGAAGCGTTCAGGGCGGGTGCGGCAGGATGTGATGTCAGGTAAAGGAAGTGAAGAGACCGATCGCCACTATTGGACAGTTACTGACTGACCAATAGTGGCGATCGTGGAGGCGGGACCATCGCGACAGGTCCCGGCGTATTGAGCTGTGATAGCCTGCTGTCGGAAACAGCAGCTGTCACAGTTTGTGCACGCGCCGGTGGAAAATGGCGATGCATTTTCCCTGCTGCGACATAGTACTTCGTCGTCGAACGCGAACGTGGCAGTCAGCGCGACAGAATATTACGTCGCTGAGCGCGAAGGGTCTAAAACATAAGAAAACCATATAAATTTGGTATCATCGCAATCATAACAACGGCTTTTTTTTTTGCAAGACGTCTTGCAGTTTCTATCAGTGCCATTTTGGAGTACATGCGAATTTTTGATCACTTTTATCACATTTTTTTGAAGGCAGTATGAAAAGAAAACAGCAATTCTGCCATTATTTTTTATTTTATTTTTTACAGCATTCACCGAGCGGATTAAATAACATAATAGCTTTATAGTTGGGGTCGTTATGGATGCGGCAATACCAAATATGTGTAACTTTTTTTTTCATAATAAAGCATTTTGTATGGGGAAAAAGTGTGTTTTTCATTTTTTTTACTTGTTTATTTATTAACAACTTTGTTAAACTTTTTTCTTTTACTAGTCCCACCAGGGGACTCCACTATGCGATTGTCCGATCGCTTTTATAATACACTGCAATACTTCTGTATTGCAGTGTATTACTATCTGTCCGTCTACAACGATCAGGCATCTGCTAGGTCATGCCAGATGCATGGCCTAGCAGGCATCAACTATAGGCAGACCTGGGGGCCTTTATTAGGCCCCCGACTGCCATAGAAGACACTGGCACCCTGCGATCTCATAGCAGGGTGCCAGTGGGGTGAGAGAGGGAGCTCCCTCCCTCTCTCCAAATCCACTTAGATGCGGCGCTCGCTATTGAGCGCCGCATCTAAGGGGTTAAACGGGCAGATATCGAACTGCGATGCCCCAAGTTCTCAGCTACCTCCAGAAAATGAGAATAGAAAGTTTTAACTGCTCCCGGCTCCGCAGATTTCTTCTGATGCAGCGCCGTGAAAAGGAGTATACATCAGAATAAAGCCCGCTAGTGGCCGCTGTGAAAAGGCGTATTGGCGGTCACTAACAGGTTAAAGGCTATGGAAGCCTTTGTGCATGAAAAATCAATATACATAACCAGTTTGCAACATTTTCTCCATTCAAACTTCTTCTCTAGGGGCATTTCCCAGCACTGGTCGCATGTACTCTTCTCTGGGGGCATTCCCCAGCACTGGTCGCATGTTCTCTCCTCTGGCTGTGTGGATTGCTCATGCACGAGCACAGCCTTCTCTCTGCTCTCACCTCAGCTCTCCCCCTCCCTTCTGCTGCTTCTGAGGCTGTTTTGCATATCCATGCCGACACAGCCACACTGTGTGTCTATGTATTTCCCATCCTCCCCCCTCTGAGCTTCTGCTCACGATCTTCTCACTACTCTATTGCTCTCTGTGAACACAGGGGATATGTTGCACTGTGCATGTCCAGCTATCTGTGTTTGGGAGGGCTCACTGGGCATGCACTGTAGTCCTCAGTGAAGAGGAGAAAGGGACTGCTGAATAACTGAAGGAAAACTGTTCTCATTTGCACAGCACACACCAGTGAGTAAGACCTTGCACATGCGCAGATGTCCCAGTAAATGCTTGTACATGAGTCTACAAAGGAGGAGATGTTGAGTTTGATGTCAGTGACCTGACTGATGGATCAGAGAGAGAACCTAATACAGCAGCTGGTCATGTGCTGAAATTCACTGCAGGTACAGAAGACAAACAGTAGAAAATTTTTAATTAAGACCAATTACAAATGTGTTTTATTTAGCAAAAAACATACAATGTAATAAAAAGAAACTGTGCAAAGGTACTTATAGCCTTTAAACCCTTGGTGACATCTTACATACAGTTACGTCCCTGTCGCCATGGGGTTATCATTGTCAATAACTGTATGTGACAGTGATGGAGCAGGCTCAGAAGCTGAGCCTGCTTCATCATTATCGGGTGTCAGCTGTATATCACTGAGGTCCGATCCTTGCCGAATAACCAATAAGGGCTTTAGGCCTTCAAGTTCCCTAGTGGGACAAATAAAAGATAAGTTAAAAAAAAGTTAATCAGAATATTGTATGAAAAAAAAAAATATATAAAGTTTCAAGTTATCTTAGTAAAAATCTGAAAACATTAATTTAAGTACACATATTTGGTTTTGCCGTGTCCATAATGACCCCAATTATAATACCGTAAGATTATTTTTCCCGCAACGCCGTAAAAAATAATAAAAAAGAATGCCAGAATCGCAGTTTTTTGGTTACCTCGCACCCAAAATTTTTTCATAAAAAGTGATCAAAAAGACTTATGTACCCCAAAATTGTACCAATATTAGATCGTCCTGCAAAAGAAAAAAAAAAGTTATGGCTCTTAGAATATGGCAAACAAAAAGATAAACGATTTAAAAAAAAAAAGTGATTTTATTGTGCTAATACTCTAAAACATAAAACACGATATACATTTGTTATCGCAATAATCACATTGACCCGCAGAATAAACTAAATATGTAATTTATAGTACTTGCTTGGTGAACGCCGTAAAAAAAAAGAATCAACAATACCAGAATTGCTGTTTTTTTGTCACCTTGCTTCCCAAAAAATTCAATAAAAAGTGATCAAAAAGTTGTGTCTACCTCAAAATGGTACCAATGAAATCTACAGATTGTCCCGCAAAAAAATAGGCCTCACGCAGCTGCCGTCAACGAAAAAATAAATAAGTTATGGCTCTCAGAATATGGTGACACAAAATGTTCAGAGTATGTTTCAAAAGGGGAATAAGATCGTGCAGCATTTATCAATGTGATATTGGGCACACATCTATGGATTATTATTTATTTACCACATTATTATACCCTCCTATTATTCCCTGATGTACTCCGCACAACTTACATATGCCCCCACATTATAAACTGAAATACCAGCAAAACCCCAAGCAGAAAAGCTACCAAGCAAAATCCGCACTCCAAAAGTCAAATAGCGCTCCGTCTCTTCTGAATTCTACAGTGTGCCCAAACAGCTGTTGACTTACACATATACACTACCGTTCAAAAGTTTGGGGTCACCCAGACAATTTTGTGTTTTCCATGAAAACTCACACTTATATTTAACAAATGAGTTGCAAAATGACTAGAAAATATAGTCAAGACCTTGAGAAGGTTAGAAATAATGATTTTTATTTGAAATAATAATTTTATCCTTCAAACTTTGCTTTCGTCAAAGAATGCTCCATTTGCATCAATTACAGCATTGCAGACCTTTGGCATTCTAGCTGTTAATCTGCTGAGGTAATCGGGAGAAATTTCACCCCATGCTTCCAGAAGCCCCTCCCACAAGTTGGATTGGCTTGATGGGCACTTCTTGCGTACCATACGGTCAAGCTGCTCCCACAACAGCTCTATGGGGTTGAGATCTGGTGACTGCGCTGGCACTTCATTACAGATAGAATACCAGCTGCCTGCTTCTTTCCTAAATAGTTCTTGCATAATTTGGAGGTGTGCTTTGGGTCATTGTCCTGTTGTAGGATGAAATTGGCTCCAATCAAGCGCTGTCCACAGGGTATGGCATGGCGTTGCAAAATGGAGTGATAGCCTTCCTTATTCAAAATACCTTTTACCTTGTACAAATCTCCCACTTTGCCAGCACCAAAGCAACCCCAGACCATCACATTACATCCACCATTCTTGACAGATGGCGTCAGGCACTCTTCCAGCATCTTTTCAGTTGTTCTGCATCTCACAAATGTTCTTCTGTGTGATCCAAACACCTCAAACTTCGATTCGTCTGTCCATAACACTTTTTTCCAATCTTCCTCTGTCCAATGTCTGTGTGCTTTGCCCATATTAATCTTTTCCTTTTTTTAGCCAGTCTCAGATATGGCTTTTTCTTTGCCACTCTGTCCTGACCCCGGAGTCGCCTCTTCACTGTAGATGTTGACACTGGCGTTTTGCGGGTACTATTTAATGAAGCTGCCAGTTGAGGACCTGTGAGGCGTCTATTTCTCAAACTAGAGACTCTAATGTACTTGTCTTGTTGCTCAGTTGTGCAGCGGGGCCTCTCACTTCTCTTTCTACTCTGGTTAGAGCCTGTTTGTGCTGTCCTCTGAAGGGAGTAGTACACACCGTTGTAGGAAATCTTCAGTTCCTTGGCAATTTCTCGCATGGAATAGCCTTCATTTCTAAGAACAATAATAGACTGTCGAGTTTCACATGAAAGCTGTCTTTTTCTAGCCATTTTGAGAGTTTAATCGAACCCACAATTGTAATGCTCCAGATTCTCAACTAGCTCAAAGGAAGGTCAGTTTTATAGCTCCTCTAAACAGCAAAACTGTTTACAGAGGTGCTAACATAATTGCACAAGGGTTTTCAAGTGTTTTCTAATCATCCATTAGCCTTCTAACACAGTTAGCAAACACAATGTACCATTAGAACACTAGAGTGATGGTTGCTGGAAATGGGCCTCTATACACCTATGTAGATATTGCATTAAAAACCAGACCTTTCCAGCTAAAATAGTAATTTAGCACATTAACAATGCATAGAGTGTATTCCTGATTAATTTAATATTATCTTCATGGAAAAAAACTGTGCTTTTATTGCAAAAATATGGAAATTTCTAAGTGACCCTAAACTTTTAAACGGTAGTGTATGTCATTACCGTACCTGGAAGTACCCGCTTAACAGTTAATGAAGTAATTGTCCTCTTTGGCACAAACTGGGCACAACACATTGTGCACTAAAGTGGCATATCAGCGGAATTTTCACTTTGCACCATCTGCTGCGCATTAATTCCTTCTTGATAAATGCCTTGAGGGGTGTAGTTTCCAAAATGGGGTAATATCTCGAGGGTTTGTTTTACTATTTGACCTCAGATCCCTGCAATTATTGACCAATGCTGCATAAATTGTCAAAATTAACTTAACCCCTTAATGACCGGGCCTGAAAAGACCTTAATGACCAAGCCAGATTTGTTAAATCTGGTATGTGTGACTTTATCAGAGAATAACTCTGCGAAAGTTTTGAATATCCAAGTAATTCTGACATCGTTTTTTCGTCACATGTTGTACTTTATTTTAGTGGTAAAAGTAGACTGATAAGATTTGCGGAAATTAATGAAAAAATAGAAAAATTGAAGAAATTTTGTAAAAATTATCATGTTTCCCTATTTTTAACAGCAATATGTCACATATGTACATACATACAGTACAATTTTTTTTATTAAATATACATTTGCATCGCTTTACTCTATATTGGCAGCACTTTTGAAAAAATATTTTTTTTTTTTAGCAATTTAGAAGACTTACAAGTTTAGTAATGATTTTATAACTTTTGAAGTACATTTTGTTTTCCTGCACCAAGCCAGGTTTTCAGAGACTCATAGGTGTCAGAATGGTGGAAACCCCCACAAGTGACACCATTTCGAAAACTACACCCCTTAAGGTATTTATTAAGGGGTGTTGTAAGTATTTTGACCCCACAGTTTTTTTGTAAGAATTCATGCAAAGCAGGCGTAAAAAAATATAATTTCACTTTTTTCATAAAAGTATCACTTTGAAGACAGATTTCTTTGAAAACCGACCATGAGAATGAAGAAATGCACCCCAAAATCTATCACCCTGTTTCTCCTGTTTTCAAAAATGCCCACATTGTGACCCTAATGCGTTGCCTGGACACACGGCAGGGCCCGAAAGGAAGGGAGCAACCGGAGGCATTCAGGTCTCATTTTTGCTTGAAAATGTTTTAGGCCCCACTGTACATTTGGAGAGGTTTTGACTGCCAGAACGATAGAAACTCCCCATAAACGACCCCATTTAGAAAACTATACACCTTAAGGTATTTATCTAGGTATTTATTAGTTTCAGCTCGTGGCAGCCAGTCTAAAAAACACTATCTTGGACTTCTCTGGATGTTTCCCAGGCGAGCTATTGGCAGCATGTTCAGAACCACTGTTTCTGAGGCTAATTCTTGAACTGTAAGTCATAGATGCTCGATCTTGGCGGCATTCGTCTCAGCGCCTGGCAATTAGTATAGAAGCACTGTCTTTGACTTCTCTGGATGTTTCCCAGGCGAGCTATTGACAAGTAAATCCTAGACGCTCGATCTTGGTTACTTTCGCTTTCGCGGCTGGCAGCAAAGTTCAGAACCATGTTTCTGTGAATAACTCTTGAACCGTAAGTCACAGACGCTCGCTCTTGATTGCATTTGTTTCAGCTCGTGGCAGCCAGTCTAAAAAACACTATCTTGGACTTCTCTGGATGTTTCCCAGGCGAGCTATTGCCAGCATGTTCAGAACCACTGTTTCTGAGGCTAATTCTTGAACCGTAAGTCATAGACGCTCGATCTCGGCGGCATTCGTCTCAGCGCCTGGCAATTAGTATAGAAGCACTGTCTTTGACTTCTCTGGATGTTTCCCAGGCGAGCTATTGACAAGTAAATCCTAGACGCTCGATCTTGGTTATTTTCGCTTTCGCGGCTGGCAGCAAAGTTCAGAATCATGTTTCTGTGAATAACTCTTGAACCGTAAGTCACAGACGCTCGCTCTTGGTTGCATTCGTTTCAGCTCGTGGCAGCCATTCTAAAAAACACTATCTTGGACTTCTCTGGATGTTTCCCAGGCGAGCTATTGGCAGCATGTTCAGAACCACTGTTTCTGAGGCTAATTCTTGAACCGTAAGTCATAGACGCTCGATCTTGGTGGCATTCATCTCAGCGCCTGGCAATTAGTATAGAAGCACTGTATTTGACTTCTCTGGATGTTTCCCAGGCGAGCTATAGACAAGTAAATCCTAGACGCTCGATCTTTAGTTATTTTCGCTTTTGCGGCTGGCAGCAAAGTTCAGAACCATGTTTCTGTGAATAACTCTTTAACCGTAAGTCACAGACGCTCGCTCTTGGTTGCATTAGTTTCAGCTCGTGGCAGCCAGTCTAAAAAACACTATCTTGGACTTCTCTGGATGTCTCCCAGGCGAGCTATTGGCAGCATGTTCAGAACCACTGTTTCTGAGGCTAATTCTTGAACCGTAAGTCATAGACGCTCGATCTTGGTGGCATTCGTCTCAGCGCCTGCCAGTTAGTATAGAAGCACTGTCTTTGACATCTCTGGATGTTTCCCAGGTGAGTTATTGACAAGTAAATCCTAGACGCTCGATCTTGGTTATTTTCGCTTTCGCGGCTGGCAGCAAAGTTCAGAATCATGTTTCTGTGAATAACTCTTGAACCGTAAGTCACAGACGCTCGCTCTTGGTTGCATTCGTTTCAGCTCGTGGCAGCCATTCTAAAAAACACTATCTTGGACTTCTCTGGATGTTTCCCAGGCGAGCTATTGGCAGCATGTTCAGAACCACTGTTTCTGAGGCTAATTCTTGAACCGTAAGTCATAGACGCTCGATCTTGGTGGCATTCATCTCAGCGCCTGGCAATTAGTATAGAAGCACTGTCTTTGACTTCTCTGGATGTTTCCCAGGCGAGCTATAGACAAGTAAATCCTAGACGCTCGATCTTTAGTTATTTTTGCTTTTGCGGCTGGCAGCAAAGTTCAGAACCATGTTTCTGTGAATAACTCTTGAACCGTAAGTCACAGACGCTCGCTCTTGGTTGCATTCGTTTCAGCTCGTGGCAGCCAGTCTAAAAAACACTATCTTGGACTTCTCTGGATGTTTCCCAGGCGAGCTGTTTCTGAGGCTAATTCTTGAACCGTAAGTCATAGACGCTCGATCTTGGCGGCATTCGTCTCAGCGCCTGGCAATTAGTATAGAAGCACTGTCTTTGACTTCTCTGGATGTTTCCCAGGCGAGCTATAGACAAGTAAATCCTAGACGCTCGATCTTTAGTTATTTTTGCTTTTGCGGCTGGCAGCAAAGTTCAGAACCATGTTTCTGTGAATAACTCTTGAACCGTAAGTCACAGACGCTCGCTCTTGGTTGCATTCGTTTCAGCTCGTGGCAGCCAGTCTAAAAAACACTATCTTGGACTTCTCTGGATGTTTCCCAGGCGAGCTGTTTCTGAGGCTAATTCTTGAACCGTAAGTCATAGACGCTCGATCTTGGCGGCATTCGTCTCAGCGCCTGGCAATTAGTATAGAAGCACTGTCTTTGACTTCTCTGGATGTTTCCCAGGCGAGCTATAGACAAGTAAATCCTAGACGCTCGATCTTTAGTTATTTTCGCTTTTGCGGCTGGCAGCAAAGTTCAGAACCATGTTTCTGTGAATAACTCTTTAACCGTAAGTCACAGACGCTCGCTCTTGGTTGCATTAGTTTCAGCTCGTGGCAGCCAGTCTAAAAAACACTATCTTGGACTTCTCTGGATGTCTCCCAGGCGAGCTATTGGCAGCATGTTCAGAACCACTGTTTCTGAGGCTAATTCTTGAACCGTAAGTCATAGACGCTCGATCTTGGTGGCATTCGTCTCAGCGCCTGGCAGTTAGTATAGAAGCACTGTCTTTGACTTCTCTGGATGTTTCCCAGGTGAGTTATTGACAAGTAAATCCTAGACGCTCGATCTTGGTTATTTTCGCTTTCGCGGCTGGCAGCAAAGTTCAGAATCATGTTTCTGTGAATAACTCTTGAACCGTAAGTCACAGACGCTCGCTCTTGGTTGCATTCGTTTCAGCTCGTGGCAGCCATTCTAAAAAACACTATCTTGGACTTCTCTGGATGTTTCCCAGGCGAGCTATTGGCAGCATGTTCAGAACCACTGTTTCTGAGGCTAATTCTTGAACCGTAAGTCATAGACGCTCGATCTTGGTGGCATTCGTCTCAGCGCCTGGCAGTTAGTATAGAAGCACTGTCTTTGACTTCTCTGGATGTTTCCCAGGTGAGTTATTGACAAGTAAATCCTAGACGCTCGATCTTGGTTATTTTCGCTTTCGCGGCTGGCAGCAAAGTTCAGAATCATGTTTCTGTGAATAACTCTTGAACCGTAAGTCACAGACGCTCGTTCTTGGTTGCATTCGTTTCAGCTCGTGGCAGCCATTCTAAAAAACACTATCTTGGACTTCTCTGGATGTTTCCCAGGCGAGCTATTGGCAGCATGTTCAGAACCACTGTTTCTGAGGCTAATTCTTGAACCGTAAGTCATAGACGCTCGATCTTGGTGGCATTCATCTCAGCGCCTGGCAATTAGTATAGAAGCACTGTCTTTGACTTCTCTGGATGTTTCCCAGGCGAGCTATAGACAAGTAAATCCTAGACGCTCGATCTTTAGTTATTTTCGCTTTTGCGGCTGGCAGCAAAGTTCAGAACCATGTTTCTGTGAATAACTCTTGAACCGTAAGTCACAGACGCTCGCTCTTGGTTGCATTCGTTTCAGCTCGTGGCAGCCAGTCTAAAAAACAGTATCTTGGACTTCTCTGGATGTTTCCCAGGCGAGCTGTTTCTGAGGCTAATTCTTGAACCGTAAGTCATAGACGCTCGATCTTGGCGGCATTCGTCTCAGCGCCTGGCAATTAGTATAGAAGCACTGTCTTTGACTTCTCTGGATGTTTCCCAGGTGAGCTATTGACAAGTAAATCCTAGACGCTCGATCTCGGTTACTTTCGCTTTCGCGGCTGGCAGCAAAGTTCATAACCATGTTTCTGTGAATAACTCTTGAACCGTAAGTCACAGACGCTCGCTCTTGGTTGCATTCGTTTCAGCTCGTGGCAGCCAGTCTAAAAAACACTATCTTGGACTTCTCTGGATGTTTCCCAGGCGAGCTATTGGCAGCATGTTCAGAACCACTGTTTCTGAGGCTAATTCTTGAACCGTAAGTCATAGACGCTCGATCTTGGTGGCATTCATCTCAGCGCCTGGCAATTAGTATGGAAGCACTGTCTTTGACTTCTCTGGATGTTTCCCAGGCGAGCTATTGACAAGTAAATCCTAGACGCTCGATCTTTAGTTATTTTCGCTTTTGCGGCTGACAGCAAAGTTCAGAACCATGTTTCTGTGAATAACTCTTGAACCGTAAGTCACAGACGCTCGCTCTTGGTTGCATTCCTTTCAGCTCGTGGCAGCCAGTCTAAAAAACACTATCTTGGACTTCTCTGGATGTTTCCCAGGCGAGCTATTGGCAGCATGTTCAGAACCACTGTTTCTGAGGCTAATTCTTGAACCGTAAGTCATAGACGCTCGATCTTGGTGGCATTCGTCTCAGCGCCTGGCAATTAGTATAGAAGCACTGTCTTTGACTTCTCTGGATGTTTCCCAGGCGAGCTATTGACAAGTAAATCCTAGACGCTCGATCTTGGTTATTTTCGCGGCTGGCAGCAAAGTTCAGAACCATGTTTCTGTGAATGAAGAGAAATGTGCCTAGGCACAGAGTCCCAATTTCCCAGCCACCAGTCAATTAGTCGATAAGTGTCAGTAAAGGCAGTTAAAATATAACTTTTATTAACATATCAAACAGACAAACAACACTGAAGAGTTAAAATTGTATCAAGAGACGGCCAGTATGTAACGCAGGAGTCAGTGTGCGTGCACCCAGTACAACGCTGGATGCAGTGAGAGAGACTGATTCGGCAGCTGCAGACTGCCGTACATAGGAACAGTTCCCCACGAATGGAGGCAATAACTGGACCGTCAGTGATATATTAAAATGGCAATAGCCCCCCCGACATGTTTCGCTGCAGAAGCAGCGTCCTCAGGGGATAACACGGGGCTAATGAGCGCGCGTTTGAATACCTGCTCCCTATATAGACTCGTGTGCCTGCGTCTGCATGACGTGTGACGGCAACAATTCTCCTCAAGGCCAATCAGGTAATCGCAAATGACAAGCCCCCACGCCGAGAAGAGTGGCATGGCAACAGGCCAATAGAACACCGTGATCAGGCATCCAATCACCACGGAGGCTGAGCGCAAGCGCACATCAGTCAAAACGGGTGATAGTCATTCAGAAAGCTCTGTATGCGGGGAGATTGACAGCAAGGGCAGCCAATAAGGAGTACAGAACGGCGCCCAATTAAGATACACAAATCCAAGCAAGTGGATACCGTAGAAAGCCTCAATACATGGTGTCAGCAAATGCCAAGTAACGCATGAAACATGCATTCAGTACAAAATACGCGTCATGATAACCGCAGAGAGAGCACAAATACAGTTACACAGCGTAACATGCAGAGTCAATATACACGAGTGCATGATAATATTTTTACATAAACAAGTCCGGTGGACAAAACTAAATAGTAGGAGAGAGCAGGGATCAGAGCAAGTCGTCTGTTGTATCGATAACAGCATCAATGGTAATATACATGCTTACCAAGCATTAATATGGTATACCTAAGTATACATCAAGACTGCATATGTGGTGATCGGTGTATCGCATAACTGTCAGACCGACAGAGATATCACAAGGGAAAGTATGTTCAGCAGAAAAGATTAATTCAGCAAAAAAGGTTTAATTCAGCAAAAAAGGTTTATGACAACAGGAGAAGAGGGTTCAGTGCCATCTACAGAAAAGCCATGAAGGTGAACCCCTCATTTAGGCCATTAGGACTCAGAGAGCTGAGCCTATGTATCCATCGTGCCTCCTCCTGCAGTAGTCTCCTGTCTAAGTTGCCGGCCCTAGGTCCAAGTTTTAATTGCGTAATGCCCCAAAATTGAAGGACCTTGGAGTCGCTCCCATGAAAAGATCTCACGTGTCTGGAAATGGAAGTGTCCTCTTTCATATTAATACTACTAACATGTCTGGAGATTCTTCTCCTGAGTTGCTGAGTGGTCTTGCCAACATACAATTTGGGGCAAGGGCATCTGGCGACATATACAACGCCAGTGGTTTGACAGTTAATAAAGTGTCTGATGGTAAATTGACAGCCATTTAGAGGGTTGGTAAAACACTTGATCTTGGGCATATATGTGCAGAAGGAGCACCTGCCACAGGGGAAGGAGCCCACCGTAGGAGCTGAGAGCCATGTATCGCGAGGGATGAGTGGTCTAGAATAATGACTCCGCGTAAGAAATTCACGGAGGTTCCTACCACGTCGAAAAGTCACATTCGGAATGTCGGAAATAGCGTCCACTAAGTCAGGATCAGACCGCAGAATAGCCCAATGCTTCCTTAAAATCTTAGAGATCTGAGTAGAACAGGTGTCAAAGTTGCCAATACACCTAATCTTGGAACCTTCAGATCTTTCCTCAACATTAGTTTTTCTGCCATAGAGCAGTTCCTCTCTAGGAGTGGCCTTAGCTCTGGCATAAGCTCGATGTAGGATTTTTTTGGGGTAGCCTCTTGCCAAAAATTTATGGAAGAGGGCATCACATTCTAATTTGAAAGTGTGTTCCTCGGAACAGTTCCTTCTGGCCCTAAGGTACTGACCGATAGGTATCCCCCTCTTAAGTGCTGGTGGATGAAAGCTACCATATTGTAAAAAACTATTAGTAGCAGTCTTTTTTCTGAAGACATTAGTGTGGACACCGCCACCAGAATCCAGAGAGATCTGAAGATCAAGAAAATCAATAGTGTTTTTATGTATGTGGTGAGTGAATTTCATGCCAATGTCATTGTGATTAAGTATATCCATGAAATCATGAAAAAGTGTAGTGTCACCATCCCAGAAGATCAGTATATCATCAATATACCTCCCCCAGAATAGTATATGACACGTGAAACAAAGTAAGTCTTCATTAAAAATTAAAGTGTCCTCCCACCACCCTAGAAATAAATTTGCATAAGTGGGTGTGCAAACTGTGCCCATTGCTGTGCCTTTTACCTGGTGGTAAAATTTACCATCAAATAAAAAATAATTGTGAGTTAATAGAAATTTAAGAAGTGAAAGTATCAAAGTGTTGTGTGCCTGAAATTGTATTCCCTTAGTGTTCAAAAAATACTGTACCGCCTGTAAACCCAAATCATGTTTAATGTTCGTGTAAAGTGATTCTACATCAACAGTGGCGATTAAGGTAGTGTCAGTGACATTGATCCCCTGGATTCTGGTGAGGGTGTCCTTGGTGTCCTTCAGGAAAAAAGGTAGGGCTTTAACAAAGGGTGCCAACATTTCATCGACTTATGTACTGATGCCCTGTGTCAGATTGTCGTTTCCAGAGACAATGGGTCTCCCAGGAACTGGTCTTGTATCCTTGTGAATCTTTGGAAGTGCATAGAAAGTTGAGATAGTCGGAGTGGAATTGTAAAGGAATTTGAATTCGTCTGAAGTAATAAGTTGTCTAGATTTAGCATCATCCAATAGGGAGCATAGTTCAGATGTAAAAAGATTCGTAGGGTTCCTTTCCAGGATGACATATGTGGATCTGTCATCAAGTAATTTGTGGACCATGGATGTATAATAAGCACGATCCATGACAACAATGTTACCACCCTTGTCTGAGGATTTTATAATAATTGCATCATTATTGCACAGTGTGTCTAGTGCATCCTGTTCCATTTTATTCAAATTATGATTGGTGCCATGTTTGTTGGCTTTAAGTTTCCCCAATTCGGAGCTCACCAGTTTAACAAAGACGTCGATATGTGCGTATTGTGCAAAGGGAGGGGTCATCTTTGATCGAGGTCTTAAAGAAGAGAAGGGGCTGGTGGCTGAACTGATACGGTGTTCGTTTTCATCAGACAAATCCTCAAGGGCCTGTAAGGTCCTGCGTTCACTAAAGTCCATTTGATGTTCATCACTGGTCTTGGTCTTAAAATATTTATGCAATGCCAGCTTCCTGGCAAAAAGATGAATGTCCTTAACCCAAGAGAACTCGTCAAAGGCAAATGTGGGAGTATAAGAGAGACCCCTCCGTAAAAGCGACTCTTGATGGAGACTTAACTGTACAGAGGAAAGATTATAAATCTGTAAATCGTCTAAGGTGTCACTAACAGATGTTATTTCGGTTGGTTCCATGGGGTGTGATGTGTCCCTAAAAAAGGGAAAGCATTCGGGGGGCCACTCATCAGAGAGCTGGTGGCCGATGTAGATATAGGGTTTCTCCCCAGAACGTCTACACTTGAAATTGTCCCCATGGTGTTTGGGGTTGATGGAATATTTGTGGTCATAGTCGTGAAGGAGGGACGAGCCAGAGAGGAGACTGATTGTGTAAAAGAGGTAGAAGAAATTGGATGCATCAAGAGTCGCTTTTACGGAGGGGTCTCTCTTATACTCCCACATTTGCCTTTGACGAGTTCTCTTGGGTTAAGGACATTCATCTTTTTGCCAGGAAGCTGGCATTGCATAAATATTTTAAGACCAAGACCAGTGATGAACATCAAATGGACTTTAGTGAACGCAGGACCTTACAGGCCCTTGAGGATTTGTCTGATGAAAACGAACACCTTATCAGTTCAGCCACCGGCCCCTTCTCTTCTTTAAGACCTCGATCAAAGATGACCCCTCCCTTTGCACAATACGCACATATCGACGTCTTTGTTAAACTGGTGAGCTCCGAATTGGGGAAACTTAAAGCCAACAAACATGGCACCAATCATAATTTGAATAAAATGGAACAGGATGCACTAGACACACTGTGCAATAATGATGAAATTATTATAAAATCCTCAGACAAGGGTGGTAACATTGTTGTCATGGATCGTGCTTATTATACATCCATGGTCCACAAATTACTTGATGACAGATCCACATATGTCATCCTGGAAAGGAACCCTACGAATCTTTTTACATCTGAACTATGCTCCCTATTGGATGATGCTAAATCTAGACAACTTATTACTTCAGACGAATTCAAATTCCTGTACAATTCCACTCCGACTATCTCAACTTTCTATGCACTTCCAAAGATTCACAAGGATACAAGACCAGTTCCTGGGAGACCCATTGTCTCTGGAAACGACAATCTGACACAGGGCATCAGTACATATGTCGATGAAATGTTGGCACCCTTTGTTAAAGCCCTACCTTTTTTCCTGAAGGACACCAAGGACACCCTCACCAGAATCCAGGGGATCAATGTCACTGACACTACCTTAATCGCCACTGTTGATGTAGAATCACTTTACACGAACATTAAACATGATTTGGGTTTACAGGCGGTACAGTATTTTTTGAACACTAAGGGAATACAATTTCAGGCACACAACACTTTGATACTTTCACTTCTTAAATTTCTATTAACTCACAATTATTTTTTATTTGATGGTAAATTTTACCACCAGGTAAAAGGCACAGCAATGGGCACAGTTTGCGCACCCACTTATGCAAATTTATTTCTAGGGTGGTGGGAGGACACTTTAATTTTTAATGAAGACTTACTTTGTTTCACGTGTCATATACTATTCTGGGGGAGGTATATTGATGATATACTGATCTTCTGGGATGGTGACACTACACTTTTTCATGATTTCATGGATATACTTAATCACAATGACATTGGCATGAAATTCACTCACCACATACATAAAAACACTATTGATTTTCTTGATCTTCAGATCTCTCTGGATTCTGGTGGCGGTGTCCACACTAATGTCTTCAGAAAAAAGACTGCTACTAATAGTTTTTTACAATATGGTAGCTTTCATCCACCAGCACTTAAGAGGGGGATACCTATCGGTCAGTACCTTAGGGCCAGAAGGAACTGTTCCGAGGAACACACTTTCAAATTAGAATGTGATGCCCTCTTCCATAAATTTTTGGCAAGAGGCTACCCCAAAAAAATCCTACATCGAGCTTATGCCAGAGCTAAGGCCACTCCTAGAGAGGAACTGCTCTATGGCAGAAAAACTAATGTTGAGGAAAGATCTGAAGGTTCCAAGATTAGGTGTATTGGCAACTTTGACACCTGTTCTACTCAGATCTCTAAGATTTTAAGGAAGCATTGGGCTATTCTGCGGTCTGATCCTGACTTAGTGGACGCTATTTCCGACATTCCGAATGTGACTTTTCGACGTGGTAGGAACCTCCGTGAATTTCTTACGCGGAGTCATTATTCTAGACCACTCATCCCTCGCGATACATGGCTCTCAGCTCCTACGGTGGGCTCCTTCCCCTGTGGCAGGTGCTCCTTCTGCACATATATGCCCAAGATCAAGTGTTTTACCAACCCTCTAAATGGCTGTCAATTTACCATCAGACACTTTATTAACTGTCAAACCACTGGCGTTGTATATGTCGCCAGATGCCCTTGCCCCAAATTGTATGTTGGCAAGACCACTCAGCAACTCAGGAGAAGAATCTCCAGACATGTTAGTAGTATTAATATGAAAGAGGACACTTCCATTTCCAGACACGTGAGATCTTTTCATGGGAGCGACTCCAAGGTCCTTCAATTTTGGGGCATTACGCAATTAAAACTTGGACCTAGGGCCGGCAACTTAGACAGGAGACTACTGCAGGAGGAGGCACGATGGATACATAGGCTCAGCTCTCTGAGTCCTAATGGCCTAAATGAGGGGTTCACCTTCATGGCTTTTCTGTAGATGGCACTGAACCCTCTTCTCCTGTTGTCATAAACCTTTTTTGCTGAATTAAACCTTTTTTGCTGAATTAATCTTTTCTGCTGAACATACTTTCCCTTGTGATATCTCTGTCGGTCTGACAGTTATGCGATACACCGATCACCACATATGCAGTCTTGATGTATACTTAGGTATACCATATTAATGCTTGGTAAGCATGTATATTACCATTGATGCTGTTATTGATACAACAGACGACTTGCTCTGATCCCTGCTCTCTCCTACTATTTAGTTTTGTCCACCGGACTTGTTTATGTAAAAATATTATCATGCACTCGTGTATATTGACTCTGCATGTTACGCTGTGTAACTGTATTTGTGCTCTCTCTGCGGTTATCATGACGCGTATTTTGTACTGAATGCATGTTTCATGCGTTACTTGGCATTTGCTGACACCATGTATTGAGGCTTTCTACGGTATCCACTTGCTTGGATTTGTGTATCTTAATTGGGCGCCGTTCTGTACTCCTTATTGGCTGCCCTTGCTGTCAATCTCCCCGCATACAGAGCTTTCTGAATGACTATCACCCGTTTTGACTGATGTGCGCTTGCGCTCAGCCTCCATGGTGATTGGATGCCTGATCACGGTGTTCTATTGGCCTGTTGCCATGCCACTCTTCTCGGCGTGGGGGCTTGTCATTTGCGATTACCTGATTGGCCTTGAGGAGAATTGTTGCCGTCACACGTCATGCAGACGCAGGCACACGAGTCTATATAGGGAGCAGGTATTCAAACGCGCGCTCATTAGCCCCGTGTTATCCCCTGAGGACGCTGCTTCTGCAGCGAAACATGTCGGGGGGGCTATCGCCATTTTAATATATCACTGACGGTCCAGTTATTGCCTCCATTCGTGGGGAACTGTTCCTATGTACGGCAGTCTGCAGCTGCCGAATCAGTCTCTCTCACTGCGTCCAGCGTTGAACTGGGTGCACGCACACTGACTCCTGCGTTACATACTGGCCGTCTCTTGATACAATTTTAACTCTTCAGTGTTGTTTGTCTGTTTGATATGTTAATAAAAGTTATATTTTAACTGCCTTTACTGACACTTATCGACTAATTGACTGGTGGCTGGGAAATTGGGACTCTGTGCCTAGGCACATTTCTCTTCATTGTTTAATTATCCCTGCCAGCCACTAGGGGGTCTCCCTTTTGCTTTTTCATGTTTCTGTGAATAACTCTTGAACCGTAAGTCACAGACGCTCGCTCTTGGTTGCATTCGTTTCAGCTCGTGGCAGCCAGTCTAAAAAACACTATCTTGGACTTCTCTGGATGTTTCCCAGGCGAGCTGTTTCTGAGGCTAATTCTTGAACCGTAAGTCATAGACGCTCGATCTTGGCGGCATTCGTCTCAGCGCCTGGCAATTAGTATAGAAGCACTGTCTTTGACTTCTCTGGATGTTTCCCAGGCGAGCTATTGACAAGTAAATCCTAGACGCTCGATCTCGGTTACTTTCGCTTTCGCGGCTGGCAGCAAAGTTCATAACCATGTTTCTGTGAATAACTCTTGAACCGTAAGTCACAGACGCTCGTTCTTGGTTGCATTCTTTTCAGCTCGTGGCAGCCAGTCTAAAAAAACACTATCTTGGACTTCTCTGGATGTTTCCCAGGCGAGCTATTGGCAGCATGTTCAGAACCACTGTTTCTGAGGCTAATTCTTGAACCGTAAGTCATAGACGCTCGATCTTGGTGGCATTCGTCTCAGCGCCTGGCAATTAGTATAGAAGCACTGTCTTTGACTTCTCTGGATGTTTCCCAGGCGAGCTATTGACAAGTAAATCCTAGACGCTCGATCTTGGTTATTTTCGCGGCTGGCAGCAAAGTTCAGAACCATGTTTCTGTGAATGAAGAGAAATGTGCCTAGGCACAGAGTCCCAATTTCCCAGCCACCAGTCAATTAGTCGATAAGTGTCAGTAAAGGCAGTTAAAATATAACTTTTATTAACATATCAAACAGACAAACAACACTGAAGAGTTAAAATTGTATCAAGAGACGGCCAGTATGTAACGCAGGAGTCAGTGTGCGTGCACCCAGTACAACGCTGGATGCAGTGAGAGAGACTGATTCGGCAGCTGCAGACTGCCGTACATAGGAACAGTTCCCCACGAATGGAGGCAATAACTGGACCGTCAGTGATATATTAAAATGGCAATAGCCCCCCCGACATGTTTCGCTGCAGAAGCAGCGTCCTCAGGGGATAACACGGGGCTAATGAGCGCGCGTTTGAATACCTGCTCCCTATATAGACTCGTGTGCCTGCGTCTGCATGACGTGTGACGGCAACAATTCTCCTCAAGGCCAATCAGGTAATCGCAAATGACAAGCCCCCACGCCGAGAAGAGTGGCATGGCAACAGGCCAATAGAACACCGTGATCAGGCATCCAATCACCACGGAGGCTGAGCGCAAGCGCACATCAGTCAAAACGGGTGATAGTCATTCAGAAAGCTCTGTATGCGGGGAGATTGACAGCAAGGGCAGCCAATAAGGAGTACAGAACGGCGCCCAATTAAGATACACAAATCCAAGCAAGTGGATACCGTAGAAAGCCTCAATACATGGTGTCAGCAAATGCCAAGTAACGCATGAAACATGCATTCAGTACAAAATACGCGTCATGATAACCGCAGAGAGAGCACAAATACAGTTACACAGCGTAACATGCAGAGTCAATATACACGAGTGCATGATAATATTTTTACATAAACAAGTCCGGTGGACAAAACTAAATAGTAGGAGAGAGCAGGGATCAGAGCAAGTCGTCTGTTGTATCGATAACAGCATCAATGGTAATATACATGCTTACCAAGCATTAATATGGTATACCTAAGTATACATCAAGACTGCATATGTGGTGATCGGTGTATCGCATAACTGTCAGACCGACAGAGATATCACAAGGGAAAGTATGTTCAGCAGAAAAGATTAATTCAGCAAAAAAGGTTTAATTCAGCAAAAAAGGTTTATGACAACAGGAGAAGAGGGTTCAGTGCCATCTACAGAAAAGCCATGAAGGTGAACCCCTCATTTAGGCCATTAGGACTCAGAGAGCTGAGCCTATGTATCCATCGTGCCTCCTCCTGCAGTAGTCTCCTGTCTAAGTTGCCGGCCCTAGGTCCAAGTTTTAATTGCGTAATGCCCCAAAATTGAAGGACCTTGGAGTCGCTCCCATGAAAAGATCTCACGTGTCTGGAAATGGAAGTGTCCTCTTTCATATTAATACTACTAACATGTCTGGAGATTCTTCTCCTGAGTTGCTGAGTGGTCTTGCCAACATACAATTTGGGGCAAGGGCATCTGGCGACATATACAACGCCAGTGGTTTGACAGTTAATAAAGTGTCTGATGGTAAATTGACAGCCATTTAGAGGGTTGGTAAAACACTTGATCTTGGGCATATATGTGCAGAAGGAGCACCTGCCACAGGGGAAGGAGCCCACCGTAGGAGCTGAGAGCCATGTATCGCGAGGGATGAGTGGTCTAGAATAATGACTCCGCGTAAGAAATTCACGGAGGTTCCTACCACGTCGAAAAGTCACATTCGGAATGTCGGAAATAGCGTCCACTAAGTCAGGATCAGACCGCAGAATAGCCCAATGCTTCCTTAAAATCTTAGAGATCTGAGTAGAACAGGTGTCAAAGTTGCCAATACACCTAATCTTGGAACCTTCAGATCTTTCCTCAACATTAGTTTTTCTGCCATAGAGCAGTTCCTCTCTAGGAGTGGCCTTAGCTCTGGCATAAGCTCGATGTAGGATTTTTTTGGGGTAGCCTCTTGCCAAAAATTTATGGAAGAGGGCATCACATTCTAATTTGAAAGTGTGTTCCTCGGAACAGTTCCTTCTGGCCCTAAGGTACTGACCGATAGGTATCCCCCTCTTAAGTGCTGGTGGATGAAAGCTACCATATTGTAAAAAACTATTAGTAGCAGTCTTTTTTCTGAAGACATTAGTGTGGACACCGCCACCAGAATCCAGAGAGATCTGAAGATCAAGAAAATCAATAGTGTTTTTATGTATGTGGTGAGTGAATTTCATGCCAATGTCATTGTGATTAAGTATATCCATGAAATCATGAAAAAGTGTAGTGTCACCATCCCAGAAGATCAGTATATCATCAATATACCTCCCCCAGAATAGTATATGACACGTGAAACAAAGTAAGTCTTCATTAAAAATTAAAGTGTCCTCCCACCACCCTAGAAATAAATTTGCATAAGTGGGTGTGCAAACTGTGCCCATTGCTGTGCCTTTTACCTGGTGGTAAAATTTACCATCAAATAAAAAATAATTGTGAGTTAATAGAAATTTAAGAAGTGAAAGTATCAAAGTGTTGTGTGCCTGAAATTGTATTCCCTTAGTGTTCAAAAAATACTGTACCGCCTGTAAACCCAAATCATGTTTAATGTTCGTGTAAAGTGATTCTACATCAACAGTGGCGATTAAGGTAGTGTCAGTGACATTGATCCCCTGGATTCTGGTGAGGGTGTCCTTGGTGTCCTTCAGGAAAAAAGGTAGGGCTTTAACAAAGGGTGCCAACATTTCATCGACTTATGTACTGATGCCCTGTGTCAGATTGTCGTTTCCAGAGACAATGGGTCTCCCAGGAACTGGTCTTGTATCCTTGTGAATCTTTGGAAGTGCATAGAAAGTTGAGATAGTCGGAGTGGAATTGTAAAGGAATTTGAATTCGTCTGAAGTAATAAGTTGTCTAGATTTAGCATCATCCAATAGGGAGCATAGTTCAGATGTAAAAAGATTCGTAGGGTTCCTTTCCAGGATGACATATGTGGATCTGTCATCAAGTAATTTGTGGACCATGGATGTATAATAAGCACGATCCATGACAACAATGTTACCACCC
Organism: Rhinoderma darwinii; assembly: GCF_050947455.1. Taxonomy (NCBI): domain Eukaryota; kingdom Metazoa; phylum Chordata; class Amphibia; order Anura; family Rhinodermatidae; genus Rhinoderma; species Rhinoderma darwinii. Next base: position 67,032,340 of record NC_134689.1, read on the forward strand.
TTGTCTGAGGATTTTATAATAATTGCATCATTATTGCACAGTGTGTCTAGTGCATCCTGTTCCATTTTATTCAAATTATGATTGGTGCCATGTTTGTTGGCTTTAAGTTTCCCCAATTCGGAGCTCACCAGTTTAACAAAGACGTCGATATGTGCGTATTGTGCAAAGGGAGGGGTCATCTTTGATCGAGGTCTTAAAGAAGAGAAGGGGCTGGTGGCTGAACTGATACGGTGTTCGTTTTCATCAGACAAATCCTCAAGGGCCTGTAAGGTCCTGCGTTCACTAAAGTCCATTTGATGTTCATCACTGGTCTTGGTCTTAAAATATTTATGCAATGCCAGCTTCCTGGCAAAAAGATGAATGTCCTTAACCCAAGAGAACTCGTCAAAGGCAAATGTGGGAGTATAAGAGAGACCCCTCCGTAAAAGCGACTCTTGATGGAGACTTAACTGTACAGAGGAAAGATTATAAATCTGTAAATCGTCTAAGGTGTCACTAACAGATGTTATTTCGGTTGGTTCCATGGGGTGTGATGTGTCCCTAAAAAAGGGAAAGCATTCGGGGGGCCACTCATCAGAGAGCTGGTGGCCGATGTAGATATAGGGTTTCTCCCCAGAACGTCTACACTTGAAATTGTCCCCATGGTGTTTGGGGTTGATGGAATATTTGTGGTCATAGTCGTGAAGGAGGGACGAGCCAGAGAGGAGACTGATTGTGTAAAAGAGGTAGAAGAAATTGGATGCATCAAGAGTCGCTTTTACGGAGGGGTCTCTCTTATACTCCCACATTTGCCTTTGACGAGTTCTCTTGGGTTAAGGACATTCATCTTTTTGCCAGGAAGCTGGCATTGCATAAATATTTTAAGACCAAGACCAGTGATGAACATCAAATGGACTTTAGTGAACGCAGGACCTTACAGGCCCTTGAGGATTTGTCTGATGAAAACGAACACCTTATCAGTTCAGCCACCGGCCCCTTCTCTTCTTTAAGACCTCGATCAAAGATGACCCCTCCCTTTGCACAATACGCACATATCGACGTCTTTGTTAAACTGGTGAGCTCCGAATTGGGGAAACTTAAAGCCAACAAACATGGCACCAATCATAATTTGAATAAAATGGAACAGGATGCACTAGACACACTGTGCAATAATGATGAAATTATTATAAAATCCTCAGACAAGGGTGGTAACATTGTTGTCATGGATCGTGCTTATTATACATCCATGGTCCACAAATTACTTGATGACAGATCCACATATGTCATCCTGGAAAGGAACCCTACGAATCTTTTTACATCTGAACTATGCTCCCTATTGGATGATGCTAAATCTAGACAACTTATTACTTCAGACGAATTCAAATTCCTGTACAATTCCACTCCGACTATCTCAACTTTCTATGCACTTCCAAAGATTCACAAGGATACAAGACCAGTTCCTGGGAGACCCATTGTCTCTGGAAACGACAATCTGACACAGGGCATCAGTACATATGTCGATGAAATGTTGGCACCCTTTGTTAAAGCCCTACCTTTTTTCCTGAAGGACACCAAGGACACCCTCACCAGAATCCAGGGGATCAATGTCACTGACACTACCTTAATCGCCACTGTTGATGTAGAATCACTTTACACGAACATTAAACATGATTTGGGTTTACAGGCGGTACAGTATTTTTTGAACACTAAGGGAATACAATTTCAGGCACACAACACTTTGATACTTTCACTTCTTAAATTTCTATTAACTCACAATTATTTTTTATTTGATGGTAAATTTTACCACCAGGTAAAAGGCACAGCAATGGGCACAGTTTGCGCACCCACTTATGCAAATTTATTTCTAGGGTGGTGGGAGGACACTTTAATTTTTAATGAAGACTTACTTTGTTTCACGTGTCATATACTATTCTGGGGGAGGTATATTGATGATATACTGATCTTCTGGGATGGTGACACTACACTTTTTCATGATTTCATGGATATACTTAATCACAATGACATTGGCATGAAATTCACTCACCACATACATAAAAACACTATTGATTTTCTTGATCTTCAGATCTCTCTGGATTCTGGTGGCGGTGTCCACACTAATGTCTTCAGAAAAAAGACTGCTACTAATAGTTTTTTACAATATGGTAGCTTTCATCCACCAGCACTTAAGAGGGGGATACCTATCGGTCAGTACCTTAGGGCCAGAAGGAACTGTTCCGAGGAACACACTTTCAAATTAGAATGTGATGCCCTCTTCCATAAATTTTTGGCAAGAGGCTACCCCAAAAAAATCCTACATCGAGCTTATGCCAGAGCTAAGGCCACTCCTAGAGAGGAACTGCTCTATGGCAGAAAAACTAATGTTGAGGAAAGATCTGAAGGTTCCAAGATTAGGTGTATTGGCAACTTTGACACCTGTTCTACTCAGATCTCTAAGATTTTAAGGAAGCATTGGGCTATTCTGCGGTCTGATCCTGACTTAGTGGACGCTATTTCCGACATTCCGAATGTGACTTTTCGACGTGGTAGGAACCTCCGTGAATTTCTTACGCGGAGTCATTATTCTAGACCACTCATCCCTCGCGATACATGGCTCTCAGCTCCTACGGTGGGCTCCTTCCCCTGTGGCAGGTGCTCCTTCTGCACATATATGCCCAAGATCAAGTGTTTTACCAACCCTCTAAATGGCTGTCAATTTACCATCAGACACTTTATTAACTGTCAAACCACTGGCGTTGTATATGTCGCCAGATGCCCTTGCCCCAAATTGTATGTTGGCAAGACCACTCAGCAACTCAGGAGAAGAATCTCCAGACATGTTAGTAGTATTAATATGAAAGAGGACACTTCCATTTCCAGACACGTGAGATCTTTTCATGGGAGCGACTCCAAGGTCCTTCAATTTTGGGGCATTACGCAATTAAAACTTGGACCTAGGGCCGGCAACTTAGACAGGAGACTACTGCAGGAGGAGGCACGATGGATACATAGGCTCAGCTCTCTGAGTCCTAATGGCCTAAATGAGGGGTTCACCTTCATGGCTTTTCTGTAGATGGCACTGAACCCTCTTCTCCTGTTGTCATAAACCTTTTTTGCTGAATTAAACCTTTTTTGCTGAATTAATCTTTTCTGCTGAACATACTTTCCCTTGTGATATCTCTGTCGGTCTGACAGTTATGCGATACACCGATCACCACATATGCAGTCTTGATGTATACTTAGGTATACCATATTAATGCTTGGTAAGCATGTATATTACCATTGATGCTGTTATCGATACAACAGACGACTTGCTCTGATCCCTGCTCTCTCCTACTATTTAGTTTTGTCCACCGGACTTGTTTATGTAAAAATATTATCATGCACTCGTGTATATTGACTCTGCATGTTACGCTGTGTAACTGTATTTGTGCTCTCTCTGCGGTTATCATGACGCGTATTTTGTACTGAATGCATGTTTCATGCGTTACTTGGCATTTGCTGACACCATGTATTGAGGCTTTCTACGGTATCCACTTGCTTGGATTTGTGTATCTTAATTGGGCGCCGTTCTGTACTCCTTATTGGCTGCCCTTGCTGTCAATCTCCCCGCATACAGAGCTTTCTGAATGACTATCACCCGTTTTGACTGATGTGCGCTTGCGCTCAGCCTCCATGGTGATTGGATGCCTGATCACGGTGTTCTATTGGCCTGTTGCCATGCCACTCTTCTCGGCGTGGGGGCTTGTCATTTGCGATTACCTGATTGGCCTTGAGGAGAATTGTTGCCGTCACACGTCATGCAGACGCAGGCACACGAGTCTATATAGGGAGCAGGTATTCAAACGCGCGCTCATTAGCCCCGTGTTATCCCCTGAGGACGCTGCTTCTGCAGCGAAACATGTCGGGGGGGCTATCGCCATTTTAATATATCACTGACGGTCCAGTTATTGCCTCCATTCGTGGGGAACTGTTCCTATGTACGGCAGTCTGCAGCTGCCGAATCAGTCTCTCTCACTGCGTCCAGCGTTGAACTGGGTGCACGCACACTGACTCCTGCGTTACATACTGGCCGTCTCTTGATACAATTTTAACTCTTCAGTGTTGTTTGTCTGTTTGATATGTTAATAAAAGTTATATTTTAACTGCCTTTACTGACACTTATCGACTAATTGACTGGTGGCTGGGAAATTGGGACTCTGTGCCTAGGCACATTTCTCTTCATTGTTTAATTATCCCTGCCAGCCACTAGGGGGTCTCCCTTTTGCTTTTTCATGTTTCTGTGAATAACTCTTGAACCGTAAGTCACAGAC